>NC_139573.1:5646728-6246728 GCF_965112155.1 Podarcis liolepis | reverse complement strand
GGCTAACAATCTCCTTTCCCTTCCTCCACAGAGTGTTTGTTGTGGGGGAGAAAGGGAAAGGAGATTGTTAGCCGCTTTGAGACTCCTTAGGGTAGTGATGAGACTTCAGAGAAGTGTGACTAGCCCAAGGTCACCCAGCAGCTGCATGTGGAGGAGCAGGGAATCAAACCCGGTTCACCAGATTACGAGTCCACCGCTCTGAACCACTACACCACATGGACTCACAAGGACTAAGAGGGGCTGGATCCAGCATCCTGGCCCCACCAGATGCCCCGCCTGGAAGGAGGGCACGAACGCAGCTGTGTTTTTAAAAGCAGACAGTCGGTGGAGCAGAAGGCACCAGGTTCAATTCAAGAAAACAAGAAAAAAAATTCTGAATCTCAGAAGCCAGAACAGCAAGAGGGATTGCTGCGCTGTGAAAGCAGCAATCCCTCTTGCTGTTCTGGCTTCTGGGATAGCTGCGCAGCCTGCATTCACTCCATAAGACGCACACACATTTCCCCTTACTTTTTAGGAGGGGAAAAGCGAGTCCTATAGAGCAAAAAATACGGTAATTTTTGAAGGGTGAAAGGTTGGTTTTCTGGAGAGTGTGTGCTCCTATGTGTGTGCACCTTGAAATTTGTTACAGTGGTACCTCGGGTTACATACGCTTCAGGTTACAGACTCCGCTAACCCAGAAATAGTGTTTTAGGTTAAGAACTTTGCTTCAGGATAAGAACAGAAATCGGGCTCTGGCGGTGCGGTGGCAGCGGGAGGCCCCATTAGCTAACGTGGTGCTTCAGGTTAAGAACAGTTTCAGGTTAAGAACGGACCTCCGGAACAAATTAAGTACTTAACCTGAGGTACCACTGTATAACAGATCAACAGTCTAGCTCTGCACATGGCAACTTCCTGTGCTGCTGCAAACCTTCCAAGCTACAGTGGTGCCTCACAAGACGAAAATAATCCGTTCTGTGATTCTCTTCGTCTAGGGGTTTTTTTGTCTTGCGAAGCAAGCCCATTGACGGATTAGCAGATTAGCGCTATTAGCGGCTTATCAGTTTATCGGATCAGCTGATAAGCGGCTTAGAAAAAGGGGGGGAAGGGAAAAAAAAAGGGGGGGAAGGGAAAAAAAAGGGGGGGAAGGGAACTCGCAAGACATTGTCGTCTTGCGAAGCAAGCCCATAGGAGATTCGTTTTGCGAAGCACCTCCAAAACGGAAAACCCTTTCGTCTAGCGGGTTTTCCGTCTTGCGAGGCATTCGTCTTGCGGGGCACCACTGTATATATTGTCGATCTGAGCCTTCTGCAGTTTGTGTCCCATCCCTAATTTGCGGGCCCCTCTGCTCCTTTTGCTAAGGTAGGTTCTTCCTGCGTCAAAGTCGTGCTTCAAGGTCTTTCTTGGACCAATACAGTTAAAAAACAAACACAACATCCCTGAGGTCACTCACCGGCGCTGTGAGGTTCGGACGGATCCCGCTCGCAAACCCGGTGTAAGGAGATGCAGAAATGTCCCAGGGTGTTGAAAGCAGATTTCCGGACGTTGATGTTGGGATGCTGGGAAGAGAAGGAGGAGTCAGGCCTTTTGCTGTGGCCCTTACATCTGCTTTGCTACCACTAACAAAGAAAACGTCCTGCACAGCTGAGGACCAGGCTACCCGAGAGACGGCACCAATCCCTTACAGGCCCTCTGCAGGAGACTTTCTCCTTAAAGCCCCCCCAAATAGAATCATAGAATCATAGAGTTGGAAGAGACCACAAGGGCCATCGAGTCCAACCCCCTGCCAAGCAGGAAACACCATCAGAACACTCCTGACATATGGTTGTCAAGCCTCTGCTTAAAGACCTCCAAAGTAGGAGACTCCACCACACTCCTTGGCAGCAAATTCCACGGTCGAACAGCTCTTACTGTCAGGAAGTTCTTCCTAATGTTTAGGTGGAATCTTCTTTCTTGTAGTTTGGATCCATTGCTCCGTGTCCGCTTCTCTGGAGCAGCAGAAAACAACCTTTCTCCCTCCTCTATGTGACATCCTTTTCTATATTTGAACATGCCTATCATATCACCCCTTAACCTCCTCTTCTCCAGGCTAAACATGCCCAGCTCCCTTAGCCGTTCCTCATAAGGCAACGTTTCCAGGCCTTTGACCATTTTGGTTGCCCTCCTCTGGACACGTTCCAGTTAGTCAGTGTCCTTCTTGAACTGTGTTGCCCAGAACTGGACACAGTACTCCAGGTGAGGTCTGACCAGAGCAGAATACAGTGGCACTATTACTTCAGAAGCCCGTGCCACGGTTAACACAGAGCAGGGCCTACAGGGTGGCAGCCCCGTTCTGCACAATACCATCCCTACTGAGATACGAGAGGCGCCCCCTAGTGGCACTGTCCGGAAGCAACTGTGTTTCAAGCTGGATTAAAATGTTATCCACCTTTGGTGCCCTCGTTCTGTATTGCGTTTGTACCGCTCTTAAGCTGTGGAGCTTTTTGAGGGACTGTTTATCAACCCCGTTTCAGCTGTAAATCATCCTGTGATGAGTGCAGAGGGTCATACATCCGTGAAGAATTATAACCACCCACTTGCACTTATTCCAGGTCCCTAAATTTAGGGCTGCCATACGTCTGAACATATCCAGGATTCGTCTGCCAGAAATAGCGTCCAAGCAGAAGTTTTCGAAATCAGTTCAAACGTCTTGGAAAATCTGACAGTTGGAAGATGATTTTTTGGCGAATTTCCTAAAAAACTTTTTTTGTGATTTCGCAACAACTTTGGCCAAAACAAAAAAAAAGCTCTTCTCTGCCACACCCCAGATAGCCTTTGACTGAGGGTTCCTCCCTTCCAGCTGTTATGAGAAGCAGGTTCCCCCTGCTTCTCATAACATATTCTCATTTATATATACCGTATTTTTCGCTCTACTGGACGCACAGGACCATAGGACGCACCGGAGAATAGGAGGGGGAGAACAGGTGGAAATTTTTTTCCCCTTGTTCTTCCCCTCTAAGTCAAGGTGCGTTCTGTGCGTTCACCCGAAGCCTCCGGAGCCCAGCGGGAGTTCCCGCTGGGCTCCGGAGGCTCTGGGTTCCTTTCGACCTGCTCTTTGGGGCTGGCGGGGGGGGGGGGCAGAGCGCTGCTTTCCCCCACCGCCAGCCTCCAAACCAGGTCGGGTTTGGAGGCTGCTATCCGCAAGCCTTGGGAGCCCGGCGCGAACTCCCACCGAGCTCCCAAGGGCTTGCGGATATCTGCTCGAAGCCCGGGGCGTGCTGCTCATCACGCCCCAGGCTTCAGGATGCAGGCTGCTATCCCGCCGGGCTCCCAAGGCTCGCGGATAGCTTGCTGAAGCCTGCATTCACTCCATAGGACGCACACACATTTCCCCTCCATTTTTGGAGGGGAAAAAGTGCGTCCTATAGAGCAAAAAATACGGTATACGAATGAAGTATAATGCCCAGATGAAGGGAAGTAATAGTCTCACTCTATTCTGCCTTGGCCAGACCACACCTGGAATACTGTGTCCAGTTCTGGGCGCCACAATTTAAGGAGGATATTGACAAGCTGGCAGGCGTGCAGAGGAGGGCAACCAAGATGATCAAAGGCCTGGAAACCAAGCCTGATGAGGAACGGTTGAGGCAGCTGGGTAAGAGGAGGCTGAGGAGATATGATCGCCACATGGAAGCTGCAGCCAGCTTGTTTTCTCCCGCTCCAAATGATGGATTCAAGTTGCCGGAAAGGAATTCCGACTCAACATCAGAAAGAACCTTCTGACAGTAAGAGCTGTTTATCAGCTGCCTAATTCAGTATAGCGGAGCTTCTGTAAGGGACTGCTGCCCTACAGGTGTCCAGAAAACATCTCTCCCCTCTTTCCAGGTCCAAGCCTCTCCTTCCCCCCGCCAAAGTTTGCCCCCTGGCCCACTTCCCCCAAACATACTCCCCCCCCCCTCTGGCCCACCCATTACCTCCAAGAGCACAAAGACTTCCTGGAAGCACTTCTCCAAGAAAGGCAGGAAGACCACGCTGAGATGGAGACAAAAAGAGTTAAGTTAAGTTTTGTTGGCAGGGGCATCCCAAATGCCTTTGGGGAAGTATTTTTATATGCAACGGCTGCAGCTCGGACTTGGGTGGCAAAGGGGTGGAAGGAAGAAGTCCCGACAATAACGGACTGCCATAACAAGCTACAAGAATTTGCTGAAATGGCACAGTTGACAAATAGCCTGAGAGGCAATTCAAAACAAAAGTTTATGGAAAAGTGGGATGGATATATACGTTCAAAAATACAGTAAAGGTTTGCTATCTATGCTAGCATTCGATTGACGCTGGAGAGAGACTGAGTTGAGAAAAAAGACCAATGGTACATATTGATACAGGAATGTATTAGATAAAATGTAGAGAAATATACAATACAGTGGTGCCTCGCAAGACGAAATTAATTCGTTCCGCGAGTTTTTTCGTCTAGCGAATTTTTCGTCTTGCGAAGCACGGTGTCGGGAAAGTTTTGGAAAAGCTTCAAAAATCACCAAAGTCTTCAAAAACCTCAAAAAAGGCTACCACACCGCGTTCTATGAGTTGCTCCTCGAAGTCAAGTCGCAACTGTATTAACGGTGTTAAGAAAAAGGAAACAAACTTGCAAGACGTTTTCGTCCTGCGAAGCAAGCCCATAGGGAAATTCGTCTTGCGAAGCAGCTCAAAAGACGCAAAACCCTTTCGTCTAGCGAGTTTTTCGTCTTGCGAGGCATTCGTCTTGCGGGGCACCACTGTAATAAGAGTACATTTGTTTGTAAAAAAGGAATATACAACGGGATGGACAGGAAATCTAAAGTGTTGGTACATATATGATTTTGGAATCGTTTTTTGTCCTTGTTTCTTTTCTTTAGGTATATAAACTTTGTATACATGCTGAAAATTATAATAAGCCTTGTGATGTAATATGATAATGTTTACTGATGTAACATAAGAACATTAATGAATAAATAAAACTCAAAAAAGGGGGGGAACAGGTGGAGACAAAAAGAAAGCAGGGGGAAAGGTTAGCGCGAGATCTAAGCTCTTGTCTCTACTTGGGGAGGGCTCTGGGGTGGGGAATATCTGCCTCACCGGACGATGCCGCTGGACTCCGATTCCCATCAGCCCCAGTCACAAGGGTCAAAGGGCAGGGGTGGTGGAGCCAGGTAGACACATGGCCTTGCCCTGCACTGAAGGAACTGCGCTCATGTGAGGATACGAGGATACTTGACGGAGCACCCTTCCCTGCGAAGACCCCTCTAATCCTACTGTCGTCACATAAGCAAAACCAGATTTTTTTTGGACGCCTGAGGACACCAACTGGGATCTGCTCCAAACATCATCTGAACACACTTCTGTTTGTCAACACAAGCCAGTTTCAGATTGCCCTGCTGTGTGTTTTCCCCTTGATATTTTGTTGGGCTGGATATAATAATAATAATAATAATAATAATAATAATAATAATAATACAGTGGTACCTCGGGTTACATACACTTCAGGTTACATATGCTTCAGGTTACAGACTCCACTAACCCAGAAATAGTACCTCGGGTTAAGAACTTTGCTTCAGGATGAGAACAGAAATCGTGCAGCAGGAGGCCCCATTAGCTAAAGTGGTGCTTCAGGTTAAGAACAGTTTCAGGTTAAGTACAGACCTCCGGAACGAATTAAGTACTTAACCCGAGGTACCACTGTAATACTAATAATAATAAATTTATTATTCATACCCCGCCCATCTGGCTGAGTTTCCCCAGCCACTCTGGCTGGCTTCCAATCGAGTGTTAAAAACAATACAGCATTAAATATTAAAAACTTCCTAAACACTACACTTCCCTATAAAATCTTAAAATCTCCATATAAATTCTTTTTAAGGTGGAGGGGTGGGTGTCCCTGCTGCTCCCCCTCCTCCCACCAACTGCCCCTAAGGGGTGCTTCAGGTTTTTAAAGGGCGGAAGCTTCTCTTCCTGTCACCAATTCCTGAGAAGGGTCTGTATACCCCAAGGTCTGTTGCCGATGGGTCAGTCACACTGGTGGTCTCCAAACCACTCCAGCACAAAATGAGTCTCTCTCTCTCTCACACACACACGGTCATACCTGGCTCCGGTGGCAATCTCTCCCAGAGCCACACAGGCGTCGTCCTTTTCATCCATGAAGGCGCTTTCCACGTTCAACCTGCAAGAGAACCGGAAGCGGGGGAGAAGAGGAAATTGGGGATCAGCCTCCTCACAAACGACAAACTCAGATATTCAAGTCCCAAGACAGAATCTCACGCCTAGAGCATTCTCCGAGGCCTAAATTATACTTAATTACAGTGGCACCTCGGGTTACAGATGCTTCAGGTTACAGACTCCGCTAAGCCAGAAATAGTACCTCGGGTTAAGAACTTTGCTTCAGGAGGAGAACAGAAATTGTGTGGTGGCGGCAGCAGCGGGAGGCCCCATTAGCTAAAGTGGTACCTCAGGTTAAGAACAGTTTCAGGTTAAAAACGGACCTCCGGAACGAATTAAGTTCTTAACCTGAGGTACCACTGTACTGACACCCTGCCCTCAGTCTCGCAAGACATCCTGGTGGTGGGCAGCAATGTAAAAACCTCTCAAAGAAATGCAAAACAATAGCTAAAATGAACTGGCTGCTCAAGAAGAAATGTCAGCTGCGTAGGCCTGTTGGCGTAAAAACGTTCTCAAGAGACGCCTGGGAGTCAAAAGCAAGGGCAGCCTGCCAAATATCTGCTGAAAGAGCTCTCCACAGCATGGGAGTAGAGACACTAAATGCTTGACTTTTGGTTGAGGACAACTAACAGTGCTCCTCCGGATGATTTCAGCGATCCGGCTGGGATATAAGGGGCTCAGGTGGCTTTTAAGGAGCCTGGGACCCATTCTGAAGGGGATCAACCTGAATTTGAGGTGCCCCATTTTATAGTTTTTTGGGGGGCTCACATGTTGGGTTGAGCCTCCATACAATAAAAGCTCCCGAATACAGTGGTGCCCCGCAAGACGAATGCCTCGCAAGACGGAAATCTCGCTAGACGAAAGGGTTTTCCGTTTTGGAGGTGCTTCGCAAATCAAATCTCCTATGGGCTTGCTTCGCAAGACGAAAATGTCTTGTGAGTTCCTGCAGGTTTTTTCCCCTCCCCCCCTTTTTCTAAGCCGCTAAGCCGCTTATCAGCTGATCCGATAAGCCGATAAGCCGCTAAAAGCCGCTAATAGCGCTAATCCATCAATGAGCTTGCTTCGCAAGATGAAAAAACCGCTAGACGAAGAGAATCACAGAACGGATTCTTTTCGTCTTGCGAGGCACCACTGTAAATAAAAAGCACTGCATACGCAAAATTAGTGTCAGGAGAAAGGTTGCTACACAATCTTGGGGAGAGCGAGACCAAGCAGACAAGCACCACCGGCGACTTCAGAGATGGCCTCTCGAAGTTACGAATTTCTCAGCTTTTACGCCTAAATCCATCGCTCCAGGGCCCTAAATCTCCCAAATCAAATTCCATCAGTCTTCAGAGAGCTAACATCTACATAAAGGGTTTTTTTAAAAAAAAAATGCCACCAAAATGGCCTTTTAAAAAACTTCCACCTTTGCTTATTTAAAGAGTTAAGTTTCCAGTCCACATGGATGCCAAGGAAGGATTCTGAAACACGAAGGGCTCATCCTGCGGCCTGCTACAGGCTATGAAACCAGAGGGTTTTTGTTTTTCTGAGGGAGGACCGTTTAAATATGGCTTTGTGCCTCTCACCTGGAACATCCCCTCCCAAAACAAGGGAGATGCCGGCCTTCCTAAAATCCCGCCCACAATGGTCACCTACCCCGAAAGCTCAGAGATGTCGTCTTCGTCTTCGTCCAGGCTCTCCTCTCCTTCCACCTCCGCCTCGTCCTCTTCCTCATCGTCAAACAGGAGGAAGGAGTTTCCAGTTCCACCGTGAGACTGGGCAGAGCAGACGACAAATGCAGGAGAGGCGAGGAGGCGATTAGGAGACACAAGAGGCGTCATTTTAAGATGCGGGAGAATATGAACTCTTTTGCAATGCTCATCGTTCGACTCTGCAGCCACCCAGGAGCTCAGGAAGCCCAGAAAAGCTAGAAAACTAGCCAGCGGCAGCCGCCGCGATACTGAGCGTCACAAACCTCTCTGCTTACAGGTCACAGCAATGAGGTCTCAAAGTTTACAGCTTCTCTCTCTTGCACACAACACGGGTCATTTGTGCCCCTTGGGACTGGTGGGGTGGAAAGCAGGGAGACAAAGGGCAGGGGACGCAAGAAGGTAGACTGGTGGGGCAGGGGAATAAGCCAGGATCAGTGGGGAAGTGGTCCATTTGCCCCAACAGACCAGTTTCCAAGGCCTCCCCTGCCCCCAGGAATATGGACACATTTAGGTTTTAAGCATGCAAACACTTAATGAGCCAGCAAGGCAGTAATGTGTATTAATAATGCATATTGGGATCATTTTATAGCATTGACGCAATGGACAGTGGATGTGGGTGGCGCTGTGGGTTAAACCACAGAGCCTAGAACTTGCCGATCAGAAGGTCGGCAATTCGAATCCCCGCATTGGGGTAAGCTCCCGTTGCTCGGTCCCTGCTCCTGCCAACCTAGCAGTTCGAAAGCACGGCAAAGTGCAAGTAGATCAATAGGTACTGCTCCGGTGGGAAGATAAACGGTGTTTCCGTGCGCTGCTCTGGTTCGCCAGAAGCGGCTTAGTCATGCTGGCCACATGACCCGGAAGCTGTACGCCGGCTCCCTCGGCCAATAAAGCGAGATGAGCACTGCAACCCCAGAGTCGGCCATGACTGGACCTAACGGTCAGGGGTCCCTTTACCTTTACCTAGCAATGGGCAAAGTGGCGTTATACCCTTTGTTTGAAGCTTATTGTTCTGACTTTTTAAAAATAAATAAAAATGGGATGGGGTGGGGGGAGTATACACCGACTTCTGATGACAGGAGTCTCAGCCCACGAAAGCAGATGCCAAAATGCTCACCTCAACGCCCTCTGTGGATTTGAGAGAATAGATCATAAGAGTGGTGATGCGAGGCAGGTACGGCTCAATGGCGTCCTCCAGGACGGTCGCGAGAGACCCAAAAAGGCTGTACCTGGCGCAAGAAAGGATTGTTTTGAGCTCCTGTGTGTCTCACTGGCCTCCATTTTAAAACAGGTTGAGGTGGCAGATGCGAAGCTTGCCTCTCTTGGCCAGAAACCCCAAAATTCACAAGAGTGGTTTGTTTTTTTGCCAGCCTCCCAGATATTTTTACGGCGACTCCAATCATCCCCCAACATCCCAAGGGCGTATGATCAATAGTGGCAGAGAGGCTTCTTCCAAGAGGAGATAAATGCATCTATAACTCAAGAGTCACCAGCTGCGATGGTTGGGGGATGATAGGAGTTGTAGTCCCAAACATCTGAGGCGAAGGCCTGCTTGTGCCATTTTTCACATAACCCTGGCTCTCGTGGCCTTCCCACGTGGCTGGGGAGACCCAGCCAAATGGGCGGGGTACAAATAATAAAATTCTTCTTCTTCCCCAACTTTCATTCTCACTTTAACCATTTAAGCCTCAACTTTTTGCCTGTTCCCCTCAGAGAACTACAATTCCCAGAGTGGTTCAGCCATCAATCCCTTTTCGCAGGGAACTCTGGGAAATGTAGTTGTGCGAGGAGAACGGGGCGCAGGAATCTCCTAGCAACTCTCAGCACCCTTGGCAAACTACAGCTCCCAGAATTCTTGGGGAGGGCAGCCATAATATAATCTTGCTTTAAACGTATGAGGTGGAGGTGGCCCAGATTACATCTTCTGCAATGCTGGATTCATTCCATGCTTGCTAAACGGCCTGTTTTTGCTCTCCTTCGCATTCCTCGATCCGCTTTGTAAACTGCTTCTTTGCCCTCCGCCCTTCAAAGTTTTGCACTTTGATAAGAAGCAGGCGCCTGTCAGCGATGCGCCGGCTGCCTCTCGTTGTGGATAGGCGGCCGATAAATAAATCTGAATTCAACTCTCAAGCAACGGGCCCCTTCCCCAAAAACCTTCCACTACAAATCTCCGCCAAGGTCAGCTGCGAGGAGGATGCTGGGTCCTAACGTTCCCATCGGGAGCGGACGCCGCCTGGTTTGACTTACGTGCACCGCCTCAAGTCCGGATCGTCCACTTTGTCGCACAACTCCAGCCCGAGCTGGCAGCATTTGTTGGCCAGCGGCAGAAAGACCTCCCTGTCCATGACGCTGGCGAGGACGGCCAGAGTCTCTGTGGGGGAAGCAGAGGGCGGGGCGTGAGAAGCAGAGGCTTCTGGGAAATGGCGCCGTTCCCCACCTGCTCCGCATTCCCCCGTTAATAGCAATTCTAGCGATTTATACCCAACCCTGTGCCTGCTGACCGTCGAGGCAGCGTTCGTGAGGAAAACTAAATTACCCAGCTATTCCAAGTGGGCGCTTTGACAGGTTTGCCATCTTGACTCTCAAGGCAGGCTTTGTTATTTTTAGCAGCTGTGTCGTAACAACCCGAAATTCAACCGGGAAGGCTTTCTGAAGGCAGCCCTGTTTAGGGAAGCTTTTAATGTTTAACAGAGTACTGTATTTTAATACTTTGTTGGAAGCCCCCCACGGCGGCTGGGGAGACCCAGCCAGGTGGGCGGGGTATAAATAAATAAATAATAATAATAATAATAATAATAATAATAATAATAATTTATTATTTATACCCCGCCCATCTGGCTAGGCTTCCCCTCGGTGTGCAGCTCCAGTAAATGGAAGGGAGCTCTGCCTGTTGAATTTCCGTATCACGTAGCTGCTTAAGAAACCCTGTTGAGGGCGATTTCAAATGCTCAGAGGAAACCTTAGAACCGAGCCAGCAATTAGATGGAGCTTTAAAACGCCCTCTTCTTGGGCAAAGAGAATGAGCACAGATTTGTCGAGTCAGAAGGGACCCCCAGGGGTCATCGAGTCCAACTCCCTGCAACGAGGGAAGCTTTCCCCTGAAGTGAAGTTTGAACCCAAGCCCAAGCCTCGGGCTCTATTGACTGAGCTAAACCTATGCAGAAACAGACCCTTGCTTATTTCTCTTTTCCTTCTTGATCCCTAAAGCGGGTTGGCTCAGAAGCCAGTCACAACAAGTTCAACAGGACTGCAAAGTGTGACCAGCTCAAAATTGCAATGGCAAACCTAGACAGCATCTTAAAAAGCAGAGACATCCCCTTGCCAACAAAGGTCCGTATAGTTAAAGCTATGGTTTTCCCAGTAGTGACGTATGGAAGTGAGAGCTGGACCATAAAGAAGGCTGATCGCCGAAGAATGGATGCTTTTGAATTCTGGTGCTGGAGGAGACTCTTGAGAGTCCCATGGACTGCAAGAAGATCAAACCTATCCATTCTGAAGGAAATCAGCCCTGAGTGCTCACTGGAAGGACAGATCCTGAAGCTGAGGCTCCAAGACTTTGGCCACCTCATGAGAAGAGAAGACTCCCTGGAAAAGACCCTGATGTTGGGGGAAATGGAGGGCGCAAGGAGAAGGGGACGACAGAGGACGAGATGGTTGGACAGTCTTCTCGAAGCTACCAGCATGAGTTTGACCAAACTGCGGGAGGCAGTGGAAGACAGGAGTGCCTGGCGTGCTCTGGTCCAGGGGGTCACGAAGAGTCGAACAGAACTAAATGATGAAACAACAACAACAAACTTTGAAGAGAGAAAGGGGGTGGGGGGGAAATCTCGCTTACCCACAGACTGGATCTGGACCGGCCTCAGATCCTCCCGGGTGGTGAGCAGGTATGCAGTCAGGTGATCCATGATCGCTTGGAAGTATGGCAAGAGGGATCCCCGGGCGGCCTGGGCTGGAAAGATAAGGGTAAGCTTTGTGCCCAGGGAACGGACCCAGAATTTCCAGATCCTGCCAGATCTAGGCTGTGTTTGTGTGGCAAGGCGCCACCCACTTAATTCTGATAGGAACCCAAAATACTCCTCTGGAAACAGAACGGCTTGCACAAGAAGAAGGTGCAGCAGCGCGTAGACCTATCTTAAGAGAAGTTGATAAAGAAGAGAAGTTCCTGCCGCGCTCCGAAGGCTTGCGGATAGCCGCCTGAAGCCTGGAGAGCGAGAGGGGTTGGTGCACACCGATCCCTCTTGCTCTCCAGGCTTCGCTTCGCTGGAGAGGCGCTGCACAGCTTTCCCTCTCTGCGCAGCGCCCCTTCAGCCAAGCGGGAGGAGAAATGGAAGGGGCTCCGTTTCTCCTGCCGCTTCGCTGAAGGGGCGCTGAGCAGAGGGGGGGAGAATTTTTTTTCTTCCTGTTCTCCCCCTCCTATGGTCCGGTGCATCCCATAGAGTGAAAAATACGGTAAACTTCGGGGGAGAATGTGTATTTGGTAGGAATTTATGCGCCTGGCGCTCTCTCTCCATCACCTGCTCCCGCAACGATTAATTCTGCTTGCTACCTGGGCGGAACAGACATTTCCGCACCACCACAGGCCTGGACAAATGGCGCCTGGGACTGCCCTTCCAACGAAGCTCAGGGTTTCATCTTCGTGAGCTCACTAGCAACCCCCTCCGTGCTCCTAAGGATCATTGGCTGGTGGTGGGTGCAGTGAATGGGCCTTCCTTCTTCCAGGGACGCTACCTCCCCCATTATAATACAGTGTCTGATCCGTCTTCTCCAAGATTCAAGGCAAAGGGTCCACCTCCAGGCGTGCGCATACCTATGGCCCCAATGGCGCTAACCGCCAGCTCCTTGACGCGGGGGCTGCCGGGGGAGCTCAAGGTGGTCAACATCCGCTCCATCAGGGCCGGGAGGTAGGGGGAGATCTTGCCTTCTGCAAGGAAGAAAAAAGGACCGATGAGACAGGGAGAGAGAGAGAGAGAGAGAGAGAATGAGAGAGAGAGAGAAATGGTGGTGGGGTGATAGGGGAACATAGAATTGTAATAATAATAATAAATTTTATTTATACCCCGCCCTCCCCAGCCAAGGCCAGGCTCAGGGCAGCTAACAACCAATAATAAAAACAAGTTGATTGAAATACAACTTAAAAAACAAGATTAAAATACAACATTAAGATGCAGTCTCTTCACAGGAGGAGAAAGGAAAAAAGAAAGAGGGGGAGGGAATCAAACTGATTCCAAGCCAAAGGCCAGGCGGAACAACTCTGTCTTACAGGCCCCGCGGAAAGAAATCAGATCCCGCAGGGCCCTGGTCTCATGAGACAGAGCGTTCCACCAGGGCGGAGCCAGTGTTGAAAAGGCCCTGGCTCTGGTTGAGGCTAATCTGACTTTCTTAGGGCCTGGGACCTCTAGGGTGTTGCTATTTATGGACCTTAAGGTCCTCCATGGGGCAGACCGGGAGAGGTGGTCCCGTAGGTACGAGGGTCTAAAGGGACCACGAGGGTCATCGAGTACAACCACCTGTAAATTATTATTATTGTTATTATTTATTGAATTTATATACCACCCTATACCGGGGGGTCTCAGGGCAGTTCACAGAATAAAATCAAGATATAAAACCACAAAATACATAACAACAACAACAACAACAACCCAATAGCCTCCCCACCTCACAAAAAAACACAGTTTAAAAGGGCATAGGATGTAAATCAGATCAACCAAAGGCCTAGTTAAAAAGGAACGTTTTTGCCTGGCGCCTTAAGGTGTATAATGAAGGCGCCAATAAACCTACCATTAAAATTATGGACTGGTCATTTCTTTGTCAGAGGGCAAACGGGCAAATTTAGCAGGAGATCAAATACTTTCCCCCCTCACTGTACACGTTGCCAGCACAGGGGCTGAGGATTTAAAGCAGCCTGGTGGCGCCCAGATGTTGTTGGACTACAACTCCTGCCATCACCAACTGCTGGCTGCGCTGGGAGTGCACAACATCTGGGAGGCGGCAGGAGAAGGGGGACCGGATCCTGCAGGCCCTAAGAGGAGAAATACCGTATTTTTCGCTCTATAGGACGCACCAGACGATAGGACGCACCTAGTTTGGGGGGGAGGAAACAAGAAAAAAAATCTGAATCCCAGAAGCCAGAACAGCAAGAGGGATCTGGCTTCTGGGATAGCCGCTTGCTGTTCTGGCTTCTGGGATAGCTGCTGGGATAGCTGGTCTAGCTTTGCATGAAGCCTCCGCAGAGCACGGGAGCCTTCATCCCTCTAGCTGTTCTAGCTTGGTGTGAAGCCTCCGCAGGGCACAGGGAGCCTTCATCCCCGTGCCCTGTGGAAGCTTTTGGGACAGCCCGCAAAGCCACCGGAGGGCAGAGGAATGAAGGCACCCCGCTGCCCTGTGGAGGCTTTGCGCAGCTAACCCCGAAGCCTTTGGAGCGCAGTGCACTTTGCACACCGACCCCTCTCGCTCAATTTCCCCTCAATTTTTGGAGGGGAAAAAGTGTATCCTATAGAGCGAAAAATACGGTGTGTCAGGATGGTGGGCGAGGGAGGAAGCTGCTCTGGGGCTACCCCATGGGAAAAAACAGGCAGTGTCAGGTAGTGGGTAAACAGTCAACGGGATGGAGCCGGGTTCAGAGCCTCCCTCAGCAAGGGAGGCCTCAGGCAAACCATTCCACCAGAGCTTTCAATCTACCTCATGGGGCGCTTGGGAGATTTAAGTCACTCCACGAATGAAAAACGGCGATAAAATGTAACACAGTCCAATCAAAAGGGTCTGTTTCAAACAGTAGAGATTAATTCATCAATTAAGGTGGCCTGGGAGATCTTCCCTGCATTGCGGGGCCAGCCGTGGTCACTCAGAGCCGATCAAAATAAATTAAGGCCATGTCCGTTTAAAAACGCCCTTTTAAACAGTCCTGGTTCCACCCCTCAAAGAATCTTGGGAACTGTAGTTTGTTAAGGGTCCCAAGAGCTGTTTGGAGAGTCCCTGCCCCACAATTCCCCTCACAGAGCTACAGTTCCCAGAGTGCTCTGAGACGAGGGACTGATAATTAAATCCCCCTGGGAATTGTAGTTCCCTTAGCACCCTTGACAAACTACAGCTCCCAGAATTCTTTTAGGAAGGGGAAGCTGTGATTGTTTAAAGTGGCATGGCAGTGCTTTAAATGCAAGGGGCGAACGTGGCCTAAGTTATGGGCTCTGCCTGCTCAGGGTTCAGGGTGGGAATGGGGGGGGGGGGTTGGAAAAAGCCAGCCCAACCGGTCAGGAATCCTTACCCAGGTTCTCCACAAAGTTCTCCAGGGCGTAGTAAGCTTTGGCCATGTGACTCGTGTGGGCCAACTGGACGCCTTCCAAGTAGCGCAGAAGCAGAGGCATGATGTCATCCGAGTAACGGGCGATGTCGGGCTTGGGAGAGAGAGACAGGAGTGGAAAAACAGAGGGGAAGGTTGCTCCTTTCCCCCCCTTTTAAAGACCCACACTGGTTCTCTCAGTAACCTCAGAAACCTGATAATTTTCCTTTAAAACTGGGTGAGGGGGAATGTTAGTTATTGTGCGTCTCCAACAAATTTGACCACACTGATAAACTGCAAAAAGCAGAGAGCATTTTTTTATTTGGGGTGGTTTTTATTTTATTTTTAGCATCAGCAAATCGCTGGGATACAGAAGCACAAACTCTCAACCTATGAAATAAAAAGCTGATCTACTCTTTCATCTCAGTTTTTCAGCCAAGAGTTTTCACAATACAGTGGGACCTTGGCTGTCGAACTTAATCCGTTCCGGTAGTCCGTTCGAGTCCCGGAACCGTTCAAAAACCAAGACACTGCTTTCCGACTGGCTGCAGGATCTTCCTGCACTCAATCGGAAGCCGCGTCAGACATTCAGCTGCCAAAAAAAAATCTGCAAACTGGAAGACTTACTTCCGCATTTGTGGCGTTTGGGAGCCGATTTGTTTGGGAGCCAAGCCATCTGACAACCAAGGTACCACTGTAAATGGGCTCAGGGCTAGAATTTGCCAGTTTGTGGGCATGGGGCTGTGCCACCGTCCGAATGAAGTTTCCTCTTAAGAACGGGTGACAGGAGGCACACTCCATTGTCTCAAAAGAGAGACAGATGCCAACGGTGTCTTAAAAAGGTAAAGGGACCCCTGACCATTAGGTCCAGTCGTGGCCGACTCTGGGGTTGCGGCGCTCATCTCGCTTTATTGGCCGAGGGAGGCAGCGTACAGCTTCCGGGTCATGTGGCCAGCATGACTAAGCAGCTTCTGGTGAACCAGAGTGGCGCACGGAAACGCCGTTTACCTTCCCGCCGGAGTGGTGTCTATTTATCTACTTGCACTTTGACGTGCTTTTGAACTGCTAGGTTGGCAGGAGCAGGGACCAAGCAACGGGAGCTCACCCCGTGATGGGGATTCGAACCGCCGACCTTCTGATCGGCAAGTCCTAGGCTTTGTGATTTAACCCACAGCGCCACCCACGTCCCTAACTGTGTCTTGGGTGTGTGTAAAATTTCTTCCTGACCAGCGGTGGGCTGCTGCCCATTGGGACTGGTGGGACAGAAAGCAAAGAGACTGCCAATGGCAAGCAGAGGCGGGGCAAGAGCCGTTGACGGGCACAGCCAGAGCCAATGACAGGTGTGTGAAAAATACCTGGATTGCAGAGCCTGTTTTTCCGCTGAGACAAGGAAGAAGCAATGTCTGCTGCTTCCGGTGGTTTGTTTATTTTGCTGTACAGTGGTGCCTCGCAAGACGAAAAGAATCCGTTCTGTGATTCTCTTCGTCTAGCGGTTTTTTTGTCTTGCGAAGCAAGCCCATTGATGGATTAGCGCTATTAGCGGCTTTTAGCGGCTTATCTGCTGATCGGATCAGCTGATAAGCGGCTTAGAAAAAAGGGGGGAGGAAAAAAGCCCCGCAGGAACTCGCAAGGCATTGTCGTCTTGCGAAGCAAGCCCATAGGAAATTCGTTTTGCGAAGCACCTCCAAAACAGAAAACTCTTTTGTCTAGCGAGTTTTCCGTCTTGCGAGGCATTCGTCTTGCGGGGCACCACTGTAAATACAATAAAGCTGTTTAGATTAGACAGCATATGGACTCTGTCTTCTGCACATAGCTGTCAACCTTCCCTTTTTTTGCGGGAAATTCCCTAATTCCAGTGCCGTTTCCCGGTGCTATCCCGGATTGTTGGATATCCCGTAGACTGTCCGCGGGACAGGTGAGGCTGCTGATCCCTTATTTTCAAATCTGAAAGTTGACAGCTATGCTTCTGCAGGCTTACACACAAAGTAGCACACGCTGCGCTCGTTCTGCTACAAGTCCAGGAAGCTGAGAGCAGTGGAAGTGTACCGGACCTCTACAAGATGGAGCCAATACACAACTTCCCCTCTGCTGAGTTGCACAAGAGCCACAGGGTGCCTAAGGGGGAAGGAGCAGACAGGGCCCACCCCGCCCCACCCTACTTGCCAGGCTGGTTGGAAATAAGAAGGCTGGTAGGTGGGGGCCTGGCCATGGTGGGATACTGCCAGGAAGACGGGGGCATCAGGCAAGCCCCCAGCTGGCTCCAGCCACCGGCCGGCAGCCGGTCTCCCTTGGAACAGCATCAATTAGTGACACAAGCCTCAGATACGTTTAGAGACCCGTGCACGCTCTGTCAGCAGAGTGCGTAAATCTTCTCGCAGTAGAAGAGGCGGACAGAGAAATATGGAAGTATAATGTACAGCATTTTATTCAGCATAGTTCAGGAACAGAGGAAAACATGTCTGCTTCCCTTCGTCTCCAGCAAAACAGCAGTACAGTGGTACCTCGGGTTAAGTACTTAATTCGTTCCGGAGGTCTGTACTTAACCTGAAACTGTTCTTAACCTGAAGAACCACTTTAGCTAATGGGGCCTCCCGCTGCGCGATTTCTGCTCTCATCCTGAAGCAAAGTTCTTAAGCTGAAGCACTATTTCGGGGTTAGCGGAGTCTATAACCTGAAGCGTATGTAACCTGAAGCGTATGTAACCCGAGGTACCACTGTACAGTGGTGCCCCACAAGACGAATGCCTCGCAAGACGGAAAACTCACTAGACGAAAGAGTTTTCCGTTTTGGAGGTGCTTCGCAAAACGAATCTCCTATGGGCTCGCTTCGCAAGACGAAAATGTCTTGCGAGTTCCTGCGGGTTTTTTTTCCTCCCCCCCCCTTTTCTAAGCCGCTTATCCGCTTATCTGCTAAGCCGCTAAAAGCCGCTAATAGCGCTAATCCGCTAATCCGTCAATGGGCTTGCTTCGCAAGACGAAAAAACCGCTAGACGAAGAGACTCTCAGAACGGATTCTTTTCGTCTTGCGAGGCACCACTGTATAGCAAAAGCAACATGCAATGGAAGTTCCCAGCAGACTGTGCTGGAAGTAAACAGGCATGTGGCGCACAACAGTCATGCCTGACCCTTTTAAGGCGGAATGGAACTATATCCTAACAGGCCAAGGGAGACTGGTGGCGTCCTGCTTGCCCTGAGCTCCTCCAATCCCGGCCCCCTACCCAGTGATCCCCAAATGTGACTCACCTGCAGGTTCTCAGAGAACTGGCCCAGGGCAAAAAGGGCCGCATTGCGCACCACTTGGCTCTCGTCCGACAGCGCCCGGCACACCACTTGCAGCATGGGCTGGAGGTGCCTGAAAGGGGACGGTTAGTTCAAGGTTAGTATTGGTTTGCTCAAGTGTCAGCTGACATCTGCTTTGAGGCTCAAATACAGTGGTACCTCGGGTTAAGAACTTAATTCGTTCCGGAGGTCTGTTCTTAACCTGAAACTGTTCTTAACCTGAGGTACCACTTTAGCTAATGGGACCTTCCACTGCCTCCACACCACTACCACCGCGCGATTTCTGTTCTCCTCCTGAAGCAAAGTTCTTAACCCGAGGTACTATTTCAGGGTTAGCAGAGTCTGTAACCTGAAGCGTATGTAACCTGAGGTACCACTGTACACACACACACACACACACAGAGAGAGAGAGAGAGAGAGAGAGAGAGAGAGAGAGATGGGAGTGTCAGGAATTCAGCCTGCACTTGAGTAGGACCCTGGCAGAGACACATGCCCGACTGACATGTTCCCTCCCTCCTGGTCAATCGTTTGGGAGCTTCATAAGCTTTCTTCAGCCTGAACATCACAGCGACCGATGCCAACCGACACCAGCACACTTAGGGATCTGCAGAGTTTGCACATCATGCGCGTGACAGACCTCAGCATTTCGGCTAATCTACTTTATTTACACATAAACACACACGGAGCACTGCAACATGGCTCCCTCTCTCTCTGGCATCAGACAGCAAAGAGAGAAAAAAACCAAAGGACAATAGTCCCACTTCACGGAACACAGTAACACAAACCTCCTGTCTCCATCACTTCCCACTCTGTGGAGTCAAAACATACACCGTCATGTGATAGACAAAAATCCCATGACTGCAATCACGGAGCAGGAATTCTAACAGGGAGATCTGTGGCAGTCCAGATTCAGACAGAACAGCATTAGCACAGGGCAGGCTATCTGCATTTCAGAGGAAGAGTGAGAGGAAGCTTAAATCCCCATCACACGATTCCCTCTCCTCAAAGAATCCTGGGAACTGTAGTTTGTTAACAGTGGCAGTGAGTTCCACAGTTTAGCTGTGGACTGTGTAAAGAAGTACTTTCTAGTGAACCGTTGCATATGTACCGTTCTTTCATATGGGGTGGGCCTGTAAAAAGGTAAAAGAATATTGGGAAATAATTTATAATGAATTGGGGGGAAAAACTTTTCCAAAAAACAAACAAACCCCAGAGTCCTTTTTGTTGGGGATAATTCAGATGGAAATTCCCAGGTGTCAAAAAAGGCTATTTATGTATGCCACTACTGCGGCCCGTGTTTTGTTAACCCAAAAATGGAAAATGAGAGAGGTCCCAGCTAAAGAAGAATGGCAACTTAAACTGATGGAATATGCGCAGCTTGCAGATTTAACATATAGAATAAGAGAACAAGAAGAACATACATTTAAAGAAGATTGGAAAATGTTTATTGAATATATGGGGGGAAATTGTGTACACTTTAAAACTTTGGCAGCATTAAGATAAATTCAACAGTGTAAATAAATTTTGATGGATGTAATAATGGAATACTGAATGGTTTAGTTTATATGAAATATGCAGAGATGAACCATGGAAAGAGAAGAAGGGAAGTTTCTGATATTTTAAGGTTGTTTAAATTAATATTCTAAATTGTAAAATAGAAAATTTAATTAAAAAGTATTTATATATTAAAAAAGTATTTTCTTTTAAATGCCTGTCCTGATAAACCCCCAACGCTCAGTTTTGCTTGGGGGCCTAGCGTGTTACGAGAGAGGGAGAAAAACGTCCTTCCTTTCCCGCTCTCTCTCTGTACGCCACATGTACTGTATTTTTCGCTCCATAAGGCGCACCTGACCTTAAGACACACCTAGTTTTCAGAGGAGGAAAATGGGGGAAATATTCTGAATCAAATGTACTAAACTATTTAATAAACTACTGAAACGGTACAGAATGCTGCAGCGAGGCTCCTCACGGGGTCTCTGCCATGGGAGCATATTCACCCAGTGCTTTTCAAGCTGCACTGGCTCCCGGTGGAGTACAGGGTCAGATTTCAGGTGCTGCTTTTGACCTTTAAAGCCCTTCACGGCCTAGGACCCTCGTACCTACGGGACCCCCTCTCCTGGTATGCCCCATGGAGAGCCTCAAGGTCCATAAACAGCAACACCCTATAGGTCCCGGGCCCTAAGGAAGTCAGATTAGCTTCAACCAGAGCCAGGGCCTTTTCAACACTGGCTCCGGCCTGGTGGAACGCTCTGTCTCATGAGACCAGGGCCCTGCAGGATCCGATTTCTTTCCGCATGGCCTGTAAGACAGTGTTGTTCCGCCTGGTCTTTGGCTTGGAGCCCATTTGATTCCCTCCCTCTCTCTCTTTCTTTTTTCTTTTCCTTCTCCTCCTGCAATGAGGCTACATTTTAATATTTTAATGTTCCATTACAGTGGTGCCTCGCAAGACGAAAAGAATCCGTTCTGTGATTCTCTTCGTCTAGCGGTTTTTTCGTCTTGCGAAGCAAGCCCATTGACGGATTAGCGGATTAGCACTATTAGTGGCTTATCGGATCAGCTGATAAGCGGCTTAGCGGCTTAGAAAAAAGGGGGGGGAGGAAAAAACCCCGCAGGAACTCGCAAGACATTTTCGTCTTGCGAAGCAAGCCCATAGGAGATTCGTTTTGCGAAGCACCTCCAAAACGAAAAACTCTTTCGTCTAGCGAGTTTTCCGTCTTGCGAGGCATTCGTCTTGCGGGGCACCACTGTATTTTAATGTTGTATTTTATTTTTGTTTTTAAGTTGTAATCATTCATCTTGTTTTTATTATTGCTTGTAAGCTGCTCTGAGCCCGGCCTTGGCTGGGGAGGGCGGGGTATAAATAAAAAAATGTTGTTGTTGTTGTTGTTGTTGTTGTTGTTGTTGTTACTGGAATATCAGAGTGAGACTGAGAGGGACAGGGGCTGTATGTTTGTTTAGTGTGCATGCTCAAGGAGCCAGCGGATCAGCTGAGACGCGGGGGGATTTGCGCAATTTTTCCCTCTCCCTCATCCCGTGCCCTCCCATCCCCACCAGCCTTCCTATTTTACCTCCTGACTTTCACTGCGCTTGTGGCTCAGAGCTCGAGGTTGGGGTTTTTTTGTTGTTGTTTTTTTATAAAAATTTTTTATTAAGTTTTAACAATGCACAATATAAAAGAAAAAATACAAAGAGAAATATAAAAACAGAGCATACATACTGCAAAATACAACAATACAAACATTAAGCACAAAAAGACAAAAATACATACATTAAAAAACTAATAATAAAAAAGAAAAAACACATATAGGAAAAACACAAAAATTCCCTCTTTCTTAATTTTATATCTTAAATTCACATGTTTTCCTGACTTCCTCACATCCCCCGTTCTTGTATCCCTTTTAAAAGTTGGTTCAGCAAGTTCATAGCCCTTAGTTTGTCTATTGTTAGTTCGAGGTTGGGGTTCTTTTGCTGCTGATTGCTTAAATTTTATCTTTCCCGATCCAACCCCTCCTGTGCCCTGCCGTCCCTCTGCAGCCTCATTGCTCCGTTTAGGGAGCGCGCGGACCTTTGCTAGCTGAGGCTGCTGCAGCTGTTGCTGGCTAGGCACCGCTTTTAAAAGTGCCTGCTGGCTCTGAATCGCCTGCCTCCTCCCGGCTCTCTGTGAAGCAAGCAAAGGGAGAACCGCGCAAAGCGGGACTGAAGCCCTGTAAGTGGCTCTCGCTTTGCTTGACTGACGGGAGCCATGGCTCTGGTCCAGTGCATTCGCTCCATAAGACGCACAGGCATTTTCCCTTTCTTTTTAGAAGGAAAAAAGTGCGTCTTATGGAGCAAAAAATACAGTAATTTTCACAGAACTCTCTATCCCATCTCCTTTAACACGCCTTTTCTCTAAACCGAAAAGCCCGGCAGGCGAACCCCAACAGTTGAGAGGGAACAGCAAACACACTGCAAGAAACCAGCAGGAGCCTCAGCGGCGAGGCACCCCCCAAAAATGTCACCCCTCAGTACGTACTTGTGTCGGATGTGATCCCCGCAGCCTTCAGCCAGGACTGCCAAGCACATCAGGCCAGCTTTGCGGTGATAAGGGTTCGTGCTGAGAAGCGCCGGCTCCATCAGAGGCGTCTGGGGAAGGAGGAAGATGTGAGTTTTAAAAATACCGCCTCAAAATTCTGCCCTTTTTATTTCCAATTTCTCTTTCTCTCTCTATATATATATATTATTAGCAAAGACATACATAACAAACAAAAAGAAAAAGCATACATAAAAAATAAAAGAAAAAAAATAAAGATAAAGTAGTCTTACAACAGGCATAGACAAACTCGGCCCTCCAGATGTTTTGGGACTACAACTCCCATCATCCCTAGCTAACAGGACCAGTGGTCAGGGATGATGGGAATTGTAGTCTCAAAACTTCTGGAGGGCCGAGTTTGCCTATGCCTTTTTTACAATAATTGTCCTTAGACTGACCTAGATCTTGACTTATGTATAATGAAATTATTAAGAAATCTAAGATGTATATACTAATGCAGTTATACAATGCAATATCTAAGAAAAGAAGAATAAAACAAAAGAGAAAAAAATCATGGCTAAGTCAAAAAACAGCCTGGACAATATAAATACCTATCTATTGATAAGTAGTACTTAATATAGTTCAAACCAATGTTGGTGTTGTTTATACATTATAACTTTTGTTTTGGGTTGAATCCCTTTTCAATTTATTGCGTTGTTGACTTCCTTCCACCTCATTACGGTTTCAGTTCGAGTATTCCTCTTTTTTTACCCTGTATTTGATTAATTATCCTCATCTTGGAATGAAGAGAAAATATTTTACCATCTGCGAAATTACTCAAAACACAGCCAAGCCTTGTTGTTGGAACCTTGTTTTCCAATTCCGCTCTTAACGTTGCCAGGAACAACTCACCAGCTGGGGGAAGAGCTTCTCCGGGGGAAGGTGCAATGCCAGCATGTCCACCACCTGTTTTGAGGAGAGACAGGGACGCACATGAGAAGACGGGGGTGCTGGGAAAGAAAGGAGGGCAAGGGGTGACCCCAATAGGGGTCTCTCCTGAGAGGGCAAGGCAGGACCAGCCTCAGGAGGGAGTAGCCCAAGGCATGCTGGTAGGCCAGAGTGAGCCCAGGGAATTCTGGGATTGAACGTGGAAGAGGCACGCCGCCCACTGTAGGGAGAAGCCCAAGGCATGCTGGGAGGCCAGTGAGCCCAGGGAATTCTGGGATTGAACGTTGAAGAGGCATGCCGCCCACTGAAGGGAGAAGCCCAAGGCATGCTGGGACTTGGTCCGAAACCAAGAGGCACGTCCTTGTCAAAGAGAAGGTAAAGGTAAAGGGACCCCTGACCATTAGGCCCAGTCGTGGACGACTCTGGGGTTGCGGCACTCATCTCACTTTATTGGCCGAAGGAGCCGGCGTCCTGCTTCCGGGTCATGTGGCCAGAAAGACTAAGCCGCTTCTGGCGAACCAGAGCAGCGCACGGAAATGCCATTTACCTTCCCACCGGAGCCGTACCTATTTATCTACTTGCACTTTGACGTTCTTTCGAACTGCTAGGTTGGCAGGAGCAGGGACCGAGCAACGGGAGCTCACCCCGTCTCAGGGATTCGAACCGCTGACCTTCTGATCGGCAAGCCCTAGGCTCTGTAGTTTAACCCACAGCGCCACCCGTGTCAAAGCTGGCAGCAAATCGCATCGTCAAAGTTGGAGTTTGTTAGTACAGTGATTCCTTGGTTCTCGAACGGCTTGGCTCCCGAACAAATCGGCTCCCGAATGCCGCAAACCCAGAAGCGAGTGTTCCGGTTTGCAAACGTTTTTTGGAAGCCGAACGTCCAACGCAACTTGAGTGCAGGAAGTTCCCGCAGCCAATCGGAAGCCGCGCCTTGGTTTTCGGACAGTTCCGGGAGTCAAACTGACTCCCGGAACGGATTAAATTCGAGAATCAAGGTGCCAGTGTGCAAACATAAATCTTCGCAGACTTGGCTGAGCGTCAGGCCTAATGGGCACAGCAGCACACCCCCAGGAGGTATGGTCTCACGAATCCGTTGCCAAGACGGAAAATCCCCACCTTCCCACAGCCATCTAAAGTGTCCTCCTTTTCGGGGCTTTTTCCAAGCAATCTGAGACTATGGCCTGCCCCTGCCCTGCCCATTTCAGCTCTCTTCTGGCTCTGGGAGACCAGCAGAGAGACCAGTTTGCTGCAGCAGGAGAGGGAGACATCCATGACTCTTCACCAGCCTGTTCCATCTCTGCCTCTTGGCCTCCCTTCCTCTCCTGCTTCAGCTTCTACCTCTGATTCTGGACTTTTCTCTGCCACAGACTCTCCCAGCTCACTAAGCCCTGTCGCCTCTTCGGTTTCCAACACCTTCTCTTCCCAGTCTGCTCCCTCTTTTCCCTATGACCGCGCATTGGTCCCTTACCTTTCCCGCCCCAACCTGGCCACAGTGATCCATGCGACGGTCACCTCCAGGCTTGACTACTGTAATTCGCTCTACGCGGGGCTGCCCTTGAACCTGTCCCAGAAACTCCAGCGGGTGCAGAATGCTGCAGCGAGGTTCCTCACGGGGTCCCTGCCATGGGCGCATATTCACCCAGTGCTTTTCAAACTGCACTGGCTCCCGGTGGAGTACAGGGTCAGATTTAAGGTGCTGGTTTTGACCTTTAAAGCCCTTCACGGCCTAGGACCCTCGTACCTACGGGACCGCCTCTCCCGGTCTGCCCCACGGAGAGCCTCAAGGTCCATAAACAGCAACACCCTATAGGTCTCGGGCCCTAAGGAAGTCAGATTAGCCTCAACCAGAGCCAGGGCCTTTTCAACACTGGCTCCGGCCTGGTGGAACGCTCTGTCTCATGAGACCAGTGCCTTGCAGGATCTGATTTCTTTCCGCAGGGCCTGTAAGACAGAGTTGTTCCGCCTGGCCTTTGGCTTGGAGCCAATTTGATTCCCTCCCCCTCTTTCTTTTTCCTTTCTCCTCCTGTGATGAGGCTGAATTTTAATATTTTAATGTTTCAATATTTCAATGTTGTATTTTAATCTTGTTTTTAAGTTGTACTCATTCAACTTGTTTTTATTATTGCTTGTTAGCCGCCCTGAGCCCGGCCTTGGCTGGTGAGGGCTGGGCATAAATAAAAATTATTATTATTATTATTATTGTCGTCCCACCACCGCTCCCTGGGCTCTGAGTCCTCTTCCCTTGGGAGTTCCCCAGCTGGTGACCCCCCACCATCCTTCTGTATCCAACCAGGACACCTCAGCGGCAAAACAAGGCCAAACAGGGGGCCCGAGGGAGAAAGGGAAGCCTTATGCTCAGGAGGCAAGGCCAGGATCATGCTGGGATTGAAGAAGCCGTCACCCACGGAGGACCTGGGCTGCAAAGTGCTTGGGAGTCTGGACTTCGGCCCTGTCCTCGATGTCCTCCTCCGTCTGCTCGTCCTCCGCGTCCATCTGGCCCGGCGGCGGCTCTGCGCTCATGATGGGGAAGAGGGCGTTCAGGATGGGAGAGAGGAGCTTGTGTTTCAGGATAGCCTGGGCAGAGAGGAGGAAGGAGTGATTTTTTCCCCCTCCTTCCAATAAAGTACAGCAGAGAAGTTGTCCAAATATCAACAGTCAACCTATTAAACCTCACAATCATTTCATAATTATCGGTCTGTGTATTTCTAATAGAATAACCAAATCAGTCATTTTTGATGTACAGTGGTGCCTCGCAAGACGAAAAAACTGCTAGACGAAGAGAATCACAGAACGGATTCTTTTCCTCCTACAATGAGGCTACATTTTAATATTTTAATGTTCCATTACAGTGGTGCCTCGCAAGAAGAAAAGAATCCGTTCTGTGATTCTCTTCGTCTAGTGGTTTTTTCGTCTTGCGAAGCAAGCCCATTGGCGGATTAACGCTATTAGCGGCTTTTAGCGGCTTATCTGCTGATCAGATGAGCTAATAAGCGGCTTAGCGGCTTAGAAAAAGGGGGGGAGGGAAAAAACCCCGCAGGAACTCGCAAGGCATTGTCGTCTTGCGAAGCAAGCCCATAGGAAATTCGTTTTGCGAAGCACCTCCAAAACGGAAAACTCTTTCGTCTTGCGAGGCATTCGTCTTGCGGGGCACCACTGTAGCTGTAAAAACTACTCTGAAAACTTATTATTCCAAAAAGGAAACCTTCACCTGGTTGTAAATACCGTATTTTTCGCTCCATAAGACACACTTTCCCCCTCCTAAAAAGTAAGGGGAAATGTGTGTGCGTCTTATGGAGCGAATGCAGGCGGGAGGCAGGCGGGAAAAGCCCCCAAGAGCTGCACACACACTCCGCGCGGCTCTTGCAGGCTTTTCCCCGAGGAGGGAGAAGGGCAGCCCGTCACTGACAGGCTGTCATTCTCCCACATCCTAGAAAAGCCCGCAAGAGCCGCGCTCCCTTTAAAGAGCGCACGGCTCTTGGCTGGCTTTTGCAGGAGGTGGGGGAAAGGACAGAGGGCAGCTTAGCCGCGCACAGTCTCTTCCTGGCATGGGGAGCCTTCATCTTGCTGCCTGGAAAGGCTTCGGTGGCCATCCCAGAAGCCAGAACAGCAAGAGACTATCCCAGAAGCCGGATCCCTCTTGCTGTTCTGGCTTCTGGAATTCAGAATATTTTTTTTCTTGTTTTCCTCCTCCAAAAACTAGGTGCGTCTTGTGGTCTGGTGCGTCTTATAGAGCGAAAAATATGGTATTAAGAAGATACGGCAGGAATGAGCCTTCCTGTAAAAATAATGATGATTTAAATCAAGTCTTACTGGCGAGTGATTTAAACCAAATCCACCCTGGCCGGAAGCAGGACTGAGCCCATGCAACAGCTGTGGGTGGGACCACTCTCCTGACAATCACCTAGTATCGCCATGACGCCAGGGGATTGACAGTGTGCCAGTCCCGCCCACTGCAGGGTCAGGGTGCAGGCAAAGATCTGCTGGAAAAGTTCCCCGCATGGGTGGGAAAGGGGAGCAGGCAACCCAGGAAGAGTCGCCCCGCTCTTTCGCTCGCACTGACCTTGCCCTTGAGTTTGATGAGGAAGCTGATACAGGACAAAGCCTTCACCCGGAGGTTGTCGCCCAGTGATGGGTTGGAGGCCACCTGGGAGCGAGGAAAGAGATTTTGGTCCATGTTCCGAAGCTCAGTTCCGGCTCCAACCTGAAGGGGGAGCCAGAGCGCAGGGGAGGAAGGGGAGCCAGACCAGGCACATCCGCCCACTGACCTCCAGACAGAAGCCAACGACCGCCGAGAGATGCTGCACGATGATGGACACTTCGGTCTCCATGAGCTCGTCGAAAACCTCCATCACTTCGCCAGCGTGGGTCTAAAAAGGTTGGGGAGTCATTGATAACTTGAGGATTTAAAATGAGTATTTTAAATTGTAAACAGAAAATAAAAATTATATACAAAAAAATAAAAATAAGAAGGTTGCGGAGCGAGGAGAAACAAAGAAATAAGAGAGCTATTGAACGCCAAATGGACACACGAAGTCAAAATGTATTGCACTTTATGGCCGCAACCGGAGGATGACGGGCAGGTAAGAAACAAGCAAGCAAACAAACAATTTTGGTACACAGGTCATATGTACAAGACGAGCTCAGCTGCCTTACGCAGGGTCAGACCCCTGGGTCCAGGTAGTATCACAGTAGAAGAAGAGGAAGAGGAAGAAGAGGAGGAGGAAGAAGAAGAAATTATTTATACCCCGCCCACCCCACTCTGGGCGGCTCCCAACAGAATACTGAAAACACAAAACAGGAACGTTCAACTCGGACGAGTCTGCAATCTACTCACACTACAGTCATACCTTGGGTTACAGACGCTTCAGGTTGCGTTTTTTCAGGTTACGGACCAGCCGAAACCTGGAAGTACCGGAACGGGTTAATTCCGGGTTTTGGGGGTTGTCCATGCGCAGAAGCGCCGAATTGCAACCCGTGCGTGCGCAGACGTGCCGCTGCAGGTTGCAAATGTGCATCCCGCACGGATCACGTTCTCAACCCAAGCGTCCACTGTATTAAAAAACTGGCAATGATCTACCTGTTGTCGATGGAGCAGAGTTGTTGAGCAGACTGGTGACTGGGAGTGGCTGCCGGGACCACATAACACTGGTTCTGAGAGATCTGCATTGGCTCCCAGTACGTTTCCGAGCACAATTCAAAGTGTTGGTGCTGACCTTGAAAGCCCTAAACGGCCTTGATCCTGTATACCTGAAGGAGCGTCTACACCCCCATCGTTCTACCCGGACACTGAGGTCCAGCGCCGAGGGCCTTCTGGCGGTTCCCTCACTGCTAGAAGTGAGGTTACAGGGAACCAGGCAGAGGGCCTTCTTGGTAGTGGCGCCCGCCCTGTGGAACGCCCTCCCGTCAGATGTGAAGGAAATAAGCAGCTATCTTCTCTTTAAAAGACATCTGAAGGTAGCCCTGTTTAGGGAAGTTTTTAATATTTAATGCTGTGTTGTTTTTAACACTTGATTGGGAGCCGCCCAGAGTGGCTGGGGAAACTCAGCCAGATGGGCGGGGTATAAATAATATATTATTATTGTTGTTATTATTATTGTTATTATTGTTGTTGTTATTATTAGAAAGCCAAAAAGTTGTTGAGAAGTTGTTGGGAAGTTTTTAATGTTTGATGTTTTATTGTGTTTTTATTATTCTTTTGGGAGCCGCTGAGAATGGCTGGGGAAACCCAGCCAGGTGGGCGGGATACAAATAATAATCTCTGAAACACAGAGCAGCAAAGTGCATCTCTCTCTCTCTCTCTCTCTCTCTCTCTCTCTCACACACACACACACACACAAAACACCCACCTCATTAACAGAGATCAGTTCCCGGATGGCTGCAATCACCTTGGGCATCATGGAAGACATCAGATTCTGAGAGGGGAAGGTAGAGTAGGAGACAATCAAGAAACGAAACAGTGAATCCTTGTACAGTACACTGAAAAATAGCTAAAGAAATAGCAGCAGACCTAATGATACATTGGCAATAGATATTGGTCATAATATAGACATGGAAGCATAGGAACGATTGTGGAATATGGATATAAAATTCACAGCATGTTATGGTCTAAGAGAAAATTATATGAAAACGATATATCAGTGGTATCTAACACCGAGTAAATTAGCAAAAATGTATAAATCCAAATCAAATAAGTGTTGGGAATGTAAAGAGAAAGAAGGTACTTTTTATCCTATGTTGCAGTCTTGTAGTAAGGTTAAAGCTTACTGGGAAATGACATATAATGAATTGGAAAGGATGTTTAAAATAACATTTGTAAAAAAAACCCTAGAAGCTTTCCTTTTGGGAATTATAGGGACAGAACTACCAAAACTGTATAGAAACTTATTCATGTATGCGACTACAGCGGCAAGACTGCTACTTGCCCCAAAATGGAAAGAAGCAGAAGTCCCAGCAAAGGAAGAATGGATACAAAAACTTGTGGAATATACAGAAATGGTGAAACTTACTGGAAGAATAAGAAATCAAGACAACAAACTTTTTATAAAAGAATGGAAATGGTTTATTGAATATTTACAGATAAACTGCAAAAGAACATTGGCAGCATTATTGTAATAACCTGCAGTTTTATATATTATTGTAATAACCTGCAGTGTATATATTTTAATAAATGAGCAATTGAAATGAATTAGGATATGCAGAAGATATTACAGTGGTACCTCGCAAGACGAATGCCTCGCAAGACGAAAGAGTTTTTGGTTTTTTGAGTTGCATCGCAAGACCAATTTCCCAATGGGCTTGCTTCGCAAGACGAAAACGTCTTGCAAGTTTGTTTCCTTTTTCTTAAAACAGTTGCGACTTGACTTCGAGGAGCAACTCGTGCTTCGCAAGACGAAAAATTCGCTAGGCGAAAAAACTCGCAGAACGAATTAATTTCCGTCTTGCGAGGCACCACTGTAAATATAAATTTAAGGACCCGCAGAAAGAGGGGGGAAGGAAGTCGAGTTTTGAAATGTTAAAATGATTGTAAAATTAGTGAGATGGATAGATCTGAAAAACATCATTAATTATTATTTTTTTTAAAAAAAGAAGAAATAGCGAGGGACTCACCATCTCGTCGGAGCCCAGCACGGGAACCATGGTGCTGAGGCTTCGCAGGGAATAGTAAAGGGTGGCTGGCTGGTTGCGCTGGTTGAGCGTCTGGTGAAAGAGGCGCAGGAGTTCCTTGAAGTGCGGAGCGAACACCTCAGGATCCAGTTCCAGGGCAGAATGCAGAAGCAGCAATCCCACCTGCGGCCAGAAGGGGGTGGAAAAGTCCCTTTAGGGCTTATTACTGTATTTACTCAAGTCTCATGCGCCATTGAATCTAATGCGCGACTCCGTTTTCAGAACCTTGAATCCCCCCCAAAAAAAGTATTTGCTGGTGAATGCAAACGTGCCGTCGAACCTAATGTGCGCCTTAATTTTTGCATAATTTGGCAGGGAAAGGTGTGCGTTAGATTCAAGTAAATATGGTATTATTATTTTACGGAAATCTGAGAGCCGCAAGGAAGAAGAAGAAGAAGAAGAAGAAGAAGAAGAAGAAGAAGAAGAAGAAGAGGAGGAGGAGGAGTTTGGATTTGATATCCCGCCTTTCACTCCCTTTAAGGAGTCTCAAAGCGGCTAACATTCTCCTTTCCCTTCCTCCCCCATAACAAACACTCTGTGAGGTGAGTGGGGCTGAGAGACTTCAGAGAAGTGTGACTGGCCCAAGGTCACCCAGCAGCTGCATGTGGAAGAGCGGGGAATCGAACCCGGTTCACCAGATTACGAGTCCACCTCTCTTAACCACTACACCACACCGGCTCTCCAATGCCTCAATTCTACAGTGGGGTTTTTTCCCCGCTCAAAGGATACTTGATTCTTATTTTTACTACATTTTCATAGCCATCCTGTAACAGAAGCACTCCAAGCAGCTCCACAGGGAAAAAAGACACATAGAACATTAAATTTATGAAACAATAAAGTATACATTTTATTTTAAATGCCATTTTTTAAAAAAAGACAACACTAAATCTGTGCCGATGTTTTCCCCATAGTCTACACCCACACTCACATACATATAGAGTGGTACCTCGGGTTAAGTACTTCATTCGTTCTGGAGGTCCATTCTTAACCTGAAACTGTTCTTAACCTGAAGCACCAATTTGGCTAATGGGGCCTCCTGCTACCGCTGCCGCACAATTTCTGTTCTCACCCTGAAGCAAAGTTCTTAACCCGAGGTACTATTTCTGGGTTAACGGAGTCTGTAACCTGAAGCGTATGTAACCCGAGGTACCACTGTACATGCAACTTGTTTTTAATGTTTGCTTTTATAGGTTTTCCTAATCGATATTCTAGACTGTATTCTGTAAAGCGCTTAAGAGACCTCTTGCATTTGACCAAGCGGCCCCCAAATTTTGTGAAATAAACCAGCATAAAGAGGTTAGCAGAGCGCAACCTGCCTACAAGCCACGGCTGTCTCCGCCAGGTCCAAACCGCAGCTGGGGGACCAAGCTGAGAGAAGGGAAGCAAGACCCCTTGAAACCCCCCCCCCCGTACCTCACACTGGGTGGGGTCCTGTGAGCGCGCCCCCCGCTGGATGACCTGGAGCATCTGCGGCCACTTCTCCAGCCTCTCGTTCTTCAGAATGACAGCAGCCAGCTGGGCCAGACCTAGAGAGACCTTATGGCTGGAAAAGAAGATATTTGGAAAAGGGAGGGGAGAAGAGAGGCTGAGAATGCTGCAGCCAGACTGGGAGCTGGGGACTGGGAGCGGCCGTCGAGACCACATAACACCGGTCCTGAAAGACCACATTGGCTCCCAGTACGTTTCCGAGCACAAAGTATTGGTGCTGACCTTGAAAGCCCTAAACGGCCTCTGTCCTGTATACCTGAAGGAGCGTCTCCACCCCCATCATTCAGCCCAGACACCGAGGTCCAGTGCCGAGGGCCTTCTGGAGGTTCCCTCCCTGTGAGAAGTGAGGTTACAGGGAACCAGTCAGAGGGCCTTCTCGGTAGTGGCACCCGCCCTGTGGAACGCCCTCCCACCAGATGTCAAGGAAATAAGCAACTATCTGACTTTTAGAAGACATCTGAAGGCAGCCCTGTTTAGGGAAGCTTTTAATGTTTAACAGACTATTGTATTTTAATATTTTGTTGGAAGCTGCCCAGAGTGGCTGGGGAATAAATAATTATAATTACAATACTTATTATATTATATATGAACACTCACTCTGTTTCTTTCTGCAGCGTGGACAGTACCAGCGTCTTTAGCCTGGAAGAGAGAAGATTTCAGAGTCGGGGTTAAATTTTACCTTGGGAATGGGAGTGAGTTAGAATCATAGAATCATAGAGTTGGAAGAGACCACAAGGGCCATTGAGTCCAACCCCCTGCCAAGCAGGAAACACCATCAGAGCACTCCTGACATATGGTTGTCAAGCCTCTGCTTAAAGACCTCCAAAGTAGGAGACTCCACCACACTCCTTGGCAGCAAATTCCACTGTCGAACAGCTCTTACTGTCAGGAAGTTCTTCCTAATGTTTAGGTGGAATCTTCTTTCTTGTAGTTTGGATCCATTGCTCCGTGTCCGCTTCTCTGGAGCAGCAGAAAACAACCTTTCTCCCTCCTCTATGTGACATCCTTTTATATATTTGAGTTGTGAACCAAGAGCTGCTCCAAGTCAACCCCCTGCCTGTCTTTCCCTTCTACACCCCCCAGAATGCCTTCCTCATCCAGACTTACATGTCTTGGTCAGCCGCACTGATCTTCCGCCAGTGTTTGGTTAGACGCCTTCTCACCAACACAGCGGCAAACTGCCGGATCTGGGGGTGGAGGAGACAAGAGGCAAATGGGAGAGGCCGGTGAGGACACAGGAGGAAGGGCGGTGTGGTGTGCAGACTGGCTCGCCCCCAAGAGCCACGCTCCCTTTAAAGAGCTGCGCAGAGCGTGTGTGCGGCTCTTGGGGGCTTTTCTGTGAGGTGGGAGAAGGGACTGACGGTTATGTACGCTACAACAGCAGCAAGAATACTCATTGCAAAGTATTGGAAGACACAAGATCTACCCACTCTGGAAGAATGGCAGATTGAAGGTGATAGACTACATGGGACTGGCTGAAATGACTGGCAGAATCCGAGACCAGGGGAAAGAGACGGCGGAAGAAGATTGGAAGAAATTTAAGATCTATTTTAAGAGACATTGTAAAATTAATGAGTGTTAAACTGTTGCGGCTATAGAAGCAAGCGGATTACAGCTGTAAAGATTAGGTTAAAGGAAAAGAAAGGATTACAATTAGATTAAATTAAGGGTGAGGATTTGCGGAACTAAATATTTGAAATTGGAATGTAGAAAGGGGAGGTATGAGGAGGTCGGTGAAGTAAGTTTTAAGAGAATAAGGTTTTGAAATTATATTTGTTTGTCTTTGTGCGTGTTTGTTTGTATTGTGTTTGATTTTATAATTTGTGAAAACTTAATAAATATCTTTTTAAAAAATAATAAAATAAAAAAGAGAGAAGGGACTGACGGTCTGCCCTTGTCCCTCGTCGGGGAAAAGCCCCCAAGAGCCGCACACATGCTCCGCGCGGCTCTTTAAAGGGAGCGCTGAGCAGAGCCTCCCACCTGCATTCGCTCCGTAAGATGCACACACATTTCCCCTTACTTTTTAGGAGGGGAAAAGTGCGTCTTATAGAGCGAAAAATACGGTACTTAACCTGTGGCCTTCCGGGTGTTGTTGGACTCCCATGACCGCCAGCCAGCACACCCAACAGTTGGAGGTGGGGAGTTTGTAGTCCACGAAGGTACCCCCAGATTCCCCATCCCTGGGCTAAGCCCTGCAGGGTCTTACCTGCGGATTCTGAGAGCTGGACATCACCTGACAGAGGTGGGACAGTGCCAAAGGATGCTTCAGGGCCTCTTTCAACTGGGCTGTAGCCTGAGGAGGAAGAATGACAGAGTCGGAAGGGATCCCGAGGGTCATCTAGTCCAACCCGCTGCAAAATCCTGCCCACCGCCATCCCTGGGGGACTCGAACCACCAAAGTTTTGGTCAACAGCCTGATGCACTGACCCACTGCGTCACGACCCAAAGCTTCAGTTCAGTCACTGCAGAGTATAGCCGCGCCGTTTCTCTCTTTTCATATATAAATTTTTTATTACATTTTCAGTTTCACAATTTAGAATACTCCTTTAAGCATCCTTAAAATATCAGTGACTTCCCTTCTTCTCCTTCCATGGTTCATTTTGCATATCACAAACCCCTGCATATTTTACCTAAACTAAACCATTCAGTATTCCATCGTTACATCCATCAAAACGTAATCGACACCGTTGAGTTTATCTCAATGCTGCCAACATTTTCAAGTTTACACAGTTATTTCCCATATATCCTGTGAACCGCCCTGAGACCTCTGGGTGTAGGGCGGTATATAAATTTAATAAATAAGTAATAATATATTAAATAAACGTTTTCCAATCTTCTCTAAACGTATGTTCTTCTTCTTGTGCTCTTATTCTATATGTTAAGTCCGTGAGCTGTGCATCTTCCATCAGCTTAAGTTGCTATTCTTCTTTAGTTGGGACCTCACTTGTTTTCCATTTTGGGGCTAACAAAACATGGGGCGCAGTAGTGGCATACATAAATAACCATGCCATTTTATTTCTCATGCAGCATGGGTTTCTGCTATACCCAGAGGGACAGGATGCCCTAAACTGGTCCTAAAACCTTTTTTCTTTTTTTTAAATAAAAAGTCAATAAATAAATGCTTCTATGCAAAGGAATTTGTATTTCACAACAGCTCCGAAGGGGCAGCTGCTGCGATTTGCCATTTTACAAAGAGCATGACTGAGGCAGTCAGCCACTGGCAACTCCTGAGTCCATAGACAAGGAGCGGTTTCAGATCTAGGGGTCCTAAGGTAAGGCTAGTAAAGGTAAAGGGACCCCTGACCATCAGGTCCAGCCACGGACGACTCTGGGGTTGTGGCGCTCATCTCGCTTTATTGGCTGAGGGAGCCGGCATACAGCTTCCGGGTCATGTGGCCAGCATGACTAAGCTGCTTCTGGCGAACCAGAGCAGCGCATGGAAATGCCGTTTACCTTCCCGCCGGAGCGGTACCTATTTATCTACTTGCACTTTGATGTGCTTTCAAACTGCTAGGTTGGCAGAAGCAGGGACCGAGCAACGGGAGCTCACCCCATCACGGGGATTCGAACCGCCAACCTTCTGATCAGCAAGTTAGCCTAGGCTCTGTGGTTTAAGCCACAGCGCCACCCACGTCCCTTAAGGTAAGACTACCCACCAGCAAAATTTCTTCAAAAAGAGTGGGAAAAATTTATGTCGTATATAGGAAAGATAAGATGAAATAGTGAAACCAGTAGAATTGGGAATGAACCTCATAACGGGAACGATTAAGAAAAGTGATGGATAATGAAAATAATATGAAGCAAAATGTATAAGGAGATTAATATAACTAACAATAGTTGTAAATACATGCAGACAGACAACAAGAATTGTATAAACAGGAGGATTTATTTGTTTATGGCTATACTACGGACAAATATGGAAAATGAATAATATACAAAATGGATGAAAATAATGCGATAAAATTATATGTGATATAAAAAACCAGAAGGAAGGAGGGAAGTCTGCACTTAGGAGCAAGTATAAATGTAAAATAAAACGCATTATGTGTATGTGGAGTATGTAACCGGAAAACTAATAAAGATTATTTGGAGGGGGGGAAATTTCCCCTGCCTATTGTACTAACTGACTTGGAGAAGGAGAATTGGGATATCCTGTGAGGGCCGACCCCCCCATAAGACCAGTCTCTATCTCAGACGCCTCTCTCAGAACAATTAAACAGAAGGAAGTTGAACGTAGGGAGATCCAGGACAGATAAAATAAAACCCTTCTTTGCACAGCGAATTGTTAAACAATGGAACTCCCTCCCACAAGACAAGAGGCAGTCATGGCCTCCAACTTGGATGGATTTAAAAGAGGATGAGGCAAATTCACAGAGAAGGGCTACTTAGCCACAGTGGCTATGCTCTGCTGCCACAGAGTCAGCAAGGCTTCCGAATACCAGTTGGAAACCGCAGGAGAAGAGAGGTGTCTTGCGTTCAAATCCTGCTTGCGTGTTTAAGGCATCCAAGTTGGCCATTTTGAGAACGGGATGCTGGACTCGATGGGCCACTGGCCTGATCCAGTAGAGCCATTACAGTGGTACCTCTGGATATGAACGGGATCCGTTCCGGAGCCCCGTTCGCATCCTGAAGCGAACGCAACTCCGGTCCGTGCGTCTGCGTGTGTCGCGATTCACCGCTTCCGCGCATGACATCATTTTGAGCGTCTGCTGCGCATGCCCGAGCGGCAAAAGCCGGAAGTAACGCGTTCAGTTACTTCGGGGTCGCTGCAGAGCGCAACCCGAAAGCGCTCAACCTGAAGCAACTTCAACCCGAGGTATGACTGTATTACGCATCCCCCCAAATCAGTTCTCTGCATCTTGCTGGACCTCAACGTACAACTCCCAATCCAAAACCTTGCCCTCCCCTATTTATTAGCATTTTGCCCCATTCCTATCCTGCTTAATATTATTATTATTATTATTGAGTTTATATACCGCCGTGTACCCAAAGAACTCAGGGATGTAATAAATAATAATAATAATAATAATAATAATAATAATAATAGTAATGATAATAATTTATTTATACCCTGCCCATTTGGCTGGGTTTCCCCAGCCACTCTGGGTGGCGCCCAGAGATTAAAAGCACATTAAAAGATTAAAAACACATTAAAACATCAGTCATTAAAAACTTCCCTAAACAGGGAAGATCACAACATATATAATCAGAATAAAAACAACAACCCAAAAACACTCCCTGCCCCCCCCAGAAAAGAGCCACATTTTAAAAGGGTATAATTTATGCCCACATGGTCCGCTAAGCAGCTTACAAGCGCAGATACCAGTTGCGCAAACATCCGTAATCAAAGCATGCGAATTAAAACCTCATTAGAGATTGCATAGCAGCGCCCACTATCTGTGCTTTCCAGAAACATCTGAAAACATTAAATTTTTTTTTTTGCCTGGACGAGTTTTCCCAGCCGGGTGAGGTGGTCCCTCAGGGTTCATTTCCCAATAGCTCTTAAAATGAGACCTCCAGGTCTTTCCTATTTCTAAGGCTATTATTTTGGTGGCCCCTTGAGAGAGAGAGATGCAAAAATAACAACAGGCGATTCATAAATCGCACTATATTAATACTTTTAATTTATTTTCTAAGACTTGGGTTGCTCCAAGCCCTGACCACTCACATGCCCCCCTGGATTTCACATATCCTGCTTCCCCTGAAATGCTTTGATCCTGATGCTTTTTCAAACCCAGCCGCCCCACACTTTCCTGCCCCGCTCTACCTGTTGGATGACGGCATTGTCAGGCTGCAGCAAATCTGACAGCATCTTCTCCAGCTCCTCAGTTGCCATTGTGCTGGGAGGCGAAGGAGATAGAAATATATAGAAGGGGAAATAAAAAAAATAATAAAGTTACAGGGGGAAAGGAGGAGCCCCACTGAAAAGTGGGGCAGGGAGACCCCTGGCTTGTATGGGGAGGGGAAGCCCCACGAGGGATGGAGAGACTGGAGGAGGGGGAGATATCTGGCCCCCCCACCCCCCAAAAAGAGAGAGAAATGGGGGGAGAAGGCTCAGCCCCACAGGCGAAGGGAGGAAGCTGCCAGGCGAAGCCCAAGTAGCTGTTGGTTACAGAACTCCCAGCACATGTGGAGCAGACAAGGCGGCCGCTTCCGGGGGACAGAGGGGCTCCGCCACGCGTGCTTCCGGCGCCTCGGGCTCCCCCTGCTGTCCTGGGAGGACCTACTGGCCACCCTCTGCTCTGAATCTGGGGGTGGGTGGCTGTTTTTTTTACACGTGTATGTTTTCAACTGTTTATGAAATATACTCAGAGTTGAGACTGGGTTTTATGCTCTTTATTCAGCTCATAGCAGTGAGGAATGGGAGTTCCCCCGAAATGTCTGCTTTATATCCATTATTTAACACAATGGGCCACACGTGATTGGCTAATTCTGGGATTCTCCTGTAGGCCAATCAGATTGGGGTTGGGGTTGGGACTGGAGTTGGATTGGGTGGCGCCTGCGGACCAATCAGCCTGCTGCATTCTGGATCCTATTGTTCTAGGACCAATCAGACTGCTGCATTCTGGATCCTATTATAGTTAAAAAATGTTTTAAATAATAATTTTTATTTGACTTTACAGATATTAAATTATAACCATCCTAATTACGAATATTTAAGTGATAAGGCGGGTAGTGGTGGGAAGTAGGGGGAGGAGAGGTGGGAAAATATTGTTTAAAAAGGTGTTTGTTGTTGTTTAGTTGTGTCCGACTCTTCATGGCCCCATGGACCAGAGCACGCCAGGCACTCCTATCTTCCACTGCCTCCCACAGTTTGGTCAAACTCATGTTCATAGCTGCGAGAACACTGTCCCACCATCTCGTCCTCTGTCGTCCCCTTCTCCTTGTGCCCTCCATCTTTCCCAACATCAGGGTCTTTTCCAGGGAGTCTTCTCTTCTCATGAGGAGGCCAAAGTCTTGGAGCCTCAGCTTCAGGATCTGTCCTTCCAGTGAGCACTCAGGGCTGATTTCCTTCAGAATGGAGAGGTTTGATCTTCTTGCAGTCCATGGGACTCTCAAGAGTCTCCTCCAGCACCAGAATTCAAAAGCATCCATTCTTCGGCCATCAGCCTTCTTTATGGTCCAGCTCTCGCTGGGAGACTAGGGTTCAAATCTCAACTCAGCCATGAAGCTAACTGGGTCACCTTGGGTATCAGTCACTGCCTGTCAGCCGGGCTTACCTCACAGGGTTGTTGGGATTAAAATGAGAACAGGGAGAACCATGTACGCCACTTTGAGCTCATAATAATAATAATAATAATAATAATAATAATAATAATAATAATAATAATTTATTAATTATACCCCCCCCCAATCTGGCTGGGTTTCCCCAGCCACTCTGGGCAGCTCCCAACAGGATATTAAAAAGACGATAAAACATCAAACATTAAAAACTTCTCTAAAACGGGCTGCCTTCAGATGTCTTCTAAAAGTCAGGTGTCATTTCCTTGACAGGGCGGGTGCCACCACTGAGAAGGCCCTCTGCCTGGCTTCCTGTAACCTCACTTCTCGCAGGGAGGGAACCGCCAGAAGGCCCTCAGAGCTGGACCTCAGTGTCCGGGATGAACAATGGAGGTGGAAACGCTCCTTGAAGTGGGGTATAAATGCAAGAAAGAAATAAAGAGACAGCCAGAGAGTCTTGCAGCCAGGTTTTTTGGTTTTTCTTTTTAATTAATAAAGTTTAATTTCAAGATCTGTAAAAAGAAACCGCTGGAACGAAACAAAAATCAAAAACAAAACAAAACAAAACCCTAGCTTCGATCCTTGCTAAATATACATAACTCCTCATATATATAATTTCCATATATAATTATAGGCATTTTCTTGACTGTGGCAGAAGGCGAAGAGACAGCTTCTTCCCCCACCCAGACCATAATAGCCCCAGGCACCTTGGGAATAACAAAGGAGGCAATGTAGGAGAGGGAGGGAGCAAAGGTATTGGCAATGGAGGGAGGCCTCTGAATGGAGGGGAACTACCTTGTCCATGAGGTGGCGGCGGCTGGTAAAACAAATCCACTGAAGAGGCTGGATCCCCTTCTGAAGGGGTCAACCAGTGTTCCCCAAGCCGGAAGATGTTGGACTACAACTCCCATCATCCGTGACCGTTGGCGAAGCTGGCAGTGGACGATGGGAGTTGTAGTCCAACAACATAGGGGATTCCCAAACACTGGTACAGCCCATCCTACAACATGCAAATAGGGGGATCCTTTAAAAGCTGCAGGGAAAGGCCTAACAAATACAAGACTCTTTCTCTGTCCCCCTCCAACATGGAGAGATCCATTTTAACCTAGCCCCCAGGAAGGCCTCTGGTCAGAGGAAACCATTATCCAATCCTTAGCCCACCAATTCTCTCCCGCATTAAGAATCCTGTAGAGGGGGGAACCCCGAGGGACAAGGTGGTGCCGGTCGCTGGGGCCATTGCCATCTGCAGGGCCGGCCCTGCCGGTCCTCGTAGGGGCCAGTTTTTATTTGGAATAGCTGGGACCTGTCACCCGATTGCATAAAAGCTCCGAAGGAAGCAAATCGAGGCAGAACAATTTTCCCCGTTTCCCGGCTGGTCAGCCGCCAAGAGCCCAACTTCCCTTTGGAAGGGAAGGAGAGCGATTGGCTAACCGAGCCCGGCGTTGGTCAGCTGACCAGGCCGGCCAGCCAATAGGAAGAGAGCTCACCCGATTGGTCACATTTCAACCCGTTTAAAGGGAGTAACAAACCATAATTCCCACCCCAAAGCGTGCAAACTGCAGTTTCGACCAATTTTATTTTTATAAAAGAAAGAAAGGAAATTTGTTGCAGTGCCCACTAATTGGCCAGATTGACAGGTTCGTTGATGGGCTAGCGGCCCTGACCAACAAGAGGAGGGCTTTTGGATCCTGTTTCCTGCTGCTTCCCGGCGATCAAGCAACCACCACTGCGGTGAGCTGGGGAGCTCTCGGAAACCGATCCCAGCTAACGAGAGAGACGGATCGTTTAAAAGCCCGGTTTCCCCGAGCTCGGGCTGATCTCCCAGCCAACTGGGAGGCCCGGCCTTTGAGCGGCGCCTGTCCTAGCCAATGGGGAAGCAGAGCTTTACGGCCAACGAGAGCGCAAGGAGGGGGCGGGTGCTCAGTCCATCTTGAGGTTGACGTAAATGTAGCGGATGAATTTGAGGGAGGCGAAGAAGGAGATGGTGCCCAGCATGAGGAAGAAGACGTAGCCAGTCAGGAGGGAGTAGCCGAAGAACTCCACCGTCTGCACCGCGCCCGACATGTTGGAGCGGCGGGAGTAGTAGAAGACGGAGTAGAGGAAGATGAAGAGGCCGGTGGAGCCCGCGCTGAGCACGGAGCGCCACCACCAGCGGTAGTCCTCGCCCGAGAGCTGGAAGTAGGTGAGGGCGATGGAGATACAGGCCCCGACGCTGAGGAGGATGGCAAAGACGAAGAAGAGGATCCCGTACAGGGTGTACTGCTCCCGGCCCCACACCGTGGCAAAGATGTAGTAGAGCTCCACAGAAATGGCGCTGCCAATGATAATAAATAATAAATTTAATAATAATAATAATTATTTATTTATACCCCGCCCATCTGGCTGGGCTTCCCTAGCCACTCTGGGCGGCTTCCCCAAAAAATATTAAAATAATGTAATACATCAAACATTAAAAGCTTCCCTAAACAGGGAATAAAGATAATAAAGATGAATAAAGATAATAATAAGCGTATTTGTACCTCACTCGTCTGAGTTGAACCCCTAATTTGGGGCACAATGGAGGTGTCAAAGATTTGGGTCATCATCATCATAATTTATTATTTATACCCCACCCATCTGGCTGCGTTTCCCCAGCCACTCTGGGCGGCTTCCAACAGAACACTAAAATACAATAACCTATTAAACATTGAAAGCTTCCCTAAACAGGGCTGCCTTCAGATGTCTTCTAAAAGCCTGGTAGTTGTTCTTCTCTTTGACATCTGGTGGGAGGGCGTTCCACAGGGCGGGTGCCACTACTGAGAAGGCCCTCTGCCTGGTTCCCTGTAACTTGGCTTCTCGCAGCGAGGAAACCACCAGAAGGCCCTCGGAGCTAAACCTCAGTGTCCGGCAGAATGAAGAAAAGATACAGGAGGAAATTATTAGGAAGAGGACCCACAGAGGGGAGGATGGAAGTCCAAGAGATTCCTTAGAATCTTGTTTTTACATAACTGCAAAATTTTAATCTGAAAAACTAAATAAAAACACTCGTACCTTGAATCCCAAACGCCCTGGAACTCGGGACGTTTTGGCTCCTGAACGCCGCAAACCTGGAAGCAATTGTCTCCGTTTGCAAACGTTCTTTTGGAACCTGAAGTCTAATGGGGCTTCCATGGCTTCTGATTGGCTGCAGGGGTTTCCTGCAGCCAATCAGAAGCCGTGATTTGGATTTCAAATGTTTTGGAAGTTTAACGGACTTCCGGAATGGATTCCGTCCAACTTCCAAGGCACGACTGCAAATTTAAAAGCCAAAGAAATAGAGTTGCACCAGCCACTCTGGGCGGCTTCCAAAGTTTAGTTCCGTAGGATGCCCACGAACTCCGGCGTTATAAGAAAGCGTTCTCTAAGCGCTCTCTCTTTTGCAAAACCTTTATCAGGTCACCTCCTACTTGACTTTTCACTTTTATTCATTTATTTATCCGCAGGAAAAGAGCAAACCAATCGAAACGAAAACAAAAAAATAAAGAGAGGAAGAAAAAAAGGGGGAAAGTATACAGTGGTACCTCAGGTTAAGTCCTTAATTCGTTCCGGAGGTCCGTACTTAACCTGAAACTGTTCTTAGCCTGAGGTACCACTTTAGCTAATGGGACCTCCTGCTGCCGCCGCTGTGCGATTTCTGTTCTCATCCTGAAGCAAAGTTCTTAACCTGAGGTACTATTTCTGGGTTAGTCTGTAACCTGAAGCGTCTGTAACCTGAGGTACCACTGTATTTCTTTTCTCTGTTATGTATGATTTCTCTTTTTTACTAAATTGTATAATGGAAAATTAAAATAAAATAAAATAAAATAAAATAAAATAAAAGTGGGCAGCTCAGAGCCCAGGAGGGATAGAAAAGGACGGAGGCAGCCGGAGACCCAGGCTCTGCGCCAACTCTCACCTGAAGGGGAGGAAGCCCCCAATCGTCATATGAACCAGCGTGGACTTGTACCAAGGCTGGGGCGGGATTTCCCGGGCGATGTTCTTGGTGCGACAGGGGGCGTCAAAGGGCCCCGCCCGGTTCTTGCCGAAGATGCCGCCGATGACGGTGAGAGGGAATCCCACCAGCAGCCAGACGGTCAGCAGCAGCAGGATGGTGGTAGCTGGCAGCGCCTGCGTTGACCCGTTGGCCCAGTGCACCGAGTTGACGACACTCCACGTCAGGAAGAAGGGAGCTGGGCAGAGGCAGGGAGAGAGAAGCACATGCAGCAGCGTCAGCAACAAATCGCGGGCTGTATCCGTCTCAGGCAAATCGGACCAGCTGCCCTCCCTCCCCCCTCCCCACGCTTCTTTGCGGGGATCTTGTTAGTACAGTGGACGCAGGTGGCGCTGTGGGTTAAACATGCCGATCAGAAGGTCGGTGGTTCGAATCCCCGCGACGGGGTGAGCTCCCGTTGCTCGGTCCCTGCTCCTGCTAACCTAGCAGTTCGAAAGCACCTCGAAGTGCAAGTAGATAAATAGGTACCACTCTGATGGGAAGGTCAACGGCGTTTCTGTGCACTGCTCTGGTTCGTCAGAAGCGGCTCAGTCCTGCTGGCCACAGGACCCGGAAGCTGTACGCCAGCTTCCTCAGCCAATAAAGCGAAATGAGCACCACAACCCCAGAGTGAGCCATGACTGGACCTAATGGTCAGGGGTCCCTTTACCTTTACCTCGGGTTAAGAACTTAATTTGTTCCAGAGGTCCGTTCTCAACCTGAAACTGTTCTTAACCTGAAGCACCACTTTAGCTAATGGGGCCTTCCGCTGCTGCCGCACCACTGCTGCGCAATTTCTGTTCTCATCCTGAAGCACAGTTCTTAACCCGAGGTACTATTTCTGGGTTAGCAGAGTCTGTAACCTGAAGCGCATGTAACCCGAGGTACCACCGTATTGTAATGTCTCATTCTCACATTGCATAATGTTGCAGGTTTCCTTTAATTACTTAATTACCCTCTCTGCTCTGCTCCTCTGTTGAAGAAGAAGGATGTGAGAGTTGCCCTATTGTTTGGTTGTTTGCTTTATAAATAAAACCTTTGATGTTACCATTCCAACCACAGTTGCTGCTGCTGCATTCTGCTGTAAAGGACTGAGTTTACTAGCTGCAAAGGGGCGTTTAATGCTCCCAGATCTAACACGGCCCCTGAGAAATCCGCTCTCGTTTTACAAAGAGCAGCATGTTCCTAGTCCTCAAGAGGTGCAAACGAATTGGAACATGTGGCAACAAGATTATCCAGCAGAGGAACAGAACTGAGTTCACAGGCCTCCCACCCACAAAACTCCACATCAGGTTACCCTCCCAGAAACTTTCTTCATTGCAGCAATGTAATGGGAGGGGAGATTTTGTTGCTGCACAACTGGGAATCAGAAATCCTTGCTGATCTGCTTAAAACCACCAGAGATCCATCAACAGGTAGTGATACACCTTCTGCTCACTCCTGCCCTAGATCACCCCCCTCAAAAGATTCCATCAACCATGTCTCCGGAAATTTTTACACATCATCTGGGAAGACAGGCGAACTAATGCCCGTGTACTGGCAGAAGCAAAGATCACCAGTGTCAAAGCAATGATTCTTCAACATCAACTTCGTTGGACTGGTCATGTTGTGCAGATGCCTGATGATCGTCTTCCACAGCAACTACTCTATTTTCAACGTAAAAATGGAAAGCGTAATGCTGTGGTCAACAAAAGAGGTTTAAGACTCTCTCAAGGCAAATCTTTAAAAAGGTAGTATAAACACCGACATCTGGGAAACACTGGCCTGTGAGCGCTCCAGTTGGAGAACAGCCTTTACCAAAGGTGTCATGGGCTTTGAAGACACTCGAACTCAGGACGCAAGGAAGAAACGCGCTAAGAGGAAGGAACGCTTGGCAAATCCACACCGCGATCAACTCCCACCTGGAAAACTATGTCCCCACTGTGGAAGAACGTGTGGATCCAGAACTGGCCTCCACAGTCACTTACGGACTCAGTGTTAAGACCGTGTTTATGGAAGACAATCTTACTCGGCTACGAGTGATCGCCAGAGAAGAAAGAAAGAAGAAGACAGGAGTGAGTGGGGAACATAGAGGAGACTCGTGAAGACTGCCACTAGCAGGGACTAAGGTAAAGGGACTCCTGACCATTAGGTCCAGTCGTGACCGACTCTGGGGTTGCGGTGCTCATCTCGCTTTACTGGCCGAGGGAGCCGGCGTACAGCTTCCGGGTCATGTGGCCAGCATGACTAAGCCGCTTCTGGCGAACCAGAGCAGCACACGGAAACGCCTTTTACCTTCTCACCGGAGCGGCACCTATTTATCTACTTGCACTTTGACGTGCTTTTGAACTGCTAGGTTGGCAGGAGCAGGGACCGAGCAATGGGAGCTCACCCCGTTGCAGGGATTCGAACCGCCGACCTTCTGATTGGCAAGTCCTAGGCTCTGTGGTTTAACCCACAGCGCCACCCGCAGGGACTAGCAAGACCCAAATGTCTAGAATGAAGATCTACAGAGGGACCAGATTGTCCCAATCCTCTGGGCAAAGGAGAGGAAGCCAAAGAGCTCTCTCCTCCAAGGACAGGTTCCTCTCGCTCCCAACGTTTGCCCCGATGCAAAAGGACTGAAAACACCGCCGGGCCTCACCGGAGAAAAGGCTGGTGGTGAGCAGGATGTTCCAGACCCAACGCTCGCCTCCAATCTGGCGGTAGAAGTTGCTGGAGACATAGCCGGAAATGCAGCAGGTGAGGGCATAGAGCAGGATAGCGGCCGAGTTGATGGCGCCGTGCCGGTGGACGTTGAACATGCCCAAGAGAGCCATGACGATGATCCCCGTGCCCAGGGCGAGGAACTGGCTGCCCACCCCCAGCACGGCGCAGAGGAGGCTGCGGCAGGGCGGGAAGCGGAAGACGTCCGTGTGGATGATCTTCCAGCCGTTGTCGCCCTGGTCGAAGTCGTCGCCCGAGGACGAGGTGGAGGCCTCCTCGTCCAGGTTGTAGCGCGCCAGGTCGTTCTTGAGCACCCTCATGAGGATGACGACGACAAAGCCCACCAGCAGGAAAACCAGGACCATGGAGTTGATGATGGAGAGCCAGTGGATCTCCAAGGTGCGGGGGAAGAAGCCGTCGTCGCCGCTGCGGCTGCCCCGCCGGTCGCCTCGCCGCTCCAGCGCCGTCTCGGACCAGCGGACGCTGTAGGTGTGGGCCACGGGGAGGACGCTGCGGACGTCGTCCAGGCTGGTGGGCTTGACGTTGCGGACGCTGACGTTGGCGTAGATGATGCGGTCGCCGTTCCACTCCAGGTGGAAGTCCAGGTGGGTCCAGAGGCCGATCTTGTGGGTGTGGGGCAGGAAGCCGCTTTCCTCCATGTACCCCACAAAGCCACGGAGAGGCAGGTCGTCCACCACAAACTCAAAGTAGTACAACTCTTCAATGGCTTGCCGGAGACGCTCCACCTGCCGGGGAGGAAGGAAACCGTCAGGACAGAAGGGAAAGAAAGATTTATAATGAACTGAAAAAGATGTTGAAATATACCATACTTTTTGCACCATAACACTCACTTTTTTCCTCCTAGAAAGTAAGGGGAAATGTCTGTGCGTGTTATGGAGCGAATGCCTGCGGGTGGCAGGGGGGATCTGCTGCAGTCGTGAGCAGAGGATCCATGGTTCCCCTTCCTTCCCTCCTCCGTGGTTACAAAGCATGGATCCACATGGATCCTCAGGATTTTTGCATTGGGCTACTCCAAACTCACTGTCAGATCACATGTCTGTGGCCACAGCATGAACCACAAAAATCATATATCCACTATTTCGTTTAGAATATTTTTTTTCTTGTTTTCCTCCTCTAAAAACTACGTGTGTGTTATGGTCTGGTGCGTGTTATAGAGCGAAAAATACGGTACATTTGTTAAGAAACAGGAGGCTTTTCTTTTAGGAATTGAAATATGTAAAAAAGATTGTAAACTTTTCCAATACGCAGTAACAGCAGCGAGAATACTCATGGCCCAAAAATGGAAACAGGAAGAATTACCGACGGCTGAAGAATGGAGATTGAAATTGACGGACTTTGCAGAACTGGATAAACTAACGGGGAAGATTCGATATTTGTGAGACCAGAAGTTCACCAAGGACTGGGGGAAAGTTTACAGATTATCTGAAAAGTATATGTGATGAACAGACAACGCTTGTAGGTTTTCAAGACGTTCTGTGAAAATATGAGGAATATTGTAAAAAAGGGAATAAGATTGGGGAGGTTATATTTCAAAGGCAATATTAAAATTAGAAAATGTGTGAATAAATAAACAAAACGGAAGATTGGCAGAGAAACTGGGGGAAGTAAAAAAAAAAAAGAAGATTATATGATAAATTGTGATATTGGTTATATAAATTTGTATTTGAAAATGAATAAAAAATATTATTTAAAAAAAGAAGGGAAAGAAACCAACACACCCCAAACGGTGCTTGAGTCGTAGAACTGTAGAAATGGAAGGGACCCCAAAGGTCATCCAACCCCCTGCAATGCAGAAATCGTTCGCCCAACGTGGAACTCGAACCCACAACGCTGAGGTTAAAAGAGACTCATGTTCTACTGACTGTGCTTGGTCTTACCGATTGCTTTCTTCCCCGAGATTTCAAAAGCCCGAGGAAGAGATGCAAGGAAACTGATCCAGGATGCATGGGATTCAGTATTTGCCTCTAATCTGAGAGTGCGCAAATAAACTGTTTTATTTTTATTCCATTTATTGATTTTATATACCTCCCTACGCCCGGGGGTCTCAGGGTGGTTCACAGAATAAGCCTGCGTACAGCTTCCGGGTCATGTGGCCAGCATGACTAAGCCACTTCTGGCGAACCAGAGCATCACATGGAAATGCCGTTTACCTTCCCGCTGGAGTGGTGCCTATTTATCTACTTGCACTTTGACGTGCTTTCGAACTGCTAGGTTGGCAGGAGCAGGGACCGAGCAAAAGGGAGCTCACCCCGTCGCAGGGATTCAAACCGCCGACCTTCTGATCAGCAAGCCCTAGGCTCTGTGGTTTAACCCACAGCGCCAACCGTGTCCCTAAAGGTAAAGGGACCCCTGACCATTAGGTCCAGTCGTGGCCGACTTTGGGGTTGCGGCCCTCATCTCGCTTTATAACAGGATAAAAGGAATCAGCTGTCAAACCTTAAAGTCAAATTAGGGATGTCCCGCAGAACCAGGAACCCAGGCGGTAAACGCCAGCTCCATGAAACAGACCTTGGAATCCAAGATTTTCTGGCCGGGCTTACCTGCTCAGGTGTGAGCTTCATTTCACACAGGACCTTCTTGTCAACGTTCTCCCGGAAGCGGATCTCGTACATTGACTCGGCCATGCGGTCTCCATCCAGCACCTCCCCCAAGGTAAGGCTTTTGTGGCGGATATTCTCCGGGGAGCACACAGGGAGCTGGTAGTAATGGTAGGTCTCCTGGGGGTTGTGGTAAGGCCCCACTTTGTTGACGTAAAGCATCACTGGGTCCCCCCGCTGGTAGTGGGTCTCTGAAGAGGCCGTGGATAAGAGGGAAAGGAGGAAGAAGAGGAGGAGGACAAGAAACGGGGGGCGGGCCATCATGGGGTGGTAACAGGAGAAAGGGGGGTGGGAACTGGGCCGGGGCTTTGGGAGGAAGAACAGAAAAGCATTATTCAGCGAGGCACAATTTCTCTGGAATCACATTATAGTTTTGGGGACACTATCTTGGCCAATGCCAACTTAAGGTCTTGGTCTTGGGTCACATTCACCCCACACATTTTGAAATCACTATACAGTGGTGCCCCGCAGGACGAATGCCTCGCAAGACGAAAGAGTTTTCCGTTTTGGAGGTGCTTCGCAAAACGAATTTCCTATGGGCTTGCTTCGCAAGACGACAATGTCTTGCGAGTTCCTGCGGGTTTTTTTCTCCCCCCCCCCTTTTTCTAAGCCACTAAGCCGCTTATCAGCTGATCCGATCAGCAGATAAGCCGCTAAAAGCCGCTAATAGCGCTAATCCGCTAATCCGTCAATGGGCATGCTTCGCAAGACGAAAAAACCGCTAGACGAAGAGAATCACAGAACGGATTCTTTTCGTCTTGCGAGGCACCACTGTATTACAACTGCAAAAAGCTGCGGCTTCCCTCAAAGAATTTTGGGAGCTGTAATTTGGTACCGGTGCCGAGTCGTGAGGAAGCCCGTTCCTCACTGAGTTACGGTTGTCGGAATTCCCTGAGAAGATGGATTGATTGTGAGAGGAATAGGGTTCTCCTAACACCCTCAATGAACTACAGCTCCCAGAATTCTCTGGGGGCAGCCGTGACTATTTAAAGTGGTATCATGATGCTTTTTAAACACATGGTGTCAAGTGTGGGCTTGGTGGCTTCCTCGGTGCCTGTAGAGTTTGGGATGCCTGACTTAAAGAGCTTCCATTCTTTACTACGGGAGCTCCCAGAAATCAACCGTTTTGAGGGCACCATTCTGTTGACGTCAAAGCACCTGAGAAACACCTCGTCGATCCCTATGGTTCATTGCTGGGTCTTCCCTTCCCCCAAACTCCAACAAACAACAACCCCATAAACGTATAAGCATGGGCCACCTTTCCAACTCATGACAACCTAGGCGTTTCTTGTGCCCTCATAGTACCACCACCTGCGGCTTTGGGGGAGATGGAGAACAAAGGCCCTGCCAGGCATCAGCCTTCAGGAAACCGCATGTTGAAAGATTCAGGACAGATAAACAGACAGTCTTCCTTCACACAGTGCATAGTCAAACTATTGGACTCGCTCCCCCAGGAGGCAGCGATGCAAGACCCTCAGCCCCCACATGCAGGGCTCTAAAAGAGGATTAGGCAATTCCATGGAGGAGAGGGCTATTGATGCTACTAGCCAGAATGGATGCTTTTGAATTATGGTGCCGGAGGAGACTCTTGAAGCTCATGGCTACTGGTCCCATCACCTCCTGGCAAATAGAAGGGGAAGAAATGGAGGCAGTGAGAGATTTTACTTTCTTGGGCTCCATGATCACTGCAGATGGTGACAGCAGTCATGAAATTAAAAGACGCCTGCTAGTTGGGAGAAAAGCAATGACAAACCTAGACAGCATCTTAAGAAGCAGAGACATCACCTTGCCAACAAAGGTCCGTATAGTGAAAGCTATGGTTTTCCCACTAGTGATGTGTGGAAGTGACAGCTGGACCATAAAGAAGGCTGATCGCCGAAGAATGGATGCTTTTGAATTCTGGTGCTGGAGGAGACTCTTGAGAGTCCCATGGACTGCAAGAAGATCAAAGCTCTCCATTCTGAAGGAAATCAGCCCTGAGTGCTCACTGGAAGGACAGATCCTGAAGCTGAGGCTCCAAGACTTTGGCCACCTCATGAGAAGAGAAGACTCCCTGGAAAAGACCCTGATGTTGGGAAAGATGGAGGGCACAAGGAGAAGGGGACGACAGGGGACGAGATGGTTGGATAGTGTTGTCAAAGCTACCAGCATGAGTTTGACCAAACGGCGGGAGGCAGTGGAAGACAGGAGTACCTGGCATGCTCTGGTCCAGGGGGTCACGAAGAGTCGGACATGACTAAACGACTCAACAACAACAACAAACCTACAAATCTCTTAGATTTCCCAAGGGACACAGCAAATCTGGATTAAACGGGAGGAAGAAATTCAGAGCAGCATTTGGATGGGGGCGACGTCACGAGGATGCTCAAAACACATATTCCCGAGCCCACAGCGAAGTGCCCTGTGGAAAAGCTCAGGGCTGGAAGGGGTATCCACGCGGCACCGTGAGAATAACAACCTGTATCTCCCTCGGCAGGAATTTGGTGAGGTAATCCTCCGAGGCCTTCTTCTTGGAGATGATTTTGATGGCCACCATCGTCTTCTGCTTGGCGAAATAAGCCTCGTAGACGGTCCCGTAGGAACCATGGCCGATCACTTTGCCGACCTGGTAACCATACTGGTCCATCACAGAGACGTAGGGCGTGGAGGCTGAATGTTCAACCATGATTGAAACAACAAGAAGCCAGGATGGCTCTGCTCTGCCTCCACAGCTGGAGACAGCAACACTTCCAAACACCAGTTGTGCTGGAAACCACGGAGGCATCTCTCCCCTGCTCTGATCCTGCTCCCTGCTTTCCCCAAAGGGAACAGGATGCTGGGATCAGGATTCTGGGCCATCGGCCTGATTCACCAGGTGACTCTTAATGCTTCTTATCAAACAATGGTTTGGAGATGCAGTTTTTGGGGGGTGAGAGGGAGTGAGGGGGGGTGAAAGGCTCCAGCCGCAAGTATTCGTATTACATTCATCCACATGCAAGCGCCATATCGGGTCACGCCAATCTTGGACCCTTCCTTAAGCAGCCATCCCCTTAGGTCCACGGTTTGGAGGATGCCCACTCTGAATGCCACACTGCGGTGGGGGGCTGTACTCCATGGTCATAGAACCACAGAATTGCTGAGTGGGAAGGGACCTGGGGGTCATCTATTCCAACCCCCTGCGATGCAGGAATCTTTTTGCCCAGCGTGGGACTCGAAGCCTTGACCCTCAAGTTAAGAGTCTCACGCAACGACGGCAGCAAGAATATTATCGGCACGAAAATGGAAGCAAGAAGAATTACCGACGAAAGAAGATCAGAGGATGGAATTGATGGACTCTGCGGAATTAGACAAACTAACAGGAAGAATTCGAAACCGGCGGGACCAGAGGACTGGTGTAAATTTACGGACTATTTGAAAAGTAACTGTGATGATCAGATTATGTTTGTAGGGGTTGCAAGGAGTTTTGTGAGGTGAATAATTTGAATGATTGCATAAATGGATAAAGAGGAGGATGTTAGTTAAGATAACGAATTTAAGAAATGATAAAAATGGGGGATCATCAGAGGTGCCGATGGAAGTCCAAAAAGACTGTATAAGATGTGAAGTTTTGTGGTATGTAGGACAATTTATATGTTTAAAAATTAATAAAAATTATTATATATATATATAAAAGAGAGTCTCATGCTCTACCGGCTGAGCTATGCTAGTCCATCTTATGGGGGAGGGGTTCTTTTGCAGGTGCAGCAATGCCACCCTAGGAAGACCCTCCTGCACCCACCCTAGCGCCCACCCTGGAAGCCTAACCTGGGTGCTTCGGGGCCTCCCACCACCCTAAGCAGAGGGGCTGCCCCTCTGCCCCCCCCCAAATGCCCCCCCAGCCTCTGCAGCACAGGCTCCCCCTCCTCACCTGACCTCACCTCTCTCTCTCTCTGGGGCTGCCCTTGGCGCTGCCTGAGGGTCTTGCACCTCCTTCTGCCCGAGGGCGGGGGGAGAGGAAGCGGGGGTCTCCCGGCGCAGAGGGTGAAGGGGAGCGCGCCTCTCAGCCCCAGGGGCTTCCCATGCCCGCGCCTGGCCCCACTGCTCCCTTCAGCCCGGCTCCCAGCCCGCTCTCTTCCCAACGCCGCTCTTCCCCGGCTCGCTGCCAACGAGGAGGCGCGGCGGCTAAGGGCTGTGGCGGATCATTCGAGGGGCCGGAGGCTCGCGACGCCTCGGGGTCCTTCAGGCGGTCTCCGAGGGCAGGCCCGGCCACGTCCGTCGGCTGCTTCCGCCCTCAAGCAAGAGCGCGGGGGGCCTGGCTGCCCGCACGGTGACGTAATTCCGAGTTTGAGGGACACGGCGGCGGCGGCGGGAAGCGTAGACTCCATAGAGACGGGGAGAAAACACACACACACCCCGCTCGTGCGCATGCGCGCAGGAGGTTCTTCCGCTCTTGCCCCGCCCACCTGTTAAAGGGGCAGGCGCGAGATGGAGATCGGCGGAGGGAAATTAAAGCCGGGAAAGGCTCCATTTCCCAGAAGGCAAAACTGAGGCAGGAAATAAAGACGGCGGGGGTGGGATGCCGGCTCTCCTTAGTTCCCCCCAAGTGGAGTGCAAAGCGCTGGGAAAGGGCGGGGTGACTCTGATCATGCTAAGAGTGCATTTTCATTGCGTGGCTGGATGTTTGCCTACTTTGCAGCAGGCAGAAATCCAACAGGGGGAGCTATTTCTGCCACTAGGGAAAAAAAAGAGCATGGCAATAATTTCAGGGCTACCCTGTAGCCTTAGCAGCAGAGGCACCTCACAGCATTTCTGCCCAGGGCTGTTCTTGTTTCCAAAGCTTCACAGGCCTGTGCGTTCAGTAGAAAGTGAGAATTCAAGTATTATTACCTAAAGAGAGAGAGAGAGAATTATTAAGACTTCATGCTGCAGTAAGGAACCGGGACACTTTTGACACCTAGGTGTATATTTCTGGATCCACCTTATTTTTGTAATTGCAAGGTGTTGGGAACCGGTTTAGGTGCAGCAATTAAAAGCAAAACAAAATGCTAGCCCGTTTGCAAAGCTAAGCAAGGTCCGGTATGGTTTCAAATAGGACGTCTTGAGGGTGTCGGAATAGAGGACCCTCAGGATTCTTTCCAACTCTGCAATTCCCTCATTCTATTGTATTTTAATGTTGCAAATCACCCTGGGAACCTAAGGTGAAAGGTGAATAATTAACATCATACAATATACCAGTATCATTTTATAACTTGCAGCCTATGGACACTCAGCGACTGAAAAGGAAATGCCTATAAATCTCACTGACAAGCCGGTGTTAGGCGATGGAGACACAGGCCCCAGGAGGAACACTCTGTGAACATTTAGTTTACTTTGAGGTCAGGGTGCATGAGGTTGGTTTGCAAATCCCACAGACCGGTCGCTCTTCTCTTTCCAAAATCAAGCTTCAAAAATACATGTCCATACAAGCTGAATGGAGCCCATCAGCTATGATGATAAAGATTATGGTATCGTATTGTATCACATAGCATCCCTGAAAACACTGTGTGTTTTCCATTTGCTGGAGCTATGGGGAAACTAGGCAGCGGAGTCTGAGATCCCATCTGCGCTGCACATTGTTATAGAACAAACTTGGGTTATTCTTTTGCAACCCAACTCTGCATCGAGAGATTTCAGTGCCCCTAAGTCTGTTTTCGGTCAAGGGGGAAATGTGTGGAGATAGGAACCAGTAGAAGGAAAGCAAGGGAGATCTTTGTCTGTTGCCTCACAGCCCCCCTTCCCCCCCTTGCAAGGACCCAGAACAAAGGTGTGTAACAGCTTTTAAAGACTAGAAATTGCCCAACCCCTTAGCCAAAGACCACCCAAAAACATCATGCAAGCCTCACAGAAAGAGGCGGTTTGCAACAGAAATCCGAGTGCATGGCTTGTCTCCTGTCTGTCAAGATACCTGAGAAAAAGGAATGGGGGTGTGTCGTAAGTACCTGACATACCACAAAATGGACAGAGGGCTGCATTGAATTCGGTGACCCATGACCTTATGCGGCCCTTGTTCAAGGAGCTACGTCCGAATATCTCCCCTTTAATCCTGGCTAACCCCCATGTATATGCCCTCAACTCCTTTCCTGAGCCCAATTTGGAAGTTCCATTCAACGCATGTTTGCGGCTGAAGGCCCTGCAGTGCTGCGAGATTATTTTTCGGCAACTGCGTTTTTGTCCGAGGCGAGGGCCTGGGATCCTGACACAGCCCGTGGGTGGGGCAGCGCCTGCACCCTTTGTCTCGAGACAATCCCCCATTGCCAGCCAAGGAACCGGAACCCCTGCCGACCAATGGGCGCGAGCGGAATGTTGGGACGTGGCTATGACATCATTGGAATCCCGGGGGGAATCCAGGTTGGTGGAGGGCGGGGGGTCAAGGTGTTGTTGTCGGGGGGCCTGGAAGGCTGGATCTTCTCACCTCCTTTGAAGCTATCGCAAAGAAGGGTGCCAACTTGGATTTGCCCATCCTGGACACAAGTAGGGTGAGATCCACTGGATCTCACCATCATTAAGGCAGAAAAACGTGCCACCCAGTTCCCTTTCAGCTGGGCTGTGCGGTGGGAGAAATTGACCAGCCAGCCTTCCTACACCAGGTTGGGTCTATTGCCTTCCCATTAGACACCGCCGACCTAACAATTATTTGCAGTATTGAGCACCTTCCCCGTAGACCTTGAGCTGAAGCAAGAAGCCACTGGCTGGTTGAAGGAGGTTTGAGGCAGCACACAAGACTTCAATCATGGTTGAACATTCAGCCTCCACGCCCTACGTCTCTGTGATGGACCAGTATGGTTACCAGGTCGGCAAAGTGATCGGCCACGGTTCCTATGGGACCGTCTACGAGGCTTATTTCGCCAAGCAGAAGACGATGGTGGCCATCAAAATCATCTCCAAGAAGAAGGCCTCGGAGGATTACCTCACCAAATTCCTGCCGAGGGAGATACAGGTTGTTATTCTCACGGTGCCGTGTGGATACCCCTTCCAGCCCTGAGCTTTTCCACAGGGCACTTCGCTGTGGGCTCGGGAATGTGTGTTTTGAGCATCCTCGTGACGTCACCCCCATCCAAATGCTGCTCTGAATTTCTTGCTCCCGTTTAATCCAGATTTGCTGTGTCCCTTGGGAAATCTAAGAGATTTGTAGGTTTGTTGTTGTTGTTTAGTCGTTTAGTCATGTCCGACTCTTCGTTGCCCCCTGGACCAGAGCATGCCAGGTACTCCTGTCTTCCACTGCCTCCCGCAGTTTGGTCAAACTCATGCTGGTAGCTTTGACAACACTATCCAACCATCTCGTCCCCTGTCGTCCCCTTCTCCTTGTGCCCTCCATCTTTCCCAACATCAGGGTCTTTTCCAGGGAGTCTTCTCTTCTCATGAGGTGGCCAAAGTCTTGGAGCCTCAGCTTCAGGATCTGTCCTTCCAGTGAGCACTCAGGGCTGATTTCCTTCAGAATGGATCGGTTTGATCTTCTTGCAGTCCATGGGACTCTCAAGAGTCTCCTCCAGCACCAGAACTCAAAAGCATCCATTCTTCGGTGATCAGCCTTCTTTATGGTCCAGCTCTCACTTCCATACATCACTACTGGGAAAACCAGAGCTTTAACTATATGGATCTTTGTTGGCAAGGTGATGTCTCTGCTTTTTAAGATGCTGTCTAGGTTTGCCATCGCCTTTCTCCCAAGAAGCAGGCGTCTTTTAATTTCGTGGCTGCTGTCACCATCTGCAGTGATCATGGAGCCCAAGAAAGTAAAATCTCTCACTGCCTCCATTTCTCCCCCTTCTATTTGCCAGGAGGTGATGGGACCAGTGGCCATGATCTTTGTTTTTTTGATGTTGAGCTTCAAACCATATTTTGCGTTCTTCTCTTCCACCCTCATTAAAAGGTTCTTTAATTCCTCCTCACAAAGAGATTTGTGGCAGGAACAGCAAAATGGCAAATCCAGATTAAACGGGGTGGGCAATATGGGATGGCGTTTTGATGAGGACGTTGTGAAAAATTTGCGCAAGCAGCACCGAGTTATAAATAAACTGCAGGCGGGGAAGACAACCTACTTTTATGGTGACATCTTAGAGTGGTTCCCAAACTTCCTTCCCCATGGACCACTTGAAAACTGAGGAGGGTCTTTCTCACAGACCACATGATTGTTTTCCTACTTCTTGCAGCAGTTGTAATGAGCTGTGTGCTAGATGCAGTATGAATTTTATTGTTATTATTTTATTTCTTATGCATTTCCTATTCTGCTGTACAGTGGTACCTCGGGTTACATACGCTTCAGGTTACATACACTTCAGGTTACAGACTCCGCTAACCCAGAAATAGTGCTTCAGGTTAAGAACTTTGCTTCAGGAGGAGAACAGAAATCGCGCTCCGGCGGCGCAGCAACAGCAGGAGGCCCCATTAGCTAAAGTGGTGCTTCAGGTTAAGAACAGTTTCAGGTTAAATACGGACCTCCAGAACAAATTAAGTACTTAACCTGAGGTACCACTGTATAACCTTTTCAGCCCCCATAGAATTCAAATTGCAACACGAAACAGAGAGATTTAAAAATGCAGTTAAAAATCCATATGAATATTTTCTGCGAGGGCTGTGCCGTCTCCCATCTTCAGCTGCGAAGGCCGCAGATGAGCCACAGAGCACCCAAAGTCCTAAATAAAGTTTGTGGACAACTGGAAGAAGGGCAGAGTTGTGGGCTGCAATTTTGAGGACACATCAGAGGAGTCAAGAGAAGGCAATCTTTTCTCAGTGCTAAATTTCTGTTATCAAGAGAACAGAATAAACCCCAAATTCTTACTAGGGTGAGCCACAGGAGATCTGAAATCAGAAACCCTTCCCAGCTGCCCCTGGCTTCAGTTTCATGTTGACTTTGGGCTTTATGGCTTTGCATATGTTAATTGCCTTTCCCCTTTTGAAGAACAAACATTGCTTATTGACAGATGCTGGGTCCCTTCAATCCTAGAGGTCCCTAAAAGGCTCCGGCTGGATAGTTTTCCATTTGCTGGAGCTATGGGGAAACTGGGCAGCGGAGTCTGAGATCCCGTCTGTGCTGCACATTGTTATAGAACAAACTCGGGTTATTCTTTTGCAACCCAGCTCTGCATCGAGAGATTTCAGTGCCCCTAAGTTTGTTGTCAGTCAAGGGGGAAATGTGTGGAGGTAGGAACCAGTAGAAGGAAAGCAAGGGAGATCTTTGTTTGTCTGTTGCATCACAGCCCCCCTTCCCCCCTTGCAAGGACCCAGAACAAAGGTGTGTAACAGCTTTTACTAGAAATTGCCCAACCCCTTAGCCAAAGACTACCAAAAAGCATCATGCAAGCCTCACAGAAAGAGGCGGTTTGCAACAGAAATCTGAGTGCATGGCTTATCTCCTGTCTGTCAAGATACCTGAAAATGTTTTACTGATGTTCTTTTAAATGACAAACACCCAAGTTTCTGAAACCATTGTCACAGACCTCCCCTATTTGTGCACAAAATGTGCTCTTTTCACTGGATTTCTAAGTGAAAAGAACTTACTGGGAGAGGTTTTTCCAAGATGTTTCCTTCTGCAGAGAAATATTTGGGGTCATTAAGAGTCAATGTGGTTTCTGGAGTGCTCTCCTGTACTATTTCAGACATGTGGGTTACAGTGGTACCTTGTGGTACGCTTCAGGTTACAGACTCCGCTAACCCAGAAATAGTACCTCGGGTTAAGAACTTTGCTTCAAGATGAGATCAGAAATCGTGCTCCGGCGGTGCGGCAGCAGCAGGAGGCCCTATTAGCTAAAGTGGTGCTTCAGGTTAAGAACAGTTTCAGGTTAAGTACAGACCTCTGGAGCGAATTAAGTATGTAACCAGAGGTACCACTGTATGTGTTTATGGATGTGTTTTAGCTTGTGCACTTACGAATGTTTCTGTTTTATTCATGACACCTTAAAATTGTTATAACACAGATAAAGTGGAATCATACCATGGATTTTAAAGTCATGGCTTCTCAACAAAGAATTCTGGGAATTGCATTTTGCTAAGGGGGGCTGAGAATGGTTGGGAGTCTCGGAGCTACAATTCCCAGAGCAGTTTAACAGCTGTTACAGAAAAATCCCGGGTGCGGGGTTGCCCTGTCACCCAGCACGTCGGACAAAGTCCGCGGGTCCTAGCGGAGAAAAATAAGCTCAGCCGGACGCAGGAGCAAGATGCGGAGATCCAAAGTTTATTGCGCAACAGGTTCAAGGCGAGATTGAACCCAGAGAAAGGGGTGACATGAACTTTTAAAGGTTCCCTCCAAGTCCCAGAATACAGTGCAAGAAACGTCATGAATACATTATGTGAAGGTTGGGTTTCACGGGTTACATCATGAATACATTACACACGTCATGAATATATCTAAGAAAGGTGGGGTTGCACTAATTAACATTTCAGATAAGGGAGGGGGAAATATGCAGAGTGGGAGATATGCATAGATAAACACTTCCTGAGTACCGGTGGTAACAAGACAATAGTCCAGAGATATGCATGGTCTGACACCTGGCATTGCCCGGAGGTGCGATCTGAAGGGATTAGAAAGTTCCTGTGTACGTGACTTGTCGTCTCAGGGATTATGGAAGTAGGGAGAGCATCATGGAGTCTAGAGGTAACTGAGTTGAATGGCACTAAGATGGAAAAAATCGGAGTTGTGGTTGATTTTATAGAGATTTTCAAAGTTCCCCGCTTTGCCGGACAAATATACACTGAGGATCAAAAGCGGAAGCAAAGTGGATACATTGTATCCAGGCTTTGACAGTTTTACGAGGTCCGGGGTTTCGGTTCCATTGTTCTCGCCGCGGGGGGCCGTCAGTAGCTTGTCAGGAGGTTAAATGAGGCGTGCAAGGTCCGTGAGCTAGCTCCTGCAGGGCGAATGCAAGGCTGTGATTGGCTAAGGCGCGTCTCGTTTTAGTGAATGGAGATACAATATGGCACGGTCTACTCACGTTAGAAATAGGGCGAGAGAAAGACATAGAAAAGGACAGGGCTTATTCTGCCGATATGAAGATAGGAAAGAGAGCCTTTTATTTATAAGGCAGGGGTATAGTGTGGTGCTTGTGCAACAGTGTGGGGGCTGAGGGTTCCGGGCAGAGCTGGGCACCGTCGAGGTCATTGCCTCGGGCCCCTTTCAGGAAGCGGTGGAGAGGAAGGGTACACCCCCCCCTTCCTCCTTCCGTATCACAGCCAATCCCTCTTCACAGGTGTTATAAGAAAAATACTGCTCCTTTTCCCTTATGGGGTATTCCAGAGCCCGTACAGAGTCCTTAAGTGGGTTCCCTATCGGTAGGAGAAAATAGTGCCAACAAGAGAATGTTGTTACAGTGGTGCCCCGCAAGACGAATGCCTCGCAAGACGGAAAACCCGCTAGACGAAAGGGTTTTCCGTTTTTGAGCTGCTTCGCAAGACGATTTTCCCTATGGGCTTGCTTTGCAAGATGAAAACGTCTTGCGAGTGTTCCGATTTTTTTTCGCTCCCCCCCCCCTTTTTCTAAGCTGCTAATAGCCTTTTAGCCGCTAATCCGCTAAGCCTTTAATAGCCGCTAAGCCTTTAATAGCCGCTAATAGCGCTAATCTGCTAAGCTGCTAATAGGGTTGCTTCGCAAGACGAAAAAACCGCTAGACGAAGAGACTCGCGGAACGGATTAATTTCGTCTTGCGAGGCACCACTGTATTTAGTTGTTTAGTCGTGTCCGACTCTTCGTGACCCCCTGGACCAGAGCACGCCAGGCACTCCTGTCTTCCACTGACTCCCGCCGTTTGGTCAAACTCATGCTGATAGCTTTGAGAACACTGTCCCACCATCTCGTCCTCCGTCGTCCCCTTCTCCTTGTTCCCTCCATCTTTCCCAACATCAGGGTCTTTTCCAGGGAGTCTTGTCTTCTCCTAAGGTGGCCAAAGTCTTGGAGCCTCAGCTTCAGGATCTGTCCTTCCAGTGAGCACTCAGGGCTGATTTCCTTCAGAATGGAGAGGTTTGATCTTCTTGCAGTCCATGGGACTCTCAAGAGTCTCCTCCAGCACCAGAATTCAAAAGGATCCATATTTCAGCGATCAGCCTTCTTTAGGGTCCAGCTCTCACTTCCATACATCACTACTGGGAAAACCATGGCTTTAACTATACAGACCTTGATCTTTATTAAGTGTTGCATTTGAAATTTCCTCCCCTGTAGCTCAAGACCACCCCCCAAAAAATCATACATCAGTGAAGGGGCGATCTACACCAGAAAACCTTTGTGCCAGGATACCTGATAATGGTCACCGATTCCATTTTTCCTGAGCATCCTGGCCATTGCTTTGAGATGGTAAATAGTTTAGTTTCTGAAATCTCTTACATATATTGATAGTTTGCTCAGCTTAACAGATACTGGTACTTCCAGACTGTATTTGCAAAGGGAGGTGTAAGCCCCTGAAGACAACTGAAACGCTTTCCCCATTTCCTTCCTCCTTGCAAGGAAATATTTGAGGTCAATTTGGGAGAGTCAAAATGGCTACAGGGTTGCTCTCCTGTACTGTTTCAGACACTATACTTATGCCTGTGTGTTTGCCTTGTACATTTATGACCATTTATTTTACAGCATATCTTAGGCCTTATAATTCTCATAACAGTGGGAACTCTGGAAATTGTAGGTCTGAGAGGGAAATAGGGTCTTCCAACAATTCTCAGCACCCTTAACATACCACATTTCCCAGGATTCTTTGGGGGAAACCATGAATGATTAAAGGGCTACGAGGCTGCTTTGAATGCATAGGGCAGGCAGGGCTTAAGTGTACGCTACATAGTTTTAAAGCACGCCCCAAATAATTATGGGAAGTGTAGTTTGTTCTGGGTACTGAGATTTCTGAGGTAATCCCTGCTTCCCCTCAGAGAGCTACAATTCTCAAAGTGGTTAAACAATTGATCCCAGGGAACTCTGGGAATCGTAGTTCTGTGAAGGGAGCTACATGTTTCAATCTGTCCGTAACTTTTTCTGCTAATCCATTTCACCAGACGTTGGCACACGATCTGTTCACGGAAAGTCCAGCCTTAGTTTTCTAACATTTGCTGTTTCATTGTCTCATTGCCACCATAAAATATATTACCAGGTCTTTGCCAAGCCACCATAAAATATATTATCAGGTCATTGCTGAGGCAACTTTGAGTTGCTTCCGTCAACAAAAGTATATAAAGCTAATATGGTTGGGCGTCGACATTTTTTACTATAAAACTTCCTGCCTGACCAGCACGGGTGCAACCCCAAGAATAAATGTTGAAACATGCAACTCTGAATCCCCCAAGCGAATAAAGGAATATTTGTACAACCTCAGCAGGCGTAATATAGTTCAGCCTAAAGCTTTGTAGCATAAAAGAAATGTTTCACCAGAACTGGCAGGGGGAGGAGTGAGTGGAAGGGGCACAGTGGTGTCAGATGTGGGCAAATCAATTTCCCCCCATATAACAAAAAGCAAACAACACCACAAAAACAATCCTGTTGTTGTTGTTGTTGTTGTTAGAATTTATATACTGCCCTATACCCGCAGGTCTCAGGGCGGTTTACAGAATAAAATCAAAATATAAAACCACAAAAACAAAAATCAAAAACAATAACAACCTAAACCCCTGTCTCCCATACGACTAGAGATGAAAAACTTCTGGAAATTTTAAAGCCACAAGGGGAAAAAACATCCCCCCCCCCTTAGCACCAACAGCAAATAAAGTTCAGGTCCACCTCAATATTTAAGCTCCATAGAAGGTCTACCCTTTGAGTAGTGCTTGGGGGGGGGGGACAGAAGAAACTGTTTGACATCCAAAATGTTCAGAAACCAAAATGTTGCTTTTGATTGGCTGCAGGAAACTCCTGCAGCCAATCGGAAGCCGCACCGGACATTTGGCTTCTGAAAATCGTTAGCAAACCCGAATCCTCACTTCTGGGTTTCAGTCGTTTGGGAGCCGATTTGTTTGGGAGCCAAGGCGTTTGAGATCCAAGGTCTGACTGTATATTAACATAATCAACCCATATGTCCAAACAGCTATTGAAACAAGGCTGAGGGTTGCAAGATATACATGGAGAAGGCAGACAGATCTTCAGGCCAATGAGTAGTCGATGTTGTTGTTGTTTAGTCGTTTAGTGTCCGACTCTTCGTGACCCCCTGGACCAGAGCACGCCAGGCACTCCTGTCTTCCACTGCCTCCCGCAGTTTGGTCAAACTCATGCTGGCGGCTTCGAGAACACTGTCCCACCATCTCGTCCTCCGTCGTCCCCTTCTCCTTGTGCCCTCAATCTTTCCCAACATCAGGGTCTTTTCCAGGGAGTCTTCTCTTCTCATGAGGTGGCCAAAGTCTTGGGGCCTCAGCTTCAGGATCTGTCCTTCCAGTGAGCACTCAGGGCTGATTTCCTTCAGAATGGAGAGGTTTGATCTTCTTGCAGTCCATGGGACTCTCCAGAGTCTCCTCCAGCACCAGAATTCAAAAGGATCAATTCTTCAGCGATCAGCTTTCTTTATGGTCCAGCTCTCACTTCCATACATCACTACTAGGAAAACCTTAGCTTTAACTATACGGACCTTTGTTGGCAAGGTGGTAGTCGATAGTGGATATTTATTCCTCCAGCCTCATAATATAACTCTTTTTGTGACCATAAAAGTTCACAGGATCCACATCCATTTCCCATCTGTTAGTCCCTCGGTTATAATGCGAACACCTGCATACCTCAAGGGTTTTTCTGAAACAAATTTAATCTGGATCCTTTCCGACAAAGCACATGTTTCACCTTGCCCTCCAGGTGATGAAAACCCTGCGCCACAAATACGTGATCAGTTTCTACCAGGCTATCGAGACCACCTCTCGCCACTACATCATCATGGAGCTGGCACCCTGTGGCGACGTCCTGGAGTGGATCCAGAAATCGGGAGCCTGCTCCGAGGCCCTGGCCGGGAAGTGGTTTTCTCAGCTGTCTCTGGGGATCGCCTATCTGCATGGCAAGGGCATCGTGCACCGGTGAGTAAATGGAGGAAATGGCGATAGGCCAGGAAAAGAGGCAGTCCTTGAAGCTCCCTGTAGAAACAGGTACTTTTAAGACTTGGGCTGTGTAGGCACCAGATCTACTGTTTACATGTCACATTCAAACACACACAGCTGTCTGGTGTTCAGAAGCACTTCCTGTCTGCCTCCTTGGCATAGCTGTCAACTTACAGATTCGAAAATAAGGGACCAGCAGCCTCGAAAATAAGGGATCAGCAGCCAAAATAAGGGATTTTTCCGGGCACAGGTATGTTCAACTTCTGAGCCCCTCCGAGCCAAAGGCAGAAAGCCCAGCCAGCAGCCAAATGAAGCCTCAAGCGGTGGTTCCCAAAGCGCAGCAACCCGGCAAAGGGGATGCAGCAAGGGAAACCACTGTCACCTCTCCGCTGGGAAGCGCTGAGCAAAGGCAAGTCCCCAGGCAATGCGGCCGATTTGATCGGCACAAGGCATGCAAGCTCCACCCCCCAGTCGTTCTCAGACTCCTTATTGGGTGAGCAACGCAGCCAAGCAACACAGTTGGAGCCTCCCTCCTCCCTGGCTGGCAGGGAGGGTGGGAGAGGAGCTGCTTCCTTTGAAACCTGGGAAATTTAAGGGACATCATCAATAAGGGACAGCAGCGGGACACGGCGCTGGGATAAGGGAGTTTCCCGCCAAATAAGGGACGGTTGACAGCTATGCTCCTTGGAGGCTGAGAAGAGCTATCCTGGCTAGTAGCCATCAACAGCCCTCAACTCCTGGCTGGCTCGCCAAATCGTTATAAGAAAAAACTGCTCCCTTTTCCTTATGGGGTACCCAAGAGCCCGTACAGCAGGGGTAGGCAACCTAAGGCCTGTGGGCCAAATAAGGCCCAATCGCCTTATCAATCCAGCTCACGGACGGTTCAGGAATAGGTCTATTTTTACATGAGTAGAATGTGTCCTTTTATTTAAAATGCATCTCTGGGTTATTTGTGGGGCATAGGAATTCGTTCATCCCCCCCCAAAAAAAAAATAGTCTGGCCCACCACATGGTCTGAGGGATAGTAGACCGGCCCATGGTTGAAAAAGGTTGCTGACCCCTGCCGTACAGAGTCCTTATGTGGGTTCTCTATCAGTAGGAGAAAATAACAGGCCAACCAGAGAATTCTGAGAAGCAAAGCAGCTAGTAAGCCTGATCTTTATTAATCTGTTGCAACAGGGTCCTCGCTCACTCCACGCAGGAGGGAGAACACAGAACAAGCCCTTATATATAGACTTTTTAAACTGTCCACCCTGTAGCCCAAGACCACCCCCCCATAACATCATACATACATCACAGAAGGAGGTGGTCTACAGCAGAAATTAGAGAGTGTTGCTTCTCTCCTGTCTGCCACGATACCTGATCATGCCTTACTTGATTGCCTTTTCTGGGTAGCCTGGCCATTCCTTTGAGATGGTAAATACTTAGTTCCTGAATCTCTCATGCATATTAATAACAGATACTTGCCAGACTGTATTTGAAAAGGGAGGTGTAAGCCCCTACAATCAAAAGACAACTGGAAAGCTTTCCGCATTTCCTTCCTCCTTGCAGAGAAATATTTGAGGTCAATTTGGGAGAGTCAAAATGGCGTCAGGATTGTTCTCCTGTACTATTTCAGACACGTGGCTTATATACTTATGCGTTTGCTTTGTACATTTATAAACATTTGTTTTATATCTGAGACCTTAGAATTCTTATAACATCCTTCTTTTTATCTGTCCTGAACATTCAGCTTTGTGCAATGTTCAGGAGTTCTAGCATTGTGGGAGAGGGAGGGAAACTTCCCTCTATGCCCTGCTTAATTTAATAAATGTCTGTCTTCTTTCTTCTCACTTGCTTTTATCCAGCCCTGTTTTGGGGGAAGGAGTAGTCCCCAGAGCTCCAGACTTCCTTTGTAGTGGAATTTCTCCCCCCCCCTCCAAAAAAAATCTCTCTGGTTGTCATTTTCTGAACCTTCTCCAGAAGGTTCTCCAGCCAGTGTGGTGTAGTGGTTAAGAGCGGTAGTCTCGTAATCTGGGGAACTGGGTTCGCGTCTCCGCTCCTCCACGTGCAGCTGCTGGGTGACCTTGGGCTAGTCATACTTCTCTGAAGTCTCTCAGCCCCACTCACCTCACAGAGTGTTTGTTGTGGGGGAGGAAGGGAAGGAGAATGTTAGCCGCTTTGAGACTCCTTCGGGCAGTGATAAAACGGGATATCAAATCCAAACTCCTCTTCTTCTTCTCCAACTTTGCAATATCCTTTCCACACTGGAGTCTGGACCTGGGATTTCCCTATGAGAAAGTCCTGCAGGTTTAACCCACTTCCCCTAAGATCCCCACCCGAATCCCTGTCTCCTTCCTTTTCTCCCTCTGCCCTTTTCCGACCGCAGGGACCTGAAACTCGAGAACCTTCTCCTCGACAAGCGCGAAAACATCAAGATCTCAGACTTTGGCTTCTCCAAGATGGTGTCCACCCAGACACAGCCTCCCCCAACGCCGTCCTACCGCATGATGAGCTGCTTCTCGCACCTGAGCCAGACCTACTGCGGCAGCTTCGCCTACGCTTGCCCCGAGATCTTGCTGGGCCTGCCCTACAACCCATTCCTCTCCGACATCTGGAGCATGGGGGTCATCCTCTACACCTTGGTGGTGGCCCACCTGCCCTTCGACGACACCAACCTCAAGAAGCTGCTGCGGGAGACGCAGAAGGAGGTCAGCTTCCCCAGTCACCTCCAGATCAACGAGGAAATCAAGGTGAGCAGCACGACACCTAGGAGCCACCAGGGGGCGCCGTGCCAATACCACTGAGTGCCACTAGGGACGTGGGTGGCGCTGTGGTCTGAACCACTGAGCCTCTTGGGCTTGACGATCAGAAGGTCGGCGGTTCGAATCCCAGCGACGGGGTGAGCTCCCGTTGCTCGGTCCCAGCTCCTGCCAACCTAGCATGCCAGTGCAAGTAGATACCGTATTTTTCGCTCTATAAGACGCACCAGACCACAAGACACACCTAGTTTTTGGAGGAGGAAAACAAGGGAAAAAATATTCTGAATCTCAGAAGCCAGAACAGCAAGAGGGATCGCTGCGCAGTGAAAGCAGCGATCCCTCTTGCTGTTCTGGCTTCTGGGATAGCTGCGCAGCCTTCATTCACTCCATAAGACACACACACATTTCCCCTTACTTTTTAGGAGGGAAAAAGTGAGTCTTATAGAGCAAAAAATACGGTAAATAGGTAGCACTGCAGTGGGAAGGTAAACGGCATTTCCGTGAGCTCTGATTTCCGTCATGCCAGAAGCGGTTTAGTCCTGCTGGCCACATGACCCAGAAAGCTGTCTGTGAACAAACGCCGGCTCCCTTGGCCTGAAAGCGAGATGAGCACCACAACCCCATAGTCGCCTTTGACTGGACTTAACCATCCAGGGGTCCTTTACCTTTACCTTTACCTACTCATGGGATAACGGTGTGGTGCCCATACCCCAGTAGGGGGTGTTGATGTGGGGGTCCTGTACCCAGACCCTCAGAATCCCCTATGGGGTACTTGTGCAATGGTGCCCATACCCTCAAATACCACTAGGGGGTGCTGCTGCATGGGTGCTACATCAATACCCTCAAAAGCCACTAGGGGGCAGTTGCAGGATAGTGGTGCTTCTACGCCGGCCCCTAAAAAGCTACTCAGAGGTCCTCATGTAAGACGTGGTGTCTCCTCTCCCCTTGCCCTTAACTCACAGCTTCTCCTCCTCCTTGGGCTTTTTTTTTAAAAAAGTTTTTATTATTAAAACAATTCAACATTAATACACACATATTGTGAATATACAAGCATACAAACATACATTTCATACAGTCCTTAAAAGTGTTCAAACATACCTACACTCAATCCCACAGATAATTCCTTTTCCCATCACCATCCACCATCCCTCACCCCACCCTTGTGTTAGACTTCCAATTTACTTAACTGCGATTACTTCCCACTTCTGTTACTTTCTTTCACACACCTTTAACCTAATTTCATGCTTCTTTTTCTATTACACATCATTATCCATCTTATTTATTATTTCAGTATTTAAAACGGAACTTGTTTATTCTAATAGGAGTTCTGATTTTTCAATATGGTTTTGCAAGTACAGTGGTGCCCCGCAAGACGAATGCCTCGCAAGAAGGAAAACCCGCTAGATGAAAGGGTTTTCTGTTTTGGAGGTGCTTCGCAAAACAAATTTCCTATGGGCTTGCTTCGCAAGACGAAAATGTCTTGCGAGTTCCTGTGGGCTTCCCCCCCCTTTTTCCCAAGCCGCTAAGCCGCTTAACAGCTGATCCGCTAAGCCGCTAATCAGCTGATCTGCTAAGCCGCTAAGCCGCTTATCAGCTGATCCGCTAAGCCCACTAAGCCGCTAATAACGCTAATCCGCTAATGGGCTTGCTTCGCAAGACGAAAAAACCGCAAGACGAAGAGACTCGCGGAACGGATTCTTTTCGTCTTGAGAGGCACCACTGTATCCTTTAAACGCCTTCCAGTCCCTGTCTATCTTCTCTTTTGAGATCTCCTCCTCGGGCTTTTAACTGGGTTGGAACAGTCAGAAATCCAACAGGTGCGGTTTTTCCAGCCAGTGCCATTCACATGCCAGCCTGGCTGCAGCGCCGATACTCTCGAGTGCAGCAGGCGTACTTACTGTGAGGCTGGCCCTGCATCAACGTCTCCACCCACCCAGCACCCTGAGGCTGTGTCATGGGGGTGGCAGGAATGCCAGCTACACCCTGGCTGATCACCTGGTTCCTCCGAGCAAAGAGAGGAGCTGTTCCCCGACTCTCATGGCGCCTTCCTCCTGGAGCCTTCCTTCTCCTGACTTCAGCAGCTTCCAACGATTGGCAAGACACGACTGACCAAGGAGGTGGGCACCCAGCTCCTGGGAGTTCAGAAGAGGGCGAAAAACACTAGCCGCATGCAGAGTTGGGGGTTCTTTCCCGCCCACGGCAGAGGTCCAAATTTATCGGGGCTCCTCACCAATTTGGGGTGGCATTGTTGACTCTTGCGGGCTGCAGCAGGAGAAATATTTCACCCAGATCTGAGGAAACAAGCTCTAAACCCAGATGCCACTGTAAATCAGTTAGAACAGGAGTCCTCAAACTTTTTTAACTGGAGGCCAGTTCACTGTCCCTCAGACACTGTTGGGAGCCAGACTAATTTGAAAAAAATAATAATGAATGAATTCCTATGCACGCTGCACACATTTTATTTGTAGTGCACAAAAACAGGAAAAACAAGACAATATTTAAATTGAAGAATGATTTTAATCAACATAAACTTGGAGCCTAAGCTTCAGGATCTGTCCTTCCAGTGAGCACTCAGGGCTGATTTCCTTCAGAATGGAGAGGTTGGATCTTCTCGTAGTCCATGGGACTCTCAAGAGTCTCCTCCAGCACCATAATTCAAAAGCACCCATTCTTCGGCCATCAGCCTTCTTTATGGTCCAGCTCTCACTTCCATACATCACTACTGGGAAAACCAGAGCTTTAACTATACAGACCTTTGCGGACAAGGTGATGCCTCTTTTTAAGATGCTGTCTAGGTTTGTCATTGCTTTTCTTGCAAGAAGCAGTTGTCTTTTAATTTCGTGACTGCTTTCACCATCTGCAGTGATCATGGAGCCCAAGAAAGTAAATTAGAGGTGTAATTTTTTGCAGAGGGCTCCTGCTGCTCTGCTGCCCTAGTTTCCCATAACCCTGAGCAGGGCTGGGGAAGTTGTGGCCAAACAGATCATCGTAAAGGCTACAACAGCCGGCTGCCCCAAGGCCTTTGGCCACACTGGAAGGAGATGATTGGATATGGAGTCCAAGAAGACCTGGCAGGGCACATCTTTCCTCCTACCCCAGATCTAGCGAAGGCCTCTTTACAGACGCCTCCTGCGACACACAAGGGAATAATCCGAAACCGAAAGCAAACCTGCTTTTCCACTTTGGAACAATTGTTTTCACCCAGTTGCAAATTCAGTTGCTTAATCGGGTGCCTCTCGTACAGTGAAGATCTTTTTAGTTGTGAGAGAGCGCACTACAATTCCCTGAATTCCCCAGGAAGAGATTCGTGCTTAAAAGCAGCTCCAAGGAATCGTGTCTCTGTGAAGGGGATAGGGGTCTCCTAGCAACTCTCGGCACCAGTGCTGGGTTTACGTATAAGCTAAATAAGCTATAGCTTAGGGCCCCACTCTCTTGGGGGCCCCCAAAAAATCTAAAGGAGGAAAAAACTGGATGTACATTTCCAAAATATAAGATTAAAAACAAATAAAATAAAACCTATCCACAGCAACAGTGTTTTGTGTTGTGTAGGCTCCTATGATGTAAGTCACGGGCCCCGCCTGCTCGCCTGCTCCCTAAAATATCACTGGTTTGCTCCTTTCTATATATAGGGTGCCTACATTCTGCATGGACTGGTTGCAGGGCAACATGGGCAAATGGTTTTAGATACCTATGAGGTCCATAAATTACCATATAGCATATATTCTCATGGAACTTTGAAGTGTCAGGCATAGCCCTAATGGCTTTAGCCCAAACGTAGCAGAGTTTTCCTGCACAGCGAAGAAGCTAGTTGAGGTGGAAATGACTAGTCAGCTAGACTCAAAATAACTATTTACAGGATTTATTAAAAGGGGAAGAAAAAAAAAAACCAGCAGAGTTTCTGCATACAAAGCAAAGCAAATAAATCCTTTCTTTCTCTCTCTCTCTTAACCATACACAGCACTTCCACTCCTTCAACACACCTAACACCAAACTGTGCTAGCATTCCTAGGTAACATATTCAACCCAAAAACCAGCGACAATTTATTGACAAAGGACAGCTGGACATATAAAGGGTCCCGTTACCTTCAGCAGCTGAGGGCCTCATTGAACCTAAATCCGGCCCTGCTCAGCACCCATAACAAACTAGAGTTCCCACGAGCTTTTTTTGGAGGGGGGGAGTTATGGCTGTTTAAAGTGGAGTGACACTGCTTTAGAGGTGTAATCCATGAAGGAACTGTGCACTTCTGAATTTGCCCTTGGAAAAGGTTTTGTGGATGGCTACCAGCCATGACGGGACGTGGGTGGTGCTGTGGGTTAAACCACAGAGCCTAGGGGCTCGAATCCCCGCGACGGGGTGAGCTCCCGTTGCTCCTGCCAACCTAGCAGTTCGAAAGCACCTCAAAGTGCAAGTAGATAAATAGGTACCACTCCGGCAGGAAGGTAGACGGCGTTTCGTGCGCTGCTCTGGTTCGCCAGAAGCGGCTTAGTCATGCTGGCCACATGACCCGGAAGCTGGACGCCGGCTCCCTCGGCCAATAAAGCGAGATGAGCGCCGCAACCCCAGAGTCGGCCACGACTGGACCTCATGGTCAGGGGTCCCTTTACCTTACCAGCCATGACGGGACGCGGGTGGTGCTGTGGGTTAAACCACAGAGCCTAGGGGTTCGAATCCCCATGACAGGGTGAGCTCCCATTGCTCGGTCCCTGCTCCTGCCAACCTAGCAGTTCGAAAGCACGTCAAAGTGCAAGTAGATAAATAGGTACTGCTCTGGCGGGAAGGTAAACGGCGTTTCTGTGCACTGCTCTGGTTCGCCAGAAGCGGCTTAGTCATGCTGGCCACGACCCGGAAGCTGTACGCTGGCTCCCTCGGCCAATAAAGCGAGATGAGCACCACAACCCCAGAGTCAGCCACGACTGGACCTCATGGTCAGGGGTCCCTTTACCTTTTACCAGCCTTGATGGCTGGGCTCGGCCTCCGCAGCCGTGTTTCTGAGCGTCAGTTGCTGGGAACTGCAGGAGAGGAGAGGGCCCTTGTGTTCGAATCCTGCTCGTAGGTTTCCCACCCCCCCCCCCGGGAGAACAGGCAGGCGGATTTAGCCGGGTGGTTGCTCTGATCCAAAGCCGCTTCCTTCGTAGCGGTTAAACTGGGACGGCCTGTCTCTCTCGCCCCTGCAGGAGCTGGTCCACCGCATCCTGCGCCCAGCTTCCAAGCGTCTGAACATCCTGGAGGTGCTCAAAGTCCCTTGGGTCCTCAAGTTCCTGGCTGAGAAGCCGACCACCGAGATCAAGGCCCTGGAAGCGATCTGCGGACCCCGGGCAGCCGACACCAGCAAGAACGCCACCACGGCCAGCACCACCAAGTCCCGCTCCCTCACCTTCGTGCCAGACAAAAAGAAGGCCGCCAGCCGGACCCGGAGCACCGGGCAGATCAAGGGGACGAAGACCCAGGAAAAGCCCACCTGAAGGAGGGGAGACATCTTGGAATGAGGGATGGGAGGAAATCTCAGACTGGAGCCTCTCACCTGCAGTGACCGGGCGATATTTTCTTTGGGGGGGGCAAAAGTCCAGGGGGGTGGGTGGTCTAGGGTGTGCACAGGGACTGTAGGGGGGAAAAGGAGGGCAGGGAACAGCCAGAAATAGCGTCACTGCCCCTTCTCTTCATCAGGTCTAAAGGAACAAAAGCAGCAGGAGGTTTCGGAAAATGACGTTTGGGTGCCATCTCTGAAATGCGAGATTAAAACCGAAAACAGAACAGTCCTTTGGGGTTTCGCAGAAGTGAATTTGGGAAGGTGCTTAACGGACCTTTACGCTCATCCTTTCGCTGGGATTTCTTCTTTTATTAACGCGCACTCACAAAACAAACCATGAACCACCATATACAGTGGTACCTCAGGTTAAGAACCGTTCTGGAGGTCCGTTCTTAAGCTGAAACTGTTCTTAAGCCGAGGTACCACTTTAGCTCATAGCTGTCAACTTTCCCCTTTTCTTGCGAGGAATCCTCTTTGGAATAAGGGAATTTCCCTTTTAAAAAGGGAAACGTTGACAGCTATGCTTTAGCTAATGGGGCCTCCCCCTGCCACAGGAGACATTACAATACAGTGTTACCTTGGGTTAAGAACTTAATTCATTTTGGAGGTCTGTTCTTAACCTTAAACGGTTCTTAACCTGAGGTACCACTTTAGCTAATGGGGCCTCCCACTGCTGCCACACAATTTCTGTTCTCATCCTGAAGCAAAGTTCTTAACCCGAGGTACTATTTCTGGGTTAGCAGAGTCTGTGACCTGAAGCTTCTGTAACCTGAGGTACCACTGTATATACCACATTTTTCGCTCTATAAGACGCAGCAGACCACAAGACACACCTAGTTTTTGGAGGAGGAAAACAAGAAAAAAAATATTCTGAATCCCAGAAGCCAGAACAGCAAGAGGGATCGCTGCGCAGTGAAAGCAGCAATCCCTCTTGCTGTTCTGGCTTCTGGGGTAGCTGCGCAGCCTGCATTCGCTCCATAAGACGCAGACACATTTCCCCTTACTTTTTAGGAGGGAAAAAGTGAGTCTTATAGAGCAAAAAATACGGTACTTTCCCTGGGGTTATTGAGCGAAAAGGCTGCCATTCTTGATTTCGCAGAATGGTAGCTCTGGAAGGGACCCAGAGTGTCATCTAGTCCAATCCCCTGCGACGCAGGAATCTCAACTAGATCCCTCCACGACAGAATCTCAACTAGATCCCTCCAACCTCTTGCTTAAAAACCTCCAAGGAAGGAGAGTCCGCTAGCTTCCAAGGGAGACCATTTCACTGTTGAACCGCTCTTCCCGTGAGAAAATTCTTCCTGATGTTTAGCTGGAATCAGTGGTGTAGCAGAGTTTGCCAGCCTCCAGGGCACAGAGGGTGAAGAGAGCCTGCTGTGCTAGCCCAGGCCTTGCCACTGCCGCCCCTGGAGCGCCCCGCTTCCGGGAACAAAGTGGGGTTACGCTGTGCTGCCAGGCAGCCCACATGGGGGGGGGGGGAACGACAGCCGGCCAACATAGCCTTTGGTGGTCGGATTCCCCGGACGTCCACCAAGAGGAGTGCCAGGCTGTGCTGGGACCTTTCCCGCCTCCCTCAGCCTCTGCCCGCTCGCCAAGTGCAGTGCGAACGACCCTCTGTTGTGTTCCTGAGTTCATCTCTTTCCCCAGCGAGGAAATTGGGAGTTTGCAAAATGCCACCTTAGCGATAGCAAGCGTGGCAACGAACAACATGCGGGGTTTCAGCAGGATCTAGGAAGCGGAGGACCAAAAGACAAAGTCGTTGGTCCGTACTGTACAGCCCGCAATGCCTTCCTGTGTTTCAGAAAGGAGACCATTTCAGCCCCATGTGGCTCTTTGAAAATGGTGCCCTTTTAGCAGGTGGCACTGTGGGTTAAACCACTGAGTCTAGGACTTGCCGATCAGAAGGTTGGCAGTTCGAATCCCCGCGACGCGGTGAGCTCCCATTGCTCGGTCCCTGCTCCTGCCAACCTAGCAGTTTGAAAGCATGTCAAAGTGCAAGTAGATAAATAGGTACTGCTCCGGGGGGGAGGTAAACAGCATTTCCGTGCGCTGCTCTGGTTCGCCAGAAGTGGCTTAGTCATGCTGGCCACATGAGCCAGAAGCTGTACGCCGGCTCCTTCGGCCAATAAAGCGAGATGAGCGCCGCAACCCCAGAGTCTGTCACGACTGGACCTAATGGTCAGGGGTCCCTTTACCTTAAAAATCAGGCAGGGCAGTGTATGTGGGGAAGCTTATAAATGATGCAAAGTGAGTAGCAAACACGCCCAGCAAACACCAATGAAAGTGAAGGCCGGGTTCAGAGTATGAGAAAATCTAAGTGCTATTTCTCCACCCAAAATAGTTTAAATTAAGATGTAGCGATGTGTGCTGATAGCTTCCAGTGAGGAATGGGAACAGAGGTCTGGCGGTCGCTCTTAGCTGCGGTAACTGAGCAGAGCCTCCAAGCTCAGGAGCAGTCTATCTCTAATTGCTCGGGAGAGGGCCCAAGAAGGGCGGGCAGTGGCTTCGTTGGGCACATCTGATTGGGCAGCGTGCGGAACAGAAGGACACTGTCCAATCCACGAGGGCGTAGAGAGAGCCAAGAGGGGAGGGGAGGACTTGCAAGAGCGCCGCTTCCCTCCCCAGCCCCGCCCTTCGAACAACGAAACAGCAGAAAAATTTCCGGCCACGTTTATTTTCAGAGTTGTCGTCGTAAAGGCCACTGCAGCATGTGCGCGTGAGAGGGGGGGCGGGTTGGGGTGGAAATCCCTCCCCTTCCCCCTCCGAATTCTTGGCCACGAGAAGATACAAAAAGAAGAAGAAGAAACTAACGACGGAGACGAAGACGAGAGAGAGAGAGAAAAGTTTCCGAAAAGTTAGCGGGTTAGCACAGATCCGAGTGCAAATAACATGTAAACGCCACCCCAAGCCACATTTAAACAGACACGCTGTCGATAGGAACAGAGAAAGAGAAAGAACGTACCTGTTCGCATCAGACCCCCCCCACCCTCTTGGCACAGTTCCACCCACCCTGCTGGGTTGGCATCATCCATCATCATCATTTTTTTAAATTCACATGCTGGTGGGGAGAAAATCTGTAGCATTGGTAAAGAGGCTGGGGGGGGGAGAACGACCAAGGCATGGAGCCCCCCTAACCCCTCGCCCAGCAAAGAGGAGTAGCGAAGGAACACTGAACCCCCCCACAATTTGACACAGGCCCCAATCCCACTCGCAGCGAGTGCAGGGGGGGGGAGAACTTAACTCCGTGGAAACCCCTCTGCCTCACTTCTGGGGAGGGGGGGGACTCGTGCCCCCCTCCCCACCGAAGGCCCCTCACATGTTTACAACCGCGGAGAGGGTCTCGGGTTTGCCTGGGAAGGGCCAAGCACCAAGATACGCTTGCAAAGTTTGGTCCTCGAGTTTTACAGAGGGGTAACGCGGGGGGTGCGGGGCCGGTCTCCCGTTCCCAAGGCAAGCCCCCTTTCCCCTCCCCACGATACAATCTGTTCATATACATATATATATATATTTCATATATATAAATCTGTCTATATAAAACTCTTTACATTCGGCACGTAAGGTTATTTCAGGCAGGGGCGGGGCGGAGGGGGCGTCGGTGTTCACCACCCCTCCCCGAATCTGGAACTGAAGGAGGAAGGCAGGGGAGGGGGAAAGGTCCTCTCCCGTCTCCCAGCCCTCCGAGGAAGGGGAGGGAGGGAAGGAAGGCGGGCGGTTTTCCCACAATGCATCACGACACCCAGGCAGCGAGTTGCTTCATTTCTTCGTCGTCGTCGTCATCCACCGCGGAGGCAGAGGTGGGCACTTTTGAGGCTGGCAAAATAATAATAATAATTAATAATAATAATAATAATAATAATAATAATTTATTATTTGTACCCCGCCCATCTGGCTGGGTCTCCCCAGCCACTGTGGGCGGCTTCCAACAAAGATTAAAAATACATTAAAATGTCACACATTGAAAACTTCCCTGAACCGGGCTGCCTGAACGGAGGGAGGGAGGGAGGGAAAAGGATGAAATAAAAATGTAGACACGGCGCCCCAAAACTTCAACCCTCTTCCAAACGCTCCCGCCTTTACTTAACGCCTTGCCTCGGGGTGCCCGTTTATTTACTGCATTTATATGAGCTTTGAAAACACTCGAACTCAGGACGCAAGGGAGAAACGTGCTAAGAGGAAGGCACGCTTGGCAAACCCTCACTGTGATCAACTCCTGCCCGGAAACCCATGTCCCCACTGCGGAAGGACGTGTGGATCCAGAATTGGCCTCGCTTACGGACTCACTGTTAAAGCTGTGTTTATGGAAGACCACCTTACGTGGCTACGAGTGATTGCCAAAGAAGATACAGTGGTACCTTGGCTTTCAAACTTGATCTGTTCCGGGAAACGGTTCGACTCCCGTAACCATTTAAAAACCCAAGCAGTGCTTCCAATTGGCTGAAGGAGCTTCCTGCACTCAGTTAGAAGCTGTGTCAGACGTTTGGCTTACAAAGAACGTTCACAAACATTCACAAACAGGTTTGCGGCGTTCAGGAGCCAAATCGTACGTGTACCAAGGCGTTTGAGAACCAAGGTACGACTGTAGTGCTTTCAGGCAGACGCCACAAAGTGGTTTGTGTAAGGTTACGGCAAGAAGAACACACACACACACACACACACACACACACACACACACACAGCCTTCTCTTTTAAAAAAGCCACAATATCCAGGCTGGATTAAGACCTTTGGAGACCCTAAGCACTTAAAAACTTTTGGTGCCCCTATACCAGGGGTCTGCAACCCGCGGCTCCGGAGCCGCATGTGGCTCTTTTACACCTTTGCCGCGGCTCCGGGGCGGATACTAGCGAGGGGAGGAGGCGCATTGTGCGCCCTGACACTCCCCACTGTGGCGGGCGCTGTACTGGCTGTGACGTCGCATGGGGTGCTGCGTGCGTTAGTCACGCACCGTCCCGACGTCACCTTCCCGCCCGCTGTCAGATCGCGACTCCGGAGATATATTTGTTTTAAATGTCGCAATGGTTTTGCGGCTCCCAGGTTTTTTTCCCTTCGGAAATGGGTCCAAGTGGCTCTTTTTGTCTTAAAGGTTGCAGACACCTGCCCTATACCTATCCAATTCAAAATATAAGCCGTAAAAAAAATTTTATTTTTCGAAATGAAGCAGAACCTACATTCAGGTAGGAAATGATGCTTATTTTTGTACGCTTCCACTTTACGTTCACTCACTTTCTCCAGATCCTTTTGGGACTGCCGCCCCACACCAGCCAGAGGCATGATGGGAGTTGTAGTCCATTCCCACTTGGAGTGACCCAGGTTGGCCAAGCCAGGGCTTTGAGGAGAGCTGAAACAGCAGGCAACACCATCCCTAGACCCAGGGGCTTGTGCCCACCTCGCTGCCTCCCCAGACCCCCTTACCTGGCACGCTGGGCAGGCGAGAGGCAGGCACGCTGGGCAGCTCAGGGGTCGGTTCCCCAACATTCAGCAGTTCCTTGTCCAAGTCTTCCTGCTCCATCTCTTCCAGCTCAGCTAACAGCTCGTCCTGAGGGCAGCAAAGGCAGGGAGATGAGTAGAAACACAAAACAGGTACCCACTGCCACTTCTCCCCTCCCAATGCCCACTGCCCCACTCCTCTGGGGCTCAGCCCCACCCCAAAGGCGGATCTGGAGAACTGTAACCGAACTCCCTCCTCCACTTTTCAGGAGGGAGAGTTCCCCCGCTTTGAAAATTATTTTTATTAAAGATTTTCTTGGTTTACAAAAGTGTGTGCAATGTCTCTCTCTCATATATATGTATATATTTCCATGTAACATTTTTACAAGTCTGTTTCATTTGTTGAGACATTGGGAAGAAAAGGGGGAAAGAGGTGGAGGGGGGGGGGAAGATGAGAGGGGGTGGGGACGGGTGGCGATGTTTCTACAGTGGTACCTCGGGTTAAGTACTTAATTTGTTCTGGAGGTCCGTACTTAACCTGAAACTGTTCTTAACCTGAAGCACCACTTTAGCTAATGGGGCCTCCTGCTGCCGCTGCACGATTTCTGTTCTTCTCCTGAAGCAAAGTTCTTAACCTGAAGCACTATTTCTGGGTTAGCAGAGTCTGTAACCTGAAGCGTATGTAACCCGAGGTACCACTGTACTTTATGTGGGGTTTTGTGTCAGCGTTGCTTGTGCAGGTTCTTTGCTGTTCACTTGTGTTCCTTTGGTGGTGAGAGAGGTTGGGGTTGGCCTAGGGTGTGGCTGTTCATTTGTGGTTGGCTGTGGTGGTCTTTGTTTTCATGTGTGAATGGGGTGGGTGGGTGTTTTGGATCAGGTTAGCCATATTGATTTGTATGCCATTGGTGGATTTTTGTCATTGTCCTGTTGGGCTGTGTATGTGATAAAGGGGAGCCATACCGGGGTAAAGGTGTCTTCTTCTATTTGTCCCCATGTCAGTTTCAGTTTATTGGTTAATTTTTCTAGCAGGGCTGTTTCCCATACTATTTGGTACCATTGGTCCATGCTTACTCCTGACAGGTCTCTCCAGTGTCTGGTTATGGTGTTTCTGGCTGCTGAAAGTAGGTGGGTTATGAGTTCTTTGTGGTGTAAGTGGGCATTATTGCCTTGGAAGATGTTTAGTAAGGGTCCCCCGCTTTTGACGTTACCTCATCTACGTCGTCCCCAAAGCCGACGGGCTTCGAGATGGCGTCGGAGATCTGCTGTGCGATGTCCTGCTGCTCTGTGATCTCGGCCATCAGGTCGTCCACTTTGTCGATGTCCCTGGAGAGACAGGGTGGGGGAAGAGGGTGAGACACAGCGGAAAGGGGCAGGTGGGCTGCTTTTGCTGTTGCACCAGGAAAGCTCCACCTCGAGGGAAGCGGGGGAGGGCAAAGGAGCTGGAAGACTGAGCAAATCCGAGATCCAGGTCCGAAAATGCGAGCAGCCGCCACGAGGCAAAATCCACAAGGCAGGATTAAGAAGGATGGAGCCAGCCTTTGAAAGGGGAACCTTTATTTAGCCAAGGGCCGCAATCCCACCAGGGCAACTTTCTGGGGGCCACAGGTCTGGACACACACAAGCCTCTCCATCCTGGTTGGAACCCAGTTCAAAGACACAGACCAGCCAGGTAAGCTTACTGGAGGGGGGCTCGGAGATGGCCCAACAAGGGGCGTGGCCTGGGCAGAGGATTCTGGGAGCTGTAGTTTGTTAAGGGCACTGAGCCTCGCTAGGAGAGCCCTATTCCCGCTCACAGAGCAGCCATTCCCAGAATCCCTGGGAAGAGAGAGTGGCTGTTAAACCGCCCTGACAACCATAGCTCTTGTGAAGGGAATAATGCGGAGTCTCAGCACCCTTATCGGACTACAGCTCCCAGGATTCCTTGCAGGAAGCCACACCTGCCAGCACTGTCTTTTAAATAGAGGGCATGCACATGGCCAGAAAGGGTCTCCTCCTTTGCACTCGGGGCTTGCTGCTCCCTCGGCCTTCTCTTTCGCCCTTTCCAGGCTCCACACAAGCACCCCATCTCCCTCCAGGCGGCACAGGAGCCTGCCCTGAAGGCCCCACGGCCTCGGGACCCACATGTGCTGATGGGCTTCCTTCATGGCTCGGGCTGCGTCCGACATGGTCTTGAGTACTTCGGTGTTGGTGGTGGCATTCTCGAGAGCCTCGCGCTGGAACTCGATGGTGGAGAGGGTCCCGTCGATCTGCCCCAGCTGCTGCTCGTAGCGTTTCTTCCGCTTGAGAGCTTGCAGGGCAGCTGGATCGAGAGGGGAGGGAAAGAGGCAATGCGTTATTCTGTTTTTAATATTCAGCTGACAACTGCCCAGAGTGGCACCCAGTCAGATGGGTGGCATATTATTATTATTACTATTAGCAGGCATCAGTTCCATTTGCTCTCTGACACAGCCCACCCCTTAAACTTTACAAACGCTCTATTTCCTCCTCTAAGGCTACAGGGTTCCATTCCTCAGAAATGTAGGCTGTGCTGGAAGCAGGCACACAGCTCCCTAAAATCCCCCAGCTTTCGTTTTGACACTGCTAAGTTTCTTTTTTTATTTTGTGTGTGTTTGTGTGTGTGTGCAATTGAATTTAAATATCACATCACAAAAGTAAAAAGAAAACACACCACTTTATTCTATTTATATGTAACATTTACTTTTTGGTAACATTTTACTTTCTACATAACATATTTTTGCTAACCGGCGAGCGGTGTGTTTTCTTTCCTTTTCTTTTAACACTGCTAAGTTTCTGGTCCTTATGAAAGCACAGCCCCCTCAAAGCTGCTGCTTAAGGGATGAAGGAAATCTCTGTTTTAACCGGCCCCCTTCCTGGACCCCACGTTCCCTGTATCTCCCTCCACTGTTCCATTCACCTCTTTTGTTTTTCGTTCCATGTTTCTTGGCCGACTGAAGTTCCTGCTGGATCTTTTGCTCCAGGAATTCTTGTTTCTTGACAAGCACCTCCTCCGTCTCCCGCAGCTTCTGGATAGCCTCTTGCGGGGTAGGGGCTTTGGCCTTCTTACCTGCAAAGGGCCCCGGCCAGAGAGGGTGGGGGGAAGGGAGAGAAGGGAGAGAGCCAGAACGCCCATTAATCCTCCAGCATCAATCCAACCTATTTGAGAGCCAACAACAACAGGGACTAGAACCATTGCTTGGAAAGGATGGTGCTAAAGGGAGACTGGTCAGCCCACCAAGAGATACCCCAGGTGAATTATGGGCTTTTCCCAGCAGCCATCCTTCTCCTCCATGACTCTCTTGCCCTGCTTCAAAATGGTGGGGGGAAGCTGCCGCCCTACACCCAGAAACTGATCACTGGGGAAGAAGATAAGTTAACCCCCCAAAATAGAGCTTTTTGGAAATATGGTACAGTCCACTCCCCCCCCCGAAAAAGCTTGGAATGAACCCTTCCCCTTCCTTTAATTCGTTTCCCTCCTTTGTTTTTCTCCCTCCACCAAGCCACATTCTTTTCCTCTCCTCCCTCCTCCCCCCAAGACACAAATGGTTTCTCCCAGCTGTCCGTGATCCCCTATGGCGACTGGGCGATACCACCCTCCTTCAGGGTGAGGAATGTAAATGTAGGGGCTCACCCTTCCCGAAGAGCTTTCCCAAGCCACTCATCTCGCCTGGTTGGTAATTCACTGGACTTCCTCTTCCGGCTTCATCCACCTCCCAGCCTTACACCGCCTCCATCCCCCCCACCTATCACATGACAACAGGGAAGGACCAGGGCAAAGGGATACCAGTCTTCCTAGTTCTCTATAGAGACATCAGGTTCCCAATTTGAACTGGCTACTCCTCTTATTTGGAATGGGAGTGGAATTGCATTTTTTTAAAAAAATGGGTTCGACCTAGACTCATTTATTAATTGCAGTTCATTCCCAATGAGGCTAATTAATCGTGGCCCAAGTCCTACTGATTTAATTTGGAATCTAGTGCACATAACTTACTCTGGGATCAACCCAGTGATCAGATTTTTTTAAAAATTTAAAAACAAACAAACATCATGGCTGCTTCAAAGAGCAGCTGCGAAAGGAGAACCTCTCGCCCTGTTTGGATTTTGACAATTGGGATTGGTTTTTAACCATAGGTTCCGACATCGCTCCACCACGCTTGCCCCGCACATGGGAGGTGGTTTTACAATGGAAACCGGAAGTTGAGGTTGCGGTGAGTGTCCAATTAATGGTATCTCTTTGGACCAAATCTGGGCACGGGACAAAAACGTGGGCAGGGAAATCATATGACGTGATGTCTCTCCCTCTCTTCCCCCTCCCTTTCTTAAAGGAGCCGCGCCGCCCTAAAGAACCCCTTTCCAATCCTGAAACAGAATTTTGTAGTCTCGAAATTAAATTATGAATATCCATTTCGTACAGGGACCAAATGATCTACCTGGTTTTATGGGACTGAATCCACATTAATCATTTTGCCTGCAGTTTGAAGGTCCCCACCCCAAGCTGCCCCACCCATCCCATAATAGCGCCCCTGATCTTTAAAAAGCTGCGGGAGATTTCACAATCCAACAGGTATAGCTTTCCATTGTGGTGGGGAGAATTAGGGCTGGGGGCTCCCCTCCTTTTAACACTGATTTTCCATGTTTACTATACCAGAGATGGAGATCCATTGACTCTCCTGTTTTAAGACTCCTATCTCCCATCATCCCTGTTTTATTGGCTGAGGCTGACAACCCAAAAAAAATCTAGAGTCCCCTAGATGTTAAAAGCACTTCTTTGTAATCTGGCTGACATGTCTCTTCCCACTTGGCTCTGGGCATTCACACCTTTTCCTTAATGCAGTGTTTTTCAACCACTGTTCTGCGGCACACTAGTGTGCCGCGAGATGTTGCCTGGTGTGCGGTGGGAAAAATTGAAAAATTCGAAAGATTTTTTTAAAAAATAATGTCACATTTTCGCCCACTAGGCGGGCGCCGGACTGTGTCCACCCTATTTTCCATCCGTCCTGGGTGGGGATCAGATCGGATGGGATCGGATGAGAGCGGACAGGCGGTCCGCTCTCATCCGATTCCACATAGAGAGCAGCGAGGCTCTGACATCTCCCTCTCCGCACACAGTGCGGAGACGGAGCTGTCATCCGCCGGCTCAGCGGGGATCAGCGGATCGATCCCCGCTGAGCAGAGAACAGTCTGCAACGTTTTTGTTTGCCATTAAAGAAAAAAATATTAAACCATGCTTGAATGTCGGAACTGGTTACTAAAATTTTTGAATCCCACCACTGATGTTAAGTGTTTGTGTTTATTTGATTTGAGTTTATTTGATTCCTATTCAAGAGAATTACTTTATATATAGTCAATATAGGCACAGAGTTAAATTTTTTAACATTTTCTAATGGTGGTGTGCCTCGTGATTTTTTTCATGAAACAAGTGTGCCTTTGCCCAAAAAAGGTTGAAAAACACTGCCTTAATGTATTATTGTTGTTTAAATAAAACATGAATTGAAGATGTGATAAGAATTCTAAAGTCTTAGATATATAATAAATGTTCATAAATGTACCAACCAAGCACGTATATAGATCAGCTCAGGAAGACCGACCTGAAACCGTTTTTGATTCCCAAACTGACCAAATGCTTTCTCTGCAAGATCAAAGGAAAATGGTAAAGCCTCCCCATTGTCTTTTCCTTCACAAATCCTGTCTTAAGGGTATGTCTGTGTTCGAATAGGGTGAGCCTGTGACCTGGCCCAGGAACTAAGGCTCCCCTGGGTATCCAATAAAGTGAGCATTAACAGGTAACCTGTAAGACGAGATAAACAACACACTCAGATTTCTGCTGTAGACCGCCTTTTCTGTGATGTATCTGAGGGGTGGTCTTGAGCTCCAGGGCAGGGAATTTAAAATGTCTATATAAGGACAGGCACACCTTTGTTCTGGGTTCCTCCTCCTTTCCTGCGTGTGAGGGGAGCACCCTGTCGCAACAGATCAATAAAGATCAGGCTTACTAGCTGCTTTGCTTCTCAATATTCTCTGGCTGGCCTCTGTTAGTTTCTCCTACCAATAGGGAACCTATGTAAAGACTCTATATGGGCTCTTGGATACCCCATAAGGGGAAAAGGGCAAATGTTTGTTTACAACAAAGACAAGCATGTCTCTGGCCATGTGCAAAGTACACCTTCCCCAGCAGTAACTGCAGCTCAGCACTGTGAGCATATTGAGGGTGAAAGACTGTAGGGCCTGGCCAATGCTTTTAATAATAAAAAAGGGGGGGAGCATTGGGCCTGAATGACCTGATCCTGGATATTGCATTTAAAAAAACAGAAAGCAGAAACAAACCCACACTACTCGTGACTTTTAGGAGATGCATTGCATTGCCTGATTGAAAGAGCAGAGTAAAGATATTGAATCATAGAATCATAGAGTTGGAAGAGACCACAAGGGCCATCGAGTCCAACCCCCTGCCAAGCAGGAAACACCATCAGAGCACTCCTGACATATGGTTGTCAAGCCTCTGCTTAAAGACCTCCAAAGTAGGAGACTCCACCACAATCCTTGGCAGCAAATCCCACTGTCGAACAGCTCTTACTGTCAGGAAGCTCTTCCTAATGTTTAGGTGGAATCTTCTTTCTTGTAGTTTGGATCCATTGCTCCGTGTCCGCTTCTCTGGAGCAGCAGAAAACAACCTTTCTCCCTCCTCTATGTGACATATATTTGAACATGGCTATCATATCACCCCTTAACCTCCTCTTCTCCAGGCTGAACATGCCCAGCTCCCTTAGCCGTTCCTCATAAGGCATCGTTTCCAGGCCTTTGACCATTTTGGTTGCCCTCCTCTGGACACGTTCCAGTTTGTCAGTGTCCTTCTTGAACTGTGGTGCCCAGAACTGGACACAGTACTCCAGGTGAGGTCTGACCAGAGCAGAATACAGTGGCACTATTACTTCCCTTGATCTAGATGCTATACTCCTATTGATGCAGCCCAGAATTGCATTGGCTTTTTTAGCTGCCGCGTCACACTGTTGGCTCATGTCAAGTTTGTGGTCAACCAAGACTCCTAGATCCTTTTCACATGTACTGCTCTCAAGCCAGGTGTCCCCCACCTTGTATTTGTGCCTCTCATTTTTTTTGCCCAAGTGCAATACTTTACATTTCTCCCTGTTAAAATTCATCTTGTTTGTTTTTGCCCAGTTCTCTAATTGCAAGAAGCACAATTCTGCCGGCTCTTCTGTGCATTCCTTTGTTCTCTGCGCTTGGTTCTTAACAAACGTTATATCAATTTTACGCGATAAATAAATGTCTGATCCCACAGTGAGAGAGACAGAGAGGATGTGAGCTTTCACTTGCTCCTGCCTACCTCAGCCAATGAGAAATCAGCAACCCACCAGACAATTTTGGCCAACCTGGAGCCCTCTGGAAGTTTGGGCCTGCAGCTCCCATCAGAGTTCACAGAATGGTAGGATTGTCGAGTTAGAAGGGACCCCAGGGTCATCTAGTCCAACCCCCTGCAATGCAGGGATCTCAACTGAACCATCCATGGCAGATGGCCACCCAACCTCTGCTTAAAAACCTCCAGTGAAGGAGCGTTGTATTCCAAAAAACTGGAAGGTGCAAAGTTGGAAAAGGCTGACACAGGAATGTAGCCTGGGAGTCATTTTGGACTCACAGCTGTCCATGGAGGCACAGGTCAATTCTGTGTCCAGGGCAGCTGTCTACCAGCTCCATCTGGTACGCAGGATGAGACCCTACCTCCCCGCAGACTGTCTGGTCAGAGTGGTGCATGCTCTGGTTATCTCCCGCTTGGACTACTGCCCTGCGCTCTACGTGGGGCTACCTTTGAAGGTGACCCGGAAACTGCAACTAATCCAGAATGCGGCAGCAAGATTGGTGAATGGGAGCGGCTGCTGGGACCATATAACACTAGTAATAAAAGACTTGCATTGGCTCCCAGAACATTTCCAAGCACAATTAAGAGTGTTGGTGTTCACCTTGAAAGCCCTAAATGACTTTGCCCCAGTATACTTGAAGGAGCGTCTCCACCCCCATCATTCAGCCCTGACACTGAGGTGCAGCTCTGAGGGCCTTCTGGCAGTTCCCTCACTGCGAAAAGTGAGGTTACAGGGAACCAGGCAGAGGGCCTTCTCGGTAGTGGCACCTGCCCTGTGGAACGCCCTCCCACCAGGTGTCAAGGAAATAAACAACTAGAAGTCATCTGAAGGCAGCTCTGTTTAGGGAAGCTTTTAATGTTTGATGTTTTATCGTGTTTTTAATATTCTATTGGACAAGGATCCTGCGATCACGTTAAGGGTAGCCATATGTGCGATTGCCATAAAACTTAGGCAACAAGCTGTGCTATCATAACACATTTTAAATGATAATTTTAGGTTATATGTTAGTGACTAAGTTTTAATTTATATATTTTTTAACTGTTGCTATATCTGTATTGTCCCTCTTATACCTAATTGCAAATTCAAATGTATCCCTATCGTGTTTTATGACTTCCTTGATATTGTATGTGGGCTGGAACTGGTCTGTGACCGAAATAATAAAATTCATTCATTCAATATTCTATTGGAAGCCGCCCAGAATGGCTGGGGAAACCCAGCCAGCTGGGCGGGGTATAAATAATAAATTATTATATTATTATTACATTTTTTGGTGACTGCTAAAAATAGTTGTTTAGGCAAGCCTATCCAGAAGCATAGCATGTTGACATGCATTTTAATCTGGTTTTTATCTTGAATGGTTTTTTTTGAATACTTTAGGTATTTCTTCTTAACCAATTCTTTTCCCTGTGATTTCATTGTTTTATTCTGTTTATAAACCACAATCGGCATTGCTGTTCTTGCCTTTCTACAGTCAAGCGGTGCATGAACTTTACAAAGCAGACAACTGAATAAAACTGCCCCCCCCCCCCGCTTTCACAGTGCCTGTCGTCTTCTGCCGGCTGGGCAACTGGAGGGGACGTGGATCAGTTGTTGGGGAACAGCAGCGTGGCAAGGTGTAGGGGTGCAGATATCCAGAGTGTGGGGGTCAGGTGGGATCGCTAGGAGGAATTATGAAAAATGAAGCAGGCCATTGTGTCCATGATGAAAGCATTGCGTTGACTGGGTTTGATTCATTGACAATCGTTTCTGATCGAATCCCACAAGCCTCTCCACCTCTGCCATTTGCTTCCTCTACACCCGACAGGCACGTATCAGCATTCTAAACACAGACCAGTTGCCAGTTGCTTCATCAGGCATCCTGGGTCATATAGTAGGTAGCTTCTTTGATGTAGCTGTAGCTTGGGTGGCGCTGGGGGTTAAACCACAGAGCCTAGGACTTGCCGATCAGAAGGTCGGCGGTTCGAATCCCCGCGACGGGGTGAGCTCCCATTGTTCAGTCCCTGCTCCTGCCAACCTAGCAGTTCGAAAGCATGTCAGAGTGCAAGCAGATAAATAGGTATGGCTCCAGCAGGAAGGTAAACGGCGTTTCCGTGCGCTGCTCTGGTTCGCCAGAAGCGGCTTAGTCATGCTGCCCACATGACCCAGAAGCTGTATGCCGGCTCCCTCAGCCAATAAAGCGAGATGAGCGCTGCAACCCCAGAGTCAGCCATGACTGGACCTAATGGTCAGGGGTCCCTTTACCTTTAAAGGCCAGGAAGGAGATGGTAAATACTCTTTTCCTTGCCATCCTTCCTTCCTTCCCTGCCTGTTTATGACCTCTGGGTTTTGCTGAACGCATTCCTCTAGTCCTGTTTTGTTTACTCTCAGATATGTAAAAATAAAAAAATTCCTTCCAGTAGCACCTTAAAGACCAACTAAGTTAGTTCTTGGTATGAGCTTCCTCTACACCTCTACACCTTGGACAAACAGGCCAAACCTTACGCCAAAGAATAAACGGACATAAATCTGACATCAAGAATCACAAAACAGAGAAACCAGTAGGAGAACACTTCAATCTCCCAGGACATTCTATACAAGATCTCAAAGTAGCTGTTTTACTAGAAAGGAATTTCAGAAATAGACTGGAAAGAGAAGCTGCTGAATTGCAACTCATTACCAAACTCAAAACCATGGAGAGACCTGGTCTGAACAAAGACATTGGATTCTTATCTCATTATACATGACTAAGCCATTTCTCACCTTCTCACCCCTTGCCTTTTCCTGTAAGACCTATTGCAGTCGTTAAGAGTCGTCAACAGGCTCATCTCAGCTATCTGCCAATCTCCCATTCCCACCACCCTTCTGAGTAATACCCCTCCCCACCTTCTCACTATATAGAAGGATCTGGCAACTTCTGTTTCAGTGTATCTGAAGAAGTGTGCATGCACACGAAAGCTCATACCAAGAACTAACTTAGTTGGTCTTTAAGGTGCTACTGGAAGGAATTTTCTTATTTTGACTATGGCAGACCAACACGGCTACCTATCTGTTCTCAGATATGTATGCATGCTCCAAGTAGTCTTTGTAGTTAACAGGATTTCTTCTGATCTGACTTTGTCCCACGTGGGGTTTTTTGAAACGCTCAGAGGAAATCTGATTGGTTCTTATGAACCCTGTGTAAAAAGTCCTTTTGTGAATAAAACAACCTGGGCCGAGGGATGGAGAAGGATTATTATTATTATTGGCACCTCTCCCCAGAGTCTTGCTGGCCAAGCATTGTGTGTACAGTGGTACCTCAGGTTACATATGCTTCAGGTTACAGACCCAGAAATAGTGCTTCAGGTTAAGAACTTTGCTTCAGGGTGAGAACAGAAATCGGGCTCTGGCGGCACGGCAGCAGCGGGAGGCCCCATTAGCTAAAGTGGTGCTTCAGGTTCAGAACTGTTTCAGGTTAAGTACGGACCTCCGGAATGAATTAAGTACTTAACCCGAGGTACCACTGTCTTTTATTAATCAGAGTCCAATCCTTCCTTTGCGCTGGGAACGCTACAGCAAGTTGCCTATCAGCTAAGTCCAGGCTGTTCACACGCGTGTAAAAAGATGCGCGGCAGGGAAACACGTAGAGGATTTATTGCACGGGGTCAAAATCCCGTCCCCGCCAACACACTCCACACATGACGAGAGAGGTCCGGTTTGCGTCAGCCGCAGGCGGCACTCAGGAGCGAGCGAAGGCTTCTAGGCCCTGTTTCAGGAGGGACAGGTTCATGCCGTTGGGGACGAGGATACATGTGACTCCTACGTGGAAGCGAAATAGGGGGAAAATAGATTGCACATCTCCCTGCCCCCCCCCCTTCATAGGAAGCTGACATTCAGAGTCAGCCTTGGGGTCCGCTTAGCTCAGGCTTGTCTCCCCTGACCTACAGCAGCTCCCAAGAGTGAGGCGGGTGCCCCCTTTGCCCCACAGACAGCAGCCTCCGCCGCCTAGGGGCGAGGGGGTCACACGCAGCAGGCACATTTCTCCCCGTTACCTAATTTGCTGACGTCGTAAATGTTGCGGCTCTCGTCGTCGAAGAAGAGCATCTGCGAAAAGGGAACCCCGGTTTGTTGAGACAACCTGAGGAGGAACAGGCGGGGGGCAGAATGAGAAATCGCCGTCCCGTTGCTCCCATAGAGCAGCCTTGCCAATGGCGTGCCCTCCGTCAGTGGTGTCCAAACTTTTTTCACAGAGGGCCAGATTTGATGAAGTGAAGGGCCGTGAGGGCAGACCAAAGGGCCAACCAAAGTCGTTAACCTTTTTTTAGGGTTGAAGTTGGTGAGGTTTTTTTTTTAGGATTTTACTCCAGGAAATAAACTACAAAACAGGGGCCGGATTAAACTGTACTACCAAAAGGATTAAGGTTTTAAATGACAATTCTAGGTTATATTTTAGTGATCAGTATTTATATATATATATATATATATATGCTTTCGTAGATTTTCACGGGTATAGGAATGCAGGTTTTGGTGTCTTCGGGTGTCTTCCCGTGTAAGACACCCCAACTCTTACACGGGAAGACACCCGAAGACACCAAAACCTGCATATATATATATATATATATATATATATATATATATATATATGCAGGTTTTGGTGTCTTCGGGTGTCTTCCCGTGTAAGAGTTGGGGTGTCTAGGCGACGTTTCGACGAGGTCTCACTCGTCATCTTCAGGCTGGTGCTTTCGGCTTCTTGTTACTGGAACAGAGCAGGATCTCAGTGTTTGAGTTCCTATAAATACTGTTGAGGGGGTGTGGTGTATAGCCTCCAAAGTTCTGGGCAGAGAGGAAGTTCCCAGGTTAGTGTGCCTTTTCTTCTTTTGTTCCTTAATTACTTGAGGGATATCTTGAGTGATTTCTTGAGTGATATTCTGAGTACCACTTAGGTGGGTCATTAAGTGTGGATTAGTTGCTAAAGCTTTCGTGTCTTGACCTCTTGAGCTTGTGAAGAGTTTTTCTGAGAAGATGGCTGTACTGCACTTAGTTGTGCTCTGGCTTGGCTTCGTGTATAGGGGCGAGCTGTGGTTTTGTGCCCTGTGCCCGCCAGATCTGTGTCGGGATTGCAGGGGGGTGCAGCATCTGGAGGTGCCACTATGGTTTGGCTACTGGATGGTGTCTGTAATTTATCTGTGGAGAGGGTCTGGGTTTGGGTCTGGTGTGGTTGATTGGTGATGGCGTTCTGTGTGCCTCTGGTTCTGGTGTCGGTTTTTGTGGGGAGGGCTAATTTCCAGATGTCTGGCAGGCGGGACGTGTCGTCACGCTTGTTCATGTTGTGAGGGTGTTTCTCTATCTCGATGGCTTCCATGATTATTCTCTTGTGGTGATGTTCCATGTTAAAGAGCAATTTGGAATCTGCAAAATTAATTTCGTGTCCTGTTTCTTTCATGTGTTGGAAAAGAGAGGAAGTTTTTTCTTCTTTTTTGACGGCATTCTTGTGTTCTGCGATACGTGCATTTATTCGTCTGTTGGTTTGTCCAATGTACGTGGCTGGGCAGACTTTGCAGGGTATTTCATAGACCCCTTGGTTTTCCAACTGGATTTTATCTTTGGGGTTTCTGAGGATATTGGCTATTTTTTGGTTGGTGCAAAAGGCTGTTTTGATATTGTGTTTATGGAGGATTTTGCTAATTTTATCTGTAGTGCCCTTGATATAAGGAAGGAGGGCCATGCCATTGTTTTCTTCTGTGTCTTGGTTTTTGGGGGGTGTTTCTTTTTGGATTAGCTTCGTAACCCTGTTTTGCTGGTATCCATTGGCGATTAACACATTTGAGAGATTCTGTAACTCAGTTGTCAAGTGGTCTTTGTCAGCCAGGCGTTTGGTTCTGGAGATGAGAGTCTTGGCTACGGAGTTTATTTGTGCAGGGTGGTGGTGTGATTGTGCATGTAAGTAGCGGTTGGTGTGTGTTTTTTTTCCGGTAGATAGTGTGTCCTAGGGAGCCATCAGGTTTTTTGTAGATTAGGACGTCAAGGAAGGGAAGTTGGTTGTTGGCTTCTATTTCCATAGTGAATTGTATTTTGGGGTGTAGGCTGTTGAGATGTGTGAGGAAGCTATCTAGTTTTTCTTTCCCGTGTGGCCAAATTACAAAGGTGTCGTCAACATATCTGAGCCAAAGTTTGGGTTTGTGTTCTGACTTGTCTAAAGCATTGGTTTCAAAGTGTTCCATGTACAAATTTGCGATGACCGGTGAGAGGGGAGATCCCATAGGTGCTCCTTCTATCTGTTTGTATCTTTGTCCATTGTGGATGAAGTACGTGTTGGTTAGGCAGTGGTTGGTCAGGTCCAGGATGTATTCGGGGGGATTGTATTTGTTTTGAATGGCTGTCAAGGCTTCATTAAATGGCTGTCAAGGCTTCATTTTAAAGAAAAAACTTCCTCTCTTTTCCAACACATGAAAGAAACAGGACACGAAATTAATTTTGCAGATTCCAAATTGCTCTTTAACATGGAACATCACCACAAGAGAATAATCATGGAAGCCATCGAGATAGAGAAACACCCTCACAACATGAACAAGCGTGACGACACGTCCCGCCTGCCAGACATCTGGAAATTAGCCCTCCCCACAAAAACCGACACCAGAACCAGAGGCACACAGAACGCCATCACCAATCAACCACACCAGACCCAAACCCAGACCCTCTCCACAGATAAATTACAGACACCATCCAGTAGCCAAACCATAGTGGCACCTCCAGATGCTGCACCCCCCTGCAATCCCGACACAGATCTGGCGGGCACAGGGCACAAAACCACAGCTCGCCCCTATACACGAAGCCAAGCCAGAGCACAACTAAGTGCAGTACAGCCATCTTCTCAGAAAAACTCTTCACAAGCTCAAGAGGTCAAGACACGAAAGCTTTAGCAACTAATCCACACTTAATGACCCACCTAAGTGGTACTCAGAATATCACTCAAGAAATCACTCAAGATATCCCTCAAGTAATTAAGGAACAAAAGAAGAAAAGGCACACTAACCTGGGAACTTCCTCTCTGCCCAGAACTTTGGAGGCTATACACCACACTCCTCAACAGTATTTATAGGAACTCAAACACTGAGATCCTGCTCTGTTCCAGTAACAAGAAGCCGAAAGCACCAGCCTGAAGATGACGAGTGAGACCTCGTCGAAACGTCGCCTAGACACCCCAACTCTTACACGGGAAGACACCCGAAGACACCAAAACCTGCATTCCTGTACCCGTGAAAATCTACGAAAGCAAATATATATATATATATATATACACACACACACACACACATATATATTTAACTACCACTATACAGTGGTACCTCGGGTTACATACGCTTCAGGTTACATACGCTTCAGGTTAAAGACTCCACTAACCCAGAAATAGTACCTCGGGTTAAGAACTTTGCTTCAGGATGAGAACAGAAATCGCGGGGCAGCAGCAGGAGGCCCCATTAGCTAAAGTGGTGCTTCAGGTTAAGAACAGTTTCAGGATAAGAACGGACCTCCGGAACGAATTAAGTACTTAACCCAAGGTACCACTGTATCTGAATTGTCTCTGTTATTCAATGTATTCCTGTTGCGTTTTATGTGTATTTTCCTGATATTGTAAGTGAGCCAGAACTGGACTGTAATAATAATAAAATTCAAATAAACCAACCAGCGGGCAGGATTAGGCCCAAGAAATGGACGGAACTTGGGGGACATCACTGTGAGGGCGTACAAAGAGCCAATGGCTTGTCCAGGCTCCTCTTTTCACAGCCACCTGCCCCCCAACCCTTACTTCTGAAAGTGGGTGACTTTGCTGCCCGGGTAGATCTCTGCGTAGCGGATGAAGCGGTTCAGGCCGAAGAGATCCAACAGCTGATTAGCCCCCCGGATCTCACCTGTCCTAGGAAGAGAGAGGGAGGGGTGGAGAGATTCATATTTGAGATTGCTTATTAGTCTTGTTTATTAAATAATACCCCCCCTTGCAGACGACTGCAGTGCCTGGAGACAAGGCAGTCAAGTCGTGCGTCCGTAGCAGGGACCTGAGGAGAAATGACTGCTGGGAGGAGAACGGAGAGAAGAAATACAGTGGTACCTCGGGTTACATACACTTCAGGTTACATACGCTTCAAGTTACAGACTCTGCTAACCCAGAAATAATACATCAGGTTAAGAACTTTGCTTCAGGATGGGAACAGAAATCGTGGTCCGGCGGCGCGGCGGCAGTAGGAGGCCCCATTAGCTAAAGTGGTGCTTCAGGTTAAGAACAGTTTCAGGTTAAGAACAGACCTCCGGAACGAATTAAGTACTTAACCCGAGGTACCACGATGCAACCAGACACCTTACTCTGCCCCGGCTGCAACAAAACATGTCTCTCCCATATCATCTCTGCAGCAACAGCAGGCAACATCTGGACCTCACCCCCAAAGGCGCATTCTTCCATTGTCTCCCATCGTCAACCAAGGTTAAATTTGTGAGCTCAGGGATTTTTCTCAGCCGGAACTCAAGTTCCGGCACCTCTCAGGTCGGTGCCACTGCCGTTGTAAGAGAGGCGTTCACGGCGAGTTCCTCTTTCTTTCTTTTTTAAAAATATATTTATTAACTTTTCAAAGTTTATACAAAAAAGACAAAAAAACAAAAACACAAAAATTAAAAACACATATAATTTCATTTACTTGTTTTCTTTTAACTTATTTCTCGGACCTCCTCATACCTCCCCTTTTTGTATTCCAATTCAAATTATTCATTCAGCAAATCCTCACTCTTAATTTTCACTTAATTTTACACCTTTCTTTCTTCTTTTTCCCCCAATTATCTTAATCATTACAGCTGGTAACCACTTAGATTCAGTCCAACATCAATCTAACATTCACTAATTTTATAATATTTCCCAAGACACAGCGAGTTCCTCTTTCTTCTAGGAAAATAGCACCGCGATCTGAAGATCGCAGGGCGGTTCACAACACGAAAGCACAAAAGGCGAACACAAAATGCGTAGTGAAATCAAGGACACGAAAGAAAAGCAAGCCAGTAAACCGTCCCACAAACACATTTAAAAGGACTTCATAGGGACTAGTCACACAACGGAACTTTAACATGGAACTTTAAGGTGGTCGGCAAGCAGCAAACATGGTGTGGATGTCCCTGTTGACATGGAGTCCAATAATAATACTACTAATAATAATTTATTATTTATACCCCGCCCATCTGGCTGAGTTTCCCCAGCCACTCTGGGCAGCTCCCAATCAAATGTTAAAAACAGTACAGTATTAAATATTAAAAACTTCCCTAAACAGGACTGCCAAGCTAAGTAACCCAGAATAAATGGAGGCTGTTTGGGGCCTGCAGGGATGGGTACAGGATCTGGACTCACCGTGAGGCAGCCGCCATAGGGATCCCCTCCGCTTGCAGCTGCTCCAGCACAGCCGGCACCTCGGGGTACAGATTTATGGGTCGCATGCTGCGGTCTCGTATTGAGCCATCGCTGAGGGGAACATTGACAAAAGAGTGATGAGGTTTCTTGCCTTTAAAACAACAAAAAAAGTGTCGGGATGGTATATGTGTTTTGGCAGGCAGAAATCCAACAGATACAGTTTTCCCCAGGACACAAAGGAGAGCTTCACCTGTTGGGTTCCTGCCTGCTGCACGGTTTTTAGGGGCACAGAGCCCTTTAAGCATAAAACAAACATCAGTGTCTCTCCCCAAGTGGGGGGAATAAACAGCTCCCTGAAAGGGCCTTTGTATTGTGCATTAATGACAATTTATGCTCAAGATGGTTTCAGGGAAGTTAGACGCAGAACTCCCTTTCGACATTGGTTTGGGGTTTGGAAACCCAATTGGCACATACTCCATAACCTGCTGATGAAATCCTGCATCTTTTTAAATATAATAATAATAATAATAATAATAATAATAATAATAATAATAATTTATTTGTACCCCGCCCATCTGGCTGGGTTTCCCCAGCCACTCTGGGCGGCTTCCACAGAGACCAAAAATACACTAAGATGTCACACATTAAAAACTTCCCTGAACAGGGCTGCCTTAAGATGTCTTCTGAATGTCAGGTAGTTGTTTATCGCTTTGACATCTGATGGGAGGGCGTTCCACAGGGCAGGCACCACTACCGAGAAGGCCCTCTGCCTGGTTCCCTTTAGCTTTGCTTCTCGCAGGGAGGGAACCACCAGAAGACCCTCGGCGCTGGACCTCAGTGTCCAGGCTGGACGATGGGGGTGGAGACGCTCCTTCCGGTATACAGTGGTGCCTCGCAAGACGAAATTAATTCGTTCCGCAAGTCCCTTCGTCTTGCGAGTTTTTCGTCTTGCGATGCACGGTTTCCCATAGGAATGCATTGAAAATCAATTAATGCGTTCCTAGGGAAACCGCCTTCAGACCTCTTCTGAAGGCTGGGGGGGGGGGGACAAGGGCTTTTCTTCCCACCCCCAGCATTTTAAAAAACCCCAGGACAGCGGAGGACTTCTCCGCTGTCCGGGCGATCTTAAAATGCTGGCGGGCGGCATTTTAAAATCGCCCCGGACAGTGGAGGACTTCTCCGCTGTCCGGGGCGATTTAAAAGCCCCTGGGAAGGCAGGCAGGGGGGACAAAGACTTTTGCCCCCCGCCAGCCTTCAGAAGAGGTCCTGGACCTCTTCTGAAGGCGGGCGGGGGGCGAAAGTCTTTGCTCCCCCCCGCCTGCCTTCAAAAGGTGTCCCCGCGGCGGCGGGAGGTGTCCCCTGCCCCCCGCCCGGCTTCGGAGCACCGGGAGAAGCGATCTCCCCGCAGCCCCTTGCTGCAAAAGACGTCTGGGGGCAGCGGGGAAGAAGCGCTTCTTCCCTGCTTCCCCCGGACGTCTTTTGCAGCAAGGGGCTGCAGGGAGATCGCTATCTCCCCGCAGCCCCTTGCTTCAAAAGAGGTCCGGGGGCAGCGGGAAGCGAAGCGCTTCTTCCCCGCTTCCCCCGGACGTCTTTTGCAGCAAGGGGCTGCAGGGAGATCGCTATCTCCCCGCAGCCCCTTGCTTCAAAAGAGAAGACCCGCTGTCCCCGGGGCAAGCTTCGTTTTGCGAAGCAAGCCCATAGGGAAATTCGTCTTGCGAGGCAACTCGAAAACGAAAAAACCTTTCGTTTTGCGAGTTTTTCGTCTCGCGAGGCGTTCGTCTTGCGGGGTACCACTGTACTGGGCTGAGGCCGTTTAGGGCTTTCAAGGTCAACACCAACAGTTTGAATTGTGTTCGGAAACATCCTGGGAGCCAATGTAGGTCTTTCAAGACCGGTGTTTTGTGGTCTCGGCGGCCGCTCCCAGTCACCAGTCTAGCTGCCGCATTCTGGATTAGTTGTAGTTTCCAGGTCACCATCAAAGGTAGCCCCACGTAGAGCGCATTACAGTAGTCCAAGCGGGAGATAACCAGGGCATGCACCACTCTGGCCAGACAGTCTGCAGGCAGGTAGGGTCTCATCCTGCGTACCAGATGGAGCTGGTAAACAGCTGCCCTGGACACAGAATTGACCTGCGCCTCCATGGACAGCGGTGAGTCCAAAATGACTCCCAGGCTGCGCACCTGGTCCTTCGGGGGCACAGTTCCCCCATTCAGGACAAGGGAGATATAAACAACGTTCCATCTTATGTATTTATTTTGCTCCGCTTTCGTTGCATAACAGCACAACAGTTGCCCACACGGATGACAAGGACGTAGTAACCTTAGAGAAGCATTGCATCAGGGAATCTAATAAGTGGTATGATGTGTGTGGACCGCCCAGTATAAATCCATCACTATTTATTTCATAAAATTTGTAAAAATTGATTGTAAAAAAACAACAACCAACCCCTCAAAGAGGTTTGCGTAAAAGTTAAAACAATGCAATTACCAGTAAGAATAACTAACAACAATAATTTAAGACTTTTGAGAAATGAAAATGAACTAAAAACAGATTAAAATGCACATTAATGTGAGTCAACGACAGGCACAGGTAAACTCAGCCCTCCATATGTTTTGGGACTACAACTCCCATCATCCCTAGCTAACAGGACCAGTGGTCAGGGATGATGGGAATTGTAGTCCCAAAAACATCTGGAAGGCCGAGTTTGCCTATGCCTGGTCTATGAGATGCTGCAGAAAAACGCCCTCAAAAAACACTGCCAGTCCTATAAATACTCCATATTATTATTATCAAATTTGTATACCACCCTTCATCTAAAGATCTCACCTGCTTTTCTGGAAGGGGGGGTCCACGTGGGTGTCTACCCAGAATGGCCACAGGGTGTAATCTGTAAGAGAGAGGTCAGTTGAACTTCAATTCCCCTAACCCCCCAAAATAAGCCTAAAACTTCATGTTTCTCACCTGCTTCACTCATTCCCATTCTTCCCAAATCGTCTCCTTTTACTACACAGATTCTACTTGTAGGGCCAGAGAACCTTCTGATTCCTTTATTATTTTATTCCTTATGGGGTCTTCGCTGCGAGATCACATTCACCCGGTGCTTTACCAGCTGCACTGGCTCCCGGTGGAGTTCAGGATCAGGTTTAAGGTCTGGTTTTAACCTTTAAAGCCCTATACGGCCTAGGACCCTCGTACCTACGGGACCGCCTCTCCTGGTATGCCCCACAGAGAAATCTATGGTCTGCAAATAATAACATCCTCAAGGTCCCAGGCCTCAGAGAGGTTAGGCTGGCCTCAACTAGAGCCAGGGCCTTCTCGGCTGCGGCTCCAATCTGGTGGAATGCTCTGTCACAAGAGACTAGGGCCCTGCGGGACCTGATATCTTTCCGCAGGGCCTGCAAGACAGAGTTGTTCCACCAGGCCTTTGGTCAGGGCGCAGCCTGACTCCCTCCTCTGGCAACCTGCACAGAATTTTGCTTAATTGGTTGCCATCAATTTGATTTAATTAATTTTTATAATGAAATATTTTTAGATTGTGTAATTATTTTACTGTTTGATTATTTGATTGTTGTTAGCCGCCCTGAGCCCGGCTTCGGCTGGGGAGGGCGGGATATAAATAAAATTATTTATTATTATTATTATTATTATTCACATAATATACATTCTTTACAACAAACAACTCCAAAATAAACAGACAACTCCAAAATGAAATCATATGTAACAGAACCACAAGTCTCATGTTTTCATTTACACTGATCTCCTCTCTGATACCTTTACTTGATAGTTCTTGCTGCTTTCTGCTTTCCTTACAGAATCTTCATAAAAATTTAAATCTCTTAAATCCTATACCAATCTTTAACAATTTCAATTAATCCCTTCACCTCCCTCCCCCACAGCCCAGTACTTCCCTCCACCCGTGTGTGATCTTCTTTACCTACTACGATACGATACGATACGATACGATACGATACGATATCTTTATTGTCATTGTCCCGTGCAGGACAATGAAATTGAAAAACTACATAAAACTACATAGAAACTACACAAACTACATAAAAACTACATAAAACATTCAAAACCCCCTAAAAACTCTGAAACCCCATTTTAAAATACACTATACTATAGAGACTAAAAAATAAAATATACTATATGTCCCATTAAACTTTAATTAGTTTAATGCTTATCAAATGTCCAGTGCGCTTCCGATGCCACAATGTCCCATTACAGCAGAGCATTTCGCACAGCGGCTCAAGAAGGGCTGGAGAGTCAGCATCTTTTCAATAAAGGAATCTTGGAGCAAGCGGTTTGGAACTCAAATAAAAGGTTTATTTACACAAAACAAAAAACCCTGGTGAAGAATCACACATTTCAGCAAACACGCCCCAAAAGAAAGGGGAAGGGGGAGAGAGGGGCAAACACACGAGTGAGTTGACTATTTATACAAACTCACATTCCAGGAAGCTTAATGACCTCCAGCTGCTCAGTGACTAGAGCGTCTTGATTAGAGCTTCTTAACCCTTTAATACCAACACCCCCTCTCGCTCGTAACACTGAGCTGTACCAACCTTAATTCAAATTTAAACCTGAACAGAAACATTTATGAGATTGCGGACTCAAAGCTTTTGTAAAACCGTCTGCGAGATTTTCTTGGCTTGGACAATACTTTAGTTCAATTAAACCTTGTTTTACACTTTGGCATACATTTTGATAACGGATATCCAAATGTTTTGTGTGTGCCTTGAATTGACCTGATTTAGCTAGTTTAATACAAGGTTGATTGTCTTCCCACACTCTGATAGGTAGGGAACATTCTCCAAACAATTCTTGTACCAGTTGCTTATAAAATTCCAGTTCTCTACATACATCTGATAATGCATTGAACTCAGATTCAGTTGAACTTAAAGCTATAAGTGATTGTTTTCTTGATCTCCAACCAATTAGTGCATTTCCAAATTTTATCGCCATTCCTGACACTGATTTTCTATCTGGTCCAGCATCTGCCCAACTGCTGTCAGCCCAACATTCAAGTTGTGTGCTGCTCTCTGCTGATAGTTTTAAGCGAAACCTTTTGGTAGTTTGGAGATACCTTAAAACTCTTTTTACTCCTTGCCAAGCATGCATTGATGGTTTTTCAGCTTGTCTACACAGCATGTTGACAGCATATGTTATATCGGGCCGAGTCCACTGTGCAATGTGGAGTAGACTGCCTATCGCTGACTGGTAAACCCCGGGATTACAGAACTCTGTCTGTTGCTCAGTTTGAGCATCCTTTGTGTAACTTAACTCCATTGGGGTTTTAACACCAGCACAGTTGTCCATTTTAAACCTTTCCAGCAACTGCTGGATCTTAGCTTCTTGGCTGAGCCAATAGTTCCCATCTTCATCTTGCTGAATTTTAACTCCTAGATAAACAGATACATTGCCTAGTGATTTTATCTGAAACCTTTCTCCAAGCTTTGTGGCAAATTGTTGTGCAAGTTTATCGTCCTTTCCACTGTATAATAAATCGTCAACAAATATCAAGACTGCTTCTTGTTCACATCCCGAGCCTTTTAGATAAAGACACGCATCTGCTGCGCTCTTTCTGAACCCCATGCTCTCTAGAGCATCGTTTAAGCAGGAATTCCAATTACGGGCGGACTGTTTCAACCCATAAATGGATTTGTATAGGCGCCAGACCTGGTTTGGCTTGTCTCCTTCAAAACCTGGTGGTGGCGTCATATAGACTTCCTCCTGTAAGTCTGCATTTAAATAAGCCACATTGACATCAAAATGAAACAGCTTATTTCCCTTCTTAGCTGAAGAGGCTAAAAGCATTCTTAATGACTCCGATCTTGAAGTAGGGGCATAAATTTGAGAATAGTGAACTCCTTTGCGCTGCGAAAACCCTTTTGAAACTAGTCGGGCTTTATATTGCAACTCCTCAGTAGTTGTGGGCTTTAAACGATATACCCATCGACAACCTACAGCTTGTTGCCCTTTTGGAAGCTCTGTACTTGTAAACACACCGAGAGACTTCATTGAAGCCATCTCTTTTTCCATTGCTTCCTGCCACTTTGCGGCTTCTGAGCTTGGAAGCTGTTGTACCTCTACATAGCTATCTGGCTCACACTGTGCCATGTTTACGTATCCACTTGTCACCTTAAACCGCTCTGGCGGCTTGCCCTTTGTGGCACGTTTTGACCTGCGCAATTGCTCCTCTTGTGCCCCCTCTGACCGTTGGCTGTCAGAATCTGTCTCAGACTTTATGTCTGGACGTGCCTCTAGGGATAAAGACCTCCTTTTAGATACCTCCCTTGGGCTTGGTGTTGCAGGCGACCTGCTTCGCTTTTGCTGTCTGCTAGGCCTACTGACTGGCGATGTTGGAACACTCCTAGATTCTGGCTTTTCTACCTTAGGAGAAGAACCTTGTGCCTGGTCAGAATCTGCATCTGAACCATGTGCACCGTCCCCTTCTGGCTCATCACCCTCTGGACTTTCTTTCTCAGCATAAATGCCTAAACCATCTCTCAAAATGTCAGGGTTAGCATGTAAGTGAGTCCATCCGGATTGCTCACAAAACTCAGCGCTCCTACTGAGGATCACTCTTGTAGTATCCCCATCTGGGTTCACGAACCTCCAAGATTTGGCGTGTGGTTCGTACCCACAAAAGATGAGTTTCCTAGCCCTTGGACCTCCCTTTTTCCTTAACGCTTTTGGGATAAGTACATAGGCTTGAGATCCAAACACCCGAAAGTAATTAACTTTGGGCTTCTTCCCATATAAAGCAAAATATGGCGTAGTATCAATTACCGAATTATATACTCGGTTCAGAACATGAGTAGCCGTCTTCCAGGCTTCCGCCCAGTAACTTTGAGGAAGTTTAGCATCAAACAACATAGAGTTTGCCAACTCTTGCAGAACCCTGTTTTTACGTTCGGCCACGCCTCCTTCTTGGGGGGAATAAGGTGTAGACAGACGATGCTTAATTCCCTTTTTCTTAAAGAAATTCTGCAACACAGACCCGGTAAATTCTGACCCTCTGTCTGTCTGAAAAGCAAGTACTCTAGTACCGAATTCAAGTTCTACTGCATGAACCCAATTTTTAACTGTTTCTGCAGTATCTGCTTTTGTTTTGAGAGGAAAAAACCATGTAACCTTTGTTTTGTCATCTGAGAGACACAGCGCATACCTCGAACCTCCCATGCTAGCAACAGGCATTGGGCCACATAGGTCCATATGCACAAGTTGGAATACTTTGTCAGATTTCCTATTTGAACTGGGATAGCTGCATCTATGAACCTTCGCCCTTTTGCATGCAGTACAATCCAAATACTTAGTACATTTGTTCAATTTGCACCCTTCTGATAATTCAGGTTGTCTTTTAACATACTGAAAATTAATATGTCCCAAACGGCGGTGCCATAAATGAACACAAGAATTATGGGTAGGCGAGTTCACACAACCAGCATGAACCTGTTCAACTTCATCTGGACTTGTCTCAAAATAATATAACCCATCTCTGCATTCCACCTGCAAAAGAGATACGTTATTCTTTGAAATAGTGCAAACCCCATTTTCAAACACAGTTTTAAACCCATTTCTATCAAGTTCTGACACAGACAAAATACACCCCTTCATTCCCTTTAGCACGTAGGCATCAATTTCTGTTTGCAAACACTTCAAAAACACTGTGCCTACAGTCTCTAAGGAACGTTTAGTTGAATCTGCCATTGTCACAACTTTAGGGGTTTGCAAATGTCTGCAATTCTGCAAACGGACACTAGATGGCGCCACCAGGTGGTGAGATGCACCACTGTCGATCAACCAGCGTAGATTGCTGCCTTGGCCACGCCCTTGCATCAACGCCATTGCTGAAGCCATGTGCTGTGTGCTGTGGGAGTAGCCACGACCTCCTCCTCTTCTTCGATGTCCCCTGGAACTCCTTGTCTGGTAACTAGGGGTAACGGCCTTGGTGCTGTCTTGACCAGGTTCACGTGTACAATTCCTGATTAAATGGGAAGAGGAACCACAGCGAAAACAGTGTCTAGCTGCAAAAGCATTTACTGTGTTCTCAAACTCAGCATCCCCACTCTTAGGCACAGCATAACCCCCCTTTGAAGACAAACCTCTTTCTCTTTGCCTTTTATCCTGTTCATCAGCAAGTCGAGAAGAAATGTATTCAAGGGTTAATTCAGATGAAGGCATAGCTTCCAAAGTTAAAGCTAGAGTCTCATAGCTTTTATCAAGAGAAGACAACAAAATGTATGACTGCTGCTCCATAGAGAAAGGAATGCCCAGCTGTCTTAGTTGATTAAAGGCAGACACCATTTTGGCAATATGTTCTTTCACACACGCTCCCGGTTGGAGACGTAAATCAAACAAACATCTTGTAGCATGGATCTTGGCCCCCGCAGTGTTTCTGGAATTTAGCCGCTGCAGAACCGTCCAGACCTCATGCGTGTTCTTTAACTCAGAAACATAAGGCATTTGCTCTGGTCCCACTGCCAAAACTAGTAGACCTTGGGCTTTCCTGTCGCGTTTCTGAGAAGCTGCCGCTGCTGCTTTGTCTTCTGCAGACGCGTCTGCAGCTGCCTGTAAAGGCGGTGCTTCAGTACAACTCCACAACTCTTTTGCTTGCAACCAAACCCTTACTCTAGCCTTCCAATCTTGCCAATTTTTTCCCATTGAGTCGCATAAATGGGACAGTAAAACTTTCCTGGGACTCTGCCATCCTCCCTGGGGCTTAGGAACGATACTCACAGACCTGTAGACCGTCTCCCAGCTGCTGAGGTGGCTCCTCAAGGAATAAGACGTCTTCCAGCGAGTACAAACTGCGCAGTGCCTCTTTAAAACTTTTCCTAGGCACGTTGCAGGACTCAAGCTGCTTTGAAGGCTTTCATTGTCGGCAACCGCTTCTGTCTTTGCTCCAGTCCTTGCATAAATCACTCTTAACTGCACTCCTTATCTCCTTCTTGGCGTACAAACAACCATAACCTGTCCCATTAAACTTTAATTAGTTTAATGCTTATCAAATGTCCAGTGCGCTTCCGTTGCCACAATGTCCCATTACAGCAGAGCATTTCGCACAGCGGCTCAAGAAGGGCTGGAGAGTCAGCATCTTTTCAATAAAGGAATCTTGGAGCAAGCGGTTTGGAACTCAAATAAAAGGTTTATTTACACAAAACAAAAAACCCTGGTGAAGAATCACACATTTCAGCAAACACGCCCCAAAAGAAAGGGGAAGGGGGAGAGAGGGGCAAACACACGAGTGAGTTGACTATTTATACAAACTCACATTCCAGGAAGCTTAATGACCTCCAGCTGCTCAGTGACTAGAGCGTCTTGATTAGAGCTTCTTAACCCTTTAATACCAACACTATACTATAAAAATATAGTATATATAAAACCCTCTCCACAGATAAATTACAGACACCATCCAGTAGCCAAACCATAGTGGCACCTCCGGATGCTGCACCCCCCTGCAATCCCTACACAGATCTGGCTGGCACAGGGCACAAAACCACAGCTCGCCCCTATACACGAAGCCAAGCCAGAGCACAACTAAGTGCAGTACAGCCATCTTCTCAGAAAAACTCTTCACAAGCTCAAGAGGTCAAGACACGAAAGCTTTAGCAACTAATCCACACCTAATGACCCACCTAAGTGGTACTCAGAATATCACTCAAGAAATCACTCAAGATATCCCTCAAGTAATTAAGGAACAAAAGAAGAAAAGGCACACTAACCTGGGAACTTCCTCTCTGCCCAGAACGTTGGAGGCTATACACCACACCCCCTCAACAGTATTTATAGGAACTCAAACACTGAGATCCTGCTCTGTTCCAGTAACAAGAAGCCGAAAGCACCAGCCTGAAGATGACGAGTGAGACCTCGTCGAAACGTCGCCTAGACACCCCAACTCTTACACGGGAAGACACCCGAAGACACCAAAACCTGCAAAATATACCATACTATATACTATTATTTTTGTTATTGTTGCATTATTCACTTTATTTGTTATTCCATCCTTAATATATTATTATCCTATCTCCTTGCGGCTTTTAAACTTTTGCATATTGATTTTTAAGCTCCGAGGGCCAGACAACCTTCTGGGGGCCACATGTGCAAAGCGGGCAGAGGCAGAATTGGGTGGGACAACGAGTGCGAATTTTACCTTTGTAGAGTGAGCTAGTTTCTACATTCCCACCCCAACACTCCCTGGCTATCCCTCCATCTAGGCAGGGGCGTAGCGTGGGGGGTGCAGGGGGGGCCGGCCGCACCGGGCGCAACATCTGGGGGTTAGGGTTAGGGGGCGCAAATCCACGGGTTAGGGGGCGCAAATTACTTGCCTTGCCCCGGGTGCTGGCAACCCACGCTACGCCACTGCATCTAGGCAACTACCAGCCTTCAAGGGCACATTTCCAGGCAGAAATACTCCAGGAGGGTATGAAGGAAGAGTACAGAATTGTCATGTTGGAAGGGACCCCAGCGGTCATCTAGTCCAGCCCCGTGCAAGGAAGGAAAGTTTTGCCCAAGGTGACCTGAGATTAAGAGCCTCATGCTCAGTAGCGGCTGAGGGTAAGGAGGGTGTTTGGTCCGAGGTGAAAGCCCTCAGGGCCAGACAGAGGAGCTTGGAGGGCCACCCCACCCCAAACACACACAGCTTAACATAACAGTTGCAGAGCAGGAAGGAATAAAGGCCTTGAACGAACACAACATGGCAGAACTACACCTGTTGAACCTCTGCCTGTGGCAAAGCTGTTCCAGGCGGAAAGCAAAACGGTGGGATCCTGGAACTTCCTTGGGAGTTGGTTGATGGAAATTTCTTTCACCCCAAACTTAGGACCCCTCCCCCCCGCACAATTCAAGGGTCCTTCCACCAGATCAATACATTTTCCCCAGGGATGTTTGTTTGTGTATACAGGATGAGCCCCAAAGCAACGACGGAGCAACTTACCCAAGTCAAACACAACCAGCGACGGCCGTTTGCTCATCTCCTTTCTATTTCCAGGTAAAAAAAGTGGGGGGGGGGGGAGACTTTGCTCCTCTCTTTTTTTAAAGGAGGCAATCAGGGGCCGGCGGAGCTGCAGATCAGGCCCCCGCTTTCTTCCTGCGAGGAGCAACGGGAGATGCAGAATCCGGCCCTCCAGGAACCAGCAGATCGGCTGCGGATGAATGACAGGCTGCCTGTCGCTCGGGCGCTTCCTCTTTCACTTGATCGCCGAGGAGCCACGTGCTGCTGCTGCTGCGGAAATTCCGGATGCAAACAGCGGCTGCGAGAGCGTTCCAGGGCCGCCCCCGGGTTAACCCCTTCAGTCCCGGGGGGTTGTGGAGGGGGCAGGAGATGTCAACATAGCAGGACTCCCCCCCCCCCTTCTCTTTTTTAAAAAAGCATGGGTTGTGATTGTTGCAGGAATTGGCAGCGAGGGAAAGGCGAGGACGGTGGATTTTGTCATGCTTACGATCATATTTTCTTCTTTCGTTAATGATGCTGCTTTAAATGCGTATATTTGACTTCATTTAGCAATGTTTCTTTTTTCCTTTTGAAATGTTTAAGATTTGTTTTTGTTCGCTTTGTTTTAAACATGTCTTCTGTAGTTGACCTCCTTTGTAATGTTTTATTTTGAAATCTTTTAAGGTAATATTTTAGTTTCCTGTTAATTATGTTGCTTTGGCTGTATACTCTATATTTGGTTTTCTTCAGAAATGTTTGCTTCTGGATTGTTTTATTGAAGTTTTAATATGCTATAAACCGCTTTGGGATTTTTTCTTTAAAATATAAAGTGGTATAGACATGAAATAAATAATAATTTTGCGCACGCTTTGAATAATTCTGATTGCAGCTGCTCTTTAAAGGATTATTATTTCGGTGCTATATATAAAATGTTAACTTGGTCTCTGCATAAATATATATTTAAAACTTGGGCACCTCTTTAAACAAAATGTAAATTTGGGTGCTATATAACATTCTAGTTTGGGTGCTATTTAGTTTTATTTTGGGCACCTCTCTAAAAAATGCTTTTTTTTATTTTGGGAATGCTTTAAATATTTTTTTCTAATTCAGGCACCTCTTTAAATAATGCGACAATGATCTTTCTGTTGGGATTAAAGGGGAAATAGAAGAATATCAGAAGTGATTTAAGAATTTTTTTATTGCAGGTTTTATATTTGGCTTTCAAGCTGTTTTTAGGATGTCGCAAACTGCCGGAGCTGTTTTCTTCAAAACATGGAAGTTTGCCTTAAAACCACCCAAATAAATACATCTGTGGCATCCAAATTTGCTGGATATAATGTTAAGATTAACTTTCTCAAAAAGTCATCCAGAGCTATGAACCTCAGATGTCAGGGGAAGAGTGGGGCAGACCTATTTAGGATTGTACTGGACCAGTCAACCCAGCTGATTTCTGGGAACAGGGTGTGACTTCTTCCATGTGGCATCTCCTGTGTTTAAAAGACACAAGGAAAGTGTTTTGAGGAAACAGTGCAGTTTGGTGGAGGGATGTGGGTGGCACTGTGGCTTAAACCACAGAGCCTAGGACTTGCCGATCAGAAGGTCGGCAGTTCGAATCCCCGCGATGACGTGAGCTCCTGTTGCTCGGTCCCTGCTCCTGCCAGCCTAGCAGCGTTTCCGTGCGCTGCTCTGGTTTTGCCAGAAGCGGCTTAGTCCTGCTGGCCACCTGACCCGGAAGCTGTACGCCGGCTCCCTTGGCCAGTAAAGCGAGATGAGCGCCTCAACCCCAGGGTCGGTCATGACTGGACCTAATGGTCAGGGGTCCCTTTACCTTTACCTATGGCAGGGAGTGCCAACGTGGTGCTGTCTGGATGTTGGACTCCCAATTCTCATGCCCCCAGGCAGAACGGCCAATGGCCAGGGATGATGGGAGTTGTAGTTCAACACCCAGAGGCAATGCCATTGGCTACCCCTGGGTCATCAAGTCAGTTGCCTACACACAGCAAGGATCTGCAGTTGAGCTCCCTGGCGCCAGCGCTTTATCTCATCCCAATAAGGCAAAAACCCTCACAAACCCCAGGAATTTCACGACAGGAATTGAACGTTTGTGGAGTTCGCTTTGCTTCGAACATCGTCCTTTCGTATAAATGATGTAGTGGGGGAATGTCCTGATGTATACATGGACAGGCAGTCCACGTGTGAAGAGATGTAAAAAGAGGCTGCTGCGGAAGAATTTTGCTAGGAGAATCCGCTTACTCGGACTGTACAGGGAATGTTTGTGCAGGAAATACTCCGCCTCGGGTCAGTGAGAGGTAGCAGAAACTCTTCCTGAGTCAGGCATCCAGCTCTGTTAACGGAGCCCTGCTTTCCGTCTGAAATTTAATTTCTACGCCCGTGTAAAGCTGCGGCGAAGGAATGTCTCTCTATAAGCCTGTGTTAATACTTCATAGCCCGGCGGACTCCGCATTTATTTGGCCTGCTGTGGTTCTGACCCAATAAAAGCCGCCTTAAACATTGCAATGGGAGGGGTTAACTGAAGAAAATCCACTACTGTCATGGTTCCCGCCGCAAAAAAACCTGGAAACTGTAGCTCTGTTAGCCCTTGTTGCCCTGTGCATACATATACAGTGGTACCTCGGGTTACGTACTTAATTCGTTCCGGAGGCCTGTACTTAACCTGAAGCACAACTTTAGCTAATGGGGCCTCCCACTGCCGCTGCGCCGCCGGAGCACGATTTCTGTTCTCAACTTGAAGCAAAGTTCTTAACCTGAAGCACTATTCCTGGGTTAGCGGAGTTTGTAACCTGAAGCGTATGTAACCCGAGGTACCACTGTACGAACATACATGCTATAGCAGGGGTCAGCAAACTTTTTCAGTAGGGGGCCGGTCCACTGTCCCTCAGACCTGGGGGGCGCACTATATTTTGAAAAATAATGAACGAATTCCTATGCCCCACAAATAACCCAGAGATGCATTTTAAATAAGAGCACACATTCTAATCATGCAAAAACACCAGGCAGGCCCCACAAATAACCCAGGGATGCATTTTAAAGAAAAGGACACATTCTACTCATGTAAAAACACGCTGATTCCCGGACTGCCCATGGGCTAGATTTAGAAGGCGATTGGGCCAGATCCGGCCCCTGGGCCTTGGTTTGCCTACCCATACGTTATAGATCCCAGAGGAAAGGAAAGAGCCACTTTTGACTTGAGGATCCTAAATACCCCAGTGGAAAAGGGACATTGTAAGCAGCGTCGAACACAGTCACGAGCCTGCAACTCAAGAAACCACGTGAAACACCTTTATTTAACATTCAGCCATTTCAACTGCGGGAAGGGGGAGTGGGCAGGGAGAAGGACATTTGAACGAGGGGAGGCAAAACACAGCCAACGAGCATAGGCTGCACTTGAGACATTGCCGGGGTGGAAATGCATGAGGATCGGGGCCGGCGGGATGCGGGATCCCCCAGGAAGGCAACAAACCATGGACTCCCCCTCTCATGCCCCTGCTAAATGGCACCTCCCTCAAATGACAGCTTGCGGAAGATCTCTGGAGTGGTGGGCGGCAGCGGCACCCATTTTCTTCCTGGATCCGGGAGGAAGAAAGGGTTTGGGAGGGTAGCTATGCGCAGCCTGGCGGTGTCCCACACGCAAACGGCAGATCTGTCCTTTGTGGGGAGGGGGGGAGGGAGAGGGGGACGTGCCGAGGGACGGGTGCGCTATCATCGCAGGCCTCCCCCTCGTAGCGCCAAGACCAAATGGAGCACAGAGCCGCCCTGGATCTTGTAGTCGGCGGCCGTTTTCTCGTCGTTCCTGGGAAGAGGAGAAGGCAGGAGTGGTTAGAGCGCCCTAGGCCAGGCTGGAGTCCTACAAATGTTCTGGACTACAACCCCCACAAGCCCCAGGGGCTGGGGCTCTACAGACTGGCGTAGTCCAGCAACAGGCATGTAATACAGCACGACACATTAGGGCTGTCACTTACCAAGTAGTAGTACAGTGGTACCTTGGTTGTAAAGGGACCCCTGACCTTTAGGTCCAGTCATGGCCGACTCTGGGGTTGCGGCGCTCATCTCGCTTTACTGGCCGAGGAAGCCAGCGTACAGCTTCCGGGTCATGTGGCCAGCATGACTAAGCCGCTTCTGGCGAACCAGAGCAGCGCACAGAAACGCCATTTACCTTCCCGCCAGAGTGGTACCTATTCATCTACTTGCACTTTTTGACGTGCTTTCGAACTGCTAGGTTGGCAGGAGCAGGGACCGAGCGACGGGAGCTCACCCCGTTGCAGGGATTTGAACCGCTGACCTTCTGATTGGCAAGTCCTAGGCTTTGTGGTTTAACCCACAGCGCCACCCGCGTCCCAAGGTACCACTGTAATAATAATATTTTTACCCTGCTCATACCCCAACAATAAGATATCATTGAAGAAAGCAAATGGGCTTGGCCCATAATAATGTTACTTCATTCATTATTAACTGAGGCAAACATTTTTGCACAAGGTAGTTTTCTTTCCCAGCGTTCCCCTACCTAAGACTCAAACCTCTGGAGGGCTCCAGATTTGCAAAGGCTGGGATAAGGTCTTCACGGATGTACTGTATAGTTGAGCAACAGGCCAGATAATACACCCAGGTACATTGCAACTGTCCTTCTGAGGTGGCCAGGGGTGCTCAGATCTTCCAGAGACAATGCGAGATCTGGCATCTTTCCGCAGGGCCTGCAAGATGGAGCTGTTCCGCCAGGCCTTTGGGCAGGATGCAGTTTGACTTACTCTCCTTTGTATAAAACAAGCCCAAAGGAGGCCCCCAACTCACTCACAGGTCCTTGTAGGATCAGTGGAAACAGTTGGTCCTGGCAAGTATTAACCACTCTCAACTCCAACCTGATAACTGCCACCTGCCCTGATTTTAACTTGTCTGAATTAATTTTAAGATGTATTTTAATTAATTGATGTCTGTTTTTATGCATATTGTTATTTAATGATGTTAGCTGCTCTGAGTCCGGCCTCGGCTGGGCGAGATACAACTAAAAAATTATTGTTATTATTAATCTTGTTTCTCTCCCACTGATATATGGAATGTGTTTGGCAGGAACTTGAAGAAGGGCTTTTGCAGAATCGTAAAGTTGGAATGGACCCCTAGAGTCATCTAGTCTGACCCCCTGAAAGGCAGGAATTTCAACTGAAGTGGCTGGTCCCAAACTCTGGAACATCCTGCTGAGGAAGGCTGGTCTAGCACTCTTCTCCATGACCCTCTTCTAGTAGGGAAAACCCTTTTCATTTAAAGCAAGTATTTGGCCAACTGGACCTCAACTGCTTTCTTCTGCTGCTATCGTGTTTAAATATGCCTTTTAAATGAAATCATGTTTCTAAACTGGCTTTTTCCTCTCTGCTCTTAGCCCCTCATGATCATATGGCACTCTTGCAATATTGCTTTTAAAAATATATATATATACATCTAATATATAAAATATTGCGGCTGTTATTGTCGCTATCCACCTTTGGGGGTGTTTTTTCATGGAAAGGCAGCACAGAAATGCCAGTGGGCCGGATCGTTATCTCCTCCACCCCTCGTGGGGCCACCACCTGCCAATCACCTGCTGCCACAATAGCATCAGGTGACTTTTTGTCGCACGCTAGCCTTGTGAAATGCTTTGCAAAGCGCTCTGCAACGTTTTGAAAGGGGCTGACAAATCAGCTGGGTCTTGCATCTTTCCACCTGCAAGACAGAGCTGTTCTGCCTGGCCTTTGGTTTGGACTCAGCCTGAGCCTTATGTTTCCCTCCCCTTATGGTTTTGATTTATGGGCTACAATTGAAATGAGGCTGCATTTTAAATTGTATTTTAACCTGTATTTTAATAAACTGGTTTTTGTTTGTCTCCCCGCCCCATTTTATTGTAATTTTATTGGTGTTAGCCGCCCTGAGCCCGGCTCTGGCTGGGGTATAAATATATATTATTATTATTATTATTATTATTATTGCCATGCCTTTCCAAAGCGCTGCAGCACTTTGCCCTGCGTTTTCCAAGCTTGCAACCCCCGCCACGGCTAAGCCAGGTTTCCACCTGCCCCATACCTGTAGGGCCGGGTGCTGTGGCTTGGCCTGATGAGACCAGAGGACCACCGTCCTATAAAACAATTATCCCACAATGCACTAGGGCAGCCTCTGCTTCCACTCTAGCCGCACTACAAAAGCCAGGCATTCCCCACAACACACTGGGAAGCAGCCACTGCTCCCGGTGGACTCACATCTGCTTGCCGCTGTAGATGAGTCGCTGTTGTTGTGGCGGAATTCCCTCTTTTTCTTCCACTCGCTCCTTTATTCTCTCCACCTGGGGGGGGAGGGGGGCAGAGAGATAGAGAGAGAGGAGAACAGAAAAGGGTCACAGTCTATCCAGAGCAGTTTTTAGCTGCAACCTCACATCAACACTAGTGGGCAAGGCTGATGGAGGGAAAACCCACTTCCCAGGGGGGAAAACGGCCTGCTTGACTCTTTCAGTTCGTTTCGCTGTCACAAAGGGCAACATCTGAGCATTTGGGCCTCCCCATCCTTGCATAGCTTTCCCTTTTTTTAAGGGAAATTCCCTTATTCTGAATAGGATTCCTCGCAAGAAAAGGGAAAAGTTGACAGCTATGTCCTTGTGGCCTCTGCCCCAAAAGCTCCTGAATGTGGCCCAGAAGGATCTGATGAACCTCTCAAATGTTTCTCGTTCAGTTACTGAACTCAAAGCATGGGAACCCCGAACAAAAATATATACCGTATTTTTCGCACCATAGGATGCACTTTTTCCCCTCCAAAAATGAAGGGAAAATGTGTGTGCGTCCTATGGGGCGAATGCAGGCTTTCGCTGAAGCCTGGAGAGCGAGAGGCATCGGTGCGCACTGACCCCTCTCGCTCTCCAGGCTTCAGGAAGCTATCTGCAAGCCTTGCAAGCCCGGCGGGAGTTCCCGCGGGCTCACAAGGCTTGCGGGCAGCAGCCCCGGCGAGTATCCGCAAGCCTTGCGCGCCTGGCAGGAGGTCCCGCCGAGCGCGCGAGGCTTGGGGCGGCAGCCTGCAGCCCGAAGCATGCGGAGCCCTCCGGAGGGTGCCCCATGCTTCGGGCAGGTGTGCGCAAGTCTTGGGGCGGCAGCCGCGGCGGGGGGGGGAGGGGAAATTTTTTTTTTTATTCATTTCCCCCCCAAAAAACGAGGTGCGTCCTATGGGCCGGTGCGCCCTATAGGACGAAAAATACAGTGATTTGGCGAAATATTTGGACTTTATGATATGTATTGGTATAATTTGGAATAATTAATGTGATATGATTGGATTGTTAAATGGAAAACTTAATAAAGATTATTTTTTTAAAAAAGAACCTCTCAAATGTTTCTCACATGGGACCAATGTGACTGGGAGGCGGATGGGCATTGTGGTTCGGTTGCGCTGATGAAGAAGATGTCATGCTTGGCCAGCAAAGTCCTGGCTGTCCTTTCAAGAGGACGGACGCCCTTGGCAAACATGTCTCATCGCCCACTACCTGAGGGCAAGACAGCAGAGGAGGAATAGCTCCACCATCTGGCCAGACTGATAACAGGCCACGCCTGGGTGGGTGGGGGCCAGATGAAAGAGGACATGGGTCCCTTTCCCTCCACAATTGGATCAATCCATTCATCTTCAGAGAATAATTTACGTACCACTTAATGCTGTAGTTTCTAAGAGGTGTATAGCAGGGATACAGCATACATTGCAAAAAGGAACCCAAGATCAGGGGGGGAAACCCTCTCTTAAAATGCCTGTTTCACACTGGAAGTTCAACAGGGAGTGGGCCTGTTTGATCTCAGCCAGTTCTGCAAAACTGGACTTGAGGAAGAGAGAGATATGTTGTTTGCCTTGGTGCAAGGGGCTGGGCAGGACCCACAGTGACGCAAACCAGCCCCACACACCAGTGCAAATGACATGTCCCTCTCCATATACTAGAATGGAAAAACCAAACAGGTGATTCCCCTGGTAAGTGCAGGGCACCGCTATCATCACCACTACCCCACCCGCCATGTTTGTCTGCCCAAGGTACCTTGTCTGTGGGTTCTATGTCAATCTCAATCTCTTTTCCGGTGAGCGTCTGCAACGAAAGAGAGAGACCTCAGCTACTAGCAGCCACCCATCTCCCGCACAATGATTCAGCCACCTCTTCAGGCAGCAAGGCTAGAAGACAGACATTTTTTCCTCCTGCTGCTCCCAAAGAAAGGTGGGGCTGGGTGCTTTTTGAGAGCTTACGGCCCTCCCCAAACTCCCTTCTCATTCCGCATCAGGATTGTAAAGGTAAAGGGGCCTCTGACCATTAGGTCCAGTAGTGGCCAACTCTAGGGTTGGGGCGCTCATCTCGCTTTATTGGCCGAGGGAGCTGGCGTACAGCTTCCAGGTCATGTGGCCAGCATGACTAAGCCGCTTCTGGCGAACCTGAGCAGCGCACGGAAACACCATTTACCTTCCCGCCGGAGCGGTACCTATTTATCTACTTGCACTTTGACGTGCTTTCGAACTGCTAGGTTGGCAGGAGCAGGGACCGAGCAACGGAAGCTCACCCCGTCGCGGGGATTCAAACTGCTGACCTTCTAATCGGCAAGTCCTAGGCTCTGTGGTTTAACCCACAGCGCCACCCGCGTCCGTAGCTCCCACCATCTCCCCGGACACAATTCATTATAACCTTCCTCTCTCTGATCACGCTCAGAACTGGAGCTTGCGGCTTTCTTCTTCCACCATGAACCAGAGACAGTATCCCAGAACCCCTCACTCCAGCATTCCCAGCTCATTCCATTTCTGCCCTGGGGCAATCCACAACTCAGATTTGAAACGGCAGCAATCTTTCCACCCATCTCCAACCTGAACACCAAAGGAAGTGGGAGACAGGCAGCATCCCAATGCATGACAAAGCAGTTGGGGGAAATTTAAAACACTGGGTTAAAACCATTTCCCTTTGCACGGCTGCTGGCTCTGAAACACAGAAGCAGGTCCTGTCAAGTCAACAGAAGACTGTGGCGTTAGCATTTTTCATGAAATGGGATTCCTGGGGTGTGGCCTGATGATCAGCAAGCCTCAAGATTCACACGCAGAGCAGGTAGCTCCCCATTTGGCAGCACGTTTGCCAACAAGGAGAAGAAAGCAAAAGGAAAAAATGCTTAAAGGTAATGCCTAGAACTGCATCTGAACAGAGCACCTCTTCCCGCTTATTCTCTCCCCCCCAACACAGCAAGAACATCCAATGAAGCTCTTTTGTGAGTGCCCCTACAACATGAACAACTGTAGGCAAGGTATAAGATGTACGGGCAGTCTTCCACAATCCAGTCTCCTTCAGATGTTTTGAACTACAAGTCCCCTCATCTGTGCTGGCTGGGGCTGGTGGGAGTTGTATTCCAAAATGTCTAGAGCGCACAAGGTCTGGGGAAGCCTACTATAGAGCCTTCTGGGTGGTGGCACCCCAGTTCAATGAATTCCCCTGGCACCTTTCCCACCTTTGAAGCAGTGCTAGCAACAGTCATGCCAAAAAAGGTTGCTATCTCTGTTCCAGCAGAACTCCTGAGCTCTATTTGATCCCAGCATTAAGTGACAAAATTGTACCTTGGGCAATAGCTCCAAAATTCAATGTTGGGTTTGCAGCTGAAAATGATGCAGTTTCAGCTAAACATTTCCTCCAGTTTCACCACTGAGTGGAGCTCTTCAGCACCATCTTTGTGCTGCTCATTAAACTGTGGAACTGAGTACCAAATTCTGGACTAACACCCATAATTCAATGGTTTATAATCTAGTCTCTGATGGAATCTAAGCTTCTGATGGGCTCACTATACTGCTGTCTTTGAAATTGTTGTTTTATTCTAGTCTTTTTTTTCCATTGTAGGCCAGCTGAGGAAAAAAAGTCTTAAATAATGAATTATTACGGGGGGGGGGAGAAGCTCTACCTGTTTGCCTCCTGCCTGCAGGAGGAAGCTGTGGGAGGAGCCTCTCTTTCTGCCCTTGGCCAAGGGAGGAGCCCCACCCGCAACACAACCAGGGCTGGACGGGAGCGAGGGATGCCCGCAGGTGCCCCACAATGCACCGCGGCAGGGGCGAGGGGAGCCGCAAAGCTCTCCCGTCATGCCCCGGGGCACGAGGAGGTGACCCCCCCCCGGTCTTCTCCCACCCCTCTCCCCAGTGGGGAACCGCTGAGAGCCTCCCTTACCTTCACTTTGATCAGCATCGTGACCAGCCTCTTCAGTCAGCCGCGCGACCTCTGACCTCGGAAGCAGAACAGGACCGCTGTTCCCCTCACGCTCCCGCGCTCCTTCCGGCCTATCTGACGTCACTTCCGCTTCGGAGTATTCCCTCCTCCCTACACACAAAAGGCCTTCCAGTCTTTTTAAAAAAGGAAACTAGTAAAGACGTTTAGAGCTCGAGATAAAGCGTGCGGCGGCGTTGCTCCGTGGTTGTATCCCCGCTTGAATTCACCTCTTCGACACCCCTTTCGCTGACTGACCCGCAGTGCACTATGGGAGATGGAGTCCTTTCCACACAAGTGAACCTTTACGAGCTACGTCTCCCGCGCATTTTGTTCCATACTGCCGCAGCAGCCGTCGCTTTAATGGGCGGGACTATAATTCCAGCCTTGCCTAATTGCTCTCCAGCCATTCACTTCTGCTTCGCGCTCCCCGCCTTCAATTCATTCGGCCTACATCTCCCGTCAGGCACTGCGGCAGAAACCCATCTCCGCCGTTGCCCCGCCCGCTGGGAGTAGCCGTCTTTTCCCCCTCTTGATTGGCTCTCGCGAGATTCGCCGCCGCGCGCGCGCACGCACGCACGCAGGTGGGGAGCAAACGTTTCCCGAGGGCGGTTCCAGGCGCGTTGGTTTGTGGGAGTTGCAGTCCGGTGACCGCTCTGCGCTGTTATAGCAGTGAGGGAAGAAGACTACAAGGACCACAAGGCAGTGCGCCGATGAGGTTCAGAAGGACCAGGAGGGAAGGGGGGCGTGGTCGAGCGGTGAGAAGCCGGGTGGAACCGCGCCGTTGTGGAAAAGAGCCTCGCGCTGACTCCTGCCTTCTGAGCTCGGGTAGCCGCAACCGGAAGTGCGCGCGGTGGGGGGGGGCGCCCAAGGGGAACCGGAAGTAGGGCCCCTCGGACTTGTCCCCCCAAAACAAGCCCCCCATTCGTCATGTGAACCGCGCCCCCTTGGCTCTGAGTGGGGTCGGGGTCCGGGGCAGCGTTGCAGAGTTAGCATGAGTCCTGCTAACATGGCAGTACATTGCTGGGGGAGGGGCCAGGTGGTGGGTTTGAGGGCTCTGTGTCATCTGCGCCCCTGTCCCAGGATGCTGGCAGTGGCGCCCCACTGGCTTCGAGAGAGTCGGCCGCCCCCCAGGCATGCTCAAACGCTGGGGTCAGTCATACGGACGCTTCCCTGTGTGATAGGAATTTTATGGTCTTAGATATATGGTAATGTTCATAACTGCACATACATAGATCAACACAGGAAGACCAACCTGGAACCATTTTGATTCCTAAACTGACCAAATCCTTTCTCTGCAAGGTTAAACTGGAAAAGCCTCCCCATTGTCTCTTTCCTCACAAATCCTGTCTCAAGGATATGTCTGTTTGAATAAGGTGTGAGCCTGTGACCTGGCCCAGGAAATAAGTATTTTACCACTACAAAAGAATGGCCAGGCTCCCCAGGAAATCCAATCAAGCAACCTGCCAGACAGGAGATAAACAAGGACAAGAGAAAAACAACATTTAAATTTCTGTGATGTAGGTGGGATGTATCTGAGGGATGGTCTTAGGTTACACCCCTTCTGTGATGTATGCATAATGTTTATGGGGGTGGTCTTGATCTAGAGGATGGGAATTTCAAAAGTCTTTATAAGCCCTTGCACAGCAATTTTGGGGGGTCCTCTTCCTCTCCTGCGTGGGAGGGGAGCACCTTGTTGCAACAGATTAATAAAGATCAAGCTTACTAGCTGCTTTGCTTCTCAATATTCTCAGGTTGGCCTCTGTTATTTTCTCCTACCAATAGGGAACCTATGTAAGGACTCTATATGGGCTCTTGGATACCCCATAAGGGAAAAAGGCATATTTTTATTTACAACACCTGGAAGTGCGTCCCTTTCAAAACCTGCTGACCATTTATAGCATGTTACGGAAATTACGGGGCGGGAACACCTTTAAAGTTAAATGTTACAAATATTATGCCTGAATGTATCCTTTCAACTTGACAGCTCAGGGAAGTTACCTAGCCTTAAAAATAATAGAAAATCATCTCCTTTGCCAGTTTCCTCCATCCCAAAGCTATTTCCCCCTTGAAAAAGGACTCCAGGAAGTTCCCAGAGGTGACAATTGCTGGGCTCATTGTTAGCCAAGGGAAGCCAAATCTCATCACCTGACTTGCCTCAGGCGCCAGACATGCAAAGGAACTTCTATTGTACTTTTGGGTGGTGGGTACTTAAGACATATTTGTCTATGCTAATCTTATACCCAGTCTTGCCCTGCCATGTCTGCCTATGCTAATCTTGTACCAAGGACCTGTCTGGACATGTTTGCGAAGGTTAACCCCTCCCCTTTTGTGACATGTCAGTGATGTAGAAATGATGCTGTACGAACTGTATTCTGGGATATGGTGGGAAAGTTTTAAAAGTCTTTGTCACCCCATCCTTGGGGTTCAAATTTCCTCTTTGAACCTATTGCGCAATAAACTTTGGTCTACAGCTGGTGGCTGGAATCCTTCCTTTATTCCGCAGGAACCCGCGGGCTCTGCCTGACGAACTGGGTGACTGAGCAGCCTCACACCTAGATTTTTCCGTAACAAGCATTAGGATGTGGGGTGGTGTTCCTGGAAGCGTAACAATAATGAAAGATAAAAGGTGCAAGGTCTTTGCAAAAGCCTCTAATCATCTCCGCTTCCGTTAGCGATAAGAGCTGCTGGTAGGTTTGGATGCCACAGCTCAGGACTAGGTTCATCAAGGCCTTGAAGACTGGTGACAAGCCCATAGAGGGAGACGATGGTTGAGGTTTTAATGTGGCAGGTGCTGCGGCAGATCTGAAGTCTGTCGTGGGGTGTCTTAATCGTTAATGGTATTGGAAGTCCAAGGGGTAGGGTCTAAGAGGTGGTGGAGATGGAACTGTAGTTTGACAAACAACTGGTGACCAGAGGCTCAGAGATGATGTAGAGAACAGAGATACAATGTGCCTAGTGGTTTTTCACAGAGTGGCATGCGCGGAATCACTGCGAGAAACTGAGGCAGAAGCAGAGGTCATGAACGGCTGTTAGTGTTAGCAAGCTGTGGTTCGTGGAAGCAACGCAAGTCACAGCCTGTAAGATAACTTGTGTTTTAATGCCCAAAACTACTGCTGGCTGCTATAGGAAAGTCTTTTCATCTTCAGTTTCAATATGGACAAAATTGGCTTTGGAAAAAAATGTGTCTCTTAAACAGACAACGCTACCAATAAGAGTTTGTTCTACAGTTGTGCTCAGGTTGAATAGGCTAGGATTTTCTGCCTTGTGTCCCAGAGTGTGACCTTTTTGCTTTCCTTCCAAGGGGTCGAAGATGCCACACATCGACAATGACATTAAGTTAGACTTCAAGGATGTCCTCTTGAGGCCGAAACGGAGCACACTCAAGTCTCGCAGTGAGGTGAGAATGGCGCTTCAATGCCTTCCTGTATGTTACAGTTTGCTGAGACATAGGTGTGGGACACAGAATGGAGCCAGGACATTTAAATGGAGACCATTTGATATTTGAAGCCCTTCCCTCACTGGATGGACTTGCTGTAATTGCTGACTGGAACGGGCTTAGGGGCACTTCCCTGTCACAGGGTCATGTTACAGAAGAAGAAGAAGAAAAAGAGTTTGGATTTGATATCCCGCTGTATCACTGCCCGAAGGAGTCTCAAAGCGGCTAACATTCTCCTTTCCCTTCCTCCCCCACAACAAACACTCTGTGAGGTGAGTGGGGCTGAGAGACTTCAGAGAAGTGTGACTGGCCCAAGGTCACCCAGCAGCTGCAGGTGGAGGAGCGGAGACGCGAACCCGGTTCCCCAGATTACGAGACTACCGCTCTTAACCACTTCACCACACTGGCTCACAGATGTTTGCTTTGAAGCCATGAGGGCTAGTAACCTTTTTAAATAAAAGACATCGGCATCCTCACACCTCATGCTTAGCTTGGACCTGATATTTGCATCCCGGTCCTCCATCCTGAGGACGGGGGATATCAGGGACAACACTTTCCGCAGGTAAAGCTTAAACTGAATCATTGATTTATCAGATTGCTGCCTGACGGGCGAGTACTACAGGACGTTTGGTTAAAGCCACAACAGAAGGTGGGAGAAACAGGTCCCCCTCCTGCTGCTCCCTACTGGGAGACACTAGTTTCTACAGTGGTGCCCCGCAAGACGAATGCCTCGCAAGACGGAAAACCCGCTAGACGAAAGAGTTTTCCGTTTTTTGATGCGCTTCGCAAGACGAATTTCCCTATGGGCTTGCTTCGCAAGACGAAAACATCTTGCGAGTCTTGCGATTTTTTTCGCTCCCCCCCCTTTTTCTAAGCCGCTAAGCCTTTAATAGCCGCTAAACCGCTAATAGCGCTAAGCCGCTAATAGGGTTGCTTCGCAAGACAAAAAAACCGCTAGACGAAGAGACTCGCGGAACGGATTATTTTCGTCTTGCGAGGCACCACTGTATCTTCATGTGACACCTCAGAAGTTAGGAGCAGTGACTCCCAGGCCATATCGCTCTTGCAGCCCTATACCTTTTACAGTGGTGCCCCGCAAGACGAATGCCTCGCAAGACGGAAAACCCGCTAGACGAAAGGGTTTTCCGTTTTGGAGGTGCTTCGCAAAACGAATCTCCTATGGGCTTGCTTCGCAAGACGACAATGTCTTGCGAGTTCCTGCTGGTTCCCCCCCTTTTTTCTAAGCCGCTAAACCGCTTATCAGCTGATCCGATCAGCAGATAAGCCGCTAATAGCGCTAATCCGCTAATCCGTCAATGGGCTTGCTTCGCAAGATAAAAAAACCGCTAGACGAAGAGAATCACAGAACGGATTCTTTTCGTCTTGCGAGGCACCACTGTATCTTGGTTTCCTTCCCTCCCAGGTGGATCTCATGAGGTCCTTCATATTCCGTAACTCCAAGCAGACGTACACAGGGATCCCCATCATTGCTGCCAACATGGACACGGTGGGCACTTTTGAGATGGCCAAGGTCCTTTGCAAGGTACGGTGGCTGTCGAGGCGGCCTGGTCAGCTGGGTGCTGCAAGGGCTTCCTGCTTTGGCAGAGGCGCTGCTCCCTGCTAGCCCTGGCAAGGTGTTCAGCTTTGGGGTCACTGGTTATTTATTTATTTAATTTGTATAGCGCCTTTCCTTGGAATATCTCAGGGTGGTTCACAGGGAAATCACAGGTTCACCCGGTTCCTTATCGGAGTTCGCCTGATCAGCAGTAAAGGTGGATAGAGGGAAGACGTGAAATGTAATACCTGATCCCCATTTGGTGGTACCTGCAGGGCAACTCCAACTCCCACCATCCCTGACCATCGGCCCAAGCTGACCGGATGATGGGAGTTGTAGTCTCAGTAATACCCAGAGTAGAAGGATGCCTCCTCACTTTTCTCAGTGTCTGCTTCCCCACCATCTCTCTTCCCAGTTCTCTCTCTTCACCACTATCCACAAACACTACAGTCTGGACCAGTGGAAAGCGTTTGCAGCGGAGAACCCAGAATGCCTGCTGGTGAGTGAATGTTGTCACCCTCGCTTGGGCTTCAGGCCACCTGACATTAGCTGCTCTCCTGGGTCATCCCCGCTGAGTCGCCCCCACGTCTCAAATTGCCCTGGGGAATAGGGCAATCCCGTCTCGCCTCTGCCTAGTTCTTTACAATCTGTCCTGGTTCTTCTCCCCAGAACGTGGCAGCCAGTTCAGGCACCGGCCCCTCCGACTTTGAGCAGCTGGAACAGATCCTGGAGACGGTGCCGCAGGTGCGCTACATCTGCCTGGACGTGGCTAATGGATACTCAGAGCACTTTGTCCAGTTCCTGAAGGACGTGCGCAAGCGGTTTCCGGATCACACCATCATTGTATGTTTCGTCTTTCTTGGGCTTCCCTTTGCAGCATCCACTTCGCCACTGTAAGGACTTGATGGGCCTTCAGCCCAATCCTGCAAGGCTCTTCCTTATTTATTTTACTCCCGATATTTCTGCCGTGTCTGGACAGTCTTCAAGGGTAGCCCTAAGTGGAGTGTATTGCAGTAGTCAAGACAGGAGGTTACCAGAACGTACAGTGGTACCTCGGGTTAAAAATTTAATTCGTTCTGGAGGTCCGTTCTTAACCTGAAACTGTTCTTAACCTGAAGCACCACATTAGCTAATGGGGCCTCCCACAGCTGCCACGCCGCCGGAGCATGATTTCTGCTCTCACCCAGAAGCAAAGTTCTTAACCTGAGGTACTATTTCTGGGTCTGTAACCTGAAGCATCTGTAACCTGAAGCATCTGTAACCCGAGGTCTATAGGACTTCAGTGGTACCTCTGGTTACGTATTTAATTCGTTCTGGAGGTCCATTCTTAACCTGAAACTGTTCTTAACCTGAAGCACCACTTTAGCTAATGGGGTCTCCTGCTGCACGGTTTCTGTTCTCATCCTGAAGCAAAGTTCTTAACCCGAGGTACTATTTCTGGTTAGCGGAGTCTGTAACCTGAAGCGTATGTAACCCAAGGTACCACTGTATATGGCGAGGCTGTCTATGTTTTCTCACCACGTCCCTCTATTTTTTTCATATCCCTCACATTATTTCCACACCATGCTGTAGCCTTTGTCTTGGAGCCTTCAGAATTTCACCCATATATCCTACCATTGCATGTTTCAGCCAAGCCAGGCTCTTTGGTCCAACAAGTCAGACTTTCTTTTCTCTTCACCAGGCTGGGAATGTGGTGACAGGGGAGATGGTGGAAGAGCTAATCTTATCAGGAGCTGATATAATCAAAGTGGGGATTGGCCCAGGTAAGTGCAGAAGGATGGGTGAACTTTGGGGCCAGATCCATCTTGGGGTTATGGCAGGAGTCTTGTGTTAAACTGAAGGGACCCTTATTTATTCATTCAATGATTATGCTCTTAAGGTTGGATAGGTTGTTAGGCAAAAGAGGTCCTTTCTGACCCCACTAGCTAGATCTTTATCAGGATTGCCCCCTCCTGTGCAATTGGTTTGGGTTCTACCCTCCAGAGTGGGAGAAAACAAGCTTGCCCCATCTACCATGTGACAGCCCTTGATCAAATATATCTCTCCTCAGTCTCCTCTTTTCCAGACTAAACACACCCAACTGCCTCAACCATAACCTTTAAATGGTGCTCTTTTTTAAACAGAGCTTGGGTGGCCGTCTGTCCTGGGAGTGGGGGGCACACGTCGAATCTCAGTTGAGGGACGACAGGAGGTCTTTCAAGTCCTGTCCTGCCCCAACCCTCTCCGTCCCTCTGAAACGGCAGGCTGGCTAGGTTAAACCACTTGCAAAGGGTACAAATGTATTGTGAAGTGATCCATAATGAATTGGGGGGAAAGCACTGTCCCCCCTCAAAGTTTACTCCCCCCCCCAAAAAAACAACCCAGAGTCCTTTCTGTTGGGGATAATTCAGACTGAAATTCCCAGGTGTCAAAAAAGGTTATTTATGTATGCTACAACTGCAGCCCGTGTTTCATTAGCCCAAAAATGGAAAACGAGCGAGGTGCCAACTAAAGAAGAATGGCAGCTTAAGCTGACAGAATATGCGCAGCTTGCAGATTTAACATATAGAATAAGAGAACAAGAAGAACATGCGTTTAGAGAAGATTGGAAAACGTTTATTGAATATATGGGAAAAAATTGTGCACAGCTGAAAACGCTGGCAGCATTAAGATAAATTCAACAGTGTAAACAAGTTTTGATGGATGCAATAATGGAATACTGATTGGTATAGTTTTTGTAAAATATGTAGCGATTTATGATCTGTAAAATGAACCATGGAAAGAGAAGGGAAGTCGTTGGTATCTTAAGGATGTCAAATGAGCATTTTAAACTGCAAAACAGAAAAGTTAATAAAAATTATATATATAAACCACTTGCCTTGTCTCCTCCCAGGCTCGGTTTGTACCACGCGGAAGAAGACGGGGGTCGGCTACCCCCAGCTCAGCGCTGTCATGGAATGTGCCGACGCCGCCCATGGCCTCAATGGACACATCATCTCGGTGAGACGCCAGTTTCCTCCCTTGCCAGGTCCAGTGGACCAAGGGGTGACAGCAGCCTTAACTATGCCGGAGCCCCTTTGGAGCTCTGCCTACCTGTTGTTCTTGAACTACAATTCCCATCATTCCTGCCTGTGGCTGTATTGGCGGGGGCTGAAGGAGCTGGAGTCTTAGCAGCACCTGTGGGGCCTGTTTCAAAAAATCTGTCCCGGGATCAAACTTTTTCTCTTCCCAGTGGCACGAGAAAGCATCCAGGCAAACCCCACATTTTCCTGTCCGTACGGCGAGCGATCCATTTCCCTGCCCCCTCAATTGGCCGCCATTTTACAGGGGGTCTTGGGAGGGCAGCCCTGACCGCTGCAGAGGGTATGATCTGGTTTAATAACTCTAGGACAGCTGCGCCGCTGGTTCTGACCTCTAAGCATAGGCTTTCCAGGCGTGAGGACTAGAGGCTCGACCAAGCCTTTTGCTAAGAGAAGGCAGGCGCTTAGCATGGCAGCCGTAGGGAGACTGAACGAGGAATGCAGAGATTGTCCTTCCGCCCTCCTCTCTCCTGCAGGACGGAGGCTGCAGCTGCCCAGGAGACGTTGCAAAGGCTTTTGGTAAAAATTAAAACTCCCGTTCATCCAACTTCCCTGGGTCCATCTGTCGGGGTGGCGGCAGAACCCCGAGAGGTTCTCAGGGTCCCGCAGCTAAAGCCGCCTGTCTCACATGCCTCCCAATTCCGTTGTGGGTGCAGGTGCCGGCGCGGACTTCGTCATGCTGGGAGGGATGCTGGCAGGGCACACCGAATCCGGCGGGGAGCTCATTGAGAAGGAAGGCAAGCAGTACAAGCTCTTTTACGGCATGAGCTCAGAGGTAGCCATGAAGAAGTACGCCGGGGGCGTGGCAGAATACAGGTACGGTGGCAGAAATGAGAGTTCGTGCTTGCTCCTTCCCCCCTTCCCAGTTCACATTCCCAGTTCCCCCAGTTCACATTCACTACTCTGTGTAAAATGTTGCAGAGTAAAGCACTCCGATTCTAGGGCAATAAGATAATAATTTATTCCTTAGGCACCAGCCATCTGACTGGGTTGCCCCAGCCACTCTTGGCGGCTGCCAACAGAATATTAAAACACAAAAAAGCATTACGCCCACTCAACCACTTCTGCCGGCAGAATCGGCACTGCTACGGGTACCACGTTAACACGTGCGTAGGTAGGAAATGGATCTTTGGAACTCCCTGCCTCTTGAACAACAGGCAGCTGCCTCCACTGTACTTTTTATGGCACCTGCTGAACACATTTTTGTTTAGGCAAGCCTTGCAGGGTATGCAGACCATTGACATGAGTTTTAATATGTTTTTATTGTTGATTTTCATTAGCTTTTGAATGTTTTGAATAGCTGTTTTTACCAATATAGAAAAATTCCTTCCAGTAGCACCTTAAAGACCAACTAAGTTAGTTCTTGGTATGAGCTTTCGTGTGCATGCACACTTCTTCAGATACACTGAAACAGAAGTTGCCAGATCCTTCTATATAGTGAGAAGGTGGGGAGGGGTATTACTCAGAAGGGTGGTGGGAATGGGAGATTGGCAGATAGCTGAGGTGAGCCTGTTGACGACTCTTAACGACTGTAATAGGTCTTACAGGAAAAGGCAAGGGGTGAGAAGGTGAAAAATGGCTTAGTCATGTATAATGAGATAAGAATTATGGATCTCCCATTCCCACCACCCTTCTGAGTAATACCCCTCCCCACCTTCTCACTATATAGAAGGATCTGGCAACTTCTGTTTCAGTGTATCTGAAGAAGTGTGCATGCACACGAAAGCTCATACCAAGAACTAACTTAGTTGGTCTTTAAGGTGCTACTGGAAGGAATTTTTCTATTTTGACTATGGCAGACCAACACGGCTACCTATCTGTAACTGTTTTTACCAATGACTTTATTCGTTTTGTAAACCACCGTTTTTTGTTTATGATCACGCGGTATATAAATTTCCTGAAATAAAAATCAGCCAATGTTCCGCAGCCGCCGAGCACATTCAGTCCTCGTTGGTAGCTGTGGCCCACAAAATGGTGGTGAGCTGTGGAACGTTTCCCCACTCCAGATTTTTCCTATTTCTGCCAGGGAGAGTCTGCCAATATCTCTTCCTTGCATGCAGGTGTTGCTGTTTGGGCTACATATGTATCAACCCTCGTGCCTGAGCATCTCAAGTACAGTCATACCTTTGATCTCAAACGCCTCAGTTCCCGAACAAATCGGCTCCCGATTGAAACCTGGGAGTGTTCCAGTTTTCGAACTATTTTTGGAAGCCAAACATCTGGCGCGGCTTCCGACTGGCTGAAGGACGCTCCTGCAGCCAACTGGAAGCCACACCTTGGTTTTTGAACGGTTCCAGGAGTCCGACTCCCGGAATGCATTCTGTTCGAGAACCAAGGCAGGACTGTAGAGGGAACAAAAGCACAACTGTAGTCTCTTGGGTAGAAATCTGATCGCTAAGAGCCAGGCAAGGGCATGTCAGTTACAGAGCACAGGACAGCTTTTGTGAGGGAAAGGGAAAGGTCAGCCAGGCTGGGAGGAAACCTCACAAGGTCTAGGGAGGCAGTCATCAGGTGGAAAAGCAGGGAAGGCAAGGAGTCTTGTGATCATGGCTCAAGTTGTCGTGGCATTTTTAACCCAGAAGCATCCTTGCTGTGATGCACGAGTGGGAAAACTCTGGCAGCTCCCATCAGCCACAGCAAGCATGGCCAGTAGCAGGAGATGAAGGGAGTTGCTCCTCACAGAATCAAAGAATGAAATGCAGGAAGTGGAGTGATGGGGCAAGATGCCTCTTTGCCGCTCTAGCCACACAAACTCTCCTATATTTCTAGTAAAGGTTATGGTGTTGAAGGTTCAAGCAAAGGAGGATTTGTGAGCACGCTCAAATCTCAACTTGAATTTTTCCTGAGCCTGATGTCAAGCCTGGGAAGAGAGGGAGGGATGGTTCCCCCCAAATGGCTGGATGAAGCTGGGGCCTAGAGCTTCTCTGCAGCTCCAGTAATAGAGCCAGTGTGGTGTAGTGGTTCAGAGCAGTGGACTCGTAATCTGGTGAACTGGGTTCGCGTCCCCACTCCTCCACATGCAGCTGCTGGGTGACCTTGGACCAGTCACACTTCTCTGAAGTCTCTCAGCCCCACTCACCTCACAGTGTGTTTGTTGTGGGGGAGGAAGGGAGAAGGAGATTGTTAGCTGCTTTGAGACCCCTTAGGGTAGTGATAAAGCAGGATATCAAATCCAAACTCCTCCTATTCTTCTACCTGCTAAATGTACGAGGAGGGGGAGCTGGACAGTCCCTGCCCGGCTGCTAATATCTCCCTCCTCCCCCTGCAGGGCATCTGAGGGGAAGGTGGTGCAAGTGCCATTCAAGGGCGACGTGGAGCACACCTTGCGGGACATCATGGGCGGCATCCGCTCCACCTGCACGTACGTGGGGGCTGCCAAGCTGAAGGAGCTCAGCCGCAGGACCACCTTCATCCGGGTCACCCAGCAAGCCAACCCCATCTTCGGCGAGGCCAGCCATCCCTGACCTCCGCCCCACGAGACAGCGACCGCTCCCGGGCCACTCCAGTGGGAGTATTTGCACAGGTTGGCAAGCTGGAGCGCTGGCGGGTTTCCAAGCACCAGGCCTGGCGCTGACCAAATCCACCCCGTGCCCGACGCCAGGCTGGCACTCCGTACTCCCCTCCACTGCATTCCTCGCTCAGTCCAGTATAGGCAGACCGCCCTCCGCTTGTGAGTAGAAAGGAGACGTGCGTCTGTGTAATTATTTTATTCCAGTATTTGTACGCCAGTCCCGCTTCTGCGCTGCACAATTGGCGTCTTTCCTTCCCGAGACCAAACTCGAAAGGGAGCAGGGGAGGCGGTTTCCGTGGGCCAGGCCAAAGACGGGTTGGGAAAGATAACAGCGGAACAGCGCCAGAAACTTTTGCACTGTTTGCCGAAACCAAAAATAAAGCTCGGAAAATGTCTTTGTGCGGGCATGTTTGGAAGAGGAGACCAACGGGGCGGATGTCATGTTAGATGGGATGTCTCTGAGGCTGAAGACCTAGCGCACCTGGAGGAAGGGAAGGAGGCGAGAAAGAGGTTAAGGTGTGGCAAAGTACACCTTCCTAGGCAAGGGAGGGGGTGGGCAGCCACTCACTGATTCCTGGTGTTGCTAAGGTACTGCTGCAACGTGGGGATGAGGGTGTTGTGCCTGGTGCACTGGTAGTCTCCCTGTTGGAGGAGAAAGGGAGAAGAGGCCTTGGCTGGCTGCGCCTTCAAATCATACTGGCACACCTCTTCTTCAAGCTCACGAAGGGGCACCCTCAACCCATCTCCATCAGCCTTATTTAAATATTAGTGCACCTGGTACTTTGCAGAGCGCTAGGTCCCTGCCCCGAGGAGCTTGCAATCTAAAATCTGACAAGGAACAGGGAAGCAAGATGCTGCTGTTTCAGTTGCACATGCTTGAGCTTGCTTACAGTTACAGCATGGCAGCCTGTCGCAATTGAGGGCCCTCGGTTTAGGACTACAACTCCCATCAGCCCCAGCTGGCTGCTCCAGGCGGGGATGGGGGGATTACGGGGCTGAGACAAAGGCTTCAGAGAAGCCCCACAGCTGTTCCTTCAACACTCACCAGCCAAGGCCCTGGCCTGACCTCCTGCACTCTTAAACCGTGCCCCCCCCCCATGGCATGCTGAGTATCTCACTCCTCACCTTGACGAAAGGGGAACTGCATCCGTCACTGCTTGAATCCAGGACAATATCCTCGACTTCTTCTAGAAAGAGAAGGGAAAGGGTTGTGGGTACTTGGCACATCCTTCGCTGCTCCCCTGCATAGCCAGGGCTGCGTCTTCTCACCAGGTCAATGCAAGGAGAATGTGGTGGCATCGTGGGGTTTTTCTACCCTCCTTTGGAAAGGGGAGGGATGTGGAAATTGGGGGCAGGCCCGTCAGGTCAGGGCCCTGCAGCTAGCAAGGGGGGAGGGAGGGTGGTAATGGGGGAACTGAGGTCCCTGCTGAGCTCCTCTAACCCTGGTCATTCCAAACCTATGCCACGCCACAGCCCCTCCATCCTGTCTGCTCCTGATACACTCCCTTCCTGGAGAGATGTTCCCGGAAACGGGAGACTGAAACACAGAACGGGAAAATGCGGGGTGATTTGGGGAGCAGGGGACAGGCATCTCACGGAGGAGGGAAAACACCTAGCCTGGTTGGCCAACCCTGCTTTCTACTGTAAAATCCACACATTTGTTCTGCAAAAAATCCAAACGCTGGAACCACCCCCCAGTGAGTCTTCATATGGTTTTTCTTTCAGCTGCTGCCCTCCAGCTGCTTTTGGATTATGACAATCCCTGGCTGGGGCTGATGGGAAGTGTAGCCCAATGTAAGGTTACCAAGGCAAGGAGGCTGGAGTAAACTATTTGAAAACAAAGCAAAACATTCAATTCCCAGAATTGTACTTGCCCACATAGTGGGGAGAGATTCATAGAAGCAAGGACTACCTACCCATTCCCTGGTTGCCCAGTCGACGTCTGGGGGAATCCCTAAAGGAGGGAGAGAAAAGAAGAAGATAGAACAAGCTGTTTAGGGGCAGGGGAATCGGGGAAACGAGGAGGAGGACAGGGAGACACTTACTGTTCCTGGGCGCAGGGCGAACTACTCCTGTATGTGTGTGCCTGGGAGGGCTCAAGTGTCCTATGTTCCCCCTCCTCCTCACTGTGAACTAGGGTGCTTGACAGGCGGGGAGAAGGTGGGTGCATAGGTAGTCCTGGAAGAAGGGTAAGAGGCTGCAAACAAAGGATGCACAGGGAAGGAAGGCCAAGCAAGCCAAATGCCTTCTTTACCCACCTGCGGTCTGGTGCCCCATGGCGGAGAGGTAGCACGAGAGGATGCTGGAGTCCGGCTGGGGAGTCCCGCTTGGCCCTTGGAGGCAAGCGGCGTCCAGCAGCTGGGGAGAGGGGAGGCAAAAGTGAGGGCCGAGGCCTGCCCATAAAGCCTGTGCCCTACCCTGGAGCCACGGGGGGCCCTCTCCACCGCTTGGTTCCAGCCCATGCCCCACTGCTACTACTGCTGCCTGGTACCTGCTGCAAACGGGGCTCAGGAAGGGTTTTCTCCAGTTGCCACAGGTAATCGTGAAAGAGCTCTTCGACCACCTGCATAAAGGCTTCTCCGTAATCCTTTTCCAGGTGCTCCTAAAAGGGAGAAAATCCAATGATGTTTGCAATTGCCTCCAACCGAGGTTCTATTCCAACACCCATCTTCAGTACAGTGGTACCTCAGGTTACGTATGCTTCAGGTTACATACGCTTCAGGTTAAAGACTCCGCTAACCCAGAAATAGTGCTTCAGGTTAAGAACTTTGCTTCAGGATGAGAACAGAAATTGTGCTCCGGTGGCGCGGCGGCAGGCCCCATTAGCTAAAGTGTTGCTTCAGGTTAAGAACAGTTTCAGGTTAAGTACGGACCTCCGGAACGAATTAAGTACTTAACCTGAGGTACCACTGTACTTAATTCGTTCCGGAGGTCTGTTCTTAACCTGAAACTGTTTAGCTTATAAACCTGAAGCTTGTTTAGCTTATACAGTGGTACCTCAGGTTACAGATGCTTCAGGTTACAGACTCCGCTATCCCAGAAACAGTACCTCGGGTTAAGAACTTTGCTTCAGGATGAGAACAGAAATTGGGCTCCGGGGGCGCGGCAGCAGCATGTGGCCCCATTAGCTAAAGTGGTGCTTCAGATTAAGAACAGTTTCAGGTTAAATACGGACCTCCGGAACGAATTAAGTACTTAACCTGAGTTACCACTGTATAAAGATCTGGCCTTCTGTGAGATTGTCCATTTGCATCCACCTGCCCCAGCATTTTCTGTTACCGGGTGGGGGGCCCGTGGGGGCCTGCAGAAGTCGTGGCACTAGGATCAGCATCCCTGATATTTGACCATGTAGCTGGGACTGATGAGAGTTGGGAGACCACAACGATCTGATGGGCTTATCCCTGAAGCGGCTCTTGGGTAGAAAAAACATTTTCCACGATCTCTCAACTTAACTGAAGATGCCCCGATCAAATGTAGGATGTTCTGTATGCAAAGCATGTCCCATTCTATCATCACCATCGTCTTTGTTAACCCTCCCTTTACCCCAAGGTCCCAGGGCATGTTACAGCAACCAGAACACCATATTAACAGCTTAATCAGATTACAATCACAAAAACAAGATGGGTCTTGGAAATAGACCCTCAAATGTCAAAAAAACTAGGGTGAATAGGTATGGCGTTTTCAGCATTTGCCAGAAGCTGTCTTATTTAGGAGCTGCCACAGAGAATGATCCTTCCTGGATCATAGTGTCTGAGGATGGAGGAACTATTGAGCTTGTCCCTTCAGTCCCGACTTCCGCCCAACACAGATAGCAAACCCACAACCAAACTTGCATTGTTCAAGTGCATGCTTTCCTCTCAACTTCGTCCCCCAGCCTCACCTGCACATACTTCTCCCTCTCCCTGCGGTCACTCAGCAACCCAAACACCAGATCCCGGAAGTTCTCCTGAGCCACCCGCACCATCTCCACGTCCTGAGGCGTCTGGGGGTGAAAGGAAGAGATGGCCACAGTAATAATAATAAATAATAATAATAAATTTTATTTATACCCCGCCCTCCCCAGCAAAGACCTCAGGGCGGCTAACCCCAGATATAAAACAATTGATTAAGATACAACTTAAAAACAAGATTAAAATACAACATTAAAATGCAGCCTCATTTCAATAGAAACTCAAATCAAAAACTTTTTGGGGATGAAAACGTCAAATCTTCACCACGGCCAACTATTTAGACTGGTCCTACATGGGCCAGAAAAAGCCAGGGAAGGCCCCAAATAGGAGTTCCATCACAGAAGGAAAAAGGAAAGAGGAAAGAGGGGAAGGGGATCAAGTTGATTCCAATCCAAAGGCCAGGCGGAACAACTCTGTCTTACAGGCCCTGCGGAAAGAAATCAGATCTCTGTCTCATGAGGCAGAGCGTTCCACCAGGCCAGAGTCGGTGCTGAAAAGGCCCTGGCTCTGGTTGAGGCTAATCTGACTTCCTTAGGGCCTGGGACCTCTAGGGTGTTGCTATGGACCTTAAGGTCCTCCGTGGGGCATACCGGGAGAGGCGGTCCTGTAGGTACGAGGGTCCTAGGCCATGAAGGGCTTTAAAGGTCAAAACCAGCACCTTAAATCTGACCCTGTACTCCACCGGGAGCCAGTGCAGCTGGAATAGCAATGGGTGAATATGCTCCCATGGCAGAGACCCCGTGAGGAGCCTCGCTGCAGCATTCTGCACCCGCTGGAGTTTCTGGGTCAGCTTCAAGGGCAGCCCCGCGTAGAGCGAATTACAGTAGTCAAGCCTGGAGGTGGCCGTCACGTGGATCACTGTGGCCAGGTCGGGGCGGGAAAGGTAAGGGACTACTGCAGGGATGGCTGCTCCTTAACGAAAGGTGGGCAGCCTAGAAGGAGCATGGCAGGGAAGGACGCACGGTGGGAGGGGAGTCTGTCTCTGCTGAACATATATGCAGACACTCACAGCTTTGGTGTGGGGCTGAGTCTCCCCCTCTGGAAAGAACGTATCTAGAGCGTCATATATCTTCCCATTTGCCTGCTGCTCCTGAAGCATGTTCATGATCACCTGATGCAAGAGAAAAAAAGGAAAGTCAAGGGAGCTGATCTCCTCTATGGTGACTTGGGAGAACTTGTGGGACAGGCGTAGGAGGAAAGGATCAAAGAACCATTTGGTAATAATAAGTGAAAACCAGCGAAGACTGACCAGGCTACTGAGACATATGGACCTTAGGCTGGCGCCTTCACTTGACTTCTTTGTTTAAGCCAGCCTATCCAGATATTTATAATGTTGACATGTGCTTTAAGCTGGGTTTGTTACTGATAATTTTATTGTTTTATTCTTTTTGTGAACTGCTTTGAAGCGTCTCACCCCCCAAGTCAAGTGGTAGATAAAAGAAAAAACACTCTGGTTATTTTGGGGGTTTTTTTTCCTGGTTCTAATCCTTTATTGGATAATCTGACAACTGTTTTATGTAGCCTTTGTAGCCCAACTTCGCTTCTTCTTCACCACCACCAGCTTCTGGCTGCGCAGAATTGCACTGGCACGACGCAGAGCAGCCATGCGCCGGTCTTTGCGGTAGTTGTTCTTGCGGATGATGTGGCGGAGGCTGCTAAGAGTGGCACGGGCATTTTTGTTGATGGTGATCTTCTCGTAAGAGGTGGCTGGCTTCCGCTGGCCTGTACGCTTCTTGAGGGCCACAACAATGCCCTTCCCACCAGCTGCAGGTTCCACCCCAACAGTCTTGCGATGAATCAGTCCACTGTAGCAGAAAGAGTTGCGGGCTTTGAGGTGGTTTGGTTCCGTGCTATATATTTGCTTGTTCCTTTTGATGAGGAAACTTGAGCAGTTGAGCAATATCATCCATTGCAGATGGGCAGACATCATGCAGAATCCTCCTTCTCGCGGCGACGGCCGGAAACGGAAAAGTGGTTATTTCGTTTTTAACTCCCCTCACCCCACCAATGCCACGGCACGACATCTGCACACACGAAAAACGTTGACCTGAGACCCACCTTTGCCTGCAGGCCTAACCGCAGCTTGGCATGGTGCCGAAAGTGCACCAAGTCAGGCGCCGCCTCCTTCACGGCCGCCAGCAGCGCCAGGACGCGGGGGAAGTCGTGGACCTGCTGCTTCTGCACCACGTGCCAGGCTGCAGCGGCCACGAGCCGCAACGCGACGCAGGGATCAGGGGCCGCCCCTCCTATTGCTTCTGCCTCGTCCTCCTGCATGGCTGCCATTGCCTGAGGGGAGAAAAAGCAGAAGGATGGAAGGAAAAGTAAGACGTGAGCGACAGTGGGAGGTTGGCAACTGCAAGAGACAGTGTGGTGTAGCGGATGGAGCGCCGGACCAGGGTTCAAATCCCCACTCGGCCATGAATCTTAGGGGTTGACCTTCGACACCACTTGCTGCCTCTCAGCCAAACCCACCTCACAAGGTTGTTGTGGGGATTAAATTAGGAAGAGGTGGGGAGAGCAATGTACTCCATCTTGAGCCCCTTGGAGGAAAAGCTGAGATAGAAATGCAATACAGTGGTACCTCGGGTTAAGTACTTAAATCGTTCCGGAGGTCTGTTCATAACCTGAAACTGTTCTTAACCTGAAGCACCACTTTAGCTAATGGGGCCTCCCTCTGCTGCCACCGCGCAATTTCTGTTCTCATCCTGAAGCAAAGTTTTTAACCCGAGGTACTATTTCTGGGTTAGCGGAGCCTGTAACCTGAAGCGTATGTAACCCGAGGTACCACTGTAAATGAAAAAATGCCTCAACCAGGACTCAGAAAGACTATTCCTGGCCTAGCTTCTTACACCCACAGCTTCCTAGCCTCCTCTGCACTCAGGCAGCAGCCCCATCTCCCCTTCCGACCCCACAGAATAAGGCTCCATCCACTTGGCCCCTCTTACCCTACCAGCTTAATTTGCACAGCTGCTTCCCACTCCATTGCCCACCACACCTCCATTCTGTGTGCCCCTCCCTCCAATGAAGGCAGCTCCCACCACCACCACTGTGTAGTAGGGTTCAGTGTCAGATTAATAAGACCTGCGAGACCAGGGTTCAAATCTCCACTTCGTCCATGAAGCTCCACTTCGCCCATGAAGCAGGACCCAGAGCCCCTCTCTCCCTCCTGAGCTTTCCAGCAACTGGTGTCAGGAAGCTGCCCCAGACTGTGGAGACTGAGCAGAAGCAAAGTGGCTAGTAGCCATTGGCAGCCATCGATTTGCCCGACCTCATTCTCAAGCCACCCGGCTTGGTGCCCATCGCTGCCTCCTGAGGGAGCGAGTTCCGCAGATTAACCTAGCTATCACAATTTGTGCAGCTGTCAATAAATTTGTGAGCAAGTCCTTCCTAGCTTGCAAACCTTCCACCCCATCGTAAATCGATAATAATGCTACCTCTGGACTTTCAGTCAGCTTTAATCCAGTGATTCCTGTTATTATTATTAGTATTTATACCCTGCCTTTTTCTCAGATTGAGACTCAAGACGGCTTACAGATAAAAATACAAAAGAGCAGGCAAAGCAGAAAAAGCAAAAAACATAGAAAAGTTAGCCATTAACAATTAATTAAACACTAATGGAATGAAAACAATATAAAGTAATCGATTAAAAATACTGATTGGAACAACAAGAAAACCATCGCAGCACTTGCCCTTGCCTTAAAAAGTCAGTTTCCAAAGGCCTGATGGAATAAAAAGGCCAATGGCAGAGAGACAACAAGGAGGGAGCCGGTCTAAATTCTCTAGGAAGGGAGATTCAAGGTCTGGAAGCAGAACAATGACCAACAGCCTTGATTCAGAGAGATCTACAAACAGCAGTAGGCCCAGGCCAAGTCGGTGTGAAAGTTGGTGTGTTCTCTCCTTAAACACTTTTTGCCAGAAAAATTGTACGTATTTACACCCCCACCACATGTGAACGCAATTCCAGATTTCCTGGTCACCCCTCTCCAACGTAACACCGAATATTCCTTGTTTATTTGATGTAATCTGACCCATCGCTGCCTCCTGTGGGAGAGAGTTCCGCAGGTTAACCGTGCGCCGCCGTGTGGAGGAGGACCTTCGTTTTCTCCGCCTTCCTAAAAGTTAAGAGCCATTCAACAGAGGAACGGGCTCCCTCGGGAGGCGGGGGGCTCTCCTTCCTTGGCCGGTTCCTGCATCGCAGGGGGTTGGGCTAGATGACCTTTGAGGGTCTCTTCCAACTCTACCGCCCTCCATGCCAACTTCCCCTCGGCCCAGCCCACCTCGCGGGGTTTCTTGTGGGGTGAGCAGGGGCAGAAGAACCGTCCCGGCCCCCTTCAGCTCCCTGTGCGGGCGAAAAGCGCGACAGAAGCGCAATAAATAACCCAATAAACAAGCGTCATACCCTTCTTCGTTGCCCTTGGCAACCGTTAGCCCTCGGCCGGGCTTCCGGCGGCTTCACTTCCGGCTGCGCATGCGCCCTTTTAACTCTTCCCTCTCCGCTTTTGCGGGACCCTGAGCTCGCTCGGTTCTCCTCCTTCTGCCGCTAAGCCCGAGCATTTCGGGTTTTTTTATTTCCCGCCGCGCTTCCGGCGCGTTTCTATGGAGATGCGCCTGGCGTCATCCCGGCGCGTTCGTCACATCCGCTGGCGTTCCGTGGAAACCTTGGAGACGCGCGGTTTCCACCCCGCCGCCGCTCAAAATGAGCCACACAGCGGCCCCTGGCGGTCATTCTGGGAACCGCGGCCTCGTAGAGCAGCAGCCAATCAGGAACGAGGGGGCGGGGCGAGAGAGGAGTTTATGCAGATTTCAGAGCAGGGTGCCCACCTGGCCAGGTGGAGGTGGGCGGGGCCTAGCGCGTTACACCAGCCCTGCAGTGTAGGCCGAGGTTAATATTGCACGTCGGGGAACCGATGCTGGGAGCAAGAATATAGTCTACAACTACCCTGCAGTGTGGTCCAGTATTACTGCTTTGTTGCAGGCTGGGTTTTGTGTACAGTGGTACCTCGGGTTACATACACTTCAGGTTACATACGCTTCAGGTTACAGATTCTGCTAACCCAGAAATATTGCTTCAGGTTAAGAACTTTGCTTCAGAATGAGAACAACAATTGTGCTCTGGCAGTGCGGCGGCAGCGGGAGGCCCCATTAGCTAAAGTGGTGCTTCAGGTTAAGAACAGTTTCAGGTTAAGAACGGACCTCCGGAACGAATTAAGTACTTAACCTGAGGTACCACTGTATACTGTACAGTAATACCTTGTGTTGCGTTAGGTTCATGTTGCGTCTTTTTCGCCACATGTGCAGAAACGCTCTATTGCACATGCGCAGAAGCAGCGCTCTAGTTACGGACTTTTCGGGGTGCAAACAGCACCCTGGAACGGATCGAGTCCGTAACTAGAGGTACCACTGTACATGAGAGGCAACATCCAATGCACATCTTGTAACAACAACAACAATTGTATTACTTATAGCCCACCCATCTGGCTGGGATTCCCCAGGCACTTGTGGTAGCATACGACACATTTTAAAAAAGTAAAACATTGGACATTAAAAATTTCCCAATACAGGGTTGCCTTCAGATGTCTTCTAAAAGTCAGATCGTTGTTTATTTCCTTGACATCTGATGGGAGGGCGTTCCACAGGGCGGGAGTCACTACCGAGAAGGCCCTCTGCCTGGTTCCCTGTAACTTTGCTTCTCGCAGTGAGGGAACTGCCAGAAGGCCCTCGGAGCTGGACCTCAGTGTCCGTGTTTGATGATGGGGGTGGAGGTGCTCCTTCATGTATACTGGGCCATTTAGGGCTTTCAAGGTCAGCACCAACACTTTGAATTGTGCTCGGAAATGTACTGGGGGTCAATGTAGGTCTTTCAGGACTGGTGTTATATGGTCTCGGTGGTCGCTCCCAGTCACCAGTCTAGCTACTGCATTCTGGATTAGTTGAAGTTTCCAGGTCACCTTCAAAGGTAGCTCCACGTAGAGTGCATTGCAGTAATCCAAGCAAGAGATAACAGAGCATGTACCAATCTGGCGAGATAGTCCGCAGGCAGGGTGGGTCTCATCCTGCGTACCAGATGGAGCTGGTAGACAGCTGCCCTGGACACAGAATTGACCTGCGCCTCCATGGACAGCAGTGACTCCAAAATGACTCCCAGGCTGCACACCTGGTCCTTCGAGGGCACAGTTACCCCATTCAGGACCAGGAAGTCCCCCTATCTGCTCGTCCCCCATCACCCCAGTATCCAGGCTGAACGATGAGGGTGGAGATGCTCCTTCAGGTATACTGAGCTGAGGCCATTTAGGCCATTTTTGTGACTGTGTGGGACCCATTTCAGCTACTGACTGATTGTGTGACTGCAGAAATGGATAAAAGCCCCTCATCCAAACAATGACTATCATCAGTGCAGGTAAGAAGAAACAAAAACTTAAATTTTTATCATCTACAATACTGTCTTTTTTTAATACTACAGTATATTGATTATTGCTTTCATTTTATGGATCAACGGTCTCTCGTTAGTAAAATTCATGTTAAATTACTGTTTTAGGGGTTGTTTTTAAAAGTCTGGAACAGATTAGTCCATGTTGCATTACTTTCTATGGGAAAGCGCGCCTTGGTTTTGAAATGCTTTGGTTTTGGAACGGACTTCCGGAACGGATTAAGCTTGAGAACCAAGGTACCGCTGTAATTGGTAAAGTACAGATTCATTTTCATAGGAGCAAGCAGCTCAGAAGGAAGAGGGGTGCGGCCTTTCTTCCACGTCTGCACTGCTCCAAAATAAAGCTTTCGAACAGAGATAATTCTGATATGTCTCAAAGGGGCCTGTCTCCCGGTCTAGTAGATGTATGATATGAGACATCCTTATTCAGACTTTGACTGTCAAAAAGGAAATAGGAGCAGAGTTTGTCAGCCTTACTCATTTCAAAGGAAACTCACTTCTCATATAGTGACGTTTAAAATTTGTGTCTCTCACCCCCTTAACTCTTTAACTGGAAATTGCTAATCCAAGCAGTACAGGATACTACTACCCCTTTTATATCTCTACTAGGGATGACTCTGCTTCAGTTTCCTTCCCTGAGCTTCCTTCTGCGGAATTACAGCAGCAACATCTCTCTCTCCCTGCCTCAGTTTACTCTCAAGACCAGGGGTCAGCAAACTTTATCCTCAGGGGGCCGCTCCACTGTCCCTCAGACCTTGTGGGGGGGCCCGGACTATATTTTGGGGAAAAAAGGGGGAGAGAATGAATTCCTATGCCCCACAAATAACCTGGAGATGCTTTTTAAACAAAAGGACACATTCTACTCATGTAAAAACATGCTGATTCCTGGACCGTCCGTGGGCCAGATTTAGAAGGCGATTGGGCCGGATCCGGCCCCTGGGCCTTAGTTTGCCTACCCATGCTCAAGACCAAATTTCCCTTCTCCCTTTCCCTCTCCATGACCACATCTCCCCTCCCCACACTTCACTTTCCTTCCCCAATGCCATAATGGGATATTTCTTTCTCAGCTTCTGAACCTACAAGTGTCAGAAATATCTGCTCCTCCAGCCTCTCTTCCACCCACAGCTTCCCACGAAAAATTCCCCTTCGCTTGCTCTCTTGCCTGTGGGGTGGGGGAAGCCTCCCATGGGGGCAGAGAGAAAGAAAGGGAGGACACCCCTACCCCAAGCAGGTCATGTTGCTCCCTAAAGGTAAGGTAAAGGGACCCCTAACCATTAGGTCCAGTCGTGGCCGACTCTGGGGTTGCGGCGCTCATCTTGCTTTATTGGCCAAGGGAGCCGGCATACAGCTTCCGGGTCATGTGGCCAGCATGACTAAGCCGCTTCTGGCGAACCAGAGCAGCGCACGGAAACGCCGTTTACCTTCCCACCGGAGTGGTACCTATTTATCTACTTGCACTTCGATGTGCTTTCGAATTGCTAGGTTGGCATGAGCTGGGATCGTGCAACGGGAGCTCACCCCGTGGCGGGGATTCGAACCGCTGACCTTCTGACTGGCAAGTCCTAGGCTCTGTGGTTTAACCCACAGTGCCACCCGCATCCCTACATGTTGCTCCCTAATTCTCCTATATTCCTCCTCCTGAAATGACCCAAATGGATACCTGAAAGGGACATGTTTGGCTCCAATCATGTGCCTGGTGTGAATTACTGTATGCTTGTGAAACATGGACCACTTATAAACGCCATCTCCAACTCCTTGAAAGATTCCATCAACGGTGCCTCCGAAAAATTGTACGCATCGCTTGGGAAGACAGGCGAACTAATGCCCATTCACCGGAAGAAGCAAAGATCACCAGTGTCGAAGCACTGATTCCTCGACATCAACTTGGTTGGACTGGTCATGTTGTGCGGGTGACTGATTATCGTCATCCAAAGCAACTACTCTATTCGCAACTTAAACATGGAAAGCGTAATGCTGGTGGTCAACAAAAGAGGTTTAAAGACTCTCAAGGCAAATCTTTAAAAATGTAGTACAGTGGTACCTCCGGTTAAGTACTTAATTCGTTCCGGAGGTCCGTTCTTAACCTGAAACTGTTCTTAACCTGAGGACCACTTTAGCTAATGGGGCCTCCTGCTGCTGCCGGAGCACGATTTCTGTTCTCATCCTGAAGCAAAGTTATTAACCTGAGGTACTATTTCTGGGTTAGCGGAGTCTATAACCTGAAGCGTCTGTAACCTGAAGCATATGTAACCCAAGGTACCACTGTATAAACACCAACAATTGGGAAACACTTGCCTGCGAGCGCTCCAATCAGAGAACAGCCTTAACGAAAGGTGTCATGGGCTTTGAAGAAGATAGAACTCAGGACGCAAGGGAGGAAGGGGTGCTAAGAGGAAGGCACGCTTGGCAAACCCTCACAGTGATCAACTCCCGCCTGGAAACCAATGTGCCCACTGTGGAAGGGCGTGTGGATCCAGAATTGGCCTCCACAGTCACTTACGGACTCACCGTTAAAACTGTGTTCGTGGAAGACAATCGTACTCGGCTATGAGTGATCGCCGAAGAAGTGCCCCCTAGTGGCTGTCCTAATCACAGCGTGACGACAGACCAGTACAAATACTATATAGGAGAGAGAGGATGTGCAAGGAAAAGCCAATGTGGCTTTGAGGGGAGGCCAGCCTGGACAATACCACAAACTGCAGCAGCTGCTATTGTGGGTTTGTGACATGCTGAGTGCTCCAAGAAAAGAAGAAACCCACACAACCATTTAAAAAGCCAGGTTTAGAGATAAAAATCATTTATTTTCAAATAAATACCTATATTAAGTGTGAAAAATAAGAGTAACAGGCTTTGGCTTCACTCGTTTGCATGTAGTTTAAATGTAGCACAATTGATCATATCTTCACATAATCACAGAGATGTCATCTGGCTAGCTACAAACATGTTATTTTGGCTCTTCTTTTTAAAAGCATGCACAGCTTGGCTTCAGTGCAAAGTTAAGGAAGATCGTGGACATTTGGTGTTTGCATACATTTAAATAAGTGAACAGAGGCAAGGCAGCCAATGGCCAATTAATGCATTTTGCGGTGGGTTAGTAGTCTTCCTCAAGCAGTTTCCGTTGTCTTCCTTGCTGTTACCATTTTAGGAAGGCAGGGAGAAAAATCCTTCCCCCACTACAACCAGTGCCTGATAACCTCCTTGTACTGGTGACCCAAGGAGAGAGATAAGAAAGTGGCAAGATTCATCTAATGTAAATGTGGCGTTAAATTTCCAGTGGATATGGTGGGGATCAAGCTGGATTTACTTAGGAGGACTTTAAAAAAAACAACCCTGTGTATCTTCTCCCTTCGGAAGCTCATTGCTTGCCTTTTTTGGGGAGCTAGTGTTGTGCCTGTGCGAGAGAGTGGGGTTCAGTGTATTATTTAAAAACAAAAGGTGTGCGAAGGAGCAAAAGAGAACAATGAGTACAAAATATTTTGGGGGATCAATAAAGAGGGAGTGGATTTGTAGGGTGCTGGCAACGCTCAGCCCCTGGGCCTGGGAGAGAGTGAAATTGACAGTGCAGATATGTGAGGGGATGGCAAACATTCAGGCGGAAGATGGACGGACAGGCGGTGAGGGCAGGTCGACATGGGCTCAGAGTCGCGCGTTTTGTGGGGAGCGGGTACGGAGAGCAAGGAAAAGGGGAAGGAACAAGAGAACAAATTGTGTGAGGGGACGGGGGAAGCAGAGATATAACTGGGCAATGGCAAATAACGGGCAGGGGCAGCAGGGTGGGCTGTATATGGGTGACGGACGGCTGAGAGACAACCGAATATCGAGGCCTTGGCATGCCCTCATCCTGCAGAACTTCTGTGGTCCTGTGGCTCATTCATAACATGCCCCCCTCATGTTGCTCCCAGTTCTGCTGGCACCGTATGCAATTCATCACACAGTACATCACATTAAAAATAAAAAAATTAAAAGGTCTGCCTCAGACCCCACGCCCTGCCCGCACGGCAGGCGACCCACGGACATTGGGGGAGCCTCGAGGGTCTGGCTGGCGGGCCGGAGACCTGCGGGCATTGGCTGGGCTGCTGCGGCCTGTCGGCTGGCGAGCCGGAGACGCCCTGGTGAGGGCGGGAGAAGGTGCAGGCGAGGCTCGGGCGGGGGCCGGAGAAGGTGCAGGTGAGGCTCGGGCGGGGGCCGGAGAAGCCCGTCCGTGGGCTGGGGAAGCTCGTCCGCGGGCCGGAGACCCCCGAACTGGGGCTGGAGAAGCCGACGAGGGGCCTCGTGGGGGTCCCTGGGTCACCTCGATCGTCAGCACCCCGTGGACCTGGGAGAGCTGAGGGCTGTCCAAGCTGGCAACCAGCTGGCGCTGGCCTGCACGGAGAGGTGTGAAGGTCTGTCGTAGCGTCACGGTTTGGTGTGGGCCGATATTTCTGCAAAAGAGGGAGAAAGAGAGAGTCAGGTTTCCCAGCTTGTGTTTTCAGAAAGGCCAGGTTTCAGAAGTAAAAAGGTAAAGAACCCCTCATGGTTAAATCCAGTCATAGGTGACTATGGGGTTTTGGCACTCATCTCACTTTCAGGCCAAGGGAGCCAGCGTTTGTCCGCAGACAGCTTCCCGGGTCATGTGGTCAGCAGGACTAAACTGCTTCTGGCGGAATGGGACACAGCGACGGAAACCAGAGCACATGGAAACGCCATTTACCTTCCCGCCACAGCGGTACCTATTTATCTACTTGCACTGGTGTGCTTTCGAACTACTAGGTTGGCAGGAGCTGGGACAGAGCAACGGGCGCTCACCCCATCGTGGGGATTCTAACCGCTGACCTTCTGATCAGCAAGCCCAAGCGGCTCAGTGGTTTAACCCACAGTGCCACCAACGTTCTGGTCCAGTGCCAGGGCTCGAGGAGTCCAATCCACCAATTCTGAGAATGCGAGAACCTAATTGCATGTTCTTACTAGAAACATTGTGCCTTAACTTTGGTCAACTCTTCACTAATTTGGTTTAAGGTTCCACCCCAAAGCCTCTGTCATAAGCAACTCCTGAATTAAGGACAAAATGAAAACTAGGGAGCTATCTGGCAACCCAGACAGATGGGTAGGGTATAAATATTAACAGTGCTCCCCCCAAAAAAATGTTTAGGGGTACTCTCATTTTCCTACTCATATTGAAGTACTGCCCTTCAATGAGGCTGAATTTAGATTCACAAAATGTTTAGAGGTATGCGTACCCCTGTGTCCCCCCCAGGAAAAAAGCACTGAATATTACAATAATCATTTATTATTGTTGTTATTATTTTGATCTGTAGATTGACTCAAATTTGGGGAGTTTTTCATTTGCCCTTTCCCTCCTTTCAGCTCTGGTTTGTTGAGTGTTTAAAATGGCATCTGTATTACGCGGATGTGAATTTTGCTGAACGCTTTCATATAGCACCTGGTAATCTTCCGACGAAGGGAAGATGGTTATTGTTTCAGATGCACAACGCCCTTAAATGGCAGCCCTGTCCCAAAGAATCCTGGGAAAGGTAGGTTTACTCACCCCACTGTCATTGTATTTGGGGTGGAGAGCCCCGAGCCCTCCATATGGAAGATGGCCCCGGTCAGCGTCACCGGAAGTGGGTTCTTGAAGACAATCTGGACTTGGGTTTCTTGTCCAACAATAGCTGGGCCCAGCAACTGTTGTCGGAGCGAGAGAAAGGAGAGAACAGAGAAAGCATTTTCAAGGGTGGGTAGTTCCAGATTTACGTATAAGCTAAACAAGCTATCGTTTAGGGCCCCACTCTCTTGGGGGCCCCCCCCAAAAATTTAAAAAACAACAACTGGATGTACATTTCCAAAATATAAGATAAAAAACAAATAAAACCTACATACAGCAACAGTGTTTTGTGTTGTGCAGGCTCCTATGATGTAAGGCCTGCTAGCCTGCTCCCTAAAATATCACTGGTTTGCTCATTTCTATATATAGGGTGCCTACATTCTGCACCGACTGGTTGCATGGCAACATGGGCAAATGGTTTGAGATACCTGTGAGGTCCATAAATAACCATATAGCATATTTTCTTTTATTCTTATAGACAACATTTTCAATGTATGATTCTTCCATTCCACCCCCCACAGCTTTGACCACCCATCTGCCCCATTGTCTCCTTTTCTCTTTGAATTTGTCTTCTTGATCTTCCCTTTCTACTAACGTTTTATAAATTTCACTGGTTTCCCCTTCTATAAGGGGTACCTCGGTTTACGAACTGAATTCCAGAGGTCCGTTCTTAAACTGAAACCTTTTCTTAAACCGAGGCGAGCTTTCCCTAATGAGGCCTCCCACCGTCAGTGCCCTTCCACTGTTTGGATTCTGTTTGTAGACCAAGGTAAAGTTCTCAAACCGGAACACTACTTCTGGTTTTGCGGAGTTCGTAAACCGAATAGTTCTTAAACAGGGCTGTTTGTAAACGGAGGTACCACTGTATTTTCATCTTTATCTCCCCTTTTTATAATCATCCCACCCAAAAAAATTGTATATTCTTTGCAGTTCTTGTTTTGTTTTTTTAACATGACTAAAATGCTCGTTAAAGATCCATTCGAGTCAACTGGGGTGTTGAAAACTGCCTGGGATCCACTGGTGTTCCTGTGGTCCCAGAACCCCACTACAAACACCTGGTTTTCTAGGCATAGTCCCCTGGGTGTGGGACGTCATCCCTGTGGCCCCCCCAGGCTTCTTTATCTGGCTCTCAAAATCCTCTTCTGGACACTCCTGCTTGCTAGTTCTGCTCCATGCCTCAAATCTGTCCTCAAACCCCTCAAATTCCCTTTGGCTTGTCTACACGGAGGACAGCGAGGTAATTACACGCAAAGGCAATGTTTACATCCATGGCTCCACCCACTTTGGTCTCTGGCCCCGCCCACCATGGCAACTGGCCCTCCAAAGGCTGCCCAGAAGAGAAAGTGGCCCTCAAGCCCCCCCACCCCAAAGAGTTCCCCCACCCCTGACTCTAAACCACAGCCCCTGCGCCATACCGTCAGAGTGAGGTCCGGCGTCCGCAAACGGAAGGTATGCTCCTTCGCGATCACCTGGCCGGTTTCGGCCACTTTCCCCGAGATGCTCAGCTTCATGGCTCCCTGGTCAACCAGGTGGGGCTTGTACTCCGCGTAGGAGACCACCATGGGAACAGCCTGGCCTGGAAGGGAAAGGCAGGGGAAGGGTTACGCAAACTGGGACCGAAAATCATGACAAGCTCCACGGCACAACCTGTGGCTCTACGCAGCTCAGGGCCAGGTTCCCCGAGAGACGGACCACTTTAGTATTTATTTACTTTATCCCTTAAACACTCAGTCGATTGCCACAGTCTGTGGAAGAGTCAAGTTCCAAAGATCGCTGAAACCCGCTCTGCTGTAACCCTGAGTGTCTGGAGGCAGTTGGAGGATGGATGGCGGCTAACAGATTGAGGTTGAATCCTGACAGGACAGAAGTACTGTTTTTGGGGGGACAGGAGGTGGGTGGGTGTGGGGGATTCTCTGGTTCTGAATGGGGTAACTGTGCCCCTGATGGACCAGGTGCGCAGCCTGGGAGTCATTTTGGACTCAGCGCTGTCCATGGAGGCACAGGTTAAATTCGTGTCCAGGGCAGCTGTCTACCAGCTCCATCTGGTACGCAGGATGAGACCCTTCCTGCCCGCAGACTGTCTCACCAGAGTGGTGCATGCTCTAGTTATCTCCCGCTTGGACTACTGCAATGCGCTCTACGTGGGGCTAACTTTGAAGGTGACCCGGAAACTGCAACTAATCCAGAATGCGGCAGCTAGACTGGGGACTGGGAGTGGCTGCCGAGACCACATAACACCGGTCCTGAAAGACCTACATTGACCCCCAGTACTCAGAGCAGGGCTTTTAGCATAGAATATCCGTACAGTATTCTGCAAATCATAAAACTTCTTTTGAAGTTTTACTTCAAAAGTGCACTTTACTTCAGTGCACTACACTGAAATGTTTAAATGTTTCTTTCGTTGTTCTCGACGCTTCCTGCCACAGCTGCCATCCTCTCCTTCAAGAACCACTGACTTAGAGAGAACACACCACGTGCCGTGGATTTTCTCCACGGCGCCCCCGGCTCCACCCATTTTGCCACGTCTAGCGGCTATTCCTCTGCCACGGGGAGGCCCCTTGCAATGGGGTTGTCTGATATAACGCAGTGGGCCCAAGCAGATATGAACACGTGGCCGGGTGATTTAAGGTGACCAAGAGCCAGTGTGGCGTAGCAGTTCGAGTTTTGGACCAGGACCTGGGAGAGAGCCGGGTTCGAATCCCCATTCAGCCATGAAGCTCAGGACCACAATACCTCAAGGCCACGTCTTTCCATTTGAACCCACCCGGGGATCTGAGATCATCTTCCGAGGCCCTCCTTCATGTGCCTCCTCCTTGAGCGGTCTGGAGGGTGGCAACATGAGAATAGGGCCTTTTCTGTGGTGGCTCCCTGTCTGTGGAATGCCCTTCCCAGGGAAGTTCGCCTGGTGCCTTATTATACATCTTTAGGTGCCAGGCAAAAGCGTTCCTTTTTGACCGGGCCTTTGGTTGACCTGATGGACATCGACCTATACCCTTTTAAAACGTGGCTCTTTTTGAGGGGGTGCTACTGGGTTATTGTGGGTGGCGCTGTGGGTTAAACCACAGAGCCTAGGACTTGCCGATCAGAAGGTCGGCGGTTCGAATCCCCGCGACGGGGTGAGCTCCCGTTGCTTGGTCCCTGCTCCTGCCAGCAGTCAAAGTGCAAGTAGATAACTAGGTACCGCTCTGGCGGGAAGGTAAACGGCGTTTCCATGCGCTGCTCTGGTTCGCCAGAAGCGGCTTAGTCATGCTGGCCACATGAGCTGCACACCGGCTCCCTCGACCAATAAAGCCAGATGAGCGCCGCAACCCCAGAGTCGGCCACGACTGGACCTAATGGTCAGGGGTCCCTTTACCTTTACCTTACTGGGTTATTGTTCTTATTTTGATTTTATATATTGTGCTCTTTTCTGTGAAGCGCCATGAGACCTCCGGGTATAGGGGCAGCATATAAATTCAGTAAATAAATAATAATGATGATGATGATGATGATGATGATGATGAAGTTCCCTTGGTGACCCTTGGGCCAACCTCTTAGCCTGGCCTACCTCGCAGGCATGTCGTGAGGGTGAAAAGGAGGAGAAGCCTGCCCACCACTCTGAGATCCTTGGAAGAAGGTGGTATACAAATTTGAAAAAACAACAAATAAATAGGGTGTCGTACTTCCGCTGGCCGGCACCTGGACCTCCCTCTTCTCCTGCTTGAAGTTGCTGCCCGTTACGCCAGTGTAATACATGACGGCCACGAAGAGGTTGAGGGAGACGCTGCGAGGCATGGAGCTGCGGTTCTTCAGGATGACCCTCAGGGAGATGTCTTGGCCCGTGTAGGCCTCCTGGGTGTCCACCGTCACGGAGATGTCGTCGCCCCACTCCTTGTTGGTGTAGATGTGGGCCTTGGTGCCGTGCTTGGCGGCCGTTTCGACCGCTTTGCGCTCCGCTTCAGAGCCTGGGAGAGGAAAAGAGGGAGAAGGATGGAGAGAGATGCTCAGAGGCTGCTGCTTCTGCAGCCAAGGAGCCAGGTGAAGATCCCAGGTGAAAAGATGGTTTCATTCCAAACTGCCTGGAATGGAGCTTTTTATTTACCCCCCCCCCCCCATAATTTTAATCAAATTTTCCGTTTTACATTTTCAAATATTCATTCAAGCAACCTTAAAATACCAACGGCTTCCCTTTTTCTCTTTCCACGGTTCATTTTGCAGTCACAAATCCCTGCATATTTTATTCCAAAATCGTTCCTTTTTAACCAGGTTGATCTGATTTACATCCTATGCCCTTTTAAAATGTGGTGTTTTTTTGTGAGAGGGGGGGTTATTGGGTTCTTGTTTTTATTTTTATTAGGTATTTTATTAGGGTTGTTTTTTTTAACCAATCTGCGGGAGGCAGTGGAAGACAGGAGTGCCTGGCGTGCTCTGGTTCATGGGGTCACGAAGAGTCGGACACGACTAAACAACAACAATCTTGATTTTATTCCCATCAGATGTCAAAGAAATAAAGAACTATCTGACTTTTAGAAGACATCTGAAGGCAGCCCTGTTCAGGGAAGTTTTTATTGTTTGATGTTTTATCGTGTTTTCAATATTCTATTGGGAGCCTCCCAGAGTGGCTGGGGAAACCCCAGGCAGATTGGCAGAGTATAAATAAATTATTATTAATTATTATTATTATTATTATTATTATTATTATTATTATTATTATTATTATTATTATAGTGGTACCTCGGGTTGCATACGCTTCAGGTTACAGACTCCGCTAACCCAGAAATAGTACCTCGAGTTAAGAACTTTGCTTCAGGATGAGAACAGAAATTGTTCTCCGGCGACGCGGCAGCAGCAGGAGGCCCCATTAGCTAAAGTGGTGCTTCAGGTTAAGAATAGTTTCAGGTTAAGAACGGACCTCTGGAACGAATTAAGTACTTAACCCGAGGTACCACTGTGTTGTTGTTGTTGTTGTTGTTGTTATTGCTATTTATTATTATTAATTTATGTGTGTCCTGCCTCAGGAATCCCAGCTATCTGCCCCCTTGTCCACACAGCACATTACCTTCAGGATGTTTGTAAATGTCGGTGACATCGTGGCGCTGATTTGAGCCCACTGCCTTGGTACTGATTAAGTGACCGATTGCTTTCTCCTCCACGTAGACGATCTTGAAGCTGCCATCAGACTGGCGCTGCCAATACACCTTGTCGCTGTTCACCTGCAGAGAGAGAGAGAGAGAGAAAGTGGGTTAGAGAAAACCATCAGCAGGCCCGCCGCCGTAAAAACCACACCTGTGTTTGCCCATGGTTCTGTTTGGGGGTAGAGGGGCATCTCTCTGCCCCTTGTCATTTCACATAATTGTAGATTTGGAAGGGACCACGAGGGCCATCTTGTTCAACCCCCTGCAATGGAGGAATCTTTTGCCCAACGTGGGGCTCAAACTGCTGACCCTGAGGGTCACAGCCTCATGCTCTACCAACTGAGCTAAACTTGTCCAAAACCTGAACCTTGCTTAATGAACCAGGCAGAGGGCCTGAATGTTGAAACCATTGCAAGAAGCAAAGCTACAGGGAACCAGGCAGAGGGCCTTCTCGGTGGTGGCGCCCGCCCTGTGGAACGCCCTCCCACCAGATGTCAAAGAGATAAACAACTACCTGACATTTGGAAGACATCTGAAAGCAGCCCTGTTTAGGGAAGTTTTTAATGTGTGACATTTTAATGTATTTTAAATATTTGTTGGAAGCCGCCCCAAGTGGCTGGGGAAACCCAGCCAGATGGGCAGGGTACAAATAATAAATTATTATTATTATTATTATTATTATTATTATTATTATTATTATTATTATTACTGTATTAGTGATAGAATTGACGTCTGCATTCCTGGGGAGCTCTCCCTGGTGCTGAAGGATCCAGCCTTAATCAGAGATGCGGTGACATGACCAGGGGATCTCTCAGTAGCATTCGCACATGCGAAATCATTCAGAAACAAGTACCTCAGCAAAGCAGAAGGAGGCATCGTATTTCATGTAGACCAGCCCGTTCTTGATGGCCTCTACGGAGCAGGGACCGCAGCAGAAAATGCCTGTTGAGGAAAGCAGGGAAGAGATGAGACGGAGTGCCGTGCCAAACTCCCCGTCCCCTTTCCAGAACAGACAATGGCTTCCAGCGTTAATCTGCGGAACTCCTTGCAGCACGATTTGAACTGGCGTCCATACCATGGCAGGTGTTGCTTAAAAATGAAACCACGAAGCAAATTGTTCTCCCTACCAGGTGATTCTTCCTCAGTACTCAAACTCAGGAGTTTCCCTCAGTGATTCAAGCACCTTTTATGGGGCCAAGCAGAGTCTGATTGGCTCACAAAGTCACCTGACCCCTACTGGCCGGATGGCTGCAGTACCGGCCTCCAGCCACCTGCAGCGCTGGTGTGCCAGTTCAGTAAAGCATGCCAGTTGGGGCTGATGGGAGTTGGAGTCCAAAACAGCTGGAGGACATCAGAGTCTTTTTGTGTGTGTGCAGGAATCCTTCCTTGACTCACCGCTGCTGGATTCCTGGGGCGTCGCATCGACAACCTGCCACCCGTCAAACCCTGAAGGCAAATCGGGACGTTTCATCCAGCAGTCGTTCCAGACATGGAAATTCCTGCATCCGGACAGGGGAGAAAAAAAGAATTAAAATGGGGTACTTGGAAGTGGAAAGAAGCAGAAGTCCCAGCAAAGGAAGAATGGAGACAAAAACTTACGGAATATGCAGAAATGGCGAAACTTATCAGAAGAATAAGAAATCAAGATAAGAAACTTTTTTTCCAATAAAAGAATGGAAATGGTTTATTGAATGTTTATAGATAAATTGCAAACAGATAAAAAACATGGGCAGGGTTATTGTAATAACCTGCAGTTATTACATAAGAGTATATATTTAAAGTAGATAATTAAATGAGCAAATTAAATGAATTTGGATAGGCAGAAGAGATTATAAAATAAGTTTAAAGAACCACAGAAAGTGGGGAAATGTTTGATTGTAAAACTAATGAAATGTGTAAACTTGAAAAGTGTACCGTACTTTTCCATGTATAAGACACCCCCATGTATAAGTCGCCCCTAATTTGGGGGACTCAAATTTAAGAAAATTGGGGGAGATGGCTCAGAGTTGTTGAGCTTTTCGGGGTGAGGATTGCCAAGAGTTGTTGAGCTTTTTCGGGGGGGGGGGGGATTGCACAGGGCTGTTGAGCTTTTTTTTAGGGGGGATTGCCGAAAATCGCCAATCAACACCAGGCCTTGACGCAGCAGCCAATAACACGCCCAATAGCCGCTGACAGCCGCGGCAGTAACCAATCAAATGCCCGCCCTATACACTCTCCATGTCTAAGACGAACACCACTTTTTAAAGAAAAAAACCTAGTCTTATACACAGAAAACTATGGTAAATAAAAAGTTTCTCTTTAAAAAAGCGGGGTACTTGGGTGGCGGCTGTCCTGGGTTCGCCCTTCCTCCTGAACGCAGGAACCCAAGATGGAGGCGGCAGGGTCGCCATACTTACCAAACAGAGTCGGCGTTGAGGTTCTCCAGCGGCTTCATGTTCTCGTCAAAGTATATGTCCATAGTGAGGCTGACGTCTGTATCGTGCGCCGAGTTGTAGTTGGTGACGGTCCGTGTTGGAATGCCCAGGCACCGGAGGACTGGAGGGACAAGGAGGAGGAATGGGAAGAGATAATAATAATAATAATAATAATAATAATAATAATAACAACAACAACTTTTATTTATTTCCCTCCCTCCCCAGCCAAAGTCGGGCTCAGGGTGGCTAATGTCAGATACATAACATTGATATAAAATCAAACAATAATTAAATTACCCCCTAAAAACATGTAAAAATCAAATTTAAAGTCTAATTAGATGGCTTTCCACAGGGTTAGGGTTGGGAACAGTAAGTGCTCCACTGAATTGAAATTTCAGCCTTCGCGACATAGGAAAACGGCCAGGTAAGCAGACATTTTCGTGGAGGGTCAAGATATGAAGTGATATGCATGAAATTTCATATATAGCTATATAATCCCTAGTGTAGTAAGATAAGACCTTTGGAGCAGGCATTTTTTTTAAAAAGTTCTTTATGAACTCCCCCCTCCATGATGGCAAGCAGGGTGAACCGCCCCCCGCCCCCCCTTCCTATGCCTCTTGGAGATGACAATGGAGAGTTAAAAACATGGAGGGAGGGTGAAGGAATGACGACAACAGATTTCCCATCCTTATAAACAACTGAGGATGTGATGTTGGTCGGCCCCTTTGAGGACCAGGGTGCTGGACCACATGGACCCGATCCTGCAAGGCCCTCCTTCTGTCCATGCCCTTCCCCTCCCTTCCCCAGAGCCCACTCTCGTCCCGTCTCCTCGCAGACGGCAGCTACCTGTAGTCACGACTCCGGCAAACACCCAACACTGCCCGTAGAGAACTGGGTAGCCCGTCTTGTGGTACTTCAGTAAGATATCCCGGCTGCCCACCCAGGCCGAAGGGTTGGTGCCGCGCGAGTAATCGCCTGTCCAGTTCCCGACCAGCACGCCGTTGTCGTCCAGCGAGTTCACCTGAGAGAGAGAGAGAGAGAGAAAGAGAGAGAGAGGTGGGGAGAATCAGTACGGTTAGCAAGTGCCGTGTCAGCCACAGAGGGACACAAGGTTTCGTTGCTTCGCCTTTAGTAGAATCTTAGAATTGTCGGGTCAGAAGGGACCCAGGGGGTTCTCTAGTCCAACCCTCTGCAATGCGGGAATCTTAGCTCACGGTTCCCTGTACAGATTCCAGCTTAGTTTGCAAGTAGTACGCTAGTTTTATGGCGGCACTTCTAATGGTCCATTTCTACAATGAGAGAGGTGTGCTAAGATTAAGAAGTTCACCGGTGCTTAATCCACGTGGTGGTGCCGCAGAAATATGGATCCGAAGTGTGTAGGCAATAGGAATACTATTACTAGATATACTCAGTCCAGTATATCTGAAGGAGCGTCTCCACCCCCATCGTTCTGCCCGGACACTGAGGTCCAGCTCCGAGGGCCTTCTGGCGGTTCCCTCCCTGCGAGAAGTGAGGATACAGGGAACCAGGCAGAGGGCCTTCTCGGTGGTGGCACCCACCCTGTGGAACGCCCTCCCACCAGATGTCAAAGAGAACAACAACTACCAGACTTTTACAAGACATCTGAAGGCAGCCCTGTTTAGGGAAGCTTTTGATATTTGAATCATTACTGTATTTTAATATTTTGTTGGAAGCCGCCTAGAGTGGCTGTGGAAGCTCCATTTATTACTTATACCCCACCCATCTGGCTGGGTATCCCCAGACACTCTGGGAGTCTCCCAACAAAATATTAAAAACACGATAAAACATCAAACATTAAAAACTTCCCTGTCCAGGGCTGCCTTCAGATGTCTTCCTTTCCCCCCTTTTATAAATGTACAGTGGTACCTCAGTTTACGAACTTAATCCATTCCAGAAGTCCGTTCTTAAACTGAAACCATTCTTAAACTGAGGCGCGCTTTCCCTAATGAGGCCTCCCGCCGTCGGTGCCCTTCCACCGTTCAGCTTCCGTTCTTAGACCGAGGTAAAGTTTGCAAACCGGGACACTACCTCTGGTTTTGCGGAGTCTGTAAACGGAATAGTTCATAAACTGGGTACCACTGTAGAATCAAACATTAAAAACTTCCCTGAACTGAAACTTTCCCTAAAAGTCCGATAGTTGCTTATTTCCTTCACATCTGAAGGGAGGGTGTTCCACAGGGCGGGTGCCACTACCGAGAAGGCCCTCTGCCTGGTTCCCTGTAACCTGACTTCTTGCAGCAAGGAAACTGCCAGAAGACCCTCAGAGCTGGACCTCAGTGTCTGGGCTGAACGATGGGAGTGGAGACGCTCCTTTGGGTATACTGGCCAAAGGCAGGAAGCATATTAGGGATCCCAAAATAGAAATCTACCAGGGAGCCTGCGGTGTCATAGTGGTTAGACTTAGACCTGGGAGACTTGAGTTCGAATCCCCACCCAACCATGAAGCTCACAGGGTGAACTTGTTCCTGTCTCTCAGGCTAACCTCCCTCGCAGGATTGTTGTAGGAATAAAATGACGAGATGTGGAGAACTCCCCTTTAGTTCAGAGGTCGGCAAACTTTTTCAACGGGGCTGATCCACTGTCCCTCAGACCTTGTGGGGGGGTGGACTATATTTTTTTGGGGGAAATGAACGAATTCCTATGCCCCACAAATAACCCAGAGATGCATTTTAAATAAAAGGACACATACTACTCATGTAAAAACATGCAGATTCCCAGACCGTCTGCAAGCCGGATTGAGAAGGCGATTGGGCCGGATCCGGCCCCCGGGCCTTAGTTTGCCTACCCATGCTCTAGCTCCATGGAGATGAAGGTATGATATGAATGCAATAAACAAACAGACTTTCTCCATGCAGAAAGGCAGGTGCTACAAGCTTTCTGAATAGATGGGTACAAGTTGAAGACAGAAAGTCAGAAGATGTTTTTTTTAAAAAAGGAAATGCGTAAGCAAGTTTTGTCAGGCAAGAAGCCGAAACCGTCCTAAGGGCTCACCATGGCAGAGACGACCCGCGAAACCATGATGGGGTCTCCACGACTCGCGTGCGGCATCCCACGCCGGTCCAGGACGTAGAGGCAGGCATCTAAGATACCCTGGTCAAACTGTGGGGGGGGGAGAGGAGAAGGGGGCACCATCAAAGATCTCTCACACGCACACACCAAACTACTCTGGGTACCTAAAGGCACCGTCAAGAGCTCCCGCAGAAGCAAAACTGCAAAGCACCACGATGCAAGCAACAGCGCCTCCTGCTGGCAGAAAACCAGAATAACCACACAAGGCGCTTCAGTGCTGCTCTGTTATTTTCGAAAGACGTCAGAGGGACCTTCGGTTCTCCTCCAGAAGGCCTGTAATAGGCCATCGTCCTGATTTGCTTGCCCAGAGCTAACATGGGGGTTAGATTTTATCTGGCCTTTATTGAGCGTTTGTTCTGATTTGCTTAAAGGTAAAGGGACCCCTGACCGTTAGGTCCAGTCGTGGCCGACTCTGGGGTTGCAGTGCTCATCTCGCTTTACTGGCCGAGGGAGCCGGCGTACAGCTTCCGGGTCATGTGGCCAGCAGGACTAAGCCGCTTCTGGCGAACCAGAGCAGCGCACGGAAACCCCGTTTACCTTCCCGCTGGAGCGGTACCTATTTATCTACTTGCACTCTGACGTGTTTTTGAACTGCTAGGTTGGCAGGAGCAGGGACCGAGCAACGGGAGCTCACTCCGTTGCGGGGATTCGAACCGCCAACCTTCTGATCGGCAAGCCCTAGGCTCTGTGGTTTAACCCACACAGGGAGGTTATATGAGCATTTATCCTTCACACCTCCCAATTTGCTTGTGGAGCATTTATCCATATTTCCTTTCATTTCATGCTTCTCAGGGTGTATCCCCAACACATTCATAACTGAAAAATGTCAGTTTTTTTCATACTTTTAAATTAAATTTTTTAATTTTTATATAAAAAAAAATAGTTGGCACTGCTAAACACTCCGAATGGGTGTCTGACAGTCTGGGGTGTAATGTGCAAATGATTCTAAAGAGGAAGAAAATTCATAGAATCATAGAGTTGAAAGGGACCCCCAACGGTCATCTAGTCCAACCCCCTGCAAGGCAGGAATCTCAACTAAATTATCCCTGACAGATGGCCATCCAACCTCTGCTTAAAAACCTCCAAGGAAGGAAAACCCACAACTTTAGTCAGAATCCCGTTTTTGGTGACTTGAACCCATTGGGATGGGTCCTACCAAACACTCTTGCTCCATCTTCTGTGTAACAGTCCTTGAGATATTTGAAGATGGCAATCGTATCTCTTCTCAGTTTCATCCCTTCTCTGAGCACACCCAAGTCCCTCATCCATTCCCCATAAGCCTTGGTTTCCAGACCCTCGATCATCTCCTCTGCAAATGTCCCACCTTGTCAACATCCCTTTTAAACTGTGGCGCTCAGAACTGGACACAGGACTGACCTAGTCACAAGACAGCAATATTATCACTTCCCTTGACCTGGGTGCTATGCTTCTGCTGATGCAGCCTAGAATAGCATTAGCCTTTTTTGCTGCTGCATCACAGTGTTGGCTCACGATCAGTTTGTGGTCCACCAAGACCCCTGGATCCTTTTCACATGGCCAAGCCAGGTGTCCCCCATCTTCTATTTGACGTTTCTTCCTGCCTAAGTGCAGAACCCGAGATTTGTCCCCAGTGAAATCCATTGTGTTAGTTTGGGCCCAGTTCTCCACTCTGTTAAGGTCGCCTTGAATCGCGATTCGAGAGTTTTTAAGGAGGTTTAGGAGAAGTCATGGAAGCCAGAAGCAGGTTCGATGAACCTGTGGCCCCTCTCACCTTGTACAGGGGTACTGGTAGTGGCGGGCAGCCTCATCTCTGAGGGCTGATGTAAACAATACTGAGCACCGTGAGACCTTAGACCACTTTGCATCCTAAAGGGTAAAGGTAAAGGGGACCCCTGACCATTAGGTCCAGTTGTGACCGACTCTGGGGTTGCGGCGCTCATCTCGCTTTATTGGCTTCCGGGTCATGTGGCCAGCATGACTAAGCCGCTTCTGGCGAACCAGAGCAGTGCACGGAAGCGCCGTTTACCTTCCCGCCGGAGCAATACCTATTTATCTACTTGCACTTCATGCTTTCGAACTGCTAGGTTGGCAGGAGCAGGGACTGAGCAACGGGAGCTCACCCCGTCGCAGGGATTCGAACTGCCGACCTTCTGACTGGCAAGTCCTAGGCTCAGTGGTTTAACCCATAGCGCCACCCGCGTCCTACCTGGGCGTAATTCCACGTGCGTTCCCCAATCTGGGTTTCGGTCCCATAGTAGATCCTCCCCGATTCGTTCAGCACATACTCGTCCAGCCAACCGGTCTTGTCCAGGTAAACAGGATCCTCTGAATGGGGAAAAATGGAAGAGGGGAAGTTTAGGGCAAATTCAGGAGCTTCAAAATTACAGGTCTTTTAAAGGAGGACAGAGACCACCAAACGTGAGTGGAAAAATCACCAACGGGAGGAGGATATTTTGACTCCCTATCATCTTAATTGTGTTTTCTTGTTGATTTTTTAAATTATCTTTTCTATCCGATTTTTCAAATACAAATTTGTAACAAAACCAAATACATTTCCATAGATAGAGAATCTCACGACTCCCTCCCCCCATCCCCTCTCCAGGCGTCTTAATGTCAATGTTTTCAACTGTATATCATAATCTATATTTTATATCCAGTGCTTTTTTATTTAAAAGCATGTTGAGGGGGTACTCTCATTTTTGACTCAAGAAAATCACCATTTTATACTTCAAATTGGGAAAAATAAATACAGTAAATGGACAAAAGTACAAAAGTTCACAAAATGTTTAGGGGTATACATACCCCTGTGTCCCCCCAGAAAAAAGCACTGTTTATATCTATCCATATTGTCCATCGTATTTATTACGTTACAAGTGTGATTAAAATCCTGGTAATGTTTTCATCTGCTTAGCGATCCCCTAAATAAATTATGAATCTTTCCCATTCTTTCTTAAAGTTTTTGTCCTTCCGATCAGCTTCGCCATTTCAGCGTAATCCATCAGTTTAGTTTGCCATTCCTCTTTGGTAGCGACTCTTCTTTCTGTCTCTGGGCTAGTAGCATCCGAGCGGGTCTTGTTGATGGTTTTTAAGTTATATTGCTTTTATGCTTTTATATGACATATGTCACTCTTTTTTTTGGGTGGGTGGGTGTGTTTTGCAATCATTTTTTCAGCGGGAAGGAAAATGGGTGCTCTATGTATGCTCAGAGGCACTTTTTGCTTGGGGTTTTCCAAACCCAGCTCTGCCTCCGAGTGCAATGGAGTTCTCATGAGCTCAACTTAACCTCCCCGACTCTTCCCTTTTGTGGGAAAGGGGAGCTGACCGCCGCTGAAGAGCGCCTGATATTCTGGAACACGTCCCAGGGGCATGCGCAGAGTGCCTTTTGTTATTTTTCATCCCTTATCCTGACACTCCCTGAATGTTCTGCTCGGCTGGCCTTTGTATAAGTCTACAATGCGGAGCCAAGAGATTTATTTTCTTTGGTGCTTAATTCAACATATTCCATTGGAGATAAAAGGTTTCCTTTCTCCACCCCTCCCACCCGCAGATCATTCCCATTTTTCGTGCAAGGTGTGTGCGTGGGACAGAGATAAGACCGTTTCCCCGTGATTCTTGGCATCCGGACAAGCTTTTGCTGGCCAGACCCTTCCAGCAGCGAGGAGGCTAGGAAAAACGAGACCCTCCCGTAAAATTGGGGAAAGACTCTGGCCTGAAATGTGGGATGTGATCCATGGGAGTCAGTCAAGTACAACATTCCTTGAAATGCTAGAGAAGACATGCGAGGGAATGTTTGCTCCAGCCAGTCGAAACTTCCTGTTCCTCCTGGCTGGAACATCCTTCCCTTTGCATGTGATAGAAGGTGGGCGTGGCCTAACCTGTCCAGGTAACCAAAGAACGAGTCACTCAGCACACCTCCCCCTTTTTTTTTTTACAGTGGTACCTCAGGTTACATACGCTTCAGGTTACAGACTCCGCAAACCCAGAAATAGTACCTCGGGTTAAGAACTTTGCTTCAGGATAAGAACAGAAATCGGGCTCTGGCGGCACGGCAGCAGCAGGAGGCCCCATTAGCTAAAGTGGTGCTTCAGGTTAAGAACAGTTTCAGGTTAAGAACGGACCTCCGGAACGAATTAAGTACTTAACCCGAGGTACCACTGTTCTTCTTTCTGCGTTTGACAAGCTTCTAGCTAGGACTGCTCTGCTAGCTCTCACATAGCAGAAGCACTGGGGTTATTCCCCGAAATGGGGTAAATCTGCATGCACATATTGGTAACTAAGTGCCTTCAGGAATCCAACTGTGAACTGATGTAAGTAAACTTCTTTTGTTGACTTTGAATATGTTTATCTGCTCAGATAAAGACACTGATATTCGGAATGAGTTTACACAGCATATATTAGCTCATATGTGTGTTGGGACAGTAAGGCAATAATATACACATCTGTATATTATTATATTGGGACGCAGGTGGCGCTGTGGGTTAAAGCACTGAGCCTCTTGGGCTTGCTGATCAGAAGGTCGGGGGTTCAAATCCCCGCGACGGGGTGAGCTCCCGTTGCTCGGTCCCTGCTCCTGCCAACCTAGCAGTTCGAAAGCACGTCAAAGTGCAAGTAGATAAAGAGGTATCGCTCCGGCGGGAAGGTAAACGGCGTTTCTGTGCGCCGCTCTGGTTCGCCAGAATCGGCTTAGTCATGCTGGCCACATGACCTGGAAGCTGTACGCCGGCTCCCTCGGCCAATAAAGCGAGATGAGTGCCGCAACCCCAGAGTCTGTCACGACTGGACCTAAGGGTCAGGGGTCCCTTTACCTTTACCTTATACTAATATATGGTAATGTGACAGTGTTTTCTCTCCCCCCCCCATTCTCTCTCACTCTTCTCTTTCTTTCTTTTCCTCACTCTATCTATTCATAAATGAAATTCTTCTAATAAATTGATGCTGCTGACCCCAATGGCTATTTTCTGCCTCCCCTGTCAGAGACAGCACACACTTCCAATTACTGGCTATTAGAAACCGCTGCAGCTTCATAGAATCATAGAGATGGAAGAGAACCCAAAGGTCATCTAGCTCAACCCCCTGCGATGCAGGAATCTTTGACTCAACATGAGTCTCGAACCCACAACCCTAAGATTAGGAGCCTCGTGCTCTACTGACACATGCACATAAAGAGGGAGAGAGAGAAAAGAAAGCCGGCCAACTTACGTTTGCACCAGGGATTGAAGAGGATGTAAATATCGTAGCGGGGGTCAAAGGGCATCTGGTATTCGCCCGCCTTGGTCCGCGTCTTGACCCCAAACTGGTACTTTCCGATCACGGCGTTGGGCGAGGTGTTGACCCGCAGGGATATGGTGTTTGTGCCTGTGTCGGTCACCTCTGCTGACCAGAGCCCTCCGTCCATGGCCTTGCCCACTGGAACCAGAATGTACGTCCCCTTTGAGGTCTGTGGTGATGGACCTGCGGGGGGAGAGAAAGAGAGAGAGATTAGCGGGGGGGAAACAAAGGCAAGACCGTTTGGCCGAGCGATCCACCTCCTGCTTCCTGCGTCCGCCAACTACAGCGGTACCTTGGTTCTCAAACTTAATCCGTTCCGGAAGTCCGTTCCAAAACCAAAGCGTTCCAAAACCAAGGCGCGCTTTCCCACAGAAAATAATGCAAAATGGATTCATCCGTTCCAGACTTTTAAAACAACCCCTAAAACAGCAATTTCACATGAATTTCACTATGTAATGAGACCGTTGATCCATAAAATGAAAGCAATAAACAATGTACTGCAGTCACACAACCAATACATCAGTAGCTGAACTGGGTTGCACACAGTCACAAGAGCAAAACAAAAAAGCCACAAAAAGGCAAAATAAAAAGCAAAAACAGACAGACCTCAGCCTAACACCCAAAACGGAAGCGTGGCACTCAAATCGGAAGTGTAACGCTCAAAACGGAGCACGTTCGGCTTCCGAAAAACGATGCGTAAGGGGTACCTTTTATCATATGTGGTGGACGTGTAAGGTAAGAAAAGCTTTCTGGGAAAGGATATATAATGAAATAAAAAAAATGTTTAAAATAACCTTTGTTTAAAAACCAGAAGCTTTCTTATTAGGAATTGTAGGTAGCAACATACCAAAAGATCAGAAAAGACTTTATTTATGGGACAACAGCCGTTCGGATGTTACTAGCCTAGAGATGGAAAGACGAAAGAGTCTCTACCAGAGAGGAATGGCAAACTAAGCTGATGGACTATGCAAAAATGGCAAATCTGACTGGAAAACTCAGGAACCAAAAGGAAAAAAACTTTAAAAAAGAATGGGGAAAATTTGTAAGTTATTTAGGAGGCGACTGCAAGCAGATGGAAACATTAGCAGGATTCTAATCTCACTTGCAATGTAACAAAGATAATATGGATTGATATCAAATTATGGAATAATTTGCAGTTGTAAATGTTGATAATAAGACCCACGGAAGGGGTGGGGAATCTGGAGATTAAGAGAAATCTCTATATATGGATATGCATTTGGATTGTTATAATTTTGTATTTGTAAACTCAAATAAAAATGATTCCCCAATATGTGTAAAGAGGGCACTGGATGCCCTGGGTGGGAGGGAGTTCCACAGCTCAGGGGCCACCACAGAGAAGGCCCTGCCACCCGCCATTCCCAGAATCTCTGAGGGCGAAGGAACAGCCAGGATTGAACAAGCACGTTCTTCCCTGAGACCTCCGGGTATAGGGCGGTATATAAATTCAATTAATAATAATAATAAAATAATTTTACTGGTTTGTTTTTTTAATTGTAGCTCTTCAGCAGCTACCCCCTGCCCCCTAAAAGGCTCCAGGAAGACGGGCTTACAGTTCTTGCACCTCAGGTTTGCAATGTAAAAGATACGACACTAAAGGAAAAGGGAAGGAGGAGGGAGGAGGAAAGAAGCAAACTCAGGCACTGGTTCGATATCAAGGGAGAAACTTGACCTCCAGTGCGGAGGGCAGAAACCTCAGAGCAGTGCTGCCCCGCCCCATTAGCAAGCCGGGACGTCCCGCCGCAAACTGTCCAGATCATTGCCTTTCAGCCCTGGCAGCTGCCCTCCTCCGCTGAGCTGCCTTCTCAGGTTTCAAACCCAGGACCCGCTTGCCTTACCTACAGGAATGTGCCTCGCCCTGGGTTTGGCAGACGCCCCACTGAGCCTGGCAGGGCTGCCGCCCCACAGAGAGGGAGGGGCAAACGCCAGCCTCTCGCTTCTCTCATCTCAAATTCAGCTTGCGAGTTCTGAGTCCTCAGTGCGAATTTCTCCCAACGTATGTCCAATGTGCAACTCGGCCCAAGACACCCCTTTTTTGTGCAATGCCCTTTCGTATGCACCGCTGGGCTGCCAGTCTCCTTGCCAGATTCTATTAACAAGCAGCCCGTATGGCCAGCTGTAAAATAATTTCTTGCCACACGCTGCCTTTGCTAATACTTCTTGCCAAAGTGCAACTTATAGCAAGCGCCGTCTCGTCGATAAGCAACCCAGGCAATTTATTTTATTACTTTTAAGGCAGGATTTCTAAGGCACAGCAGTTCATCTTTGAATAACTTGCTTTGGGCAGGAATCCACCAGGTGCAGCCTGTTTCGAAGCTTCCACGGACAGATTTCTGCCTGCCACCCAATTCTTTAGAGCGCAAGAGCTCTGCCCAGGAGGGAAAGGTGGCAACCGCGCACGTATCTGAATGCAGAAATTTTCTGCTCTGTTCATGCTCAGAAGTACCCTGAACCTCAAGGGCATGAGAAACACACATCTCTCCGCACACAGCCAGAACTCAGAGTCTTCTTTTTTTTTGGCTGGGTCACAGACCATTTCTCCACAAAAAAACACAGGCCTGGCTGCTTTTCTCGCTCGATTTCCTTTGTTTGTTGATATTAGGATTTCAGGAACTGCTGGCTTTATCAAGCAAGGCCTGGAAGCAGCCAAGGAGGTGGCTGTTTTCACCTCAGGTAGCCTGAAAAGCATAAACAAAATGTGCTCCACCTCTGCAGCCTTGGTGGGCCTGTGATTTGAGAGGTATTGACCCATCACCGCCTCAGAAAGATGTATTTCAGCCGACCGCAGAAGCGGGAACAGATAACCAAAAAAGAACACAGCTGCGGTGTAAACAGAGGACATTGCCAAATGACCCTCCCAGAGGCCAGCGAGGCTGCTCCTCTGCCTTTCACAAATATTCGCCCACCAGAAAAAACGGATCAGAGTTGCTCACGAGAGGCACAGGAACAAGGCGTGCCGAGAAAGTTGGCCACTCTCGTGAGGGTTCCCCCCGCCCCCCAGGATCCTGAGGGCCACATTTCTTTCTGTTTTTGTTTTTTTATATATAAATATTTATTAAAGTTTTCACAGTATTACATAATGAAAAAGAAAAAATACAAAATACAAAATAAAAAAACAGTTAAAAATAATTCCATTTCTTTCTGAGCAAGACCTTCCGGGGGCCACAAACTGGTGGTGGGAAGGGCCAGAGGCGAAAATGGGCAGAGCGACGAACGAAAAGCTTGGGGACTGAGAGCCAATGGGCTATGCAGAAATGGCAAAGTCGGTAGCATTATTAAGAGATGAAAAGGAGCTTTTAACAGAAGAATGGGGGGCTTTTTGGGAAAGCACTGCAAACAAACAAAACTGCAGGCAGGATTCAAGATAGGAGCAGCAGGAGAAAAATGATAGAAGTATTTGTATCAGAGGGGTTTTTGTAACTGAGTTTGATATATAGTACAGTCACGAGTGCCCAGGAGGTGTAGTGGTTAGAGCAGGCATGTCCAAAGTCCGCTTCGGGGGCCTAATCCAGCCCACCAGTCGGTTTAATCCGGCCCCTGTGGTAGTTTATTTCCTGGGGTAAAATGCTAAAAAACCCTCAACAACTTAATCCTAAAGAAATTTCAACAACTGCAATCTTAAAAAAAGTTTAACAACTTTGGACGGCCCTCACGGCCCTTCACTTCATCAAATCTGGCCCTCTTTGAAAAAAAGTTTGGACGCCACTGGGTTAGAGTGTCAGACCACGGCCTGGAGGGCCTGAGTTCGAGTCCCCACTCGGCAACGAAGCCCACTAGGTGTTACCTTGGGCCCAGTCCCTGCCCGTCTCTCCACCTAGCCTACCCATAGCTGCCAACGTTTTCCTTTTTTAAAGGGAAATTCCCTTATTCCAAATAGGATTCCTCGCAAGGAAAGGGAAAAGTGGACAGCTAAGAGCTCACCTCGTGGGGTTGTTGTGTGAGGAGGGAGAGAACCAGACGTCGCACTTTGAGCTTCCCGGAGGAAAACACGGGATTATTATCCGAAAATAATATTTGGTTGGTGGGCTCTGGCAGTGAGGAGAAGAGCACACAGCACCTGTTGAACTGCGGCACGTATGCCGACAAAGCTTGCTTCGGCTCTTGTGCAAAAGAACCAGATCAGAGAGATAAGCGCGCTCACTCCCTGCTCTGAGTAGACCCACACCCAGCAGCTGGGCCGAGGTGGCTCCTCGCATCCTTTGGAGGGAAATCGGGAACAGGTTGTGTCCCAAACCTCTTCATGTTCTCTCCCAGCCTCCAGCAAGCAGGTTGGGGCAGGAAAAAGCCAAACCTGTTTTTAAGTGGGGCGCGGCACCTCCATATCGACTCCTTTCTCCTCCCTCCTACACCTAGAGAGCTTGCAGCTGGCGAGAGGTCCCATCGCTGTGTCACCCGCGTCTCCCCTTCTCCTCCCTGGCTGTGGGTGCGCCACGACTCTCCTTCCCACCCTGTGGCGCAAGCCTCGTGCCTTTAAGCAGCCGTGCGGCGGGCAGAAATCCACCAGGCGGTGTTTCTTCTCCTGGGACTGTTAGAAGAATCTGCACCTGGTGGATTTCCGCCTGCGGCTAAACCGTAGGTGGAAACACATTCGTTTTAAAGGTTTCCAGGGGGCAGCCGGCGGGGAACAACAGAGGAGGACAGGGGTGCGCAAAATGGTGCCCCCGTTCTGGAGGAGAGCCTTCCGCAAACTGGTGCCGGCTGGCATTGATGGGAGTTGCACAACATCAAGAGGGCAGAGTTGTGATGAAGGCCTATGAAACCCGACCGATAGGGCATTCCAGGACAGGAAAAGACTCAAAGTATAATTAACATCTTTCCTTTAATGTGCTCGCCAGAAGACTTGGCAAGAGGATCTTTCCAAGAAGATCTTTCTCATCTACGAGATTACACCCAATAGGTGTATCCCTAAGGGGTCCCCCCCCCCCGGAGGAGTTGTCTGGCCCTAGCCCCCATCTGGGCGTCGGACGGAAGCAATTCCTCATGGATCCCTTTAGCAGAATAGCCTTAACCAGGGAGGGCGAGGCAGACGCTCTGATTATCGCCTGCTTGGACTACTGCAATGAGCTCTACATGGGGACCCGGAAATTATAGAATCATAGAATCCTAGAGTTGGAAGAGACCACAAGGGCCATCGAGTCCAACCCCCTGCCAAGCAGGAAACACCATCAGAGCACTCCTGACATATGGTTGTCAAGCCTCTGCTTAAAGACCTCCAAAGTAGGAGACTCCACCACACTCCTTGGCAGCAAATTCCACTGTCCAACAGCTCTTACTGTCAGGAAGTTCTTCCTAATGCTTAGGTGGAATCTTCTTTCTTGTAGTTTGGATCCATTGCTCCGTGTCCGCTTCTCTGGAGCAGCAGAAAACAACCTTTCTCCCTCCTCTATGTGACATCCTTTTATATATTTGAACATGCCTATCATATCACCCCTTAACCTCCTCTTCTCCAGGCTAAACATGCCCAGCTCCCTTAGCCGTTCCTCATAAGGCATCGTTTCCAGGCCTTTGACCATTTTGGTTGCCCTCCTCTGGACACGTTCCAGTTTGTCAGTGTCCTTCTTGAATTGTGGTGCCCAGAAATTACAACTAATCCAGAATGCGGCAGCCAGACTGGTGACTGGGTGTGGCTGCCGAGACCATATACCACCAGTCCTGAAAGACCTACATTGGCTCCCAGTACAGTGGTACCTCAGGTTAAGTACTTAATTCGTTCCGGAGGTCCGTTCTTAACCCGAAACTGTTCTTAACCTGAAGCACCACTTTAGCTAGTGGGGCCTCCCGCTGCCACCGTGTGATTTCTCTTCTCATCCTGAAGTAAAGTTATTAGCCCGAGGTAATATTTCTGGGTTAGCGGAGTCTGTAACCTGCAGCGTATATAACAGGTACCACTGTACATTTCCGAGCACAATTCAAAGTGATGCTGCTGACCTGGAAAGCCCTAAACAGCCTCAAAGGCCCAGTATACCTGGAGGAGCGTCTCCACCCCATCGTTCTGCCTGAGGTCCAGAACCGAGGGTCTTCTGGCGGTTCCCTTCCTGCGAGAAGTGAGGTTACAGGGAACCAGGCAGAGGGCCTTCTCAGTGGTGGCACCTGCCCTCTGGAACGCCCTCCCATTAGATGTCTAGGAAATAAGCAACTATCTGAGTTTTAGAAGACATCTGAAGGCAGCCCTGTTTAGGGAAGTTTTTAACAATTGATGTTTTATCGTGTTTTTAATCTTTTTAAGAGTGAGGGCACAAGGAGAAGGGGATGACAGAGGACGAGATGGTTGGACAGTGTTCTCGAAGCTACCAACATGAGTTTGACCAAAGTGAGGGAGGCAGTGGAAGACAGGAGTGCCTGGTGTGCTCTGGTCCATGGGGTCACGAAGAGTCGGACACGACTAAACGACTAAACAACAACAATCTTTTGTTGGAAGCCACACAGAGTGTCTGGGGAAACCCAGCCAGGTGGATGGGATGTAAATAATAAATTATCATTACAGTGGTACCTCGGGTTACAGACGCTTCAGGTTTCAGACTCCGCTAACCCAGAAATAGTACCTCGGGTTAAGAACTTTGCTTCAGGATGAGAACAGAAATCGCGCGGCGGCAGCGGGAGACACCATTAGCTAAAGTGGTACCTCAGGTTAAGCACAGTTTCAGGTTAAGAACGGACCTCTGGAATGAATTAAGTTCTTAACCAGAGGTACCACCATATCATTATCATTATCATTATCATTATCATTATCATTATCATTATCTAACCTCCCCTCCAACCATGATGAAAGATGGCTGCTATCATTAATCCTGCTGTGGAGACTCCATGGAGAGCTGCAGTCTACCTGCTTGGGCCCAGAGCAGGAGAGAGCCAGTGCCTGCACACATCCCCTTGCTCCTAGCAGGCCTTCCTGGAGGGATGTGGTGGACACACTACGAAAGGCACAACGACGGATAGACCTTTCAGTCCAGCAGGCCACATCCTCTTGACGCACGAAGCCTGCCAGTGATCGGGGTGGGGCAACCCGTTTGCCAGCAACACCGCCAAGGAGATCTGAGTTGGCGAACGCCTGGCAGGTTTCTGATACCATCAGTGGCTGCTGTGGTCCCATTTTAGGCCTCTTGAATGAGAGGCTCTGGAATTTGGGGACCCCCCCCCCTCCAACAGCTTGGAAGCTCCCTTTAATTCCAGATGTGCAAAACAGCTGGATGAAAAGCAGCTCTGGAGTGCCTCTAGATTCTCAGCAGTTTGCAGGACGGATCCAAGCACATACTGTACTGGGAACGTTGGGCTTGCGCAAGTCATTATCATTTCCTAATTATGAACTACCTCTTTCCCGACGCCAACGCATCTTCCCAGACTTTCATTCAGACAAGGGATGTTCACAACAACATGGATTCTCAATCCACTCCCAACACAACTTAATGTATGAATGAACCAATAATAATAATAATAATAATAATAATAATATTTAGTTATACCCCGCTCTCCCAACCCAAAACCGGGCTCAGAGCGGCTAACATCAAATGTATTAACATAAAATCAGGCAATCAATTAAAATACATCCCAAAATACTCCTGCTTTTATGGCCAGAAACCAAGTTTGAAGCGTGCATGGAGGACTGCTCAATTGCCAGACAAAGGGTGCTCCCAGACTGTCACTATTTTGGGGCTCCATCACGCACCGCCGGTGGCGCAACGAACCCGCTCCCCTGCTAAATGGGGTGCTTTTTTTCGTAATAAGGAAAACGAGGCAGAAAGTGTGACACTGACGCCTTCAAACCTCAAACCTCCTCACAAATGAATCGGGGTGGAAGGATGCTTCCATAAATGACAAACGTCATCTCCTCTCCCTGCAAGCAAATCAGATTGAACGGTCAAGGAAATGGGCTGTCCGGAAGCAGCCTCAAAAAAGGGTTGGTAAGGATCTGCGTGATTAGCCAGGCAGAGAATAAAGGATTCTGCTGAGTCTCGTTTCCTCCAGCCAAATAATTATGTGGGCACCAAATTGGGCCGTTTGGGCAGGAGCAGCCGTTCCCATCAATTGTCCTTGCAGCATCGGGCAGTTTTGTGGTTTCCCTTTGATGTTGATGGTCCCTGGGACCAATGCCCTCAATTATCTTATTAAACGCATCCTGCCCAATGCTTGAGTTCTTCAAAAAGAGCACACCGCCTTCTGATCTGTCGACCGCCCTCCATCGCCAACACCAATTCCTAGGAGCAAATGAAGCCGTCAAATATCATCAGCTCAGCTCAATCTATTCTACCAGTAACTGGGACCCTCCGGGGTCTTTGGGGTGAGAAGTCTCTCCAGCAGTGAGAGAACTCTGTATTTGCTCAGAGGTCCCTTTCATCACCTCCCTCTTCCTGCCTTCCAGGCTGCAGGGGTGACACCATAAACTAAATCTCTGATCTACCTGCAAAACAGGGCCGCTCCGTGTTTCACCATCAAAGGAAGGGACAGAGGAATCCTTCCTCGTGCAGTGAGAACCCCAGGCCCATCTAATTCAGAGATGCCTGCAGTGACTGGCAGCACCACACTGGGGTTTCAGGCAAGGCCCACCTGGAAATGCCTAGGATTGAATCTGGGACTGTCGGCATGCAAAGTACAAGCTCCCCCACTGATCCAAAAGCCAACCATCTCTCCAATCCAGAGGCAGGCAATGCAATGCCTTTCAGGTCTTGCCAGCCTGCAACTCACATTGTTGTTGTTTAGTCCTTTAGTCTTGTCCGACTCTTCGTGACCCCCTGGACCAGCGCAGGCCAGGCACTCCTGTCTTCCACTGCCTCCCGCAGTTTGGTCAGACTCATGTTTGTAGCCTTGAGAACACTGTTCCACCATCTCGTCCTCCGTCGTCCCCTTCTCCTTGGGCCCTCCATCTTTCCCAACATCAGGGTCTTTTCCAGGGAGTCTTCTCTTCTCATGAGGTGGCCAAAGTCTTGGAGCCTCAGCTTCAGGATCTGTCCTTCCAGTGAGAACTCAGGGCTGATTTCCTTCAGAATGGAGAGGTTTTATCTTCTTGCAGTCCATGGGACTCTCAAGAGTCTCCTCCAGCACCAGAATTCAAAAGCATCAATTCTTCAGCGATCAGCCTTCTTTATGGTCCAGCTCTCACTTCCATACATCACTACTGGGAAAACCGTAGCTTTAACTATATGGACTTTTGTTGGCAAGGTGATGTCTCTGCTTTTTAAGATGCTGTCTAGGTTTGTCACTGCTTTTCTCCCAAGAAGCAGGCGTCTTTTAATTTCATGACTGCTGTCACCATCTGCAGTGATCATGGAGCCCGAGAAAGTAAAATCTCTCACTGCCTCCATTTCTTCCCCTTCTATTTGCCAGGAGGTGATGGGACCAGCAACTCACATTACCTCCAAGCAATGGCCGAGGGAATCACAGAGCTGGAAGAGACCCCTAGAGTAATCTAGTCCATCCCCTGCAACGCAGGAATCTCAGCTAAAGCATCCATAACAGATTCCGCTTAAAAATCTCCAAGGAAGGAGAATTCACCACCCCCCGAGGAAGTCCATTCCCCCGTCAAACAGCTCTTAACTGCCAGAAAGTTCTTCCTGATGTTGAGTCGTAATCTCCTTTCTTGTCACTTGAAGCCATGGGTTCGAGTCCTGCCCTCCAGAGCAGGAAATAACCCCCCAAGTTTGCTCCATCTTTCATGTGACAGCCCCTGAGAAGATGACTATCATATCTCCTCTTTTCCAGGATAAACATCCCCAACTGCCTCAAACGGACCTTATAAGGCTTGTTTTCCCAGACCCTCGATCGTCTCGGTTGCTTTCCTCTGCACACGTTCCAGCTTGTCAATATCCTTGTTAAAACTGTGGTGCCCAGAATCAGACACAGTTTTCCAGGTGGGGGCCTGACCAACGCAGAATAATAATAATAATAATAATAATAATAATAATAATAATAATTTATTATTTGTACCCCGCCCATCTGGCTGGGTTTCCCTAGCCACTCTGGGCGGCTTCCATAGAAACCAAAAAAACACTAAAATGTCACATATTAAAAACTTCCCTGAACAGGGCTGCCTTAAGATGTCTTCTGAATGTCAGGTAGTTGTTTATCGTTTTGACATCTGATGGGAGGGCATTCCACAGGGTGGGTGCCACCACCGAGAAGGCCCTCTGCCTGGTTCCCTGTAGCTTTGCTTCTCATAATGAAGGAACTGCCAGAAGGCCCTCGGTGCTGGACCTCAGCGTCCGGGCAGAATGATGGGGGTGGAGACGCTCCTTCAGGTATACTGGGCCGAGGCCGTTTAGGGCTTTCAAGGTCAACACCAGCACTTTGAATTGTGCTCGGAAACGTACTGGGAGCCAATGTAGGTCTTTCAAGACCGGTGTTATGTGGTCTCGGCGGCCGCCCCCAGTCACCAGTCTAGCTGCCGCATTCTGGATTAGCTGTTGTTTCCGGGTCACCTTCAAAGGTAGCCCCATGTAGAGCGCATTGCAGTAGTCCAAGCGGGAGATAACGAGAGCATGTACCACTCTGGCGAGACAATCCGCGGGCAGGTAGGGTCTCAGCCTGCGTACCAGGTGGAGTTGGTAGACAGCTGCCCTGGATACAGAATTAACCTGCGCCTCCATGGACAGCTGTGAGTCCAAAATGACTCCCAGGCTACGCACCTGGTCCTTCAGGGGCACAGTTACCCATTCAGGACCAGGAAGTCCTCCATACCAGCCCGCCCCCTGTCCCCCAAGAACAGTACTTCTGTCTTGTCAGAATTCAACCTCAATCCATTAGAGGGGTAGTCCATGGCCGTAGCCAGTGGAGGCCCCCCTCCCATTGGCGACCCCTTCTCTACCCCCTGGGAACTGAGCACGGGGTTGAGGAATAATAATAATAATAGTAATAGTAATAATAATAATAATAATAATAATAATAATAATAATAATAATAATAATAAAAATTTTTATTTATACCCTGCCCTCCCCGCCAAGACTAGGCTCAGGGCGGCTAACACCAAATCTAAAACAACTGATTGAAATACAACTTAAAAACAAGATTAAAACACAACATTAAAATGCAGTCTCATTTCAGCAGAAACTCAAAAACACTTTGGCGGACGAAAACGTCTTCACCAAGGCTAACTATCCAGACTGGTCCTACGTGGGCCAGAAAAAAGCCAGGGAAGTCCCCAAGTAGGAACTATCTTACATCACGTCTCACTATTTGACCATCCAGCCCAGTGCCATCTCCTCTGACAGAGGCCACATCCACACCAAACCCCCCAACCTCATTTCATAGACTCAGAGAACTGTGGGGTTCGAAGGGCTCCCCATCTAGTCCAACCCTGCAGGGGTGTCAGCTAAAGAATCCCCGACAGATCACTACCCAACCTCTGCTTTTAAGAAAGGGCACATGGTTTCCCCCCAAAGGATTCCTTGGAACTGCTGTTTGTTCCGGGCGCAGGGACTTGTAGCTTTGCGACAGGTAAACTACACTTCCCAGGATTCCACTGCAGGGGAGCTATGTGCTTTAAAGGTATGGTGCGGTCGTTGGCCCATAGCTTGGTCAGTGGAACATGAGGCTGCTTAGGGTCTTGGGTTCAAGCCCCACATCGGGTAAAAAATTCCTGCCTTGCGGGGATTGGACTAAATGATCCCTCCCAACTCTTTGATTATATCTGACTTGGGTTTCCAACCAACAGCTACCTTGAAAGCCCTAAACGGCCTCGGCCCAGTATACCTGAAGGAGCGTCTCCACCCCTATCGTTCAGCCCAGACACTGAGGTCCAGCGCAGAGAGCCTTCTGGCGGTTCCCTCCCTGTGAGAAGTGAGGTTACAGGGAACCAGGCAGAGGGCCTTCTCGGTGGTGGCGCCCGCCCTGTGGAACGCCCTCCCACCAGATGTCAAGGAAATAAGCAACTACTGTATCTGACTTTTCGAAGACATCTGAAGGTAGCCCTGTTTAGGGAAGTTTGAATGTTTGATGTTTTATCGTGTTTTCAATACAGTGGTACCTCAGGTTACATACACTTCAGGTTACAGACTCTGCTAACCCAGAAATAGTACCTCAGGTTAAGAACTTTGTTTCAGGATGAGAACAGAAATCAGGCGGCGGCAGCAACAGCAGCAGCGGGAGGCCCCATTAGCTAGAGTGGTGCTTCAGGTTAAGAACAGTTTCAGGTTAAGAACCTCCGGAACAAATTAAGTACGTAACCAGAGGTACCACTGTATTCTGCTGGGAGCTGCCCAGAGTGGGGAAAGCCAGCCAGATGGAGGGGGTATAAATAACTCATTATTATTATTATTATTATTATTATTAGTTCCGCAGTTGTACCTGGAGATGTCAGGAATCGAACCCAGGACTTCTGCATACAGAGCAAGTGCTTGACCTCTGCGAACCACCCACGTCTTTTCAAAAATGTGCCTCTCCTAAAACGCCACGTCTGCCCTCTCTGAGGGCAGGGGGCCATATTGTGATTCTGGGTGGGCCGTTCGAAGGAGCACGTTCCCCTCCCAGTAGATGCTGTGGAATGCAGAAGGCCCCCGGCCCCCGAACCCAAGAAATTACAGAGGCGGCCGGCCTTGCAAGCTAATCAGAGGGTGGGATGTTTTCTGTTTTTTAATCTCGGGCAAGGAGGAACAGAACGGCGGTGTTGGTGTGGGGGGAGACGAGTGCTTAATTATGGGAACGGCTGGGCCGGAAGCCAAGAAAACAGTCTGCCTGCCGGCCCAACCCCGCTACCAAACCCTGCGCTCCCGAGCGAAGTTTTGCAACGCGTCCCGGGACGCTGAGAGCCACATTCCTCGCCCACTTGAGCAGATAAGGAGCACAGACCAGTTCCGCCACTAAACGGGGAACGTCCTCTGGGAGCGAAAGCTCTTGGCTGGAGAACCCCAGTGCAACTGTGCTGCTAAGAGGAGGGCAGGCAGAAATCCAAGAGGGCAGGCTGAGAACCAAGCTTCACCCGGTGAATTTCTGCCTGCAGCTCGGCTGACAACTACGTGGCAGGAGGGAACACTGCAGCCGTGGCCTCAGTGAAATTTGTGGGATGCCGAGATGCATCTCAACTCTGTCCTGGTTACTTTCTGACCAAGAAATGTTTGGTGTGGGTGGGAATGGGCAGGAGAGGGAAAGGCACTTTGCACATGCTCAGAAGCAGCTTCGCTTCACTTTGGGCAGCTGAGCAAAGCCCTGCTGAGCGTTTTGGCTCATCTCTGAACCTTGGGATCGCAGCAAAACAGAACGGTAGAGGGTCATTGAGTTTGACCCCCTCCCTGCCCTGCGAGAAGAAGAAGAAGAAGAGTTTGGATTTGATATCCCGCCTTTCACTCCCTTTAAGGAGTCTCAAAGCGGCTAACATTCTCCTTTCCCTTCCTCCCCCACAACAAACACTCTGTGAGGTGAGTGGGGCTGAGAGACTTCAGAGAAGTGTGACTGGCCCAAGGTCACCCAGCAGCTGCATGTGGAGGAGCAGGGAATCAAACCCGGTTCCCCAGATTACAAATCTACCGCTCTTAACCACTACACCACACTTTAGAATCACAGGAACCTGGACTGTGTGAAGTCGTCGTTGATATCTGTCTTGAGAGGCAATGGAGTGCACCTCCAAGGGTGGAGTCAAACCACTGGAGAATCACAGCACCTGATGCAGCTGCAGACCCAGAAGTCCTAGCTGCTGCCTCCGGCGTTGTTTTTGCTGAGGTAGTAGCACCAAAGTGACCGCCTCGTGGTGCAAGCCTGGGACCCCACTCTGGAGACCCCACTCCTGAGCTTTTTGAGGCTATTTGTGTTAGGCATAAAACATAAACATCATGATTTGCACCAGGGGGAACGTACATTCTCTGCTCGGAATATTATTTGCGCAAAGAGGGGTACAAGCTCCTGTGAAAAATAGGCCTGCTAGAATTTAAGGTTACCAGATTTTTTTCAATGAATCTGGGGACACTTTTCAACTTCAATTGATTTTGTATGGGGACTGATTTGTGAATCCGGGGACTGTCCCTGGGAAACGGGGACGTCTGGCAACCTTATGCTAGATCAGCCCCTCTATACATTCAGACACATGCCTCTGGGAAGCCCATCACCAGGGAACGAAAACAACAGCCCTCTCACCCGTCCTCACTTCCCAAGAAGGAGGAGGTCCATTTAGATACCTCCCTTGTGCATTTTCGAACTTCCCTAAGCTAGGCATCAACCCTATACAGTGGTCCCTTGGTACTCAGACAACTTGGAACCCAAACACTGCAAACCGGGAAGTAAGTGTTCCAGTTTGCAAACTTTTTTCCATCTTGCAGCTTGCCCTGGTGCCTTCGGGCTGAAGGAGCCGCTGACAAATCAATGAATGACAATCATAATGACCATAATAATACAGTGGTCCCTTGGTTCTCAAACGCCTTGGTACTCAAACAACTTGGAACCCAAACACTGCAAACCCAGAAGTAAGTGTTTGCGAACATTTTTCGGAAGCTGAACGTGCTCCATTTTGAGTGCCAAGCTTCCGTTTGGGGTGTTACTGAGGTCTGTCTGTTTTTGCTATTTATTTTGCGTTTTTGTGGCTTTTTTGTTTTGCTCTTGTGACTGTGCGCAACCCAGTTCAGCTACTGGTGGATTGGTTGTGTGACTGCAGTACATTGTTTATTGCTTTCATTTTATGGATCGACAGTCCCGTTAGATGGTAAAATCCATGTTAAATTGCTGTTTTAGGGGTTGCTTTGAAAAGTCTGGAACGGATGAATACGTTTTGCACTACTTTCTGTGGGAAAGAGCGCCGTGGTTTTGGAACGCTTTGGTTTCGGAACGGACTTCTGGAACGGATTAAGTTTGCGAACCAAGGAACCACTGTACAATGTGGCAATGGATTCTGCAACTGCGAGAAAAAGCGGAGTTACTTGAACAACACCCAGGTGTGCTGCAGAACATTGGGCGGCTATTTCTGGCCTGCTTCCGTCTCGCCTAGTTCCTCCAAACTCAGCAGCTCAGTCACAAGGACTAGACGCTCTGTTTAAAAGCAGCGAAGGCCCCTGCCCCACTCCTCCCCCCCCCCCCGCGACCGACGGCCAGATATCCCTCCATTTCTCGGCACGCTCACCGATAAGGAACTCGAGGCAGATGCGGTGCTCTTCAGGGTCGTACGGCTGGCGGAACTGGAGCTTCATGTCGAAGGGCTGGCCACGGCGGAGGATGAGATTCTCGTACTCGAACTCGTTCGTGTGGTGGGCCCGGCGGTTGCTGCTGGATCGGCCGCTCATCAGGTCCACACCGCTGACCACCAGCATGCCCTCTGCTCAAGGGAGGGAGGAAAAGATGTCAAAAAGAACAACAACTACCAGACTTTTAGAAGACATCTGAAGGGAGCCCTGTTTAGGGAATCTTTTAATGTTTGATGCATTACTGTATTTTAATATTTTGTTGGAAGCTGCCTAGAGTGGCTGGAGAAGCCCAGCCAGATGGGCGGGGTATAAATAATATATTATTATTATTATTATTATTATTATTATTATTATTATTATTATTATTATTATTATTAGAATCCCGGCATTGTATGGTTGGAAGGCTCATCTCGTCCCCTGCAATGCAAAAATCTCTGCCTAAAAAACCCCTGACATTCAGGGCCGCATTTAGGTTTGACAAGGCCCTAAGCTACTGAAGGCAATGGGGCCCTTTATATGTCCAGCTGTCCTTTGTCAGCAACAAATTGTCACTTTTTTGGGGGGGGTTGAATATATTCTATATGGTCATTTATGGACCTCATAGGTATCTCAAGCCATTTGCCCATGTTGCCATGTAAGCAGTCCGTGCAGAATGTAGGTACCCTCTATATAGAAAGGAGCAAAACAGTGATATTTTAGGGAGCAGGCTAGCAGGCCTTACATCATAGGAGCCTGCACAACACAAAACACTGTTGCTGCATGTAGGTTTTATTTCAGGCATAGACAAACTCAGCCCTCCAGATGTTTTGGGACTACAACTCCCATCATCCCTAGCTAACAGGAGCAGTGGTCAGGGATGATGGGAATTGTAGTCCCAAAAACATCTGGAGGGCCGTTTGCCTATGTTTTGTTTTATTTGTTTTATAACTTATATTTTGGAAATGTACATCCAGGGGTTTTTTCCCCTTTAATTTTTATGGGGTTCCCCCAAGAGAGTGCGGCCCTAAGCTATAGCTTGTTTGGCTTATACATAAATCCGGCACTGCTAACATTAACCAAGAGAATACGCGCATCAAATAATACAAATAATGCGGGCGATTTTGTTGAAACACGGCATCCTTTTATGAAACACTTTACTGGCAATGCTGAAGAATGGCAGCTACCGAAATCACAGATTGGACTTGGGCAAACTTAACTAGATTAACGGTTAAAATTGTTAGTGGAGTATCACTTGTAGTTTAAGGTTGAATTCTGGACATAACGGAAGAGGTAAAGGGTTCGGATGATCACAAAAGATGTGGGATTAATAACAGGACCCACAAAGGGGAGGATGGAAGGAGATTCCTTGGAATCTTGTGTTTATGATTTACGTTTGGTATATCTCTGTAAAATTTTAAGTTGAAAAACCAAATAAATAAAAATTTAAAAATAACAATAACAGATTGATCCGTCCTGGAGTGGAGAGAGTTGGGGTTTTGTTTCTGTACCTTTCTCTCTCTTTTGTAATTTATATACAGTGGTACCCCGCAAGACAAACGCCTCGCGAGACGAAAAACTCGCAAAACGAAAGGTTTTTTCGTTTTCGAGTTGCCTCGCAAGACGAATTTCCCTATGGGCTTGCTTCGCAAAACGAAGCTTGCCCCGGGGACAGCGGGTCTTCTCTTTTGAAGCAAGGGCTGCGGGGAGATAGCGATCTCCCCGCAGCCCCTTGCTGCAAAAGATGTCCGGGGGCAGCGGGGAAGAAGCGCTTCGCTTCCCGCTGCCCCCTGCAGCCCCTTGCTGCAAAAGACGTCCGGGGGAAGCTTCCCGCTGCCCCCGGACGTCTTTTGCAGCAAGGGGCTGCGGGGAGATCGCTTCTCCCGGTGCTCCGAAGCCGGGCGGGGGGCAGGGGACACCTCCCGCCGCCGCGGGGACACCTTTTGAAGGCAGGCGGGGGGGAGCAAAGACTTTTGCCCCCCGCCAGCCTTCAGAAGAGGTCCAGGACCTCTTCTGAAGGCTGGCGGGGGGCAAAAGTCTTTGTCCCCCCTGCCTGCCTTCCCAGGGGCTTTTAAATCGCCCCGGACAGCGGAGAAGTCCTCCGCTGTCCGGGGCGATTTTAAAATGCCGCCCGCAAGCATTTTAAGATCGCCCGGACAGCGGAGAAGTCCTCCGCTGTCCCGGGGTTTTTTAAAATGCTGGGGGTGGGAAGAAAAGCCCTTGTCCCCCCCCCCCAGCCTTCTGTCCCCGGACCTGGTCTGAAGGCGGTTTCCCTAGGAACGCATTAATTGATTTTCAATGCATTCCTATGGGAAACCGTGCATCGCAAGACGAAAAAACCGCAAGACGAAGAGACTTGCGGAACGAATTAATTTCGTCTTGCGAGGCACCACTGTATTGGAAATCAATAAGACTACATTTATTAAGAAGACAGAATCTCTGACAGATGGCCTTCCCACCTCTGCCAGTGAAATTGAGTCCCCCAACTCAGCTGGAGAGAACTGAAGTTCCAGCTTGTCAATATCTTTCTTAAATTGTGGCGCCCAGAACCGGACACAGTCTCCACCCCCATCGTTCTACCCGGACACTGAGGTCCAGCACCGAGGGCCTTCTGGCAGTTCCCTCACTGCGAGAAGCCAAGTTACAGGGAACCAGGCAGAGGGGCCTTCTCGGTAGTGGCGCCTTCCCTGTGGAACACCCTCCCACTAGATGTCAAAGAGAACAACAACTACCAGGCTTTTAGAAGACATCTGAAGACAGCCCTGTTTCGGGAAGCTTTTAATGTTTGATGTATTATAGTATTTTAATATGCTTTTGGAAGCCGCCCAGAGTGGCTGGGGAAGCCCAGCCAGATGGGCGGGGTATAAATAATAAATAAATAAATAATAATAATAATAATAATAATAATAATAATAATAATAATAATTATTCCAGGTGGGGTCCGGCCAAGGCAGAACAGAACAGGTCTATGACTTCCCTGATCTGGTGCAGCACAGAATTGTGTTAGCTTTTTCTGCTGCCACATCACACCGTTGACTGATGTCAACATCTCGCCTGGTGAGACTCCTCTGTTGGAAACAGAGAGGCCCTGAAAACATATGGAAGGAGTACAGCAGAAACCCATCAAAGGGTACAGAATTTATTCCGATGCCTTGCCAACAATTCTGCTAAAGGATCGCCAGTGGATTTCTCCATTCAGGGAAGAGAGAAAGGTTCTTAAAATATTGGCAATAAGGTTCATATGTCAAAACAGCATCAGTCATGTGCATAATGCCTTATTTATTGTTTTATTGTTGTTAGCCGCTCTGAGCCCGGCTTCAGTTGGGGAGGGCAGGATATAAATAAAATTTTATTACAGAAGACAAGAGGGGAGATCTCTTTCCCCAGCGCTTACACCAGCCTGGTGCCATCCAGATGTTCTGGGCTACACCTCCCATGATGGTGCCATCCAGATGTTCTGGCCTATAACTCCCATGATGGCGCCATCCAGATGTTCTGGGCTATAACTCCCATCATGGGAGTTGTAGTCTAGAACACCTGGATGGCGCTGGGCTGGTGAAGGCTGCTTTAGTCAGATGAACTTCTATTTTTGTAAGTACGTGTGTTTTAAAGCCTCTCTCTCAAAGCTGAATTTCAAAATCAACACCTTCCTACAAATTCCCGTTTCAAAACTTCAAGAGAAGCCCAAAATCTTTGCAGCTGCACGAGAGTGCAGAAGGGGAGGGGAGGGATTTCATCAGGCAAGGCCTTTTCCCACCTTGCCCCACCCTCCAGTCCCTGCTTCTCAATTTGGATTGTATTATTTTATGCTCTGTGGCTTGCTGTTGTCTTATTGATGATTGTAGTTTAGAAATTATTTATTGTAACTGTTGTGGATTTCGGTTTAATTTTTATATGCTGATATTATTCTTCTATGCTATTCTAATGATTGTTGAGCGCTAATTTATTTGATGTAGGTTGCTTATTTTAAAGTTACGTTTCATTATCACATTTTTGTCTTGCGTTAGATTGCTATAAGGTGGACATTCTTTGTTTCTTCAGCTTGTAAACCACTTTGGGTATTGTAAGATAGAAAGACGGTATACAAATTAAAAGGGATGATAATGAGCAGGATTTAAATACGTCTGCACACTCAGATATTAATAGGCAAGGTGTTAAATTGTTTTTATATGCAACAACAGCGGCAAGAGTATTGTTAGACCAGAAACGGAAGCAAGAAGAAATCCCGACAAAAGAAGAATGGCAGACGAAATTAATGGACTATGCAGAATTAGATAAAATGACAGGAAGGATTCGAAACCTGCGGGACCAGAGATTCACAGAAGACTGGAAGAAATATACGAACTATTTGAAGAGCAACTGTAATCATCAAATTAAGCTAGTAGGACTACCAGAATTTTAGTAAGGAAAAATATATGAAACCTTGCAAAGCACAGAAAGGATTGAGATATTAGTTATGAGGTTTAAATGTAATAGTGGAAGTAAGAAATGTAATTGGAAGACTGGAGAAATACCAACTAAAGAACAATGGCAAGAGAAGTTGATGAACTATGCAGAACTGGCAAAAATGACAGAAAGACTAAGAGAAAAAGACAACAGAGACTTTGAAAAAGATTGGGAACCATTCATATTATATTTGCAGAAACAAAGAAAGGCAATAGACTTGATGGCAGGATTTAAATAAACATCCACATTTTTAGCACCAGAAAATGTTTGGAAGATAGTGAAATAAGATGATGTATTTAATTTTAATTTTATGTTTTTAAGGTTTGATGTTATGTTATTCATAACTTTCTCTGTTGAACGATAGCAAAGCGGGTGAAAATAGAAACAAACCAGAAATGCAAGTTTTGGAGGGGAGGGAGGGAGGAATATATAGTAAATGTTAAGAATTTGAGATGTATGTAATGAGCGAAAATGAAAAATGAATAAACATCTTTTTAAAAAAGGGAAAAAAATGTATATTAATGAATAGATTGGAAAATTTTCAGAAGTAAAAAAAATGGTATAAGATATGAAAGTACAGTGGTGCCCCGCAAGACGAATGCCTCGCAAGACAGAAGACGAAAGAGTTTTCCGTTTTGGAGGTGCTTCGCAAAACGAATTTCCTATGGGCTTGCTTCGCAAGACAACAATGTCTTGCGAGTTCCTGCTGATTTTTCCCCCCTTCCCCCCCTTTTTCTAAGCCGCTAAGCCGCTTATCAGCTGATCCGATCAGCAGATAAGCCGCTAAAAGACGCTAATAGCGCTAATCCGCTAATCCTTCAATGGGCTTGCTTCGCAAGACGAAAAAACCGCTAGACGAAGAGAATCACAGAACAGATTCTTTTCGTCTTGCGAGGCACCACTGTATGTTGAATTACTGTTGAAAATGTTATGTTGAAAAATTAAGAAAAATATTTTAAAAAATAAACATGTCTGCACACTCCGTACATCCTTCTGATTTCACCCCAGCTCTCTCGCCTGGCAAGTGTCTCACACACCCTCACCCAAGAAGCTCACCTCGGATGACAGGCTCTCGCCGTGCTCCTGGGACCTCCCCGGGCGAGGGACCCCAGTCGTCGTCCCCCTGGCCTGAGCAGCAGGCGCAGCATTTGTGGAACCAATTCCTCTTCTTCCTCCTGGGCCCGGTCTCCGGCTGGTTGGGCTGCCGCACGCGGTAACTGACATTGGTCCATCGCCCCGCGTCCCCGCGAGTGTCTGCCACCGGCATCTTGTCTGCAGAAAAGGAAGAGAAGAAACAGTGAATGCAACGCCGTTTCCCGGCACTAGGGGCACTGTAGCTCCAGGGGGCAGAATTTCGAATCTATACTACAGTGGTAGGATGCGGGTGGCGCTGTGGGTTAAACGATCAGAAGGTCGGCAGTTCGAATCCCCACAACGGGGTGAGCTCCCGTTGCTCAGTCCCTGCTCCTGCCAACCTAGCAGTTTGAAAGCACACCAGTGCAAGTAGATAAATAGGTACCGCTCCAGCGGGAAGGTAAATGGTGTTTACATGCGCTGTTCTGGTTCGCCAGAAGCGGCTTAATCCTGCTGGCCACATGACCCGGAAGCTGTACGCCGACTCCCTCACCCAATAAAGCGAGATGAGCGCCGCAACCCCAGAGTCGGCCACGACTGGACCTAACGGTCAGGGGTCCCTTTACATTTTTTACTACAGTGGTACCTCAGGTTAAGTACTTAATTCGTTCCGGAGGTCCATTCTTAACCTGAAACTGTTCTTAACCTGAAGCACCACTTTAGCTAATGGGGTCTCCCGCCGCTGCTGCGCCACCGGAGCACAATTTCTGTTCTCATCCTGAAGCAAATTTCTTAACCTGAGATACTATTTCTGGGTTAGCGGAGTCTGTAACCTGAAGCGTCTGTAACCTGAAGCGTCTATAACCCAAGGTATCACTGTACTCAGCTCTTTTTATTCACTCCTTTCCAGACACAGATGCATTTTAGCAGCAGAAAAACCCTATTTCTCCCCAGCTGGGAGGCTGGCAACTGTGTGGGAAGCATGCAATGGGCATTCTGGAGAGTCATCACATCCGTAGCTGACTACTAGGCCCCAGGACAGAGAAGAAGAAGAAGAGGAGTTTGGATTTGATATCTCGCTTTATCACTACCCGAAGGAGTCTCAAAGCGGCTAACATTATCCTTTCCCTTACTTCCACAACAAACGCTTTGTGAGGTGAGTGGGGCTGAGAGACTTCAGAGAAGTGTGACTGGCCCAAGGTCACCCAGCAGCTGCAGGTGGAGGAGCGGGGAATCGAACCCGGTTCACCAGATTACACGTCTACCACTCTTAACCACTACACCACACTGGCTCTCAGAGGCTGGCACAGTACCTGGGACAGTAACCCAGTATCTCCTTCAGCGATGGTGGGTCTTTCTTGCTATCTGATAGCACCTTGGCAGAGGCAGGACTTATTCTACAGAACCGCCATGTCAGCGCGGGGGGGGGGGGCACAGCTTCCCCCCAGATTTTCCCTTCCAAAACTAGAAAGGGATGCCAGAACTCGCGATCCGAGTTCTCTTGGCAAATCTTTTTTTATTGATTTTCAATTTTTTTAAAACAAATTGGTCACTAATAAAAACAAATTAAATCGAAACAAATTTAACATTTCCCCAAATCGGAACAAATTTAACATTTCCCCCCCAAATCTGACTTCCCGCACGCCCTCCTAGATGGTTCCCCATCATATCCCCCAATTAATTCTAGTTTATCTTCAAACCTTACAGAACATCGCAATATCCATCCATCAATTCCTGCATGCATATTGAATTAACATTTCCCGTTTCGACACGCGAGGTCCCTTATCAGATGGTCAACCAAATCATTAATTAATATTAATTAACAGAGAATAAAACTTCCATCTGCTTCTGCAGAAGAAACATAGCAGTCTTTTTGGGAAGAGGCCACAATTCCCCTTTTTCTCCACCTGCAAAGACTCGCTCCCAGCTTAGACAACTCAGAAGTCCTGGCTTTCAAACTTCTAAGGCTCAGCCTGGGGGGGGGGGGGGAATTGGTTCTCATACCTTGGATGGAAGGCATGGAATTTCAGAATTCAACAGGGGGTGCTTCCCCTAACTTGCCACACCGCCTGTTGAATGTGGGACTGCCACAGCTCTGTCAAGAGCACAGGAACCGTGCCAGAAACAGAAGGTGGCAACCACCCCAGGCTGCCACCAGCCGAAACCACAAAGCCTGGCAGCCAGGGAAACGAATTGGTACACAAATAAATCGAGTGAGAGTATGACTCTACTCCAAAGCCTCTTCCATCATCAAGCCTGGCTTCTCTCTACATTCTTATCCAGGGCTGGGACACGTTTAAACACCAGCTCTGCCATTCATTTTTAAGCCACCTTTGTCATTTCCTGTGGGTGTTCTCCCCAGCCTCTGAAAACCTAGGATTATATGGCCAGAAGATGCTGCCCAGGTGAGAGTCATTTGAAAGGCCAATCCCTTCTTTAAAGCAATATTCCCCTCTGTGTCTCAATCTGCTCTCTCGGCTTTATTTCACAGCTTTCCCTTGCACGGTGACTGATCTCCAACCCAGGTGGATTAAAAAAAAATCAAAGATTTTTATTATTATTATTTTTCAACAAATTGGATTTTTTTTTATTTAAATTGGTTTTTTAAAATGAAATGCTTTTGGTGGAAAAATCTTTCTATTTTTTTAAATAATAGCTATATTTTTAAATTTCCATTTTATAGTATTTAAATACAACCTTATTATTAATTTTACTTCTTGCTCTTATGAGCTAATCGACTTCCCTCCCTCCCGTCTCATGGTTTTCGTAATTTATACTACAGCATTTGTGCCTCTTCCAATTTACATTTCAAATACCCCAATGATCCCAAATTTCAAATAGATATAAAAAGGTAATACTCATTAACATTGCAAGTCTTGTTAATTCAACCCTGCTAGTGTAGTTCTATGCAGTGGCGTAGCGTGGGGGGTGCAGGGGGGCCGGCCGCACCGGGCGCAACATCTGGGGGTTAGGGTTAGGGGGCGCAAATCCACGGGTTGGGGGCGCAAATTACTTGCCTTGCCCCGGGTGCTGACAACCCACGCTACGCCACTGGTTCTATGTTTACAATTATCCCTCAAATATTGTACAAATTTACTCCAGTCTTTTTGGAAAGCTTGATCACTCTGGTTTCAGTTTTTCCCAGTCAGCTTCACCAGTTCTGCATATTCCATCATCCTGATCTGCCATTCTTCTAAAGATAGTTTTCTATTTAAGTTACATTATAGTCGAAAGGCTATTCATCAGGAAATAAGGATTTGTTTCAAGTTTTTCATGTTTGCTAAAACTTAAGGTTGTTTCTTTTTTAAAAAAATTGTTTAACCACATCAGTTAACCAACATGAACACATATGCTATAATGTTATTGTTTTAGTTAAACAAATTGTTTAAACTGTTACTAAGGAAATGATTATTTTTCTCCTTCCAAGAAGGTGCAGCAGAAAAGTTGTCCAACTATAAACAGTTAACTTATCAAACCGCACAATAATTTCATAATGATCAGTCTATGCATTTCTAATAGTATAACCAAATCTGTAATTTTTGAGATAACTGTAAAAACCAGCCGAAAATTTATTATTCCGAAAATGAAACCTTCACCTGGTTGTAAATATTAAGATGATACCAGCAAGAATGAGTCTTTCTGTAAAAAAAAAAAAAAAGATTTAAATCAAGTCTTACTGACCAGTGATTTAGATTTGATTTAAATCAAAGCCACCCTGTCACCGACTGTCATCCTTGACCACTGACCACTGGCTGGTGGGAGCCAGGCCACAGTCAGGCCATACATTTAAAAGCGCCCTTCACACCCCAAACTACAATTCCCAGAGTGGACAAACAATCAACCCCTCTTCACAGAAGATGGCAAAACTGACGGCACTGAAATAATATACAAATTTGAAATCTTTCAAAGAAGACTGGAAACCTTTCCTAGTCTATATTAAAAGTTAATTCCCTTGCGTGAAGGCCACAACGGGGGTTTGAAGTGCAATAAAATAGCAGACGATATTAAGAAACATGCTAGAGAGGAGGAAATTAGAACCTTAAAATACAATCGTATGCAATTTGGTTGTGAAAATCGATGTTGGGTGAGTGGGAAGTGACTAGTTTGGTTGAATCGGAATATAATTGCTGAGTAACAAACGTATTCCATATGGGGGAAAAAGAATAAAATATAATTATTTTTAAAATTCCTCTTCACAGGGAGCACTGGGAATTGTAGTTTTGTGAAGGGGTCTCCTGACAATGCGCGGCACCCTTAACAAACGACAGCTCCCATAATTCTTTGAGGGAAGCCATGACGGTTTAAAGTGGTGTCATGGTGCTCTAAATGTGTGGCGTGTCTGTGACACTGGAGATCTGCCGGTTCAAGCACAACGTTTGCCAACCTGGTGCCCTCCTGGTTGTTGTTTTTTTGGGGGGGTGCTGATGGGAGTTGTAGTGCAAAGCACTGGATTGGCAAAATTGGCGGCCCTCTAAACCATCTCTGGCCTCATTCTAATCTGCAAAAAACAACAACAGTTCCCGTCCCAGAGGACTCTGGAATCCAAGACCACGGTCTCCCCATTCGATCTAAACCTGTTTTTTGGCAACTGGGCGCTTCCCCAGATGTTCTAAACTGCAACTCCCATCAGCTCCAGCCAGCAGGGATGCAGCTGCAAACATCTGGATAGGGATTGGCTAGTCAAGGCCATCGTAAATGTTCTGGGATGAGGGTACCCGAAGGACAGACGTTCTCTTTTGACCGAGACCAGTCCCTAGACAGCCCTTGTGGTCATGCCGCCTGGGGTTGCTATAGATCATGGGTAGGCAAACTAAGGCTCGGGGGCCAGATCCGGCCCAATCGCCTTCTCAATCCAGCCTGCGGACGGTCCGGGAATCAGTCCTTTTATTTAAAATGCATCTCTGGGTTATTTGTGGGGCCTGCCTGGTATTTTTCCATGAGTAGAAGATGTGCTTTTATTTAAAATGCCTCTCTGGGTTATTTGTGGGGCATAGGAATCGGTTCATTTTTTTTCCTTCCCAAAATATAGTCCATCCCCTCACAAGGTCTGAGGGACAGTGGACCGGCCCCCTGCTGAAAAAGTTTGCTGACCTCTGCTATAGACTAAAACAGGGGTCGGCAAGGCTTACCTTGCCTGGGCATGTTCACTGCCGCAAAGCCCCCTCCGTGGGCCGGATTCTGGCATCTGTGCAGCGCGTGGGGACTCGCCAAGCGAGCAACTCAGTTTGGGGGTGGCTCGTGAGCCGGTAAAATGACCCCCGTGGGCTGCTTGTGGCCCATGGGCCTTAGGTTGCTGACCGCTGGACTAAAATAACTAGAGGGCACCAGGTTGCAGAAGGCAGGATCCTGGCTTTATGAATCCCACAGGCTCTGGCTATAATGCTCACAGGCTGTGGACACAGTGTACGGTACATTTAAAGCAGGCAACGCCCCTCCAAAGAAGCTTGGGAACTGTAGTTTATCTGCCACAGCGCTACAGTTCCCAGCAAACCACGGTTACCAGAATTCTTTGGAGGAAGCAAGCGGCTTTGAAGGTGCTCAGTCACTGAGCTATGACCCTCTCTCCTCCTTCCACCTCATTTCTAAGAATGTGTCTAGGGGGAAACCCGAAATCTTGGCTGTGCTGACCCGGACCCCCCCAAAAAAGAAAGCCAGACACCCTGGAATTTCCCTCCTTGAAATCCAGTGCCCAGCCTCTTAATCCCTGGGGTTTTTGTTTTGTTTTCCAGGCTCCCTTCCCCTTTTCGCGTGCAAATATTTCCTGACTCAGCGGTCCTGTCCGGTGACTTTGGACACGAGGGCTCCCATCTCTGGATGTGGAAATCCGAGGGTCAAAAATAGGGCTGGGCGGGCGCCCCAGAACATACCAGGCGACCTCTGCCCGCCTGCCCTCTGCTCTAGCTGACATCACTCCAGATGTGGACAGATGTTTCAAAGGAGGAAGGGAGGGACGTCAGGAGTTGGGAAGAGGAGGCAGAAGGGCCTTGCGCCCAGCCGGGATGGCGAAAGAGAGAGAGCAATTCAGAAACGCTTTCGTAAAGCTGGAATTGGCTCCATTCGAGGCCTTGGGTATTTCCCTGCATGTCGAAAACACGACTTTGGGAAGAGGCCGCAGCAAAGTGGAAGGGCGAAAGGTCCCTGTTGAAATCCCCGTTATCTCCAGGAAAGGCCTGTCTGAAATACTGCTCCCAAGAATAACAGCTATGGGGGAAAAGGTGGACGATAAATCTCACAGGAACAACACGAACAGTTCGGAGTTGGGTGGGTCAACATCCAGAGGACCAGATAGCCGGGACTGGTGACAGGCCTCTGCCTGAGGGCTTGGGGTGCTGCTGCCTGCCAGAGCACGCTATGCTTAGATAAGTCAGGCCATTGATCCACCCTGTCCTGTGCTGTCTACACAGACTGGTAGCAGCTCTCTACGGTTTCGGACAAGGTTTCTTTTGCGAGCCTTTCGTGAGATGCCACCTGCGCAACACACGCCTTGCTTTTTATTGCAAGGTGCTGTTTTTACAAACCCACTCCTGTGGCGAGACTCCTTATGGGGTCCTCACTGCAAGATCACATTCACCCGTGCTATACCAGCTGCACTATAGGACCCTCGTACCTACGGGACTGCCTCTCCTGGTATGTCCCACAGAGGAACTTACGATCTTCCAACAAAAACATCTTGGAGGTCCCGGGCCACAGGGAGGTTAGGCTGGCCTCATCCAGAGCCAGGGCTTTTTCGGCCGTGGCCCCGATCTGGTGGAACGCTCTGTCACAAGAGACTAGGGCCCTGTGGGACTTGACATCTTTCCGCAGGGCCTGCAAGACAGAGATGTTCCACCAGGCCTTTGGCCAAGGCACAGTCTGACCCCGTCTCCTTCTGTAATCCTCATAGAACTCTAGCCCAATGGTTGCCATCAATTTAAGTTGAATTAATTTTATAATGAAATGATTTTAGAATGTTGTACTATTTTATTGTTGTTAGCCGCCCTGAGCCCGGCTTCGGCTGGGGAGGGCGGGATATAAATAAAATTTTTTATTATTATTATTATTATTATTATTATTATTATTATTATTATTTTGCACCCAGCGATCATGGATTTGTAGAGCTGGAAGGTACACCACGGGTCATCTAGTCCAGCCCCCTCCAATGCAAGAATCTTTTGCCCATCGCTGGACTCGAACCCACGACCCTGAGGTTAAGAGTCTCTTGCTCTACCAGTGCGGGTCTGCCTTTCGCCACAGCTTTTTGACGCTGCGCGGTCTATCCTTTTCTGAAAAATATTCACACACGGAAAGGTCAAGGCTTGGGTCTGGGTGGAATATTCCTGCCCCCCGAAATGGACTTTATTCATTCATTTTAGACCTTTCTGCTATTCTGCGCTGCCTTCAGGACACCTGGCACAATCCCAACGAAAAGCTAAAAATGATAAACCTGTTGACAATTAAAACCGCAGTTGGCTGTTAACATAATGAGGCATCGTAAAACCTGCTGCTCAAGCGGCGTTAAAAAAGCAATATCCATAATGATTAAGCAAACAACTTTACTCGCTTTGGAAAGTGTAAACACAGTAGACTGTTCCTGACGCCCAAAAGAAAACAGAGACGGCACTAAGGAAACATTCCAACCTTTCCTTCGTAGGCGCGTGTTAGTGGAACTCATAGCTGGGGTGCCACCACAAAGAAGGCCCCGCATCTGGGAGCCACCCACTTTCAAATGTGGAAGTTCCTTCCGGTGCTTTCCAGAGGTGGAAGCACCGGATTTCTGGGGGCTCACCTCCATCAACAGGCAGGTTCCTAAGAGAAATACAGCGCCCCCCAACCTGGTGCCCTCCAGATGGGAGTTGTGCTCCCTCTGGAGGTTGCACCATTTGCCTCACTCAAAACCAGCACGATGAGCCTGGGAGCAAGGGAGAAAGGGCCCCAGGTCCTTTAAGGACGGCACGCACGGGAATTTACATCTTTATCCTTGTTTGTTTCCATAGGGCCATTATCAGCTTCGCCGAGCGCAAGAGTAGCTTGCCCCAAGGAGCTTACAATCTGCTGGAACAAGCAAAGGCCTATAGAGTGGGTCACCTAGATGCCTCTGGGAAGCCCGGCAGCAGGACGGCGAGCAATAACCTGTTATTTCTGCTGCTCCATGGTCAACGGCTAGTATTCAGAGCTCTGGGATAGCTGTCTAGGGTGGTAGCCTTATTTTCCATACGATGGGGCCAAATATTTCTCAAACGACGCCTTAGGCAGCATGGAACATCCAGTTCACGCAACTTGGGGCAATGGGAGTGGATGGGGGAGGCTCAGAATTAATATACGGAGTGTCTGGGGTCTGGATCAGGCCAAAGGCCCATCGAGTCCGGCATCTCAACCGGTTCTTGACTGAAATAAATAAATCCAGCATTCTGTCCTCGCAGCAGCCAGCCAGATCCCCATTCCTGAGCGCTCTCTCTCTCTCTCTCTAAGGCCAATCCTCTGTTCAAGCCCATCTGAATGGGTGCCCTTACTGCGTCCAGTGGCAGTGAGTTCCACAGCTCAACTGCTCTCCCGGCGAAGAAAGACTTTGCTTTGTGAGGCCCGATGATCCCAACATTCAGCTTTGCTGGATGTCTGCGAGTTTCGGCGTTGTGGGAGAACAGCTTTTCTCCATTCTCCGCCGTGATTTTTACGCCCCTCTCTCATTCCCTCCAATCCCTTTTTCTCTAAACCTCCACTCAGCTGGCTGGGAACGCCGCTATCTTTAAGAGCTTGTTCTCATGACCACCAGTTAGCATGCTTGGAATACCTCTGCCTTGCACACATCCTGCCCAGGCCACTTTGGGTGAGACCGCAGAGTCCTTGGCCAAAGGTTTCCTATGCCAACCCGAGAGCTAACAAGCACTTTGTGGCAGCCTTGATGAACGTCGGCAGGGAAGAAACAGGAACGTCCTTATCTACAAAGACGCATTTCGCAAGATATTAATGCAGGGAGTCCCTGGGGTGCCGGGCTAGACTCTGGTTTCAAGCACCTGGGAGTTGTTGTGGCAACCAACTGTGTCTGTGCCCTTCCTTGGAGGTTTTTAAGCATGGATGCTTTAGCTGAGATTCCTGCGTCGCAGGGGGTGGACTAGATGAACCTAGGGGTCCCCTCCAGCTATTATTTAGGGGTGCATCAAGATGGAAGTCCGTTTAGCAGCAGCCCAGTGTTTGTCTTCTTCAACAAGGGCTGCGGCTCAGTGGCTAGGTAAAGGTAAAGGGACCCCTGACCATTAGGTCCAGTTGTGGCCGACTCTGGGGTTGCGGTGCTCATCTCGCTTTATTGGCCAAGGGAGCTGGCATACAGCTTCCGGGTCATGTGGCCTGCATGACTAAGCTGCTTCTGGCGAACCAGAGCAGCGCACGGAAACACCGTTTACCTTCCCGCTGGAGTGGTACCTATTTATCTACTGGCACTGCTGTGCTTTCGAACTGCTAGGTTGGCAGGAGCAGGGACCGAGCAACGGGAGCTCACCCCGTCACGGGGATTCGAACCACTGACCTTTCCGATCGGCAAGTCCTAGGCTCTGTGGTTTAACCCACAGCGCCACCCGCTAGTGGTGTAGCGTGGGGGGTGCAGGGGGGGCTGGCCGCACCGGGCGCACCATCTGGGGGTTAGGGTTAGGGGGCGCAAATTCACGGGTTAGGGGGCGCAAATTACTTGCCTTGCCCCGGGTGCTGACAACCCATGCTACGCCACTGCCACCCGCATCCCTGTCTCAGTGGCTGGGCATCTGCAATTCCCCCTCTCTGCAGTCCTGCAGTGCTGCTGCCAGCCAGAGCAGTCAGCACTGCCCTTGATGAATCCGTTTAATTATAAGGCAGCTTCCCAGTGTTCCCACCAAGCCCAGGAGTCTCAGGGGCGGGGAGGAGGGCTGCTGCAGGTTGGGTTTCCCCTGCACGGGAAGAAAAGCACTCTGCCCATGCTCAGGGGCCCTCTTGCGCGCTGGGCGAGATTCGGAGAATTAATTTCCTCTCTCATCCGGGTGGCTGAACAGGTGGACGTCCTCAGGGCCTGGAATGCAGGAAGGAGCTGAGGCGCGGCTGAGGCCAGGGACTTGCCTGTGCGTTGGGAGGACTGGAGATTTGGGAATATCCCTTCCCAGGAAAAAGTTGCTCATCTCCCAGGGTGCCCCACCCACCTGCTGGCCAGGTAGCCAATGGGGACGGGCTCCGTGCAGCTAATGAAGGTGCCAAGGTGTGCGAACGGTGAGGTTTGCCGGTTCAGCTGGATGGAGCAGGTGAAACTGAGTTTCTGGTTGGGCCATTTGCTGTAATGAAGCAACAGCTAAACAAGCCCCGGAGCCAAATCTGGGAACCCAGGAGTCCCGGCTTGCAATCCTTTCCCCAACAGCAGGTGGAGGTTTGTAAAGAACTCCAGGGTCCTCGATCCAGGCTTGCCATATCCCTCCCATCTCTCGCAAGGCCTTCGAACAAGGACAGACAGGCAGAAATCCAACAGGTGCAGCCGGGGAGGAAAAAAATCTGCCTCTGTTGAACTTCCGCCTGCCACACAGGAGCCCTGCTAGAAGGGATGCCGGTCAAAGCTGCTCTCTTGCTTTCGGACTAAACTTTGAGGCCCCCTTCCAAGAACTCTCCTTTTCTCTCAGGACAGAGGAACAGAAAGTGGAAGTCGACCGAGGAAATGCTCTGCTCTCGTTTTCGTCTGGGTGCTGCCTTATTATTTTTTAAATATTATATTATAATATAAATAATAATAATAATTTTTTATTTATACCCTACCCTTCCCGGTTCAGAAAACTGGGCTCAAGGCGGCTAACAACAAACTTAATTGATGCTACAAAAAACAGCATAAAATATGGTATAAAACGTGAATATTGATGGTAAGAGGAGCCCACACATCCACACACGCTGAAGAAATAAAGAAATAAACCCCAGCAGAGAAACAGGGCTGCAACTTCACCCGAGAAGAGAGCATTTCTGAGCGTGTGCAGAGTACGTTTCTTTCGACGCATGGTATCACACCAGACAGAGGGGGCTTCTAGGCCAGAAACCGCTGCTAACAAACTGCCCCATCTATTCAGAAACGAACCATTAGAAAACTAAACATGCAAGGAGCTTCCTGAAACTCAACACACTGAACCCCAAGAACTTAGGGGTTATCTGAGGCCCCCGTTCTCCAAAACAGCTCGCTCTCTTCCTCAGCACCCCCAAAATCCCTGCACCACCAACTGAGTCAGATATCTCAACTAAAGCATTCACAGCAGATGGCAGGGGCACCAACTCCAGGGGGCCGGGGGGCGGGCACCCACAATTTTTTTGTTTTGGGTGCCCAGTCTCCCCCCCTCCGCTGCCAGCTGGCTGCCACTGCCTTGATAATTTTTGTTGCCCTTTTCTGAACATTTGCCAGCTCTGTTTTCAGTTGAGGCGACCAGAACCCTACAGGGTGTTCCTGATGTTCTTATCCTGTAGATTTGTATTTGCTTTAGCTCTTCCCCTTCCAGATCTCCAGATCTTAAGGCTTGCATCAGCTCTCACACCCTCCTACTGCTAGATTCCCTTTCCCTTTGCCGTGTGACCAGGGCGACGGGGCTGTGTCCCTGGGGTGCAGCGCCCGCCTTTCCGTGCAGAAGGTCCCACCAGGCTTAATCCCTGGCAAGGGCTGGGAGAGGCCCCGATCTGAAACTCTGGAGAACCACTGCTGCCAGCCAGAACAGGCAATGGTGGATCCCAGTGATCTGACTCAGGACAGGGCAACATCCTACAAGAAACCAAGCAGAGGGCCTTCTCGGTAGTGGCACCCGCCCTGTGGAACGCCCTCCCACTAGATGTCAAAGAGAAGAACAACTACCAGACTTTTAGAAGACATCTGAAGGCAGCCCTGTTTAGGGAAGCTTTTAACGTTTAACAGACTACTGTGTTTTAATACATTGTTGGAAGCCGCCCAGAGTGGCTGGGGAAACCCAGCCAGATGGGCGGTGTATAAATAATAAATTATTATTATTAATTATTATTATTATTATTATTCCTAGGACCTTCTGAATGATTCGGCCCTGCTTTCTGGGATGTTGCTGCCTCCGAATCTCTCCAAACAGCCTCCGTTGCAAATCCATTTCCAAAAACCCCTCTTCTTGAAGTATCCCATTATAAACAATACCCAAAATTAGCAAAAACACCCCTTTGCCTGTTTTCGGGCCGCACTCCAGAACAGGGCAGAGTAAAAATTATCATCATCGTCATACCTCACCCATCTGATTTGGGTTGCCCCAGCCACTTGCAGCGGCTTCCAACAGATATAATAATAATAATAATAATAATAATAATAATAATAATAATAATAATAATAATAATAATAATTTATTTATACCCCGCCCATCTGGCTGGGCTTCCCCAGCCACTCTGGGCGGCTTCCAACAAAATATTAAAATACAGTAACGCATCAAACATTAAAAGCTTCCCTAAATAGGGCTGCTTTCAGATGTCTTCTAAAAGTCTAGTAGTTGTTGTTCTCTTTGACATCTGGTGGGAGGGCGTTCCACAGGGTGGGATATAGATATAGAAACATAAACACAATAAAACACCACACATTTAAAAGCTTCTATAGGGCCCCTGTAAAGGAAATCCCCTGTTCAGTCGTGGAATAATCCCCAAATGCCGTGGGCAAGTCCCTCTCCATTTTGGGCAAACCCGCCTTGCAAGTCTGTCCTTGTGGAATCTTTGCAAAACGCGACGGTGTCCCCTTACCCGCCCTGTCCTGACTTACAGGACCAGAAAGAAATATCTATTTAAAAGAGAGAGAGAGGTGAGGGGGAAGCCCTGTTTTCAACCTTCAAAGCCCGCAGCTTCCCAATGTCTCCTCTGTCTCAAATTCCTCCAGCCGAGATTAGCAGCTCATTCATTTCCTCCGCCGCACCAACACCCGCAGCTCATCTGCATCGCCTGGCACCCTCTGCCCCTTGGCACCGCTGCCCTGCCCTTTTCCTAGCACCCATCAAGAGGGAGGCGCCCTCCCAAACAAGGCTCACCCGTCTCTAACAACTTGCAAATCCTCACCGGGGAATCACGGCCACCAAACCAGAACTGACATCATTCAACTGGGATGGAAGTCAGATGAAGACCGTGTCAGATTCTCGCTCCATCCTGCCCTGTGTTGTCCACACGGGCCGGCAGCATCTTAGAAAAAGCTGAGGGCTTGATCTGCCCTCGAGACCCCTCCCCAAATCCCCACTCTGGCTCAAAGCCCTCTTCCCTATTGAAATGGGCGCCCACCTGTTTTCAAAATCAATTTACTGGATAACAAGGAAGGGGGAATTCTTCTCAGCCAGCCCAGTTGGATAAGATTGGATTCTAAACTTAATGGGCTTATGGGGTGTCCCTCATTAGAGAGGAATGCAAATTACAGTATTGCACTTGTCTGGGGTGCGACCCACTGCCCATTGTGCTGAGTGGGGCCAGGGACCTCTGCCCCATAAGTCCTGACCTAAGCTGGTCATCTAACACATTTGGACCCCATCCCAGTTCCTCCCCACCCCCCAAAAAAACTCCCCAGCATTGCATCACTGGGAAAGTCACCTCTTCCAAAATCTCAAAATGTTTTCACTGCTCGCCTCTCCAGCACCCACACCTCCCGGACATTAATTCTGCCCCCCACCCCGACATAAGACCCTCTTGAACCGTCTTCCATGCTGCCCCCCACCTGCCTTACCAAAAACGCACGTCTCTTTCCAGGCATTTTCTCCAACTCTTCTTCAGCTCCCCCCAAAACCTTCTCCATCCGCAGATTTCTCCGTTCGCACCTGTGACTGCCCTGTCCTCCCCTGTCCCGACTAGACCCCCGTTCACCCCCTCACTGATCTTCCAGGCCAACTCTCCCCCCTTAAAAAAAACAACCCATCTTTCAAATGAATGCTTAAGATCTAGAGACCTATGCCAACTTCTCCAGAGTTTTAAAACGCGCAGACACACTTTAGGTCGCTCTTTCGCCCTACTGACCTGCGGAACTCCCTGCGACGCGGACCAAGCACCCCCACAGCCCAACCACTCCTGGCACCAACACCCACACCGGCACTCTCGCCACCCCCCCCCCCAAAAAAAAAACAACACACAGCATGCGCAACAAAGTCCCTCTTTCCTCCACTGATCCCTGGACGCCCCTCCAGAGGGTCCATCACCCCTGGGGCTCCATCCGTGCCCCCTGGCACCCACACCCTTCCCGTGCCCCCTGGCGCGCCCTCCTTCCAAACTCTCGGCGAAGCCATCCTTTGCGCCCACCCGCGGTCCCCTGGGCGCCCCTTTGCGGATCCCGCGCCTGGCCAGGGCGCGCTCTCCCCTTGGCACCGAGGGCGCACCCGGACTGGCACCCACCTGGTGCTCAGCAGCCGAGGTCAAGCTCCTCCCGTCTGGCCTCTGCTTCTCCCCGGAGCTCTCTGGAGTGGAGAGGGCTCTGCCAGCGCCTGTCTTCTGTCAGGAGCGCGGGGTGGAGCCGCCTGGGCTGGGTGTCACAACTATGAGAAATATCCGGGGAGGGAAAAGCACCTCTTGCACCACGGGGTAAGAGGGAAGCGTCCTCTTCTCTGGGCATGTGGGGAGCTGGCACGGTGCCCACCAGGGTGAGTCAAGGGGGAGGCAAGCAGGAGGGGATGAACTGGCTGCCCCCGCTCTGGGTCTGCAAGGAGAAAGGGGTGTGTGTGTGTGGCGGGTACAAGGCTCAGTGGCGTAGCGTGGGTTGTCAGCACCCGGGGCAAGGCAAGTAATTTGCGCCCCCTAACCCTAACCCCCAGATGTTGCGCCCGGTGCGCCCGGTGCGCCCGGCCCCCCCTGCACCCCCCACGCTACGCCACTGACAAGGCTTCCCCAGAAATGCGCGCACGGCCCTCATCCATATTTTGCATCCTGCGGTTCTCAACCTGTGGGTCCCCAGATGTTGTTGGACTACAACTCCCATCATCCCTGAGCTCCGGCCTTGCTAGCTGGGGGTGATGGGAGTTGTAGTTCAACAACATCTGGGGACCCACAGGTTGAGAAAGGCTGCTCCAGACCAAGGAAGTTAAAACCGTGCAGAGAAAAACCTCAAAGAGTTAAAAACATGTTGTTGTTGTTTTTTAAAAAAAGCCACAAACGCAAATAGAATTAAAACAACATTAAAAAACAAACAAACCAAGTCTATCATGGCTCTACAACGCATCTCCACCCTTCTCCAAAAATAATTTTGGGAAGTGTAGTTTGTTAAGGGTGCTGGGAATTGTAGCTCTCCGAGGGGTGGACTGCAATTCGCAGGATTCCCAGTGTGTGGGTGTGGATTTGACTTCAGAGGCGAGTTCTGGCACGGAAGTCTCTCTTGTGTACAAAGATGTGTCTAAATAATAAGAGTACCATAATAAAATCATTTATTATTAGAAATAGAAAGTCGACTGTCAGGCCGGCGATTGAATTTGGGACCCTCTAATCCTCTGTGTTTCTAATCATTTATCGCAACCAGATTTCCTGCGGTGGCACCAGAGCGGGCGACACTTTGCACATGCACGTGAAAAAAGCCGAGCCTAGGGAGGCGGAGAGGAGACCCGCTGAATAAAACTGCAAATACAAATCTACAGTATAAGAACATCAGGAATACCGTGTAGGGTTCTGGTCGCCTCAACTGAAAACAGAGCTGGAAAACATTCAGAAAAGGGCAACAAAAATTATCAAGGCGGTGGCAGCCAGCTGGCAGCGGAGGGGGGAGGCTGGGCACCCACAACAAAAAAATTGTGGGTGCCCGCCCCCCGGCCCACCTGGAGTTGGCGCCCCTGCCATCTACTGTGGATGCTTTAGTTGAGATTCCAGCATTGCAGGGGTTGGACTAGATGACCCCAGGATACCTTCCAACTCTGCAATTCTATGTTGCTGGTGTTTTTTTAACCCACCTTATTTTGTATCAACCAGCCAGATCTCCCTCATACCTGCCTTTTATTCTGTCTGTGTGGGCAACCACACGTAGAGGACATTTGCCATTACCTAGGATGCGGGTGGCGCTGTGGGTTAAACCACAGAGCCAATCAAAAGGTCGGTGGTTCGAATCTCCACAACGGGGTGAGCTCCCGTTGCTCGGTCCCTGCTCCTGCCAACCTAGCAGTTCGAAAGCATGTCAAAGTGCAAGTAGATCAATAGGTACCACTCCGGTGGGAAGGTCAACGGCGTTTCCGTGCGCTGCTCTGGTTCGCCAGAAGCGGCTTAGTCCTGCTGGCCACATGACCCGGAAGCTGTACGCCGGCTCCCCTGGCCAGTAAAGCAAGATGAGCGCCGCAACCCCAGAGTCGGCCACGACTGGACCTAATGGTCAGGGGTCCCTTTACCTTTACCTAGGAAGAAAGAACTGGATGGGTCATTTGCAAAAGGGACTCTGAGATCTAATTTGCACATTTTATTTGAGAATTGATTTTTATTCTGTGTAATAAGAATTTTTGTGTGGATTTGACTGTAGTTTCACTGCATATATAGCGACCGCTGTGTTTTTTTCAGCCTCCTTTTGATTTCTTTATATGTTACCCTGGCCTTTGGCTAGCGCAATAAAATCCAATAAACATTACTTTGTTTTTATGGAGGCAACTTGTTTTAAACTGCTTTTAATGTATGTTAATGTTGCAACCTGGGTGAAGTGTTGGTAATAAGTAAATAACAATAATGTGGAAAGATGCTTATCTGGCTGGGAGGTTCCTTCGTATTCTCGTAAAGCCTCTTGCTTCCCTGGAGGGCGGACAAGAGAAAAGTGTGTGTGCGTGCAGAAAATCAGGCTGTGAATACAACACCACTGTGCCTTTAAAACGCATCCGGAGTACATTTCTCCCCTCAGAGAATTCTGGGCACTGTAGTTCACCTGCTCAGAGAGTTACAACTCCCAGCGACCTTTAACAAACTACAGCACCCAGAATGCTTTGAGGGGAAAGAAGGGTCCTTAAAGGCGTAGTAGTGCAAACAGGGCCTTGTTGTTGTTTAGTTGTTTAGTCGTGTCCGACTCTTCATGACCCCCTGGACCAGAGCACGCCAGGCACTCCTGTCTTCCACTGCCTCCCGCCGTTTGGTCAAACTCATGCTGATAGCTTTGAGAACACTGTCCCACCATCTCGTCCTCCGTCGTCCCCTTCTCCTTGTGCCCTCCATCTTTCCCAACATCAGGGTCTTTTCCAGGGAGTCTTCTCTTCTCCTGAGCTGGCCAAAGTCTTGGAGCCTCCGCTTCAGGATCTGTCCTTCCAGTGAGCACTCAGGGCTGATTTCCTTCAGAATGGAGAGGTTTGATCTTCTTGCAGTCCACGGGACTCTCAAGAGTCTCCTCCAGCACCAGAATTCAAAAGGATCCATTCTTCGGCGATCAGCCTTCTTTATGGTCCAGCTCTCACTTCCATACATCACCACAATGGTACCTCAAGTTACATACGCTTCAGGTTACAGACTCTGCTAACCCAGAAATAATGCTTCAGGTTAAGAACTTTGCTTCAGGATAAGAACAGAAATCGTGCTCCAGCAGCGCAGCAGCAGCAGGAGGCCCCATTAGCTAAAGTGGTGCTTCAGGTAAAGAACAGTTTCAGGTTAAGAACGGACCTCCGGAACGAATTAAGTACTTAACCCGAGGTACCACCGTACTAGGAAAACCATAGCTTTGACTATACAGACCTTTGTTGGCAAGGTGATGTCTCTGCTTTTTAAGATGCTGTCTAGGTTTGTCATTGGCCTCTGGCTCCGCCCAGAAGGGAATGTCTGCACGGACTGGCAGCACCTCTCCAGCCAGGATTGAACCCTGGGGCCTTCCTACTGCACCCAGAGCGGCTGCTGCGTTCCTGAGCCAAAGCCGTTGCCCAATCTGGGGTGCCATAACCCGCGCAGAACTGTGAACCTCATCGGAATGAAGTCACCCTCGCTTCTCCCGAAAGTTGCTCCCTCCTCATAAATCCTCCTCTTTCCCAAGGACGACTCTTGCAAGGCTGAGTCACTGTCCCAGAAATGACTTGTTGCGAGTTCCTAGAATCCCACGCGGAAAGGGATGCCAATAAATCATTTGGGGGAGCGTCGGCCTGGAAATGGAACCCAGGAGTCCTGAGCTAAACTTTTTCTCCCGCTGGACTAAACTCCTTGCCAGGCTGTGTACACAACATACATTTAAAGTGCATTTTCCACCCACCTACCCAGAACCATAGGGACACGGGTGGCGCTGTGGGTTAAACCACAGAGCCTAGGACTTGCTGATCAGAAGGTCGGCGGTTCAAATCCCCACGACGGGGTGAGCTCCCGTTGCTCAGTCCCTGCTCCTGCCAACCTAGCAGTTCGAAAGCACGTCAAAGTGCAAGTAGATAAATAGGTACCGCTCTGGCGGGAAGGTAAACGGCGTTTCCGTGTGCTGCTCTGGTTCGCCAGAAGCGGCTTAGTCATGCTGGCCACATGACCCGGAAGCTGTACGCTGCCTCTCTCGGCCAATAAAGCAAGATGAGCGCCACAACCCCAGAGTCGGCCACGACTGGACCTAATGGTCAGGGGTCCCTTTACCTTTTTACCAAGAACCACGGGAACTGTAGTTTACGCTTTGTGACGCTACAATTCCCAGACCCTTAATAAATTACAGCCACCAGGTTCAAACAGAAACAGTAGAGCATGTGCTTTTCCAGTGCCTATACAATATAGAGAAACTGTCTCTCATGTCTTGTTACGCTGCCGTTTCTACGGGGATATACGCTCGGTATTTATCACTCCTGTTATACAAAAATCTTCAAATGGGTACGAACTTCAACGTCTAAAATTCCTGGTAGAGGACAAGGATCTAGAGACCACGCTAAGGGTGGCCAAATTCTGTGCAACTGCCATAAAACTTAGGGAAAAAGCTGTACTACCAAAATGATTAAGGTTTTCAATGAGAATTTTAGGTTATATTTTAGGGATCAAGATTTAATATATATTTTTTAACTGCTGCTATATCTAGAGAGCATCTTAAAAAGCAGAGACATCCCCTTGCCAACAAAGGTCCGTATAGTGAAAGCTATGGTTTTCCCAGTAGTGATGTATAGAAGTGAGAGCTGGACCATAAAGAAGGCTGATCGCTGAAGAATGCATGCTTTTGAATTCTGGTGCTGGAGGAGACACTTGAGAGTCCCATGGACTGCAAGAAGATCAAACCTCTCCATTCTGAAGGAAATCAGCCCTGAGTGCTCACTGGAAGGACAGATCGTGAAGCTGAGGCTCCAAGACTTTGGCCACCTCAGGAGAAGAGAAGACTCCCTGGAAAAGACCCTGATGTTGGGAAAGATGGAGGGCACAAGGAGAAGGGGACGGCAGAGGATGAGATGGTGGGACAGTGTTCTTCAAAGCTACCAGCATGAGTTTGACCAAACTGCGGGAGGCAGTGGAAGACAGGAGTGCCTGGCATGCTCTGGTCCAGGTGGTCACGAAGTGTCGGACACCACTAAATGACTAAACAACAACAAACATCTGTATTGTCTCTGTTATACCCAACTGCAATTCAATGTATTCCTGTTGTGTTTTATGATTTCCCTGATATTGTAAGTGAGCTGGAACTGGTCTGTGACCGTAATAATAAAATTCATTCACTCTGATATAGAAAAATGTGTATTCGCCTCATCTCCCCACTATTCTATACCCACACAGGACAATTTTATACCTCCTTGCTGCTGTCAGATACCAATCCTGCTACAACATACGACATTGCCAGACTCTGCACAACAGCGTTCAAAATCCGTCAGATGATAACCTGGGTAACAAGCTAGATTGAATGAACACTCACATCAGAGCACTCTCTAATCTGATAGTTGTAGTCTTTTATATACTAACCTTTTACACTCTTCTGTATCCCTCTAATGTTCTTAACTCTTCTTATAGATTCTGTCCGTTTCTTTTAAATTCTTACAGTCTTTCAGATATACCTTCTGTTTTTATATTTTTTAGCTTTCCAGAATCTGTAAGATTCTAAATGATTGTATCCCAGCCCCTGCTTATGCTGGTCTATGACCGTAATAAAAATTTGATTGATTGATTGATACAGTCGCCAGGGTGCTTGCTGAGTGCGTGGTTGTAGCAGAAAAAAGACAGTCACGTAACTGAGAAATTACACAAAACAAATGAAATACCGTGAAAATCCCTGAAACGAGAAGTAATCGACTAGAAATATTATCTTATAGAAATAAACTAAATAATAAAAATCAAAAAGTTTAAGGAAAAACCTAGAATTGTACAAAGCCTTAACGGGATGCCAGCTACAAACTTCGTTTCACTGAACTATTCAGTTACCTCAGAAGGAAATTGGAAAATCCTAAACCTTAAATGACCAAAATTCAAAAAAGGGGGTTAAAACTCCCCAAAATTCTGAAGTTAGGATACTTCAGAATTTTTGGAAGTTTTAACCCCCTTTTTTGAATTTTGGTCATTTAAGGTTTAGGGTTTTTCATATTTCTAGTCGATTACTTCTCATTTCAGGGATTTTCACAGTACAGTGGTACCTTGGGTTACATACGCTTCAGGTTACATACGCTTCAGGTTACAGACTCCGCTAACCCAGAAATAGTGCTTCGGGTTAAGAACTTTGCTTCAGGATAAGAACAGAAATCGTGCTCCGTCGGCGCAGCGGCAGCAGGAGGCCCCACTAGCTAAAGTGGTGCTTCAGGTTAAGAACAGTTTCAGGTTAAGTACGGACCTCCAGAACAAATTAAGTACTTAACCTGAGGTACCACTGTATTTAATTTGTTTTGAGTGCGTGGTTGTGGCTGTTTTCTTTAGAATATGGCATGTGTGTATGGGGCCGAACGTTCCTCTTTGTCCCATGGGTACCCGCTCGGCTCTGCAGCTGAAGCTAGGACCCAGGAGTCCGGGCCAGGCGGAGCTCGATTTGGGAGAAAGATTGTTCCTAGGGGTGTTGGCAGCTTCTGTTGGAGCTGAGGTGCGTGTTGGGGCAGGTTGAGGGAGGGTGCAGCGCAGGGCAGGAGGGATACAGAAAGGTGGGGCAGCAAGCCTTTTGTTGAAGGATCAGCTGGGCCCTGGCTCCTTTAAGAGTGGTTCAGCAGGCAGGTATTCAACCGGTGCAGTGCGTACACACACACACACACACACACACACACACACACACAGATGCCTTTTAAATATTCTTACCGTATTTTTCGTCCCATAGGACGCTCCGCCCCATAGGACGCACCTAGTTTTTTGGGGGGGAAATAAAGGAGAAAAAAAATCCCTTTATTTCCCCCCCAAAAGCAGGTCGGGGAAACAGAACCAGGTCGAGGAACAGCGGGATGGCGGCGCTGCGCCTCCCTGCTGTCCCCCGAGTTTGTGGGGCTGGCTGATGTCTGCCCCGCGCGAGGGGCGCTCTGCATCAGGGCGCCCCTCGCGCCGGGCAGCAGGCTGCTATCCGCAGCGTGGGGAGCCCTGTGGGGAACTCCTGCAAGGCTCCCCACGCTGCGGATGTCTGCCTGGCGCGGGGGGCACTCTGCGTCAGGGCGCCCCTCGCGCTGGGCGGCAGGCTGCTATCCGCAGCCTAGACATCCCTGCCGGACCTCCCGTAGGGCTGCCTAGGCTGCGGATGTGTTCCTGAAGCCTGGAGAGTGAGAGGGGTCGGTGCGCACCGACCCCTCTCGCTCTCCAAGCTTCAGCGAAAGCCTGCATTCGCCCCATAGGACGCACCGAGATTTCCCCTTCATTTTTGGAGGGGAAAAAGTGCGTCCTATAGGGCGAAGAATACGGTATTTATCCATTGTTTTGCATCTCCTCCTTCATCTCAGGTGCTTCAGGGTGGTCTATCATTCTATAATCTACAATTCTCCCTCACAACAACCCTTTGAGGTAGGTTAGGCGGAGACAGCAAGTGACTGGGACATCTATTTATGCGGTTAGTGAAACAAGCACAGGTTTTCCAAAGGCCTGTGCGGGTTGGAGGGTGTTTGTGGGAAGATGGAAGAGTCTGCAGGAGCTTTTTTCCTGGCAGAAAGTTTTTATTTCGTTAAATTTTCACACCACCCTTCATCTCCACAATATAAAAATTCAAGACGAAAATGCAAAATACATAATAAAAACAAGAACACACAGACAAAAAATGTATGTTTAAAAGGCACAAGGAGATAGGATAATAATATATTAAGGATGGAATAACAAATAAAGCGAATAACGCAACAATAATAGTAGGTAAAGAAGATCGCACATGGGTGAAGTACTGAGCTGTGGGGGAGGGAGGTGAAGGGATTAATTGAAATTGTTAAAGATTGGTATAGGATTTAAGAGATTAAAATTTTCATAAAGATTCTGTAAGGAAAGCAGAAAGCAGCAAGAACTATCAAGTAAAGGTATCAGAGAGGAGATCATTGTAAATGAAAACATGAGACTTGTGGTTCTGTTACATATGATTTCATTTTGGAGTTGTCTGTTTATTTTGGAGTTGTTTGTTGTAAAGAATGTATATTATGTGAATAAAATATTAAAGGATTTGCAAAAACCGGGGGGGGGGGGATATGTATGGGGCTGAGGGGAGTTGGAGTTCCACACTGTCAAAAGGTTCCTCACAGCCCTGAGATATTGAAAGGGGGAAAACAGCCCCTGTTGAATTTCTACCTGTCACAGGTGGAGATATTACAAGGGTGAAAACAGCCCCTGTTGAATTTCTACCTATTACAGGTGGAGATATTGCAAGGGTGAAAACAGCCCCTGTTGAATTTCTACCTATTACAGGTGCAGATATTGCAAGGGCGAAAACAGCCCCTGTTGAATTTCTACCTGTCACAGAACCCAAAAAGGGGGTGGTGTGTGAGGAGAGAGAGAGAGAGAGAGACATTGGCCCACCTGACCTTCTGCCTGGGATGTCTCTGCTTTTGGAAACAGCAATACTAAACATATTTCTCTCTGGACTTTCTCAGCCCTTCCAGGACATTCTCCAACTCTTGCACATTTAATCAGGGCTTAAAATTTCTGAAATGAAGATGTGCTGGGGCTTAATCCTGGAGCCGACTCCTTTTCTGAAACCTTGTGAGCCTCAGGCACATTTGAAGAACATACAGTGGTACCTCGGGTTAAGTACTTAATTCATTCCAGAGGTCCGTTCTTAACCTGAAACTGTTCTTAACCTGAAGCACCACTTTAGCTAATAGGGCCTCCTGCTGCCGCCGCACCGCAGGAGCACGATTTCTGTTCTCATCCTGAAGCAAAGTTCTTAACCTGAAGCACTATTTCTGGGTTAGCAGAGTCTGTAACCTGAAGCGTCTGTAACCTGAGGTACCACTGTACTCGGCTTCTGCCAAAGAATCTCAGGAACCGTAGCTTACCGCTCACGGCACCTTTAACAAACTAGAGTTCCCAAGACCTAGCTATGCACTACATGTATGGATGTGACTACAGGAAATGATTTCTTGCTGCACTGCGGAGAGGAAATCACTCTCTGCGCTTGCTCAGAGGCACTCTTCGCTCAAAAAATCCCAGGGTTGTTTCCGAGCAACGAAAACAGTTTGGCAGATTCAGCCTCGGCTTTGGAAGCGTCATCCCATAGGGAAATGAACACGCAATCCACGCCTCGATGCAATCTGCTGGGTGTGCGTCTTTAGCTGTGGGTCCTTGTAAGTGTGCCAAAAAAGTGTGGTGATGTACACGTCAAGTGTTTTGAGCCACGGCCCTTAAGTTGCAAGGGGTTGGACTAAATGACCTTGGGGTACTGAAAGGAGTAACTGTGCCCCTGAAGGACCAGGTGCGCAGCCTGGGAGTCATTCTGGACTCACAGCTGTCCATGGAGGCGCAGGTCAATTCTGTGTCCAGGGCAGCTGTCTGCCAGCTCCATCTGGTACGCAGGATGAGATCCTTCCTGCCCGCGGACTGTCTCGCCAGAGTGGCGCATGCTCTGGTTATCTCCCGCTTGGACTACTGCAATGTGCTCTATGTGGGGCTGCCTTTGAAGGTGACCGGGAAACTACAACTAATCCAGAATGCGGCAGCCAGACTGGTGACTAGGAGCAGCCGCCGAGACCATGTAACACTGGTCCTGAAAGACCTTCATTGGCTCCCAGAATGCTTCTGAGCACAATTCAAAGTGTTGGTGCTGACCTTGAAAGCCCTAAACGGCCCTGTATACCTGAAGGAGCGTCTCCATCCCCATCGTTCATCCCTGACCATGAGGTCCAGCTCTGAGGGCTGTCTGGCTGTTCCTTCCCTGTGAAAAGTGAGGTTACAGGGAACCAAGCAAAGGGCCTTCTCGGTGGCGGCGCCTGCCCTGTGGAACGCCCTCCCATCAGATGTCAAGGCAATAAACAACTATCTGACTTTTAGAAGACATCTGAAGGCAGCCCTGTTTAGGGAAGTTTTTAATGTTTGATGTTTTATCGCTTTTTTATTATTATATTCTGTTGGGTGTTGGGAGCTGTTGGGCAGGGTATGTATAAATAAACAAACAAACAAACAAATAAATATTATTTTTATTATTACAATTCTGTGATTCTTTAAAAAGGCACTCTGCAGCTGCTCAGAGGCCCTTTGTCTTTGCTATTACCCGATGCGGCATTCCGGAAGGCGAACATTTGCACTGAAATGCCGAATGGATTAAAAAGACTTCAGATCCCAAGGAGGCTTCTGTACTTCATCATCGTTGACAGCTGATATTGGCTTTGGAATGGATTAAATCACCCTCGTTCTCCCTGCCAAAACATTGCTGCAATCACATGCCATGATGAATTTCTTCCCGGGAAGGCTCCTGTGTCTGGAACAGATGCCCAGCAGGCAGAAAGGCAACAGGTGCAGCTTATTCCACATGTGGCAATCTCATGCCATTTCTACAAAAGCAGAGATATTACCTATTACTTACATAATCTTATAATTGTGCTTAGATCCGAAGGAGCTCAAAAGCACAGGCCTCTCCCGCTTCTCATTTTCTCCTTGCGACAGCAACCCTCTGAGGTACGCTACACGAAGAGTGTGTCCGACCCGGCGAGCTTCATGGGTGAATGGGGATTTGAACCCAGCTCTCTGAGATCCTGGTCCAACTCTCTGCCCGCTACACTGCAACACACTTTCTCATCCATACGGGGCTGAGATTTGGACTGGTAACCACCTTAGCACTTTGGAAGCTGTTCAATCAAAGTTTCGAAGGCAGATTTTTTCTGTACCGCCATGTGTCCCAAACGCATCATTGAGACTGGAGGAAAGTCTCCCTTCAGTAGAAGTACGGACTTGGCAAAGAACTCTTAACTTCTGGCTCCGCCTAGACTCAAACCCCCCTGGTTTACTCTCCCTAGTACTTCAAGACTCCCATAAAAGTGCCTGGCTTAAAGGTAAAGGTAAAGGGACTCCTGACCATTAGGTCCAGTCGTGGCCGACTCTGGGGTTGCCGTGCTCATCTCGCTTTACTGGCCGAGGGAGCCGGCGTCCAGCTTCCGGGTCGTGTGGCCAGAATGACTAAGCTGCTTCTGGCGAACCAGAGCAACGCACGGAAACGCTGTTTACCTTCCCGCCGGAGCGGTACCTATTTATCTACTTGCACTTTGATGTGCTTTTGAACTGCTAGGTTGGCAGGAGCAGGGACCAAGCAACGGGAGCTCACCCCGTGGCGGGGATTCGAACCGCCGACCTTCTGATCGGCAAGTCCTAGGCTCTGTGGTTTAACCCACAGTGCTAAAACCGTCTGTTATGTACTGAGAACAATAGGATCCAAATTGCAGCAGTCTGATTAGTCCTAGAACAATAGGATTCAGAATGCAGCAGTCTGATTGGTCCTAGAACAATGCAGCAGTATGATTGGTTGGCAGGAACCACCCAATCCTGCTCCAGATAGAAGTGAATCCACAACCTGATTGGCTTACAGTAGAATTCCGGAATTAGCCAATCATGTGCAGCCCATTGTGTAAATAATGTATATAAAGCAGATACTGTGAGGGGACATTCATTCATTCCTCCTCACCACTATGAGCTGAATAAAGAGCATGAAATCACTTTGCGACTCTGAGTATATTTCACTGGCGACGAGGATGGGATCCCGCTGAGCTGACTGCCACACACAGCACCGCAGCAACGCCACCTGCCGCACCGCTGCCTCGCACCGTGTATCCAGGCTTCAGCTCCGGGACACAAGGAACTCAGAATGGCAGCCAACAGCAGCTTCTCGCCATTCAACCCAGCATCTGGAGACTGGGAAGCGTATGCCTCCCGTTTCACCTTCCTCCTAGAAGCCAAAGGGGTCACCGACGAAGAAGACGCCAAGAAGAGGGCGATATTCTTCAGCGTCTGCGGAGAGGAGACGTTTGAAATCGCCCGGGCTCTCCTTGCGCCTGAAGACGTCGCTACTGTTCCATACAAAACAATAATGGAACAGCTGAAGGGGCACTTTTCGCCGCAGCCCTCAGTGGTGGCTCGTCAAAATGCCTTCTACGCAAAGCGACAAGCCCCTGGGGAAACCATAACTGGGTTTGTGACCTCTCTCCGCCAAGCCGCCCGGTTCTGCAACTTCTCAGAGCTGGAGAACATGCTTCGTGACCGCCTCGTCGGTGGCCTGAAGGATGAGAAGCTGCAACGACGCCTCTACGCTAAGAAGGACCTAACGTTCCAGGTCGCTCTGGAGGAGGCCCTGGCAACGGAAGCTGCCGAGAGGTCGACGCAAGAGGCACGGCCAAGCCTGCCATCCCAACCGAGGGTCCACCACGAAGACCTCACCGACGACTCAGGATCCGACAGGGAGGAGGTGCACCGAGTACAGCAGCGCACTCAAGCAGCGCACAAACCACAGCGGCCTCGACGAGAAGGAGGAAACTGCGCAAGCTGCGGGGAGAGTCACGAGAGGAGGACCTGCCGTTTCCGCAACGCAGAGTGCAGGCAGTGCAGAAAATCGGGACACATCGCCCGGGTGTGTCGGGCTCGGCCCACCCGACACCAGGCATCAGATGACCAACCCAAGAGCCCCAGGTCCCGGGGCCCAACGCACCAAGGCAACTCGACGGAGCTCACGGACTGCCAGGTATACCAGTTGCCCCACCCCAACGTAGAGAAAATTTATGTAGAGGTACAGATAGAGGGGGCCCCTTGCCGCATGGAGCTTGACACGGGTTCAACTCTATCCATAATCTCGGCAAGGACCTTAAGGAAACTGTGTCCTACTGGGGGTCCCAAACTCAGGCCGGCCCCATTCACCCTACGGGACTTCCAGAAACGTAAGGTCCCCACAATGGGGGTGGGGACCTTCAGGGTGCAATACCGAGGGCGGACGCGGCAACTGGACTTGCTTGTGGTCAAGGGCTCCTACATTAGTTTACTGGGATTGGCATGGTTTGGACCACTGGGGCTAGCTGTCACCGGGGTGAACCACACTACCTTACAAGTGGACGTGGATGCCATCTGCAAGGAATTTCCAGGGGTTTTCGATGGGAAATTGGGACAGTATACGGGCCCCCCCATTGCGCTACAGCTTGACCCCGCAGTACGACCGGTCAGGCTCAAGGCCCGCCGGGTCCCATTCGCCTTGAAACCCCGTATAGACGAGGAATTGGACCGACTTGTGGAGCAAGGAGTGCTGGAGCCGGTGCCTAATGCCCCCTGGGAAACCCCAATCGTCACACCCGTCAAGCCTAATGGTTCGGTCCGCATCTGCGCAGACTACAAATGTACCATAAACAAGGCCCTCACGGCCCATGCATACCCAGTGCCAGTGGTCAGCCATGTCCTTGCCACCCTGGCTGGGTCGAAAATTTTTGGCAAGCTGGACTTGGCCCAAGCATATCAACAGCTGCCAGTAGATGAGGCCACAGCAGAGGCACAGACGATTGTGACGCACAGAGGAGCGTTCAGGGTAAAGCGGCTGCAATTCGGGGTCAGCGTGGCACCAGGCATATTCCAGAATCTAATGGACTCGCTCCTTAAAGGGATTCCTGGCGTCACCCCCTTCTTCGATGATGTGTTGATTGCCAGGCCCACACCAGAGGAGTTCGAGGACCGCCTCCGCACCGTTCTACACCGTTTCCAGACGGCGGGTCTCAAGGTGAAGAGGAAAAAATGTCTACTAGGAGTGCCTCAGGTGGACTTTCTGGGATTTATGGTGGACGCAGAAGGGGTCCACCCGACTGGGGACAAGGTACGGGCCATTTGTGACGCCCCAGCGCCCAAGAGCAAGACTGAACTTCAGGCCTTCTTGGGACTACTGAACTTTTACCATTCCTTCCTTCCCCACAAGGCGGCGGTAGCGGAGCCCCTACACAGACTCCTAGACCAGCGGGCCCCTTGGGTGTGGGGCCAGCGCCAGGAGGCCGCATTCCAGGCAGTCAAGGACTTGCTTGTCTCAAACTCTGTCTTGGCACACTTTGACGAGAGGCTGCCGGTGGTGCTAGCATGCGACGCCTCACCCTATGGCATTGGCGCTGTCCTGGGGCACCAACTCCCGGATGGAAGAGAGGTACCGGTGGCGTACTTTTCCCAGACACTCAACGCAACCGAGCGGAACTACTCGCAAATCGACAAGGAGGGTCTGGCAATCGTGAAGGGAGTAAAAAAATTCCATGATTTCTTGTACGGGCGGCCCTTCACCGTGGTGACTGACCACAAGCCGTTGCTTGGCTTGTTTGCCCCCGAAAAGCAGACCCCCCAAGTGCTGTCTCCTCGTGTCCTCAGGTGGTCAATTTTCCTTGCCAGCTACCAGTATGCACTGATTCACCGACCTGGGAAGGCGATGGGCCATGCGGACGCCCTCAGCAGGCTACCACTACCGGAAACAGGCCCTGACCCAGCACCTGCACAAGAGGTTATGAGCCTGGAGCTGCTTCCCGACCGCCCCATTCAGGCACAAGAAGTTGCCCACCATTCCAAGAAAGATAGGGTCATCTCCCAAGTCCTGGACTGGGTGTGGAGGGGATGGCCCAGCAGCAGCCCCGGGCCAGAATTCGCCGGCTACACAACCCGCAAACATGAACTGTCGGCCCACAAGGGGTGCCTGTTATGGGGAAGCAGAGTCGTTGTTCCCCAGCCCCTCCGCAAAAGGGTGCTCACAGCCCTACATGAGACACACCCAGGGGTAGTAAGAATGAAGGCCCTTGCCAGGAGTTATGTGTGGTGGCCGGGGATCGATGGAGAGATAGAGGCCTGGGTCAAACACTGCCAGGCCTGCCAAGAATCCCGCCCAGATCCCCCAAGGGCCCCAGTCCAGTCCTGGGAGTCCGCCCGAGCACCATGGTCACGCCTGCATGTGGATTTCGCTGGCCCCTTTCAGGGGAAAACATTCTTCATAGTGGTGGACTCCTACACCAAATGGCTGGAAGTCGCACTGGTACCGTCCACTTCCACGTCCGCAGCCATCCGGGTACTACGCAGGCTGTTTGCAACCCACGGGCTCCCTGACACTCTCGTCTCAGACAACGGGACTGCATTTACGTCAGGAGAATTCCAAACCTTCACAGCACAGAACGCCATCCGCCACATCCGTTCGGCGCCGTTCCACCCTGCCACCAATGGCCAAGCAGAACGCATGGTGCGGACCACCAAGGACACCCTTCGCCGCATGACGCAAGGGGACTGGGAGTACCGCCTTGCCACATTCCTTCTAGCACAGCACAGCACCCCCAGCTCAACGACTGGCCGGAGCCCCGCTGAACTACTAATGGGTCGGCGCCTTGCAATCAGATTGGACCGCCTTCACCCCGATAGAGCTCAGGATGAGGTAGCGGTGGGGGAAGGCAGGAACCCCCGGACCTTCGAGGCCCAGGACCCAGTGTACGCAAAGAATTTTGGGGCAGGCCCAGCATGGGTACCCGCCACAGTCACCAGGGTCACTGGCCCCGTGTCGTACGAGGTGCTAACGGATGGGGGGCAATGCTGGCGCCGCCACTGCGACCAGATACGGCGACGATTCCCGGGAGAAACCCAGGAGGCGGACAGGTCAGAGGAGTCCCAAGGGAACAGCGGGGCAGTGAGGCCCATAGAGCAGGAGGGGCCAGCAGGAGAGGCAGAATCAGTAAATACAGAGAGGACCCATGAGGCTGAAAGGACACCGGAACCAGAACCACGACTGAGCGAGCCGGTTGCACCAGACCAAACAGCCCCATCACAGCCAGCATCCTTGGAACACGAGCCAGAACCTGAACCCCGGACCAGGGAACACCACAGGCCGCAACGCACACGTAGGCCGCCGGCATACCTTGAGGACTATGAATGCGACCTCCCGGGCAGGACTGGAACTTAGAGGGAAGGGGTGTTATGTACTGAGAACAATAGGATCCAAATTGCAGCAGTCTGATTAGTCCTAGAACAATAGGATTCAGAATGCAGCAGTCTGATTGGTCCTAGAACAATGCAGCAGTATGATTGGTTGGCAGGAACCACCCAATCCTGCTCCAGATAGAAGTGAATCCACAACCTGATTGGCTTACAGTAGAATTCCGGAATTAGCCAATCATGTGCAGCCCATTGTGTAAATAATGTATATAAAGCAGATACTGTGAGGGGACATTCATTCATTCCTCCTCACCACTATGAGCTGAATAAAGAGCATGAAATCACTTTGCGACTCTGAGTATATTTCACCGTCTATCAAAAACTTCACTCTTGTGTCCTATCCCCACAACACCTACTCACGATGGGCCCTACTAAAGCAAACAGTCTAATTGGTCAACGTCTAAAAGATATTGAGCATCAGAACAACCGGGCCACTATAAGGAAATTCTGCCCTTGGTATGTTCAGTTTCCACCTCTCCATTTTTATTCTCTGGCCCCATATCTGCACAAACTTACTATCCCAAAATACAGATGTGCTTTTACACTTGCAAGACTGGATGTTTTGCCATCTGCGGTACTTGAGGGTCGATTCCAAAAGATCCTGCCTGAGAAACGTCTTTGCCCCTGCGGAGATGGTAGCACCGAAACAGCGGCACACATCCTCCTGTCTTGTACTCTCTACAAAGACCCGAGGAATGAGATCATCACCCCACTCATACTAACCGTCCCAGGGTGCTCAACCACTGCCACAATGTCCTTTCTTCTATCAGATCAAAATGAGCAGATAACAGCAAAGGTTGCTAGGTTCATAGCAGGGGCAATCAGAATAAGGGCAGAAAGTGAGGAGGAATTAAAGAACTTTTTAATGAGGGTGAAAGAGGAGAGCGCAAAATATGGTCTGAGGCTCAACATCAAAAAAACCAAGATCATGGCCACTGGGCCCATCACCTCCTGGCAAATAGAAGGGGAAGGAATGGAGGCAGTGAGAGATTTTACTTTCTTGGGCTCCGTGATCACTGCAAATGGTAACAGCAGTCACAGAATTAAAAGACGCCTGCTTCTTGGGAGGAAAGCAATGACAAACCTAGACAGCATTTTAAAAAGCAGAGACATCACCTTGCCAACAAAGGTCCGTATAGTTAAAGCTATGGTTTTTCCAGTAGTGATGTATGGAAGTGAGAGCTGGACCATAAGGAGCATTCAGGGCTGATTTCCTTCAGAATGGAGAGGTTTGATCTTCTTGCAGTCCATGGGACTCTCAAGAGTCTCCTCCAGCACCAGAATTCAAAAGCATCCATTCTTCGGCGATCAGCCTTCTTTATGGTCCACCTCATGAGGAGTAAGTTCCTCTGGCGAACGGCTCTTGCCTTCAGAAAAGCCTTCCTGATGTTTCGTTGAACTCTCCTTCCTCACAGCTTGAAGGCATGGGTTCGAGTCCTACCCTCCGGAGCAGGAGAAGACGAGCTTGCTTCATCCTCTGTGTGACAGCCCTTGAGATATCTGAGGATTATAAAACGATGCCTGGCTTAGAGAAAGGCGGACAGAAAATTAGGAAAATTAGATCTCTCCGTGACCAAAAATTTATTGATGACTGGGGGAAATTTGTGGATTATCTGAAAAGTATATGTTATGTGCAAACAACACTAGTGGGGTTTCAAGAAGCACTGTGAGTTATAAGATGTATTGCTTAAAGGAAATAGAAGTGGGAGGGAAGACAATGGGCAATACAAAAATAAGGAATGCGAAATAGAGAGACTAATATGGATGATTGTCAGAGCAGCCGAAGGAAGTCAAAAAAGGATTACCGTATTTTTCGCTCTATAAGACGCACCAGACCACAAGACGCACCTAGTTTTTGGAGGAGGAAAACAAGAAAAAAAATATTCTGAATCTCAGAAGCCAGAACAGCAAGAGGGATCGCTGCGCAGTGAAAGCAGCAATCCCTCTTGCTGTTCTGGCTTCTGGGATAGCTGCGCAGCCTGCATTCGCTCCATAAGACACACACACATTTCCCCTTACTTTTTAGGAGGGAAAAAGTGAGTCTTATAGAGCAAAAAATACGGTAATTTGTTAAAATTGGATATAATTGTATATTTGAATTGAAAATTAATAAAAATTATTATTAAAAAAAAATAGAGAAAGGCGGACAGAGAAAAAAGCCAATGCAATTCTGGGCTGCATCAATAGGAGCATAGCATCTAGATCAAGGGAAGTAATAGTGCCACTGTATTCTGCTCTGGTCAGACCTCACCTGGAGTACTGTGTCCAGTTCTGGGCACCACAGTTCAAGAAGGACACTGACAAACTGGAACGTGTCCAGAGGAGGGCAACCAAAATGGTCAAGGCCTGGAAACGATGCCTTATGAGGAACGGCTAAGGGAGCTGGGCATGTTTAGCCTGGAGAAGAGGAGGTTAAGGGGTGATATGATAGCCATGTTCAAATATATAAAAGGATGTCACATAGAGGAGGGAGAAAGGTTGTTTTCTGCTGCTCCAGAGAAGCGGACACGGAGCAATGGATCCAAACTACAAGAAAGTAGATTCCACCTAAACATTAGGAAGAACTTCCTGACAGTAAGAGCTGTTGGACAGTGGAATTTGCTGCCAAGGAGTGTGGTGGAGTCTCCTACTTTGGAGGTCTTTAAGCAGAGGCTTGACAACCATATGTCAGGAGTGCTCTGATGGTGTTTCCTGCTTGGCAGGGGGTTGGACTCGATGGCCCTTGGGGTCTCTTCCAACTCTATGATTCTATGAAAAGTTTCTTCCCCCTCTCTCATGACACGAGAATCTGGGGACGTCCAAGGAAGCTGAATGCCGGGAGATAAAAGAAAGTCCATCTTCACACAGTGCAGAGTGGGCCTGCGGAACTCCCTCCCACATGGAAGCACAAACTTGGATGGCTTTAAAAGAGGCAAACTCACGGAGGAGAGGGCTATCGATCCTCTGCCGCCACATTTGGAGGTAGCAGTGCTTCTGGGTCCCCACAGGGGGGGAGAGTGGCTCCTGTGTACGAATCCTGCTGGCTGGCTTTCCCACAGGTTGGCCACTGTGAGAACAGGATGCTGGACTAGATGGGCTACTGGTTGGATCCAGCAGATCTTTTCTCATGTTCTTAAGTTTCCCTTACGATATGATAATCTTTATTGTCATTGTCACATACAGAACAACAAAATTGAAAAAAATAAATAAATCCACATAAGACATTCAAAACCAACAAGCCTGCTATCCCAGCTATCCCAGCCTGGTTAGCCCCCTAAAAACTCTGATACCCCATTTTTAAAATACAATATATTCCCATAGAGACTCCTTTGTTGTTGTTGTTTAGTCGTTTAGTCGTGTCCGACTCTTCGTGACCCCCTGGACCAGAGCACGCCAGGCACTCCTGTCTTCCACTGCCTCCCACAGTTTGGTCAGACTCATGTTCGTAGCTTCGAGAACACTGTCCAACCATCTCGTCCTCTGTCGTCCCCTTCTCCTTGCGCCCTCCATTTTTCCCAACATCAGGGTCTTTTCCAGGGAGTCTTCTCTTCTCATGAGGTGGCCAAAGTCCGTCCTTCCAGTGAGCACTCAGGGCTGATTTCCTTAAGAATGGATAGGGACTCCTTACACTGCATTTAAAACCAAAATCACACTTGGATAGAAACTGTTTCTCAGGCGGCTAGTCCTAGTCTTTATAACCCTGTACCTTCTTCCAGGCAGCTAGTCCTAGTCTTTATAACCCTGTACTTTTTTCCTGCCAACCTAGCAGTTCGAAAGCACGTCAAAGTGCAAGTAGATAAATAGGTACTGCTCTGGTGGGAAGGTAAACAGCATTTCTGTGCACTGCTCTGGTTCGCCAGAAGCGGCTTAGTCATGCTGGCCACATGACCCGGAAGCTGTACACCGGCTCCCTCGGCCTGAAAGCGAGATGAGCGCCGCAACCCCAGAGTTGGTCATGACTGGACCTAACGGTCAGGGGTCCTTTACCTTCTTCCAGATGGCAGAAGCTGAAAGATATAATTTCCGGGGTGCGCACTATCCTGTGCTATCTTTGCAGCTTTCTTATGACACCTGGAAGCATAGATTTGATCCAAGGTGGGAAGAGTGCACCCAGTTATTCTCTCTGCAGTCTTTACAACCCTGGACAGCATTGTTTTTCCCCTGACCGTGCAGCTCCCAAACCACACACGGAGACACTTCTGCAGAGTGCTGGAGATGCCTCCCTTTACACAACAGACGGGCGCCATCTCTGTTTTGTTTTCGGCACCTTCTAAAGGCACTCCTCTTTCCATAAGCCTCCCAAAGGGAGATCTTTATCCCAGCTGGTATCTGTATTGGATTTGAATGGATGTTGTTGTTTCCGCCTTCCCGGCGCCCTCCAGCCAGTTTGAACTACAACTCCTATCTTCTTTTTAAAAAAAATAATATTTATTACTTTTCCAAAAAATTTAAACACTAAAAAAAAAAAATACAATACAATACAATACAATACATTAAACTAACAAACAAAACAAAAACAATAAAATAAATCAAACAATTTTATTATCCCATCATTCATTCACTTATTTCCGCGACCTCCTCACACCTCCCTTTTCGTTTTCCACTTCTGTTAATTATTTCAGCAATTCCTTTCCATCTTCCTCTGTTTTCTATCCTATAATTATCTTAACTCATTCTAACCTTATTTCTTCCTTTAATACTCTATTAAACTATTTGTACTTAATTCTTTATAACATTTCTGCTAAAGCTATGTAACTTCATTCCAACATTTTTCTAACATTCATTGATTTTACAGTATTTCTGTAAATACTCTTTAAATTTTTTCCAATCTTCTTCCACCAACTCTTCTCCCTGGTCTCGGATTCTGCCAGTCATTTCCGCCAATTCCATATAGTCCATCAACTTCATCTGCCATTCTTCCCGGGTGGGTAAATCTTGTGTCTTCCAAGAACTACAACTCCTATCAGCCGCCACCCGGCAGAAAGGCACCTGGTTGGTGAAGACACAGATAATTGCTTTTTAAAATGTTTTCATAAAGGCAGTGGCTCTGTTTTTATACAGGTAACCGCTTAAGGCATGTTTCTATCCTGTTGCGAATCGCTTTGGGGTGCCGCATCGGAAGCGATTCACGAATGAAAGAAGCAAGCGAAATTTTTAGGCAGTGTGGCCAAGTGGTTAGAGCATCGGACCAGGACCTGGGAGCGGCGAGGCTTCAAATCTCCTATTTGGTCATGGAGCTCACTGGGTGATTTTGAAGACAGTCACTGTCTCTCAGGATGTTGTGAGGATTAAATGAGGGGAAGAACCATGTACAGTGGATGCTCGGGTTGCGAATGTGATCCATGCACGTTTGCAACCTGCAGCGTTCGCAACCTGCAGCTGCGCGTCTGCGCAGACACACGGGTTACAACTCGGCACTTCTGCACATGTGCAAAGCGCGTTTTAGGGCTTCTGTGCATACGCAACCGGTGAAACCTGGAAGTAACCTGTTCTGGTACTTCCGGGTTTCGGCAGTCCGTAACCTGAAAAAACGCAACCTGAAGCGTCTGTAACCTGAGGTATGACTGTACCCCAATTTGAGGGCCTTGGAGGAGAAAAGGGTTTGAATAATAATAATAATAATAATAATAATAATAATAAGGCAAAGTATATCCAACAGTATATGTATTACAGTATTTTAATATTTTTTGGAAGCCGCCCATCTGGCTGGGGAAGCCCAGCCAGATGGGCGGGGTATAAATAATAAATTATTATTATTATTATTATTATTATTATTATTATTATTATTATTATATAACACACATTTAATTCACATGACTTCCCCCAAAGAATCTTGGGAACTGTAGTTTGCTAAGGGTGCTGGAAATGGTAGCTCTGTGAGGAGAAAACTACAAGTCCCAGGATCCCTTGGATGAAGTCATGCGCTTTAAATTGCACATCAAATGCGCTTTAAAAAGTATGGCTTGCCTAATTGCGGCCTGCAGTTCAGCCCTTTCCGGAGGTCTGAAATGCGAGGCTGGTACCAAATGGACCCAGGGCTTGAAATCTGGAAGGGAAGAGGAAATGGAGGGAGGAGGATCTGCTTGGTGCGGCCAGGGATCCGGAGAGATCCCTGCTGATCACCCCCTGACTCAAGTGGAAGAAGGAAGCAGAACATTCCCAGACCAGGTTCACTCCAGAACAGGCTCCTGCAAGCTCTCCCTGTGCGCACGGGGAGGAGCTGGTTTTGACTTCTGGATCAGGGCAGGGGAAGAATGCAGAGGAAAAGGAAGTGAGAAGAACAGCCTTGTGGATCTCCTTCAATCTGAAATTCTCCCAAGGGTGCCCCACCCAGGCCACGCCGGCTGGGGAATTAATCAGCCGGCTAGACCGGAATAGCGTCAGGGAGAGCAGGTTGGGATGGAGGAGGGGGGGTGCGAGGAGAGAGGGGGGCAGGGAGTCAGTCTGGGTTTGGGGGTTCAGGTTGCAGACGGGTGGGCATAAGGGTTGGGAGCAGTGCTTTTTTCCTAAATAAAAAATGTTTAGGGGTGTAATAAAGAAAAATATGCCCTTATTCCCTTATGGGGAACACAAGAGCCCTTATAGAGTCCTTTGCAGGTTCTCCATCAGTCGGAGAAAATAACAGAGGCCGACCAGAGAATATTGAGAAGCAAAGCAGCTAGTAAGCCTGATCTTTGTTGAACTGTTGCAACAGGGTGCTCCCCTCACACGCAGGAAAGGAGGAAGACACCAAACAAAGGTGTGCAAGGCCTTATAAAGACTTTTGAAATTGCCCGCCCTGGAGTCCAAGGCCACCCCCAGAAACATCATACATACATCACAGAAGGGGTGTAGCTCAAGACCACCCCCCAGATACATCATACCTACATCACAGAAAAGGTGGTCTACAACAGAAATCTGAGTGCATTGTTTATCTCCTGTCTGGCAGGTTACTTGTTAATGGGCACTTGATTGGATTACCTGGCCAGTCTTTTGTAATGACAAATATTTAGTTCCTGAGCCAGGTCACAGGCTCACCCTATTCATACACAGACATACCCTTAAGACAGGATCTGTGAAGGAGGAGACAATGGGGAGGCTTTTCCATTTTCCTTCCACCTTGCAGAGAAATGTTTGAGGTCAATTTGAGAGGAACAAAATGGTTTCAGGACTTTCTGTGGGGTTTCAGACATGTGGTTTATATATCGATGTGCGTGCTTGGTTGGTGCATTTATGAACATTTATTATATATATATAAAAAACCTTAAATTTTTTATTTCAGGGTACTCTCATTTTGACTCAAAATCACCCTTTTATAGTTCAAATCGGGGGAAATAAATACAGTAAATGGACAAAAGTACAAAGATTCACAAAATGTTTAGGGGTATGCGTATCTCTGCAACCCCCCAGAAAAAAGGACTGGTTGGGGGCTTCTGATTTTTGTGGTGCACATATTCGGGCTTTGCCTAGATACACAGCACACTTTTCCAGCTAGGCTTCCCCTTCGTAAGCTTTTGGAAATTTTACAAGTTTTCAATTTCCCCCTGGAAAGGCTAATTTATGGTACAACTTGTCTGGGAAAATTAATGAGCAAACGCCTAGATTCTATTTCATCGGAACTGAGAAAGATGGCGTCTGCCACTCGAGGAGGACTTTTTGATGGATTCGGCATAAATAACAGCGTGGGAGGATTACCGTAAGTGCAAACAAAAGACTTACCAGCTTTTTAAAAAAGGGAGAGCCATACAAAGTTCACACAGAAGCATAATAGTGTTTACTTTAACTTGCCTGTGGAAACAACTCAGAAGCTATTAAGAAGAAAAAGGATAACAAGAAGAAGATTGAAAGATGGGACTGGTGAACACTAAAAGCAGCAGAAATATGAGATGATTGGACCCCACTGAACTCAAAGCATGGGAAGCCCTAACTAAAATTTACAATTTGGCAAAATATTTGGACTTTAAGATATGTATTGGTATAATTTGGAATAATTAATGTGATATGATTGGATTGTTAAAATGGAAAACTTAACAAAAATTATTATGAAAAAAGAAGAAGGAAATTTTACAGTTTACAAATGCGGTCACCGGGCCAAATGACAGTTCAGCGCACCTGCAACAGACAGAGAGGTGGGCTGGAGACTAGTTTTAAAGGACATTTAATGTGGTATTTCGTGCCCATGTCACAAAGAGTCGCAGCTCCGCGGGAGAAGGTGTGCCCGGATTTTATTTCGCACACCTGAAAGATATCTCAGGTAATGGGCCGTGAAAAATCGTGGGATCCTCAGTGAGCAGCTAGCAGTGAAGAATGGAGAATAATGGGCCGCATGGATAGTGGTCTGACTCAGTCTGCAGCCCAAGTCTTTTCTTCTTGCTGTCAACTCTGATCGGACAGGATTTGCAGGTTTCAGGGGAACACCGCAAAGAAATCTGCGAAAAAACTGCATGACCCAAGGTTAAAACGGGAGGCGTACACCCAGAGCGTGGAACGATCCCTCTTTCAAACCGAGTTGCTAAAATAGCCATTGATAATTTTCTTGCAACTGTGGATAGATAAGTATCAGGAGGAAGAAAGGTATTTTGAACATGTCAACCTTGCAATTAAATCTCCAATGTTATTAGTCCCCAGGAATTTTTACTACGCTGTTTGCATTCCCGGCATTCTTGTGTTAATCATTTAGCAATAAAATAGGGAAGGAAGCATTTGGTGATGCTTCCTTCCCTGGTCGCCTGGAAGAGAACTTGGAGCGCCGTAGGTGACCAGGAAGTGTTGTCATTCTCCCATATTACTGCCACCCAAGGAAAGACGGAGGAAAGGGCCTGCAGTTCAGTGGCGGGCATACAAACCAGGATCAATCCTTGGTGTCCACAGGTGGGGCAGGAAAATATTATGTCTGAAACCCAGGAGATCTAACCCAGAAAGAGTGCCTCGGGTTAAGAACTTTGCTGCAGGATGAGAACAGAAATCGTGCTCCGGTGGTGCGGCGGCAGCAGGAGGCCCCATTAGCTAAAGCGGTGCTTCAGGTTAAGAACAGTTTCTGGTTAAGAACGGACCTCCGGAACGAATTAAGTACTTAACCTGAGGTACCACTGTGCAGTACAGTGGTGCCCCGCAAGACGAATGCCTCGCAAGACGGAAAACTCGCTAGACGAAAGAGTTTTCCGTTTTGGAGGTGCTTCGCAAAACGAATTTCCTATGGGCTTGCTTCGCAAGATGAAAATGTCTTGCGAGTTCCTGCGGGTTTTTCCCCTCCCCCCTTTTTCTAAGCTGCTAAGCCGCTTATCAGCTGATCCGATAAGCCGATAAGCCGCTAATAGCGCTAATCCGTCAATGGGCTTGCTTCGCAAGACGAAAAAACCGCTAGACGAAGAGAATCACAGAACGGATTCTTTTCGTCTTGCGAGGCACCACTGTATATGGAACAACCAGGGCCGGATTTAGGTTTGATGCGGCCCTCAGCTACTGAAGGTAATGGGGCCCTTTATATGTCCAGCTATCCTTTTGTCAACAACAAATTGTTGCTGTTTTTTGGGTTGAATATATGCTATATGGTAATTGATGGACCTCATAGGTATCTCAAGCCATTTGCCCATGTTGCCATGCAACCAGTCCGTGCAGAATGTAGGCACCCTATATATAGAAATGAGCAAACCAGTGATATCTTAGGGAGCAGGCTAGCAGGCGGGGCCCGTGACTTACATCATAGGAGCCTACACAACACAAAACACTTGCTGTATGTAGGTTTTATTTTATTTGTTTTTTATCTTATATTTTGGAAATGTAAATTTTTTTGGGGGGCCCCAAGAGAACGGGGCCCTAAGCTATAGCTTGTTTAGCTTATACAGTGGTACCTCGGGTTACAGACGCTTCAGGTTACAGACTCCGCTAACCCAGAAATAGTACCTCAGGTTAAGAACTTTGCATCAGGATGAGAACAGAAATCGTGCGGCGGCAGCAGGAGGCCCCATTAGCTAAAGTGGTGCTTCAGGTTAAGAACAGTTTCAGGTTAAGAACGGACCTCCGGAACGAATTAAGTACTTAACCCGAGGTACCTCTGTACGTAAATCTGGCACTGGGAACGACCTCTTACTTATTCCAAGGAAGCAATAAGGGACACATGAGCATAGGAACATGCCTTATACTGAATCAGACCCTTGGTCCATCTAACTCAGTATTGTCTACACCACTCTGGGAACTGAAGCTCTTAATCTCAGGGTTGCGGGTTCAATTCCCACATTGGGCAAAAGATTCCTGGTAGTTTCTTCCGACTCTATGGATCTATGGAGACTGGAGGTCTCCTTAACAAACTACAGCTCCCAGAATCCTTTGGGGGAAACCAGGACTGCTTAAAGCACCATCATAGTGCTTTGAATGTATGCTGTGAGGATGGCCTTAAATGGGCAGATTAATCAACTCAAATAATTGATTAATCAGCAGCGGGGGCGTGGGGGGAATTCATTTTAAGTGTCAGAGCTGAGAGTGGAAACTTTGTTTTCCTCCCAGCACGTACCTCGTGGCGGGTCATGTCCTGCCAATTATGCAATTAAGAAGAAACTGAAAATAAAAAAGAAAGCGAGGCTTTCCTAAGAACTTGTGGAAGGAGGGGAAACCCACGGCTGTTGCAGAAAAATAAGCTGCTCCATGACGTGCCCCTGAGATGCAACAAACAGGCCTCTTAGCAAACACCCTTGTGCAGGAGATGTGGCAAACTGTTGCATGATGCGCTCATCATCTGGGTCACAGTTTCCGCGGGAGGCGAGTGAAGCAACAGCGGGACAAAGAAGGAAAATGATTACTTGTTGGATTAGCCCAACAGCCCATCTGTTCAAAGGGCTGGTTTTGACCAATAAAGCCTTAAATGCCTCAGGACCGCAATACCTCAAGGACCGCCTCTTTCCATATGAACCCACCCGGACCCCGAGATCATCTTCTGAGGCCCTCCTTCGTGCGCCTCCTCCTCGAGGGGTCCGGAGGGTGGCAACACGAGAACGGGGCCTTCTTGGCAGTGGCTCCCCATCTGTGGAACGCTCTCCTCAGGGAAGTTTGCCTGGCAAACTTATACACCTTTAGGCGCCTGGCTAAAACGTTCCTTTGGTTGATCTGATTTACATCGTATGCCCTTTTAAAATGTGTGGGGTTTTTTTTGGGGGGGGGGGCTATTGAGTTGTTGGTTTTATTTTAATTATGTATTTTGTGGTTTTATGCCTTGATTTTATTCTGTGAACTGCCTTGAGACTCCTGGGTATAGGGCGGTTTATACAGTGGTACCTCGGGTTTAGAACTTAATTAGTTCTGGAAGTCTGTTCTTAACCTGAAACTGTTCTTAACCTGAGGTACCACTTTAGCTTTAGAATGGGGCTTCCCAATGCCACCTCACGATTTCTGTTCTCATCCTGAAGCAAAGTTCTTAACCCGAGGTACTATTTCTGGGTTAGCAAAGTCTGTAACCTGAAGCGTCTGTAACCTGAAGCTCTATAACCCGAGGTACCACTGTACATTCAATAAATAATAAACAACAACAACAACAGGGAGCTGGGCATGTTTAGCCTGGAGAAGAGGAGGTTAAGGGGTGATATGATAGCCATGTTCAAATATATAAAAGGATGTCACATAGAGGAGGGAGAAAGGTTGTTTTCTGCTGCTCCAGAGAAGCGGACACGGAGCAATGGATCCAAACTACAAGAAAGAAGATTCCACCTAAACATTAGGAAGAACTTCCTGACAGTAAGAGCTGTTTGACAGTGGAATTTGCTGCCAAGGAGTGTGGTGGAGTCTCCTACTTTGGAGGTCTTTAAGCAGAGGCTTAACAACCATATGTCAGGAGTGCTCTGATGGTGTTTCCTGCTTGGCAGGGGGTTGGACTCGATGGCCCTTGTGGTCTCTTCCAACTCTATGATTCTATGATTCAATAATAATAGCATCCTGTTCTTACAGGGGCTATGTGATGGGTAAACCCTGAAGCAAGACCCGAGTGTTGTGACGACAGAAGCAGAAATAACTCCCAAAATGTCCATGAAGTTAACTCTTTATTCAAAGAAACCAAAACAGCTCAGGCCTCGTGATTACAGCAACTCTTTCCCAGTAGGTCTGGCCCCAATAAGGCCCTTGTGTGGGCTGAAGTTCTCTGCCTTCCCACTGCTCCTGAAATCTCCTCCTCCATCGGATCCTTCCCAAGCAACCCAAAGCTCCTTCATCTTGTCTCTCTTTGCTCTGCTCTTTTCATACCTCTTCTGGTTCTGGGAGACGGGATATGGTTTCAGCAGGAGGGGAAGACTCCCTGGACTCTTCGGTAGCCTGACTCATCTCTGGGCCCTTGTCTTCTCCACCCTCCGGATTCTGGACTGCTCTCCGTCACAGCCTCCCCCCGCTCGCTAAACCCTGTTCTTCAGCTTCAGAAACACCCTCCTTCCAGTTTGCTCCCTCTGATGATGATAATAATTTATTATTTATACCCCGCCCATCTGGCTGGGTCTCCCCAACCATTCTGGACGTCTTCCAACAGAATATATTAAAAACACGACAAAACATCAATCATTAAAAACTTCCCTAAACAGGGCTGCCTTGAGATGTCTTCTAAAAGTCAGATAGTTGTTTCTTTCCTTGACATCTGCTGGGAGGGCGTTCCACAGGGCGGGCGCCACCACCGAGAAGGCCCTCTGCCTGGTTCCCTGTAGCTTTGCTTCTCACAGCGAGGAAACCGCCATAAGGCCCTCGGCGCTGGACTTCAGCATCTGGGCAAAACAGTGGGGGTGGAGAGGCTCCTTCAGGTCTACTGGGCCTTTCAGGCCATTTAGGGCTTTCAAGGTCAGCACCAACACTTTGAATTATGCTTGGAAACGTACCGGGAGCCAATGTAGGTCTTTCAGGGCCGGTGTTATGTGGTCTTTTGGTGGCCGCTCCCAGTCACCTGTCCAGCTGCCCACTCGCAATTGTCCCACCACAGCTCCACAGGCTCTTAGCCTTCTTCCCCTGGGAGTCATAGCTGTCAACCTTCCCTTTTTTTGCAGGAAATTCCCTATTCCAGCGCCGCTTCCCACTGCTATCCTGGATTGTTAGATATCCCGTAGACTGTCCCCGGGACAGGTGGGGCTGCTGATCCCTTATTTTCAAATCTGAAAGTTGACAGCTATGCTGGGGGTTCCCCAGCTGGTGCCCCCCCCCGCACTCAGTCAGTCCACAACGTTGAGCAAAGGTGCAGCACTTTTCCCACTGATGCGGTTTCCGAAAACCAGCGTTCAGAGGCATCAACCGTGTAGGCAAAGCACAGACATGGCGGCTGGCAGCTATTGAGAGCTCCCCTAAAGCCATCTAAGCTGGTTGTCACGGGACTGTCGTTGTGGGACCCTGCGCACGGGGAATGCAGAGCGGCAGCCAAGATGTCAAGGCTGCTGACAGGTGTCTGCGCTCTCCCCATCTGGGACAAGTCAAAGCGAATTCCTTTGGCTCCGGGTGGGTGGAGGCAGGCGGGCGAGGTACAGAAAGCCTTGGGTGGGTCGAAGAAGTGGGAGCTGGAGTCGCAGTCGAGTCACCTGTTGATTCTGAAGCCTGGCCAAGTAAAGTATTATTGCCAGCTTCCAAACAACTTAGGGACAAGAGCATGCATAGGCAAACTCGGCCCTCCAGATCTTTTGGGACTACAATTCCCATCATCCCTGACCACCGGTCCTGTTAGCTAGGGATGATGGGAGTTGTAGTCCCCAAAACATCTGGAGGGCCGAGTTTGCCTTTGCCTGGACAAGAGGGTGTATTCAACTAAGCCTTACTCATGTGTAGATCTGTTGGAGCTGATGGGCTTAAGGTAGCTCTCCCGGTCGTTGATTTCTATGGGGCTGCTCTGGTTTCCTGGCACACAACCAAAGAGCCGACCCCAGTGGAAACAAAAACGAGCCAAAAAGTTCTTCCTAGAATCTCAGGCTACAAAATGTGAGCCCAGGTTAAAATGGGTCTAGGCCGGCCGGGCTGTGGCATTTTTGGCAGAAGCCTATGATGCCTGGCTTAGAAAATGCGACCTACTGAGTTCAGCAGGGCTTACTCATGAGGAAGTGTATTTAGAATTGCCGGTTTAAATAAATGAGCAAGTCTTCCTTTTTAAGTGATTAATCCGGCCTCTGTCAACCTGGTACTGTAGCTACCAAGGAGGCATAGGTCAGATAAATCACTTTTTAAAAAAGAACAGATAATGAAAATGGTGAATTAAATTAACCTGCACTTTTAAAAGTGAAATATTTATGTTTTCATACTTTAGACGGCAGGAAGTGTCCTAGCACAGGAACCGTCCCCTAGGTGAGAGAGATGAGGCAGTGGTGGTGGTTGGGAAAGACTTCCTTTTTAATATGACACACACAAGCCTTTCTTCGGTATAACCAAGGAAAGCGTGATGCCCTTCTTCACAATTTCTGTTTTTGCCTGAATGCGTATTTATGATTCACTGGCCCAGGTTTCATCAGCAGATACCAGGCTTGTGTCTGGAAGATCATTTAGAAACCGCTGGGACTTTTCAGGCAGGGATGATGATGGGCTTTGCTCTCCAGTTGTTCCTGGACTACAATTCCCATCATCACTGGCCACACAGGCTGAGGCTGATGGGAGCTGGAGTCCCGGAAACTTCCAATCCTCCACAAAAGACTTACTACCAAGGTCTCTTGCTGGGAGATCATTCAGGAACTGTTGGGCTTTTACGGCTGGCCTGTGTGAGAACAGTCTTCTGATATGATTTCTGAGGCGGCACATTTTCTCAGCTTCAATATGCGTTTGCGGTGTGCGTGAGGGGTGCAGGAGCAGGAAGGGGGGACATTCCTGGGATTCACCCCCCTTTCTGCTGCATGTATTGGACATCGGTAGCGACTCACAGCAACAATTACCTTTTTTTTTATTTCATCGTTTCCTCATGCCAATAAATTAAAAGGGGGTCAGTGTGTGCGTGGGGAGGAACTGTGTGTGTGTGGGGGGTGCGTGTGTTGCGCAGGGTCTCCCGCAAAACCCATCAGGTCAGGATGGTCCCCACATTTGGCAGCAAGGCGGCGAGCTCCGACTGGACGCCGGGGAGTTGGCAGAGAGGGTTGCCTTGCAGGTTGAGGTGGGCGAGTTTGGGGAAGGCGGCGAGGGTGCGGAGGCCGGAAGGCTGCTGGATGCCTGAGCGAGGGGCAGCGGAGTCAAGGAGAACTGTGGCCAGAGAGAAGAAGAAGAAGAGTTTGGATTTGATATCCCGCTTTATCATTACCCGAAGGAGTCTCAAAGCGGCTCACAATCTCCTTTCCCTTCCTCCCCCACAACAAACACTCTGTGAGGTGCGTGGGGCTGAGAGACTTCAGAGACGTGTGACTAGCCCAAGGTCACCCAGCAGCTGCATGTGGAGGAGCGGGGAATCGAACCCGGTTCACCAGATTACGAGTCCACCGCTCTGAACCACTACACCACACTGGCTCTCAGAGAGAGAGGGGGGGGGAGAGGTGTTCCCCTTTCCCAGAGAGCATCCCTGCCCCACCCCAAGTGAACTCCAACAGCCCCAGAACCCGCACAGCGCCAAGGATACGGTTGTTGCAAAGGGAGAGCTCTTCCAGGCGAGGGAGCGGGGGCAGGCCTTCCAGGGTCTCAATCTGGTTGTTGTCAGCCTCCAGCACCTGAGGCAAAACAGAGGAGGAGGAGCGTCAAGAGGAGCAAGGCAACAGGAACCCGATCCGCGTCCCCACTCCGCAACCCGCAGCCCCGCTTTGAAATGTGGCTGTGGAAGGAACAGGAAGCCCCGGCAATAACGGACTGGCATTACAAGCTACAAGAATTTGCCAAAATGGCGCAGTTAACAAATACCCCGAGGGGCAATTCGAAACAAAAATTGATGGAAAAGTGGGATAGATATAAAACGTGTGTTCAAAAATGCAGTAAAGGTTCGCTATCTATGCTAGCATTTGATTGACGTTGGAGTGAGACTGAGTTGAGAAATAAGACTAAGGGCACATATTGATATAGGAATGTATTAGGTAAAATGTAAAGAAATATACAATAATAAGAGTACATTCATTTGTAAAAAAGGAATATACAACTGGATGGACAGGAAGTCTAGTGTGTTCGTATGTATATGATTTTTTTTGGGGGGGGGTTGTTTTTGTTTTTTTCTCTTTGTTCTCTCTTTCGTTTCATTTTCTTTCTAGGTATATAAAATTCGTATATAAATTTTGTATACATGTTGGAAATTATATTATAGTAAGTCCTGTAATGTAATATGACAACGTTTATGTAATATAAAAATGTTAACAAATAAATAAAATGCGAATTCAAAAAGAAGAAAGAAAAATGTGCTGTTTTAAAATTTACAAAGCTATTTTGAAAAACACAGAAAGATGTCAAAAAATAAATGAAGAGTACCTTTGTGGGGGGGAAAAGAAAAGAAATGTGGCTGTGGAAATTCAGGGGCCCATAAATAACTCCTGAGGCCTACTTGGCCTGGCGTTAAGAGCAGAAGAAGAGCCCTGAAGCAGCGGTGGACCTGGGGGGTCTCAAATTTCAGCGGTGCCACGTGCGACACCAAAATCTGCCCCCTTTCCGTTCAATGTAATAGCTGTGGCTTCCCCTAGCCTTCGCACCCGGCGTGCCCTCTGCCTGAAGGCGTTATTGAGACAAGGTGGTGGGGGAAGAAAGGGCTTCTAAGGAAGGCCGGGGGTCCTAAGAGACGGGCACCCGTCGCTGGGCACTTGGGGGCTGGGCAGCCTCACCTCAAGGCAGCGCATCATGGCCAGTGTGGGGGGCAAGCAGCGGAGGAGGTTGTCCGAGATGTTCATGTGAGTGACCAGAAGTAGGTGCTCCAGGTGGCACAGAATGGTGAGGCCCTGGGGAGACGGAAATAAGACAGGGATGGTGGTGGAAGGAACATTTATGGGGAGTCCTCACACACCTGAGCTAATTCTCAACACCCCCCCCCCAGCAATACTCCTCTCCCGCCTTACAGAGCCTTCTAGCTCAGTCAGTAAAGCACGATGCTCTTAATCTCAGGGTATGATCTCTTGCCACTTAGAGAAGATGAGCTCTGCTGAACTCCACATCCGAGCATCCGAACTATGTGCCAATTCAAGGTGGACGTTTCTTTAAGAAGAGCCTCTTAGATCAGGCCAGTGGCCTCATTTGGTCCAACATCCCGTCCGCCCCCAAGGGACGCGGGTGGCGCTGTGGGTTAAACCACAGAGCCTAGGACTTGCTGATCAGAAGGTCGGCGGTTCGAATCCCCGCGACGGGGTGAGCTCCCGTTGCTCGGTCCCTGCTCCTGCCAACCTAGCAGTTCTAAAGCACGTCAAAGAGCAAGTAGATAAATAGGTACCGCTCCGGCGGGAAGGTAAACGGCGTTTCCGTGCACTGCTCTGCTTCGCCAGAAGCGGCTTAGTCCTGCTGGCCACATGACCCGGAAGCTGTACGCCGGCTCCCTCGGCCAATAAAGCGAGATGAGCGCCACAACCCCAGAGTCGGTCACGACTGGACCTAATGTTCAGGGGTCCCTTTACCCGTCCGCCCCCAGTGGCCAAACAGATGCCTGCCTGCCCTTAATCCATCTCACTGGGCGACTTTAAGTCTTGGAGGAACCAACAGGCAGGCTCAAGGAGCGTCAAAGCCAGCCAGCCGTAAATCACACGCCGTAAGTGGAGTTAACTCTTTATCAGTAAAAACAGGATCTGCACAGGAGTGTCAGGCCTAGTGAGCACTGCAATTCCTCTCTGGCAGATCTTGCCCCCATGAAGCAGTTGCTGAGACTGAAGGTCTCCTCCTCTCCAGGGTTTCCCCCAAGCAATCTGAGACTATGCCTGCCTGCAGCTAACCTCTCCGCCGCCCTTTTCATGCCTCTTTTGGTCCTGGGAGACCATAGAATCATAGAATCATAGAGTTGGAAGAGACCACAAGGGCCATCGAGTCCAACCCCCTGCCAAGCAGGAAACACCATCAGAGCACTCCTGACATATGGTTGTCAAGCCTCTGCTTAAAGACCTCCAAAGTAGGAGACTCCACCACACTCCTTGGCAGCAAATTCCACTGTCAAACAGCTCTTACTGTCAGGAAGTTCTTCCTAATGTTTAGGTGGAATCTTCTTTCTTGTCATTTGGATCCATTGCTCCGTGTCCGCTTCTCTGGAGCAGCAGAAAACAACCTTTCTCCCTCCTCTATGTGACATCCTTTTATCTATTTGAACATGGCTATCATATCACCCCTTAACCTCCTCTTCTCCAGGCTAAACATGCCCAGCTCCCTTAGCCGTTCCTCATAAGGCATCGTTTCCAGGCCTTTGACCATTTTGGTTGCCCTCCTCTGGACACGTTCCAGTTTGTCAGTGTCCTTCTTGAACTGTGGTGCCCAGAACTGGACACAGTACTCCAGGTGAGGTCTGACCAGAGCAGAATACAGTGGCACTATTACTTCCCTTGATCTAGATGCTATACTCCTATTGATGCAGCCCAGAATTGCATTGGCTTTTTTAGCTGCCGCGTCACACTGTTGGCTCATGTCAAGTTTGTGGTCAACCAAGACTCCTAGATCCTTTTCACATGTACTGCTCTCAAGCCAGGTGTCAAGACCAGGAGAGAGGGGAGATACCGGTGACTCTTCACCAGCCAGACCCTTCTCTGCCTCCCTCCTCTCTCCTGCTTCATCGTCTGCCTCCGATTCTGGACTTCTCTCCACCACAGACTCTCCCCGCTCACTAAACCCTGTCGCCTCCCCAGCTTCCAACACCTCCTCCTTCCAGTCTTCTTCCTCTGTCCTCTCATCGTTGTCCCACCACCAATCCCTGGGCTCTGGGCTGTCTTCCCCTGGCTGGTTCCTCCTGTGTCCAACTAGTCCCTGACAATGGGATGTACCAGGACCTTGCCCCAAATCTGCCCGCTTCCTGGCTATTCCCTGGCACTCACGCAGAATCTGCTCCCTTCCTCAGGCTCCTTCCTGGTCCCTTACTCCTTCCCGTCTGTCAGCCCCCACCCTCCAAGGCCTCGTACCCTCTGGGACAAGTCCACGACGCGGGACTCGGCGTATTCCATCTTGAGGATGCTGTTTTCAATCAGGAATTTGCTGCGGAGGTCATCCAGGTAGGCCGAGCGCATGGGGTCAGCTCCCTGGGGAGGGAAAGTGAGAAAAGGAGAACGGAAGCAGAGGTCAGTGGGCATTCTCTTTTTAAAAAAATGTGCTTTTTATTAAGTTATCATTTTATAAGGTAAAGGGACCCCTGACCATTAGGTCCACCCGCGTCCCGTTTTCATTTTATATACACAGACAAAATACACTAATATTTCATATCCTTTTACAACTATCTTTCTTTACGCTCTACAGAGCATTAACTTCCCTCCGTCCCTCCTGCGGGTTTTCTCATTCCAATCTCTGACCCACAGTTCCTTCGTGATATCTAGATCATGACGTAATATATATTTCAGCCCTGCTAACGTCTTCAAATTTCTACAGTTCTCACTTATATAGTCCATAAATTTACTCCATTCTTTTTGGAACTTTGTTTCCTCCTGATTGCGGATCCTGTGAGTCAGTTTTGCTAATTCCGCATATTCAGCCATCTTTGTTTGCCACTCCTTCATGGTTGGCAACTCCTGTGTTTTCCATTTTGGGGCTTTTCCATTTTTGGGCTAGGCATTCTCAAACGATAGGCTTACAGGGCCTCCAAAGCCAGCTGCCTTGTCTGCCGTGTGTGTGTGTGTGTATGTGTGTGTGTGTGTGTGTGTGAAATTAGGGGAGGACAGCTGAGGAAGAAAGGACACTTCTGCACAAAATCAGAGACACCATTGTCACCAGACAACTTTCAAGCAGCAGGTAAGGGTAAAGGGACCCCTGACCATTAGGTCCAGTCGTGGCCGACTCTGGGGTTGTGGCGCTCATCTCGCTTTACTGGCCAAGGGAGCCGGCGTACAGCTTCCGGGTCATGTGGCCAGCATGACTAAGCCACTTCTGGTGAACCAGAGCAGTGCACGGAAATGGCATTTACCTTCCCGCCAGAGCGGTACCTATTGATCTACTTGCACTTTGACGTGCTTTCGAACTGCTAGGTTGGCAGGAGCAGGGAGCAAGCAATGGGAGCTCACCCCTTCTTGGGGATTCGAACCGCCGACCTTCTGATTGGCAAGCTCTGTGGTTATCCCACAGCGCCACCCGCGTCCTTCAACCAGCAGGTGGGGGGCAGTAAATGCGGACAAGTGGGACCAGCAACAAATTGACTCAGTGTGGTTCACTGGGGTGTGCCTGTTCAGGGTTCCAGCCAGCCATGCCCTCTGTAAGGACACTCCATTCCGGACCCATCTTCCGCCCCCCACTCCAAATAAGTCTGTGAGTACGCCAGGGTGTTCCCCCCCATAGTGTTATTTTTCAAACACTTCTGCAAACCGACTCTGCTGATGTAGAAGGGGTACAGGATATCGGGGGTGCAGCTGAATTAATTCCGCTCTGCTCCCCCCCCAGCTCACCTTCAGGGTCGTAAAGTAACTGAGGGTCTCGTGTTCATAAACCAAGGGGTCTAAGGCCCTCATGAGGAGGATGATGGTCAAGAGGCACCCTAGAGAGAGAGTGAGAGAGCACAAAAAAGAAAAATTGGAACTGGTTCCCCGAATTAACTGAAGAGAAAAATTCTGTGCGGAGGCAAAGCTGAATTCTGTGACCTGCGTTCACCTTCGTTTATTTATTCTGCACAATTTATTTATTAAATTTCCACCGCGCCCGTTCTCCCAAAGGAACCGAGGATGGCAAACAAAAACAATACACGTTAGGGGGCAAAAGCAATAATTTTTTTTTAAAAAAACCCATTTAAAGAATTACCATGATTTGCTAATCATAGGATGATTTCCACCCTACTATACCTGACTGGTTCCCAAATTCAGCTGCTGGGGTTTCAGCCAGGTGTTGCCCGACACTTCCAAGTGTTAAGGACTAGAAACAAGGTTGTTGTTGTTGCTTTTTTAAAAGCTCATAATGTCACTGATGCTTAGAATGCTGAATTCTGTTCCAATTCTGCATATGCATTCAGTGTAGTTGCAGAATATAGACACAGCAGTGCAACAGTTGCCCAAGGACAGGCATCTCAAAATCCTGGTTCTCACCCCCCCCCCCGGCCAGAGGACCCCTGACCATTAGGTCCAGTCGTGGCTGACTCTAGGGTTGCGGCGCTCATCTCGCTTTACAGGCCAAGGGAGCCGGCGTACAGCTTCCAGGTCATGTGGCCAGCATGACTAAGCCACTTCTGGCGAAGCAGAGCAGCGCACGGAAATGCCGCTTACCTTCCCGCCGGAGCGGTACCTATTTATCTACTTGCCCTTTGACGTGCTTTCGAACTGCTAGGTTGGCAGGAGCAGGGACTGAGCAACGGGAGCTCACCCCGTTGCAGGGAATCGAACCGCTGACCTTCTGATCGGCAAGTCCTAGGCTCTGTGGTTTAACCCACAGCGCCACCCACATCCCTCCCCCTCCCCCCGCCAGAGCGTGACACAAATAAGGCTGTAGAGAACACGCAGGAGCAGCCCAGAGACTTACACTTGTTCTCCGGTTCCAAGGCCTGCAATTCCTTGCAGGATTCAAGTTCGGACTGCAGTACTGTGGACTTCTCAATGGACAGCTCACACCTGCGGCAGGAGAAGGAAAGTGAGGAGCTGGGAGGTCAGGGAGATGGCCAACTCTTGAAAGAGGTGTGTGTGAGAGAGAAAGAAAGAAGAAGAAGAGTTTGGATTTGATATCCCGCCTTTCACTCCCTTTAAGGAGTCTCAAAGAGGCTAACATTCTCCTTTCCCTTCCTCCCCCACAACAAACACTCTGTGAGGTGAGTGGGGCTGAGAGACTTCACAGAAGCGTGATTGGCCCAAGGTCACCCAGCAGCTGCAGGTGGAGGAGCGGAGACGCGAACCCGGTTCCTCAGATTATGAGACTACCGCTCTTAACCACTACACCACACTGGCCAGTGTCCCCTCAGCCACCAATCTCTGAATGAAGGCCTATAAGCCATGGCAGGGGGTTGAATGAGATTATTCTTTGTGTCTCCTTCCAACTCTACAGTTCTCCGACTAAGAGAGAGCTCCTTGCCAGCAGGGAAACCCAAAATCACCACTACTACTTGTAGTTTCTGGCATGACTAGTGCTGCTCATTCCACTGCCTCTGATCCTAGTTCTCAGAAAGAGGAAAAGGAGGCAGCCTCTGGGGCAGAATCGTAGAATTGTAAGGGGACCCAGGGGGTCATCTAGCCCAATCCCCAGCAATGCAAGGATCGAAACCGAAGCATCCATGACAGATGACCTCCCAACTTCTGCTTCAAAACCTCCAAGGAAGGAGAGTTCCCAGAGACAATGGAGTGTGCCTTTGGGGGTGAAGTCAAACCGCTGTGTTAATGGCACCAAAGTGACCTCCTTGGGGCGCAAGCCTGGGCAGAGTGTCTGGAGGACCCGGGATACCCAGAGGACAAGACCGCCCCTCTTGGCCTGGCTGATGTGGTCCAACGGAAAGCAGAGCAAGATGTTTGGCACCAGCTTGGCTTCAGAAGTTGCCGGAAGGAGGTGTATAAGGAGCCATCCAACCCCCTTAGGGACTCCACTTCTGGTTTGTGCAAGTGTCCCTATTTTCCAGGGACGTCCCTGATTTAGGGAAGCCATCCCTGTTTCTGATTTGATACCAGAATGTTTTGCTGTTCCTTAAGGTAAAGGGACCCCTGACCATTAGGTCCAGTCGTGGCCGACTCTGGGGTTGCGGCGCTCATCTCGCTTTATTGGCCGAAGGAGCAGGAGTACAGCTTCTGGGTCATGTGGCCAGCATGACTACGCCGCTTCTGGCGGACCAGAGCAGAGCACGGAAACGCCGTTTACCTTCCCACCAAAGCGGTACCTATTTATCTACTTGCACTTTGACATGCTTTTGAACTGCTAGGTTGGCAGAAGCAGGGACCAAGCAATGGGAGCTCACCCGGTGGCGGGGATTCGAACCGCCGACCTTTTGATCGGCAAGTCCTAGGCTCTGTGGTTTAACCCACAGCGCCACCCACGTCCCTTTTTCTTAGGATGTCCCTATTTTCATTGGAGGCTATGGAGTTACCCAACTCCTGAGCCATCTGAAGGCAATCCCATGTAGGGAGTCTTTTTAAAAATGTTTAATGTTGTATTATGTTTCTTATATATGTTGGCCTGTTGTCTTGTCCATTCTGAAGGAAATCAGCCCTGAGTGCTCACTGGAAGGACAGATCCTGAAGCTGAGGCTCCAAGACTTTGCCACCTCATGAGAAGAGAAGACTCCCTGGGAAAGACCCTGATGTTGGGAAAGATGGAGGGCACAAGGAGAAGGGGACGACGGAGGACGAGATGGTGGGACAGTGTTCTTGAAGCTACCAGCATGAGTTTGACCAAACTGCGGGAGGCAGTGGAAGACAGGAGTGCCTGGCGTGCTCTGGTCCACGGGGTCAGGAAGAGTCGGACACGACTAAACGACTAAACAACAACAACAACAGAGGTATAGGGCACAGCGCTTATTCTTCAGGCTCCCCATCCCTGCTATGGGGTACCAGGACTCAGATCTCCCTTTCTTGAACCCTCAGGGAGGGCACAACGACTTTGGTGGCGTGGGGTGCCTCGACCGTGACGAAACCGCAGTGTGACAATGGTGTCACACGCAGGGTTGTTTGCAGCGACCGCATTTGACAGCCCCGTTAACCCCAGAGCTGTGTCTCCCTTTCACTTGGGTGAGTCAGCTGAAACACACCACTTCCTGGAGTCGCGCTTATGAAACATCCTTCCCCCATCCGACCGCATGGCCCTGTTTTGAAGGAGTCTTCCACACCACTTCCCCGCTTGGCAACGTATTGCTCGCCTCAGTTGAAAAGGGCATTTCTGGTCTTGTTCCCAGGTCAACCCCAGCTGCACGAGGCGATTGCTGGTTTGCCAGAGTGTCTTATAACAGACTCCTGGACAGGCTTACTCAGAAGTAAGTCCCACGCGTGGCCTTAAGGCATGCAACTTCTTCCTGCCTCAGCATTTGATCTATTACAAAATGACAAAATGTCCCTTTCCCCCAAATGAGCTAAAAGCAGGCCTGCTAGCAGGATCTTCACCCCGGAGCCATAATCTACACGGTTTGGCAGAATTAGGAGCCGGGCTATGATTAATAATAACCGCCGTTTATGTCAAGCGCTCCTAATTGGCAAAGTGCTTTGTAATTTATGGGTTGCTCATCTCTCCAACTCTGGGATGCTGGTCGCGTGGATATTCCCATTTTATGGATGGAAGGTTGAGGCTGGGGAGAAGGGCGGCTTGAAGTCCCGAGTTACGCTTCGGCCCGCATCTCCCAAACCCAAACTCAGCCCTCTAGCCTCCCAATACTCACCAATGTCTCCTCCCACCCTTTCCTATTTATACTGCCGACTCACGTAAAATGTCAAGGTGGTGGTAAATATATACCACATTTTTCGCTCCATAAGACGCACCAGACCACAAGACGCACCTAGTTTTTGGAGGAGGAAAACAAGAAAAAAAATATTCTGAATCTCTGAAGCCAGAACAGCAAGAGGGATCGCTGCGCAGCGAAAGCAGCAATCCCTCTTGCTGTTCTGGCTTCTGGGATAGCTGCGCAGCCTGCATTCGCTCCATAAGACGCACACACCTTTCCCCTTACTTTTTAGGAGGGGGAAAAGTGAGTCTTATAGAGCAAAAAATACGGTACAATAAGGCACCATGAAAACAGAAGATAATCATTGCAATGACTAGATATAATGACTAGGTAATCAAGAAGATCTAAACACCCGCAGGGCCCTGCTGCCCCAGATGTCTGCAAGGGTTCAGCTTATTGTTGTTAGCCGCTCTGAGCTCTGCTTCGGCTGGGGAGGGCGGATATAAATTATTATTATTATTAAGACTACCTTACGGGGCTGTTGTGAGGGGAAAATGGAGTCAGGGGAGAAGATCAGCAGACACAAAGGGTAGCCAAAGTGGGGCCTTCCAGATGTTATGGACTACAACTCCCAGCATCCAGCATGGTCAAGGATCATGGGAGTTGTAGTCCACAACATTGGCAGGGCACCATTTGGTCCAGTAGCCTCCAACCTTTTTGGGCCCAGGCCTCACTTTTAAGCCAGGCATGCATTTGGGGATCTTTTAGCGTGTATTTGTGTGGCGATATTGCTCCAGTTGTGGCCCGTCTTGGATCAGGCCTCGAGCCCAGTAGTGGGTGAGGAATCCTATTTGGAATAAGGGAATTTCCCTTAAATGTTGACAGCTATGGTCTTGTTGCCCAGGCAGCCCAAGACCTCCATATAAACCACCCAGGCTTGTGCCCTGGTGAGGTCACTTTGGTGGAGCTAACACAGCCGTTTGACTTCACCCCTGGAGGCGGACTCCATTGTCTCTTGAGACGGACAGATGTCAACAGCGAGGTGCTCATTGCCACATATGATGGATCCCGGAAAAATGTTCTTTAAAGGTCCATATGAACCAGCCCCTCTCTCCCCATGGCTTCAGTCCTCTCCCCCTGGCTACTTACCTGAAAACTTGTTCTTCAGTAACTGAATCTTGGCTCCAGCAATCCCTTTGTCCTGTGGGGGGCAGAGAGGGGGAAAGGGGTTAAATTGAGGAGGTGAGGAAGTGTGTGTGGGGGCCTGGGGAAGGGAAGCGAGTGGGGCCGCTGGCAGGAAACCCCCCACCTGAGAGGGGGGTCTCTGGGGAGAGCACTCCAATTGGAGAATAAAGGTAAAGGGACCCCTGACCGTTAGGTCCAGTCATGGCCGACTCTGGGGTTGCAGCGCTCATCTCGCTTTACTGGCCGAGGGAGCCGGCGTACAGCTTCTGGGTCATGTGGCCAGCAGGACTAAGCCGCTTCTGGCGAACCAGAGCAGCGCACGGAAACACCGTTTACCTTCCCGCCGGAGCGGTACCTATTTATCTACTTGCACTTTGGCGTGCTTTTGAACTGCTTTGTTGGCAGGAGCAGGGACTGAGCAACGGGAGCTCACCGCGTCACGGGGATTCGAACCGCCAACCTTCTGATCGGCAAGCTCTAGGCTCTGTGGTTTAACCCACAGCGCCACCCGCGTCCCTCCAATTGGAGAATAGCCTTTACCAAAGGTGTTGTGAGCTTTGAAGACACTCGAACTCAGGACACAAGGGAGAAACATGCTAGGAGGAAGGCTCGCTTGGCAAATCCACACCGTGATCAACTCCCACCTGGAAACCAATGTCCCCACTGTGGAAGGATGTGTGGATCCAGAATTGGCCTCCACAGTCACTTACGGACTCACTGTTAAGACTGTGTTTATGGAAGACAATCTTACTCAGCTACAAGTGATCCCCAAAGGAGAAGAAGAAGACAAAGGGGGGACCCTCTCAGCCCCTCTGGGACTCCCAAGAAGGTTCGTGGTTCAGTCGTAGAGCCCCTCCCTTGCAAACAGATGGTTCCAGGTTCGAATTCTGGCATCTCCAGGTAGGCTTGGGAGAAATTCCTGCCTCAGATCCTGGACAGCCATTGCTGGCAGTCGGTGAAGACAATACTGAGGTAGACAGACCAACTTCCGACGTTCCTTAAAGCCCTGAACCGTTCTTGCCCCTGAAATGTGTGAAAGCCCACCTCTATTCCTGTTGATCTTCTCCGGGCTTAAGAATGGGGTAATAGTTCTGCCACCCACAGCAGCCCAGGATTCTCTGTCTCGGCCCCCTAAATTGGGAAATCTCTTCTCCTGACAGGTGCAGTTGGCATCTTCAAACTACACATTTCACCGAAATTGCATCTCTTTAATCAGTCAGTTCAAAGTATCTCCCTCTTCCTAAATCTGGTTCTCCAACTGTGGGTTGTTTCCCAGTGTTAGTTCTATTCAGACCCATGGATGTGAATGAATATTGGTTTTTTTATAAGGCAGGGCGGGATCCAATCTCTCAGATATAAGTGGGCCGCAAGAGCACTTCTGACACAGAACCCAAGACACACACACACTGAATTAAATTCCCACATCTCAGATTAAATATACACAATACATTTGATTAAATATATAAAACACGCCGTTATTAAATGTAATATATTTAATCGTTAAAGAAATTTAATACACAAACCAATATATGTGCTTTCAAAAGCAACGCACGATGCAAAAAAATTTTAAAAAATTAAGGCTATAAACTATTTTTTTCTTGAATGCTGCAGAGGGCCGCCAAAAAAGGCCTTGAGCCGCAGGTTGGACCATCCTGCTCTAAAGTGTATCAGTTGTGATACATTAACACATATTATTAACACTAATATGTGTTAGTCCTGTCACAGAATGATGGTAGAGTTGGGTTCCCACAGGGTCATCTAGTCCAACCCCCAACCACAGCTAAATGTACGCTGAGTAGCTCCAGCAGGTCTACTCTTGAGTTTATTTATTTATTTATTTATCCAATCAATCAATCAATCAATCAATCAATCTGTATACTGCCCTTCATCTGCTGACCTTAGGGTGGTTCTCAACAAGACTAGCATTGGACACAACCCATAATGCTTTGCGGTTGTAAACAGCCCTGGGAACTTACGGTGCAGAGTGCGAAATACGTCTACTAAGTAAATACATTTTAAAAAAAGGTAAAGGGAACCCTGACCATTAGGTCCAGTCGTGACCGACTCTGGGGTTGCACGCTCATCTCGCTCTATAGGCCGAGGGAGACGGCGTTTGTCCGCAGACAGCTTCCGGGTCATGTGGCCAGAATGACTAAGCCGCTTCTGGCGAACCAGAGCAGCACATGGAAACGGCGTTTACCTTCCCGCCGGAGTGGTCCCTATTGATCTACTTGCACATGACGTGCTTTTGAACTGCTAGGTTTGCAGGAAATACATACATACCTTTAAATACATACATACCTTTAAAAAGGACACACTCCTTCTGGGACTGGCCCTCGGCCCATAAGACCCGGAAGGTGTGCTGCGGCCAGTGGTCATTCAGGGCGGAAGCTGGCAAGTCGCAGAGCTGGGAGATGCCGTGATTTAAGGAAAACCGAAACCACTGGCAGAACAGCTGCTTTCCCCTCACCTCACAGGATCAAGTGCAAAGCCCCTTCCTTCAAATTTAGCCAACGGGTTATTCCGTTGCCTACGTCACATCAAAACAGCCCCATCTCTCACCCTCCTCAGACCTCAGAACCTGCTTTTAACTACTCAGGTTCATCTCCAAATTGCGAAGCCGCGGGGTCTCTGACCACGTACAGAGTGCTTTGACCTTGGCACCGAGCAGGGCCCAATCTGCGCTGAAAGCAGCAACACACCACTTTTTAAGCTGTCAAATTTTGGAAGACCAAAATTTTAATAAGGAATGGGGTAAATTCATTAACTTCTCTTAAAAACCATTGCAAACAGTTAAAATCTTTAGGAGCGTTGGAATATCACTTGTAGTTTAACAGCGGATTTTGGACACGACGGAGAGGTAGAAGATTTGGATTATCGTAAAAGATGCAGGAGGAAATGATTAGCAATGGGACCCACAAAGGGGAGGAGATTCCCTGGAATCTTGTTTCTATGTTGTAAGCTGGATATGTGACTGTAAAATTTAATTTGAAAAACCAAATAAATAAATTTACACACACACGCACTCTATAAAACTGTCATGGCTTCCCCCAAAGAATTCTGGGAACTGTAGCTTGTTAAGGGAGCTGACCTGCGTCAAATAAAACTCATTTTCAAATCTCCACGTTTGCCTGTTCCCCCCCAAAGCAGAAGGTACACTTCAGGATGTTTCTGGTTCCCGACTCTCGTTCGCCCCACGCACAGGGGGTCTGTAGGATACCCACATAAAGCCAGGCCTGTTCCTCCTATCAGGGGTGCGCCAACGTACAACAAGAGGCGATTCGTCTCCAAACACAATCAGGTCGTGAGACGCTGGTGCCACCTAAAAAACGAGAGAGAGAGAGAGAGAGAGAGAGAGAGATTGAGGAAGACCCTTGGCTCTCGAGGACGCGAGGCGGGTGGCACCGGGGCCTCAATTTCCTCCCGTCTTTCCGAAACTTACTGCCACGGGGTGGGAGAAGGCCACTGCTAAGGAAGTGTCCTCTCGGCTGACGTAGACACAGCGAATTGTCGGTTCTGGGTCAGCTGTGGGGGCGACAGGAGAGACATCCAATTGGCAAGAACGACTGGGAGAGTTAGAGGTGCAGAAGGTGAATAAAGAATGGATAGTGTTTAAAGAATATTTGAAAAATTACTATGAAAGCAAAAATCTCCTGGCAGACCTTGAACGATTCTTGTGATGTACGTTCAGAACCCTCCAAACTTGAAGCATGGGAAGTCCTATTAAAATTTATAATGTGGCAGAATGTTTGGATTGTTTGATATGTATATGTATAATCTGGAATATTTAATGTGATTTGATTGGATGGTTAAAGTGGAAAATTAAAAAAAATGAATTTTAAAAAAGAGATTCTTGTAATGTATAGACAACTAACTAAAAGAATTCCCCCTGAAGGATATTTAGGAAACAAAGTACAATATCACGACACTGTGTAAAAAATAACAAATGAGATTCAGTTTTTTGAGAACAATTTGAAGCTTATTTTATCTTTTCTTAGCTCTACTCTCTCTTTTTTCTTTATTTTTTGTTGTATTTATCTTTTTCTTGTGTAGTATATGTGCATAAACTGTAACATGGTAAATGGTTGTGTAAATACAGAGGGAAAGACAAATAAATAAACCAAGCATTAAAAGCTTCCTGAAAGAGGGCTGCCTTCAGATGCCTTCTAAAAGTCAAAGAGTTGTTCATTTCCTTGACATCTGGTGGGAGGGCGTTCTGCAGGGCAGGAGCCACCACCAAGAAGGCCCTCTGCCTGGTTCCCTGTAACCTCACTTCTCGCAGGGAGGGAACTGCCAGAAGGCCCTCAGAGCTGGACCTCAGTGTCCGGGCTGAACGATGGGGGTGGAGACCCTCTTTCAGGTATACAGGGCCATTTAGGACTTTAAAAGTCAGCACCAACACTTTGAATTGTGCCTGGAAATGTACTGGGAGCCAACGTAGGTCTTTCAGGACCGGTGTAATGTGGTCTCGGCGGGCATTCCCAGTCAGCAGTCTAGCTGCCGCATTCTGGATTAATTGTAATTTCCGAGTCACCTTGCTAAAACTAAGCAATGATGGTTGCAGGCGAGGTTCCCTGGTTTCCTGTTCTTTCATGTCTTGCAGTGGGGCTGCTCTGCAAGGGGAACAGGGACAAGGAAACGTGCATCGCTTTCGTACCTCTGCCCAGGAGCCAGCGATGGTAGAACCAGGCGCTCTGGTCGTTTGGATCGGTGAAGAAGGCGTTCTGTACCAGCTCCAGCTCTGGGAGGGAGAAAGAAAAGTCAGGAGAAAGGGAAGAGTGGGGGAAGCAAGGACCCTGGTGAACGAATCGGTCTCCCCTGAAGAAGGAGCAATATTGTAATATGGTACATTCAGGTCCAGCATCTTAAAAAGCAGAGACGTCATCTTGCCAACAAATGTCTGTATAGTTAAAGCTATGGTTTTCCCAGTAGTGATGTATGGAAGTGAGAGCTGGACCATCAAGAAGGCTGATCGCCGAAGAATTGATGCTTTTGAATTCTGGTGCTGGAGGAGACTCTTGAGAGTCCCATGGACTGCAAGAAGATCAAACCTCTCCATTCTGAAGGAAATCAGCCCTGAGTGCTCACTGGAAGGACAGATCCTGAAGCTGAGGCTCCAAGACTTGGGCCCTCTCATGAGAAGAGAAGACTCCCTGGAAAAGACCCTGATGTTGGGAAAGATGGAGGGCACAAGGAGAAGGGGACGACAGAGGACGAGATGGTGGGACAGTGTTCTCGAAGCCACAAACATGAGTTTGACCAAACTGCGGGAGGCAGTGGAAGACGGGAGTGCCTGGCGTGCTCTGGTCCAGGGGGTCACGAAGAGTCGGACACAACTAAACAACAACAACATTCAGGTTGGTGTGTGTCAACTTGACGGACTTTGGCCAGTTTAGCAGACATTCCATCTTTTCAGGGAATTCTGGTCCCATTTTTTGGGTGTGTGTGTGTGTGCGTGAGAGAGAGATTAGATTAAGGATCTCCTTCTGTGAACGCCCAGCTTCTTCCTCAAACTACAATTCCAAGAACTACCGTATTTGGGGGGGAGCCGGAAAGGTTTAAGCTGGTACAAATCCACTGCGGCGCAGTGGTTCAGAGTGCTGGATTTGAGAGGCATGGGTTCAAATACTATGCAGAATAGTTCATTCGGTAGAGCACGGGATTCTCCGCCTCAGGGTGGTGGGTTCGAGACCCACGCTGGGCAAGAAGGTTCCTGCATTGCAAGCGGTCAGACTAGATGACCCACATGGTCCCTTCCAACTCTACAATTCTCAATCCTTGCTCGGCCACAGACTTTGGGCCAGTAGCAGTCTCTTGGGCCTAACGTACCTCAGAAGGGGATAAAGGAAAAGGAGTAGATAGATGATAGAGAGACCCTGAATTTGTCAGACTGGAGGGGATTTGATCTGCTGCCAGCAACTAGAACTTGGTGCTGGGTGTGTGTGTGTGTCCAGCCAACACCTTCAAACCCTGCTCAGGATCCGACCCCCTCCAAGCTGCCATTCCTGTCAAGGGTTCAGGTGGCGCCATTTTTCAAGCCTGCGGCTAGTAAAGACATAAAAAAGCTTTATGGTTTTGATTTCTCTGCCTGAAACTCATGGTTTTACGACGAGCTTCCTGCTAACGCTGTAGGCAGTCAGGCTACCCTATGACTTCCTAAGGTATTTTGAAAGCAATTACCGTCCTTATTTGGATTAGGAGTTAAGAACTAAAAAGGATTTCACGGTCTTGACTGTGGATACATTTTACATCTACTCGAATTACAAGTTTATATACAGAAGCTGACAACCTTACTAAGGTTGGCCACTGAGGCAGACTTCATGTTGAAATGTGTCTGGATGTAAATGATTAAATATATTATTATTATTATTAGTAGTTGTAGTAGTAGTAGTATTGACGGGGTGATTACTTTCGGTGGGGCTTGGTCTCTGAGGATAATACAGGAGAATGTTCTTCACACTTGTCTGCAGCCTACATTTCATCTTAGCGAATATTCAAAGGTTATTTTAGTGTTTGTGTAACCTAAAATGGAGTTGTTTTACCTCAGCTTGTTCATTTTGAAGTTATATTTTGAGGAGAATGGAGCTTGCTTCTATTTTATGTGGTGGATACCACAGCAATATCTCCAAATCGGGGTCCAGGTTCAAGTTTAACAATTTGGGTCCAGGGACGCGGGTGGCGCTGTGGTCTAAACCACTGAGCCTCTTGGGCTTGCCAAACGGAAGGTTGGCGGTTCGAATCCCTGCGACGGGGTGAGCTCCCGTTGCTCGGTCCCAGCTCCTGCCAACCTAGCAGTTCAAAAGCATGCCAGTGTGAGTAGATAAATAGGTACCGCTCCAGTGGGAAGGTAAACGGCACTTCTGTGCACTCTGGTTTCCATCACAGTGTCCCGTTGCGCCAGAAGTGGTTTGGTCATGCTGGCCACACGACCTGGAAAGCTGTCTGTGGACAAATGTTGGCTCCCTCAGCTTGAAAGCGAAGATGAGCGCCGCAACCCCATAGTCGCCTTTGACTGGACTTAACCGTCCAGCGGTCCTTTACTTTTTTTACCCAAGGACCACAAACTGCAAGTGAAGTCCGTTCCTCCCGTCCCTGGAGGGAATTTGCAAGGAAGATTTAGCCTCAATCATCCTTGTTTTTCCTCCGCCAACCACCTCCCGCTGTTGTGGGGGCTGTCTCCATTAAGGCAGAGCGCAACCAGAAGCCTGGGAGAGCCACTTTTTGTGGTCTCATAACTTGGCTGCATGGATTCCTATCGGACCTACTGAAGACTTTTATTTATTTATTCCAGCAAGCATTTCTCAGCCTTAGTTTTACAGCTTCACCTGTGTTTACCTTTTCTATATTACATTTCTTGTATACGAGCTGCATATAAATAGTTTTATCTATTTAAAAGCCCCCGGTGAAGACAGCGCTGGCTCCATGTTTGTTCTACAAAAGTTATTACTCATGTTTCAGGTACGCCGGAGACTAATCCTGGGATTAAATCTCCAACATAGAACGGGAGGTAACACTCAAGAGCAGATTGAGAAACAACAACACGAAACCTATTTACTGGAAAATTTGGTGTATTAAAAGATAAAGAAAAAAATCTTCTCTGACAGGAGATGTGAAAGGACTGCCATTTGTGATGAAGAGAGTTTTTCTTTTTTCTTAAAAATTAAGGCTGTGTACACAGCATATATTTAAAGCACCCACCCAATGAATTCTGAGAACTGTAGTTTGTTAAGGCTGCTGGGAATTGCAGCTCTGTTGGGTGTGTGAAAACTACACTTCCCAGAATTCTTTGTGGGGGAAGACATGTGCTTTAAATACAAGGTGTGACTGGAAAGTTCGGTGAATGGTCACAGAAATCGGACAGCGAGAAATATTTGAACATAAAATTGGCATCAGAAACCCATGAAATGCTCACAATTGTGCAGGCAGACGAAGCTGTAACTCAAAAGACAATGTATGAGTGGTTTAAGCGTTTCTGTGAAGGCGGCAAATGTTGACAGAGTTTGTGACTTATTGATGTGGGATCGGCGTTTGTGCTTCCGAACGACGGCGGAAGAATTGCATATTCCGTGTGAAATCGTTACTGAGTTGTCCCACCCTCCATATTCTCCCAATCCGGCCCCACCGGATTTCTTAATTTTTCCAAAACTGAAATCTGCACTGAAAGGGCACAGATTTCCCAACATTTCACACATCCAAGCTGCTGTGACGAGAGAACTGAAAGTACGAATAGAAGACTTCTCCAGAAGTTTCCAACAGCTCTACGAACGTTGTCAACGCTGCATTGTATCAGAGGAGGCCTACTCTGAAGGCCTGTAAGGCACGCATGTTCGAATATTTCTCACTGTCCGATTTCTGTGACCATTCACCGAACTTTCCGGCCACACCTTGTATATGATGGTTAACAACCTTGAAAGCAATTATAAAACCACTTAAATGCTTGAGACACAGCTGACTTTTCCAAGGACTTTTTGAAGTTCACCTCAGAGTGTTGGGGTTGGACGTTTGTGCCTGCCTCCTCTGCCTCCCCCCCAGTCCTGCCCCATACCAAAATAGCCCAATTATTTGCCTTCCCTCATAAACTGAAACTTCCAAGTTGTAGAAACCACCCGGAGTTTCTTGCTGGCCCGTGACAAAGCGGAAACCGCAAAGACGCAGCAGTTTGGCTTTTGTTCATCTCTTGATCCTTCGTTTAAGGGGTGTGGGTCCGCAGGCACCACAAAAGACCAGCCGAAAGGAGGAGGGGCAGAATCGAGACTAGATTGCATGGGGAAAAGCCAGCCTCTCTGCACGGGATTGTCAAGAATAATTGCATTTTAATCCTGCCGTCTCTCAAAAGCAGCTCGGGGCTATAGGTGGGGTTGTCCCCTCTTCCATGCTTCAACCTCACAATAAACCTGCAAGAAAGGTTAGGATGAAAGTGAGGGACCCAAGGCCACCCACAGATGCTTTGAACGTGGGCCTTTCCATTCCTAGTTTGATACTCTTAACCACTACACTGGGTTTTGGATAACGTCCACCTCTGGGACCAGATCATCCCCTGTCCTGAACTGCCACATTCCCAAGCAATTTTTTTCTGGCCAAAATTATGCTGTTGTTAAATTAAAAACAGACGGCAGTTGGTTTTCATTTGGTACACCGGGTGCTGGCGGTGAAGGTTTCACTCACGATATAATTAGGTAAAGGTAAAGGACCCCTGGAGGGATGTGGGTGGCGCTGTGGGTTAAACCACAAAGCCTAGGACTTGCTGATCAGAAGTTTGGTGGTTCGAATCCCCGCCACCGGGTGAGCTCCCATTGCTCGGTCCCAGCTCCTGCCAACCTAGCAGTTCCAAAGCATGTCAAAGTGCAAGTAGATAAATAGGTACCACTCCAGCGGGAAGGTAAACGGTGTTTCCATGCGCTGCTCTGGTTCGCCAGAAGCGGCTTACTCATGCTGCCCACATGACCCAGAAGCTGTACGCCGGCTCCCTCGGCCAATAAAGCGAGATGAGCGCCGCAACCCCAGAGTCGGTCACAACTGGACCTAATGGTCAGGGGTCCCTTTACCTTTACCTAAAGGATCTCTGGACGGTTAAGTCCAATCAAAGGCAACTATGGGGTTGCAGCGCTCATGTCGTTTTCAGGCCAAGGGAGCTGGCATTTGTCCCCAGACAGCTTTCTGGGTCACGTGGGCAGCACGACTAAACCGCTTCTGGTGCAATGGACAGAAACCAGAGCGCACGAAAACGCCGGTTACCTTCCCGCCTTAGCGGTACCTATTTATCTACTTGCACTGGCGTGCTTTCAAACTGCTAGGTTGGTAGGAGCTGGGACAGAGCAACAGGAGCTTACCCCGTTGTGGGTATCCGAACGGCCAACCTTCTGATGGGCAAGCCCAAGAGGCTCAGTGGCTTAGACCACAGCGCCGCCCGCTTTCCACAGTTGCGATATACTGCCACCTTGCTCTGGCCCTCAAACCAGTCCTGGGTGATGTATTAATACATCGCCTGGGCCTTGTGTTTGTTGCCCTTTGACCCTGAAAGGCAAGAAGAGGAGATAGCCTAGGATAGGAGAAAAACACCTAGCATAGAGATCTGCATCTGTCCAGGCGGCCCCTTGTTCGTGACTGCTCCTTTTCAGAATCCTTCCTTGTGAGCTGCAGGGAGTTACCCACCCTCGTCTCTGTCTCTCTCTTGGCTGAGCTGGCTCCAGGCAAGGCTCCCACGCCCCAGCCCTGTCTCTCAGGCCAAACAAAAGCGGCTGCGGGAGACTTCAGGCCGTGAGTGGCAAAGAGGGGCGACGCCTCCATCTGATCCGCTTGGAATTTCACCTGCCCAGGTGAGGGCTGGGCCTGCGGGGAGCCGAGAGAAGAATCCCTGTGTACACTTTTTACTCATGCCGAAGTCATCGCCGTGCACCGCCTTCGATGCGCCCAGGACTGCCAAGAGGGGACGGCCACTGTGATTCACGGACTCGCACTCCCCGCCGGCGCTGGGGGTGGGGGGAAGAGTTCTGGAGCCCTTGGTAAAGGGCCGCACCTGCTTTCAAAGCCTGCTCTTCCAAAACTGGGAACAGGGCCCAAGAACCTTGGCTGCCCTCGCTCCCAAAGCAGGTTTGTTCAAGCTGGCGGGCTTATGGGAGTCATAGGACTACAACTCCCATCAGCCCCAGAGAGAAATCTCAGCTCGAAAGCTGCCGGCTGTCATAAGAAGAGGTTTGCTGGATGAGGCCTGCAGGGAAACCAGGAAGCAGTGGACGAGGTAGGCTGATATTTTGAGCAGAGGATCTAGCTCAGTGACAGAGCTCTGCATGCAAGTCTTAATTTCAACAGCCAGTTAAAAACATCGGAGGCAGCAGAAAAGGCCTATTTCAGACTGCAAGCGTCTCAGAACAGGGCCTTGCCTCCTGTCCTTTGTGAAGTGCCACGCACGCTGACTGCACCAGTAAATTGGTAAGAAATTGGGAGGCAGAACTCAAACTTTGGAACCTATTGACATCAGGCCGGTGCCTTCGCTGTAGGCTTTTCGGATCCTATTTTTGTTTAGCCAAGCCTAACCAGTCTAAAAATAAAACAACAGGTAAAGGCAAAGGACCCCTGGATGGTTAAACTTGACAATGGGGTGTGGCGCTCATCTCGCTTTCAGGCCGAGGGAGCTGGCCTTTGTTCACAGACAGCTTTCAGGGTTATGTGGCCGGCAGGACTAAACCGCTTCTGGCACAACAGGACACCGTGACGGAAACCAGAGCTCACAGAAACGCTGTTTACCTCCCCGCCACAGTGGGTGCTCTGGGCTGAGCAGCAGGGACAAATGGAGGGCATAAACCATTTGTATTTCGGAGAGCAGGTCTTTGAAATATGCAGGATGCCAACTGGGGCAGGTTCAGGAGCAGTGGCCAGACCTGGGATGAAGAGATCCCATGAAGGAATAAGCTGTGTCACAGCTAGCTGCCTTACACTGAGTCCAACCATCAGTCCACCTTGCTCAACGTTGCCACTTCCGCCAAAAAGCACAAGCTCCATTCTGCTCATCATGAAACATGACAGCTAAGGGTTGACGATATTTGCTCTTCCACACTGACTGTGATATTATTTTTTAGAGGTCATAGAATCATAGAGTTGGAAGAGACCACAAGGGCCATCGAGTCCAACCCCCTGCCAAGCAGGAAACACCATCAGAGCACTCCTGACATATGGTTGTCAAGCCTCTGCTTAAAGACCTCCAAAGAAGGAGACTCCACCACACTCCTTGGCAGCAAATTCCACTGTCAAACAGCTCTTACTGTCAGGAAGTTCTTCCTAATGTTTAGGTGGAATCTTCTTTCTTGTAGTTTGGATCCATTGCTCCACATGCGCAGATTCAGAAATTGCCCATAATGGGGTAAGAAAAGGTAAAGGACCCCTGGACGGTTAAGTCCAGTCAAAGGCGACTATGGGGTTGCGGCGCTCATCTTGCTTTCAGGCCGAGGGAGCCGGCGTTTGCCCACAGACAGCTTTCCGGGTCGTGTGGCCAGCAGGACTAAGTCGCTTCTGGCACAACGAGACACTGTGATGGAAACCAGAGTGCACAGAAACGCTGTTTACCTTCCCGCCACAGCGGTACCTATTTATCTGCTTGCACCGGCGTGCTTTCGAACTGCTGAGTTGGCAGGAGTTGGGGCAGAGCAACCGGAATAGAACGCTGACACGTGCTTTTACGCTGTTGCTTTTTAGAAGGTTTTCGATAGTTGCTTCCAACTGTTGGTTTTTTAAACTGATTATTTCGTTTTTGTATTATTGGTGTAAACTGCTTTGAGTTTGCTGTTGCTTTACAGTCAAGTGGTATATAAATTTAATGAAATAAATAAATAAATGAAATAAAACAACAAGACCATTCAGAGCCTCTCTCTCCATTTCCAAAGATCCTAGGAGCACTGTAACTTTCATTCAGTCATAGAATTGTAGAGTTGGAAAGGGGCCGCGACGGTCATCTAGTCCAACCCCCCGCAATGCTGGAATCTTTTGCCCAACGTGGGGCTCAAACCCATGACCCTCAGATTAACAGCCTTACGCACTACCAACTGAGCTATCCCAACTATTGTCCAATGTGACACAGCAGTTTAGGAGCCCATGATCAATAATCAACAAGATCTCTAGTCGGTGGGAAGTAGTGCCCAAGCTTGCTTTCTTTCCTCCTCCCTCCCAGTTCCTTTTTCCTCTTGTGTGGTGTCTCTTATCGTGCAAGACACTCTGGGAGACTTTTTCCCCAGCTGGAGAGCGGGATAAAATTGCTTTTCAAACAGCATGCCTCCCTATGGGGACTCCTCCCACCGACTCCTGCCATGCCAACCCAACAATAGGAGGAACACCGAATCATTTCCACGCAGCCCGGTTAAGGAGCTTGTGATTTCCTTCCAGACCCACCTTTCAGCAGGATTTCCTCTGTGATCCGGCCTTGCTGTTGGGCATCGGGGTAAAGCTGCGGGAGCAGGTGGCTGCGATAGTGCCAGGAGGAGTAGTTGGAGAAGTTCCGGGTGATGAGGCTGTCGCTGAACGCCAACTCGTCCTGGGGGGCTACCTGTGACTGCCGCACCACGAAGCGCCGGTAGTCCCAGCAGTGAACTGCAGGGGGCAGGAAAGAGAAAGGGGAAAGAGGGGCGGGAGGGTCAAAGGTCAGCCTGCCCAATTATCCTCCTCCGCAAAGGCAATCTGGCTTGGGAAACCCAGCTAGATAGGTGGGGCATGAATAATAAATTATTATTATTATTATTATTATTATTATTATTATTATTATTATCTGGTTATGTGATCACACAGACCCTGGGACTCTTAAAAGCATGAGAAGAACCTGCTAAATATACGTCAAAAGGCGATTTAGAGACACACCCTTCGAGACAGCTACGGTTTTTGGAAAAATGAGAGCACACAAACAAGAATGAAGAGCAGTCCGTGAGCAGTGGGAGGAGGAGTACCAAGAGGATTGGAAGAAATTTAAAGATTATTTAGCTAAATATGTTAAGATAACAAAAACAGAATTCCTTGCGAGTACCAGACAGGCCTAGGATTTGAATTCGTGATGTTGTAAAATACTATGTTAATGTTAAAATGAGAAGAAAGAAAGATTGACTAAGTAAATTTTATGGGGAAATAGTTTCGGAAAACTGTTACAATGGAGTATAGGGAAACTCAGCTAGGGGGATTTGAGGAAGTCATTCAACAATGTTAACAAAAGTGGAATCATTATAGCAAGGAGAAAATGTTTGTCTGTTTGTTTTTGATTTTTTTGTATGTTATAAATTGGAAAACGAATAAATTTTTTTTTGGAAAAAAACACACAAGATTGAAGAGCAACACAAAAGGAACACAAAAGCAGAGATGCTTTTCTCTGGCTTAAAATATATTCAGTTGCTCCATAAGAAGAAGAAGAAGAAGAAGAAGAAGAGGAGGAGGAGGAGGAGGAGTTTGGATTTGATATCCCGCCTTTCATTCCCCTTCAGGAGTCTCAAAGCGGCTAACATTCTCCTTTCCCTTCCTCCCCCACAACAAACACTCTGTGAGAAGTATGACTAGCCCAAAGTCACCCAGCAGCTGCAGGTGGAGGAGCGGAGACGCGAACCCGGTTCCCCAGATTGCAAGACTACCGCTCTTAACCACTACACCACACTGGCAGGTGCGCGGCATGTTTGGACTGTTCCACCGAACCGAAAGCCCTGCTCCCAGGTTACTGGGGAGAGAGCATCTGACACTGTGGGGACTTTTAAGAGGGAAAATCTCCTACAGAACAGTGTGACCGGCTGGGTATATAAGGGATTATGAGGCAGTCTCTCTGGGGCAACCTTGTTCTCAGCTGTGCAAGCATCTTCAGGGGACAGGTGATCAGTGTAAAGGAATTAACATCATCTCTCTCTCATCCTGCCGTGGCGATTGTTGGTTGGATGGAAGACAGTGTTAGAAAAGGCTTGCAGACACCTCCCCGAAGCACGGGGCATCCTCCGGAGGGCGCCCCGTGCTTCGGGCTGCAGGCTGCTGCCCCAAGCCTCGCGCGCCCGGCGGGACCTCCCGCCGGGCGCGCAAGGCTTGCGGATAGCTTCCTGAAGCGTGGAGAGCGAGAGGGGTCGGTGCGCACCGACGCCTCTCGCTCTCCAGGCTTCAGTGAAAGCCTGCATTCGCCCCACAGGACGCACACACATTTCCCCTTCATTTTTGGAGGGGAAAAAGTGTGTCCTATAGGGTGAAAAATACGGTAGCTATGAATGATAAATTAACATGTGCCATTAAGGTAAGACGGGGAATATGCAGGAGAAATGATTTTGAGGAGGTATGGAGGATGTTTGTAGAATTTGAACTGATAAAATGGAAAGGGGTCAAACCATCGCAAGAGGCGCTGGAATTCTGGGAGGTTGGATAGTTACAATGGAACTGTCTCGGTGGCGGGGTGCACTTTTTATTCTTATTTATTTATGGTTATTACTTTGTCAAGATAAAATAAAATAAAAATAATTAAAGGAGAACCAAAAAAAAAGAAAGGGGAGGGGGAGAAACTGAGTTGTGAAAACTAGGAGCTAGATGTGGAAATAAGAGGAATTACTGATGAAAGAAGAATGGCAAAAGAAATTAATGGACTATGCAGAATTAAGATAAAATGACAGGAAGGATCAGAAACCTGCGGGACCACAGATTCTCAGAGGACTGTGAAGGTGATCGACTACATGGAATTGGCAGAAATGACTGGCAGAATCCGAGACCAGGGAGAAGAGATAATGAAAGAAGACTGGAAGAAATTTAAAGACTATCTACAGAAATATTGTAAAATTAATGAATGCTAGAAGGATGTTGGATAGAAACTAAGGGGTTTCCAGGTGTAATGCTTTAGGAGATACGAAAAAAAGGTTTACAAATGGGTAAAAGCTTAATGGTAAGGATTTGCTGAACTAACAAATTGAAGTGGAATACAAAGAAGGGAGGTATGAGGAGGTCCGGGGAAATAAGTGTAAGGAAGATATGTTATGGAAAATTATCTGTTTTTAAACTGTTTTTATGTTGTATTTTATATTTTGTCTCTTTTTATTTTTCATTTTCATTGTTATATTTTAAAAAAACTTTAATAAATATCTTTATAAAAAAGAGATTCTCAGAGGACTGGAGTAAATATTTGAATTATTTGAAAAGCAATTGTAACAAACAGATTATGCTAGTAGGACTGCAAGACGTTTTGTAAGGAGGATTATGTGAAATATTGCAGAGAAGAAGAGCTATTAGTTAAGGATAATTAAAAGTAATAGAGAAATTAAGAAATGTGGATTAAGTGATAAAGATGGAAATCTCTTCAGATGCGGTTGATGGAAGTCCAAAATATTGTATAAGGTAAGAAAGTATGTTATATGATTTTTGGAAATTATTTGTAAAAACTGATAAAAAATATTATATAAAAAAAGAAAGCTACGAGCTAAATCACACCTTAAACCTAGTTATGATGGAAGCCATTGGATAAGAAAGGGCATTGGGGGTGAATAATGGCTTCGTTTAGAATGTTAGAATGATGTTGGATAAAAAGAAGTTACCAGCTGTAATGATTAAGATAATTGGGGGGGGGGGAAGAAAGGAAGGTGTAAAATTAAGTGAAAATTAAGGGTGAGGATTTGCTGAATGAATAATTTGAATTGGAATACAAAAATGGGAGGTATGAGGAGGTCCGAGAAATAAGTTAAAAGAAAATAAGTGAATGAAATTATATGTGTTTTTATTTCTGTATTTTTGTTTTTTGCTTTTTTTGTATAATCTCTGAAAAGTTAATAAATATATATATATATTTTAAAAAAAGAATAATGGCTTCGTTTGGGGGACAAAAAGTAGTAAGAGTTACTCAGAGGCAATTTTACAATCGTTTTCTTTTACAGGCTGTGGAAAGTCAGGGGCAGGAATGAGCCATCATGGGGTGGTAAGAGTTGGGAACGCAGGAATCTCAACTAAAGCACCCATGGCAGATATATTGTGTTAGGAACGGAAGGAGGTGAGGAGGAAAGAAAAGGCCTACAGTTGCGTTCGTCGCTCTCCAGGAACTTGCTGCACAGCTCCAGCTCGCGGGCCCAATCCGGCTCCGGAATGTGCTCCATCACCCAGCAGCGGTGGCGCCATGTCCCATAAGATTTGGGGTTGACACGCAGGCAAGACTCCAGGAAGGACAGCTCTGCCTTACAGAGGGCTTGCATCTCCTCTGGGGTCCTGGCACAGAGGAGATAATAATAATAATAATAATAATAATAATAATAATAATAATAATTTATCTATACCCCGCCCATCTGGCTGGATTTCCCCAGCCACTCTGGGTGGCTCCCAACAGGATACAGTCATGCCCTGGGTTGAAGTTGCTTCAGGCTGAGCGTTTTCAAGTTACGCTCTGCGGCGACCCGGAAGTAACGGCATGCCTTACTTCCAGGTTTCGCCGCTCACGCATGCGCAGACGCTCAAAATGACGTCACGCGCATGCGCAGAAGAAGCGAATCGCGAGCTGTGCACGCGCAGACGCACAGACGCGGGTTGCGTTCGCTTCAGGATGCGAACGGGGCTCCGGAACGGATCCCGTTCGCATCCCGAGGTACCACTGTAATAAAAACACCATAAAACATCAAACCTTAAAGACGTCCCTAAACAGGGCTGCCTTCAGATGTCTTCTAAAAGTCAGATAGTTGTTTATTTCCTTGACATCTGGTGGGAGGGTGTTCCACAAGGCGGGTACCACTACCGAAAAGGCCCTCTGCCTGGTTCTCTGTAACCTCACTTCTCACAGGGAGGGAACCGCCAGAAGGCCCTCGGAGCTGGACCTCAGGGTCCGGGCTGAACGATGGGGGTGGAGACGCTCCTTCAGGTATACTGGGCCTTTGAGGCCATTTAGGGTTTTAAAGGTCAGCACCAAAACTTTGAATTGTGCTCGGAAACATCCTGGGAGCCAATGTAGGTCTTTCTGGACCAGTGTTATGTGGTCTCGGTGGCCGCTCTCAGTCACCAGTCTAGCTGCCGCATTATGGATTAATGAGGAGTGTGTAGTCACACCTTGCTTACAAAGCTCCTCTCGCCCTATTTCACCCCCTCCCCTCTCCCTCTCTCTCTCTCTGCTACTCTGACTCCACTCACTCCTCTTGCAGGTGAAGGAAGATCTCCCGGCGGAAGTTCCAGAGGGTGGCAAAGTCTGGGTTGGCGCCCAGGATCTGACTGGTCAACTCCAAGGCTTCCTTGTCCAGCTGCCCCAATTTCCTCTGAAGGAGAAGAGAGAGAACACACATGTGTGCTTGTCAAAGCTGTTGTCCAACAATGGGAAAAGGATTCTTTATTTAGTGTCATTCGCCCAAATTCAGAAGGGGCCTTCTACGCCAACTTTTATTTTATTTTTTTAATAAATATTTATTGAAGTTTTCACAATATTACAAAATGAAAAATAAAAATAAAAAAATACAAAATAAAAAGCAGTTAAAAACAATTCCAACTTTTTGTCACTTATCTTTCATTTACTTATTTCCCAGACCTCCTCATACCTCATACCTCCTCATACCTCCCTTTTTTGTGTTCCAATTCAATTTATTAGTTCAGCAATTCCTTTCCCTCCTTATTTCATCCTGGTCTTTAATCTAAATCTACGCCAACTTTTAACCGCCGGCTTGTGCAGGCAATACCCCGCTTTGCGAAGGCAAACCTCGCATCAGACGTGCAACAGTATGTCAAGGAGCGTCGCGCCTGTTTTCCCTGACCTTTTGCCTTCTTGGCTAGAAAACAGGGTTTCCCCCCTGACCTTTGGTCCTTCCACAATTTGTTTGTTAGACATATTGCTTGGTTGGAGCATGACGGGGGACACACAGACATAATCAAGTGTCGGGGGGAACATGTGAGGGAAATACCTGCTGACACGTGTATTTGCTAACGCTGGAAATGTGCTTAGATGGAAATACAGTGGTGCCCCGCAAGACAAATGCCTCGCAAGACGGAAAACTCGCTAGACGAAAGAGTTTTCCGTTTTGGAAGTGCTTCGCAAAACGAATCTCCTATGGGCTTGCTTCGCAAGACGACAATGTCTTGCGAGTTTCTGCGGGTTTTTTCCCTCCCCCCTTTTTCTAAGCCGCTAAGCCGCTTATCAGCTGATCCGATAAGCAGATAAGCCGCTAAAAGCCACTAATAGTGCTAATCCGCTAATCCATCAATGGGCTTGCTTCGCAAGACGAAAAAACCGCTAGACAAAGAGAATCACAGAACGGATTATTTTCATCTTGCGAGGCACCACTGTACGTTGGTTTCACTACTGTTTCCAATTGTTGACTTCAGCCAATAAAAGGAGCCTCAGCAGAGCTAGTCGGCAGCTTGCTTGGAGCACGATTGCCAGCGTACTTCTGCACAGCTCACCTGCATCCAACCTCCTGTCATCTCCGTTATTCCTACACTGGCTGAAAACTTTTCTATTCTGCCTGGTCTATGCAGGCGATTTAAGAATATCACCCTTCAATTCGGGGTTTTTTCCTGTGGCGTTTCCTTTCTATTTCTCTCTCTGTTTTATTTACAGTGGTACCTCAGGTTACATACGCTTCAGGTTACAGCCTCCGCTAACCCAGAAATATTACCTCGGGTTAAAAACTTTGCTTCAGGATGAGAACAGAAATCGTGCTCCAGCGGCGTGGCGGCAGCAGGAGGCCCCATTAGCTAAAGTGGTGCTTCAGGTTAAGAACAGTTTCAGGTTAAGAACGGACCTCCGGAACGAATTACAGTGGTACCTCGGGTTAAGTACTTAATTCGTTCCGGAGGTCCATACTTAACCTGAAACTGTTCTTAACCTGAAGCACCACTTTAGCTAATGGGGCCTCCTGCTGCCACCGCACAATTTCTGTTCTCATCCTGAAGCAAAGTTCTTAACCTGAAGCACTATTTCTGGGTTAGCGGAGTCTGTAACCTGAAGCGTATGTAACCTGAAGCGTATGTAACCTGAGGTACCACTGTAAGTACTTAACCTGAGGTACCACTGTATTTTATTGAGATTATCTTCTTTTATCTTACTTTTATCTTACTCCTGCAGCCGATCGGAAGCCACGCCTTGGTTTTCGAATGGTTTTGGGAGTCGGACGGACTCCCTGAACGGATTAAGTTCGAGAACCAAGGTGCCACCTGTATTCCAGAAGGGTGAATTGAGTTTGTTTACAGCCCCTGCAATACAGGAATCCCAGCTAAAGCAACCATGGCTGATGGCCATCAAACCTCTGCTTAAAAACCTCCACCTGAAGATCCACCACCTTCCACTGTTCAACAGCTCTTACCCTCAGAAAGTTTTTCTGATGTTTAGACAGAATCTCCTTTTTCGTCATTTTAATCCATTGCTTCAGGTCTTACCCTCCAGAGCAGGAGAAGACAAGCTTGCTCCAGCCTCCAGGTGATAAAACCCCATAGATGGCCACCATATCTCCTCTCAGTCTCCTCTTTTCCAGGCTAAACATACCCAGCTCCCTCAACCGTTCCTCATCAGGCTTGGTTTCCAGGCCCCGAACATCTTGGTTGCTCTCCTGTTTGGTGCCTCCACCCTGCGGGGCTGCCTTTGTGGAATTGATCTATGACAGGGTGAGCAGCAAGAGTCTTGATAGCGCAAGGAGGGAAGAATGAAGAAACCCCGCCGAAAGAGCAGTGGCCAGAGAAATGGATGAATTATGCAGAACTGGCCAAACTGACTTACAAATTGCGAGACAAGAACAACTGTGACTTTAAGGAGGGATGGGAACTTTTTGCAAACTACCGTATTTTTCGCTCCATAAGGCGAACCGGACCATAAGGCGCACCTAGTTGTTGTTTTTTGGGGGGGGGGAATCAAGAAAAAAAATCTTATTTCCCCCATTCAACCCCAAAGAGCAAAGAAGCCAAGACAGCGAGCGGGATGGATCCCGCTTGCTGTCTTGGCTTCCTTTTTAGCCGCAGGGCTGGGTCAGGGGAAGCCCAAGCTTCCCCCGACCCCAGAACAGGTCGGGGAGCGGCGGCAAGGTTGCGCGCAGCCTTGCCTCCACTCCCGGGGCTAGCGGGAGAAGCCCGGCCCCCCCCCGCCCCAGGGGCCACACATTCGATCCATAAGATGCACAGATATTTCCCCTTAGTTTTTAAGAGGAAAAAAGTGCATCTTATAGAGCGAAAAATGCGGTACAGTGGTGCCTCGCAAGACAAAAAGAATCCGTTCTGTGATTCTCTTCGTCTAGCGGTTTTTCGTCTTGCGAAGCAAGCCCATTGACAGATTAGAGGATTAGCGCTATTAGTGGCTTTTAGCGGCTTATCGGCTGATCGGATCAGCTGATAAGCGGCTTAGCAGCTTAGAAAAAGGGGGGGAGGGAAAAAACCCCCGCAGGAACTCGCAAGACATTGTCGTCTTGCGAAGCAAGCCCATAGGAAATTCGTCTAGCGAAGCACCTCCAAAACGGAAAACTCTTTCGTCTAGCGAGTTTTCCGTCTTGCGAGGCATTCGTCTTGCGGGGCACCACTGTATCTAAAAAGACAATAAAATGAACTGGACTCCTTGGCAGGTTCTGAATAAACAGACACAAATTTATTGGTTGAGAACATGACGGATAGATATGTAAGGATATGTACAATTTTATAACATGCAGAGAAAATATCTGAAGAGAAATCAGGGAGAGGAGCTGAGGGAAGTCCGGGGGGGGGGGGGGAGAAGGGGAGAAAAGCAATGTATGTGATTATATGGTTTGATAATTTGCTTTGTGGAAATGGATTAATAAAAATAAAAGAAATTAAGATCCATGACAGGGTGAAGGCTGCCTTTGTTTGAGAAGGACGGAGAATGGAGAGAAGAAGGTCTTTGGACCTGCCTCGCCTTCTCTGCCCCTACGACTCTGCCCAACCCTTTTACCTTCTCAAAGATGGCTTTTGTGGCCGTCACGTACTGGCGCAGCTTCTTCTCCCGCTCAATGCGCTTGGCTTCCGCCTGCTCCTCTGTCGTTTTAACCTTCAGCCTGCCGTGCTGTTGAGAAAACAGGAACCCATCTTTTACCGAGGCAGTTCCTACATTCAGCAACTCCCTGGCCATTGACATTTAAGTAGGCGCCTCCCCTATGCTCCTTTTGGAGCCTGCTAAAATTTTTCTTCCGCTCAGTTGACATGTAGTTTTCAGTTCTATTTTGGATCTCTTGGTTTTGTTTATATTTTGTTTTTTTAAAGAAAAAAACCCTTGCTTTTAACTTTGGAGTTTTCTCGACAAATTTCTGCTCTTTGTGAACAGAAACTCTTATTTACACTGAAGCAACCTCCAAACTCTGTTAAATAAATAAGCACAGCAAATAATAAATAAAGCAACGACAAGACTATAGAAAATGCCCGGGAGGGATCACAGAAAGAACAAGACTCGCCAACCTCTGACGGCTACTCACCATGTTGACTGCACAGCAAAAATGACTCCAGCAGGCAAAATTAGGAGTTAATTATGTATCCTGGGGGGAAACAAATGAAGATGAGTAAGATAGGACAGTGATGGAGGCCACCTTCAGGTGCTATTTCTTTTCCTCTTTATTACAATTTGAAGCCCCACTCTTCTATTTTAGAATGAGTTGATTTTAGAACGCGTTTCAATTAATTGATTGTGATTTTATGTAAACTGTGTTACTTTTATTGTTGTTAGCCGCTCTGAGCCTGGCTTCGGTTGGGGAGGGCGGGATATAAATAAAATATTATTATTATTATTCCAATGAGCTTAAGGTACGCTTGATTCTCAATGCCCCCCCATCTCTTTCCACCCTGTGAGGCAGGTTGGGCTAAGAGCGACTGGAGGCCTAAGGGTGCCCCGTAAGCTTCATAGCTGAGCAGGAATTTAAACCTGGCCCTTCCCAGTCCTGGACCATTCCCCTAACCCCTGCACCACCACTTATAATCCCGGGACTCGCTCCTGTCCTTTTTAAGTGTGCGACCACACAATGGCATCTTGCGTTTTCCTTACAACAGTCCTGTGAGGGAAGAGTAGCCAGGAATCACAGAACTGTAGAGTTGGAAGGGACCCTGAGGATAATAATAATAATAATAATAATAATAATAATAATAATAATAATAATAATTTATTATTTATACCCCGCCCATCTGGCTGGGCACTACTGTACAGTGGTGCCCCGCAAGACGAATGCCTCGCAAGACGAAAAACCCGCTAGACGAAAGGGTTTTCCGTTTTTCGATGCGCTTCGCAAGACGAATTTCCCTATGGGCTTGCTTCGCAAAACGAAAAAGTCTTGCGATTTTCCCCCCTTCCCCCCCTTTTTCTAAGCCGCTAAGCCTTTAATAGCCGCTAATCCGCTAATAGGGTTGCTTCGCAAGACGAAAAAACCGCTAGATGAAGAGACTCGCGGAACGGATTAATTTCGTCTTGCGAGGCACCACTGTACTACATCAAACATTAAAAGCCTCCCTAAACAGGGCCGCCTTCAGATGTCTTCTAAAAGTCTGGTAGTTGTTGTTCTCTTTGACATCTGGTGGGAGGGCGTTCCACAGGGCAGGTGCCACTACCGAGAAGGCCCTCTGCCTGGTTCCCTGTAACTTGGCTTCTTGCAGGGAGGGAACCGCCAGAAGGCCCTCGGGGCTGGACCTCAGCGTCCGGGCAGAACGATGGGGGTGTAGACGTTCCTTCAGATTTTCAGGATCATCTAGTCCAGGGGTCAGCAAACTTTTTCAGCAGGGGGCCGGTCCACCATACCTCAGACCTTGTGGTGGGCCGGATTATATTTTGGGAAAAAAAGAGAACAAATTTCTATGCCCCACAAATAACCCAGAGATGCATTTTAAATAAAAGCACACATTCTACTCATGTAAAAACACCAGGAAGCCCCACAAATAACCCGAAGATGCATTTAATATATGAAAAAATATTGCTCAAAAAAAGATATGCTAATATGCCTAGATTAAAATGTGAAGTACTAGATGGAAGAAAAATTAGTAAGGAAAGATAATAAGAACATATAGATGATTTGAGAAGGTTGCAGAATGCAAAGATTATTGTAAATTGTATAGTGTGGAGGAAATTGAGTGGGGGCGGAGGGAAGTGGAAGGAAGGAGAAAAGAATAATATGATGGATTGAGGAAATAGAAACGTAAATGTATGGGGGGATGGGGAGGAAATGGTGTTGGCTTTGGTACATCTGTATTTTAAAGTATTATGTGAAAACCAAGAAGAAGAAAATAAAAATAAAAAATGATCTAGCCAAACCCCCTGCAATAGCAGGGGTTGAACCTGCAACCTAATCAGTATCACGCTCTAACAAAATGAGGAAAGCAGTTTTCCCATTATGGGAGGATTTGAGTATCCTTGTTGCCTGCAACTGACAGTGGCGTAGCGTGGGGGGTGCAGGGGGGGGCGGCCGCACCGGGCGCAACATCTGGGGGTTAGGGGGCGCAAATCCACGGGTTAGGGGGCGCAAATTACTTGCCTTGCCCCGGGTGCTGACAACCCACGCTACGCCACTGGCAACTGATAAGAACGATGCACACATTGGTTGGGAAGGCAGCCCCCCATGGAAACTTTTGGCCAACCTGTTGCCTTCCAGAGGTTTCGGAGTAGAGCTCCCATCAGCCACAGCCAGGAACACCTGGAGGGCACCTGGTTGGCAAAGGCTGCCTTGCAGTGTACCTAAGCTATCGCCGGCACCTAGCACCCATGGGCAGCTTCTGCAGCCACAACTGCTGATGGCCCCCAGCCCCATAAGCTTTTCTTTGTGTGCCGCTCCAAGCAGCGTCATGCAACGGTTATGCTAGCTACGGCTAGCTACGGTTCCAGTTGCCCACGATGCCCCGGGCACCACTTTGGGCATTATGGGAAATAATAAGGGCTGGGTAGGCTCAGTTGAGGACGCGGGTGGCGCTGTGGGTTAAACCACAGAGCCTAGGACTTGCTGATCAGAAGGTCAGCGGTTCGAATCCCCGCGATGGGGTGAGCTCCCGTTGCTCAGTCCCTGCTCCTGCCAACCTAGCAGTTCGAAAGCACACCAGTTCAAGTAGATAAATAGGTACTGCTCCGGCGGGAAGGTAAACGGTGTTTCCGTGCGCTGCTCTGGTTCGCCAGAAGCGGCTTAGTCATGCTGGCCACATGACCTGGAAACTGTGTGCCAGCTCCCTCAGCCAATAAAGCGAGATGAGCGCCGCAACCCCAGAGTCGGTCATGACTGGACCTAATGGTCAGGGGTCCCTTTACCTTTACCCTTTTAGGCTCAGTTACCCAGCAGGTGGTAGGAGGCGGCGATGCTTCATAATACGAGTTGCTGGAGACTGCAGGAGGGGAAAGGGCTGTCGGGCTCAGGTCCCACTTGCAGGTTTCCAGAGCCTGCTGGATTAGGCCAGCAGCCCACCTAGTCCAGTATTCTGTTCTCACAGCGGCCAACCAGCCAGCCTTCTCCTCCATGAATTTGTGGCAATCTGCTTTATGGCCATCCAAGTTGGCCATCAGTGCCTCAAGTGGCAGGGAGTTCCACAGGCTAACTCTGCAGGGCGCTAGACCCCTTTGCCTGATTGGAAGCCCAAGGCAAAATGGCATTATTTCAACAGCATGGCAGCCTTTTTCTGGGCTTCTGTGCACCTGCCACCCCTCCAGCTTTCACTCCTGGGTGTACAAATCACCCCTCTGCTTTCCTGAGCAATGCACTGAAAATGCAGTTAAAGGCAAGCCAAAAAACAAAACAAAACCACCAGCACTTTTGCTCCTTCTGCTCCCCACCCCTCGGCAGGGGTGAAAATGGTCTCTTCCGAGGAAACCTGGCCAAGCTCCCAAGGGGCGAGACCATCCCGAAAAGGCCCACGGGGGTGGGCAGGGTGGGTTTCAGGGAAAGGCGCCGCTGGGCTAATCCGGGAAGCCGCTAGGGGGCGATACCAACCCGGCACGGAGGAGAGGGGTGGATATGGAAGCGTCCCGGGCCGCGTGGTCTCGTCCGCAGCGACACAGCAAAGGCTCGGCACCAGAGGGCGAGTCCAACTGGGGCGGAGCGAGGAGGGCGGGGGTGTTGCGGTGTGTAAATAGAACGTACCATTGCCGCTCGAGGAGCATCGAGTTGAATCCTCCTGAGCGGACGGAGCGTCTCTATTCTTAAAGGGGAAGCGCTATCTCTCTCTCTCGCTCTCTCTCGCTCTTAAAGGGAAGGCAGTGGGAAGATCTCTTGCGCAGGCAATTAAGAGTATATATCCTCCACGATGGTCTATTGATGTTTGTTTACATTTTCTTTTTGTTTTTAATTTCTTTTTTACTTTTATGATGTTATTATTGGGTTTGTGTTTTTATTTTGTTGTAAGCCTCTGTGATATACGGTATTTTAATGATGCATCAGTATGTAATTTTTTTAAAAAAAATAAATGAATAATTATTTATAGGAATCAGAATTATTTTATGTAGCTCCTAATAGCACTTTAGAGAAAGGAGTCTCTGCCCCAGGCTGGTTGCAAGCAGAGGAGTAGCACTGAGGTTTTCCAAAGCAACTACTCTATTCCGAACTTAAAAATGGAAAGCAAAATGCTGATGGTCAACAAAAGAGGCTTAAAGACATTCTCAAGGCACTTCTTTTAAAAATGCAGTACAAACACGGATAACTGGGAAACACTGGCCTCCGAGCGCTCCATTTGGAGAACAGCCTTTACCAAAGGTGTCGTGGACTTTGAAGACATTCGAACTCAGGACGCAAGGGAGAAACGTGCTAAGAGGAAGGCATGCTTGGCAAACCCTCACTGTGATCAACTCCTGCCCAAAAACCAATGTCCCCACTGTGGAAGGACGTGTGGATCCAGAATTGGCCTTCACAGTCACGGACACACCATTAAGACCATATGCATGGAAGACAATCTTGTTGTTGTTTAGTCGTTTCCGACTCTTCGTGACCCCCTGGACCAGAGCACGCCAGGCACTCCTGTCTTCCACTGCCTCCCGCAGCTTGGTCAAACTCATGTTCGTAGCTTCGAGAACACTGTCCAACCATCTTGTCCTCCGTCATCCCATTCTCCTTGTGCCCTCCATCTTTCCCAACATCAGGGTCTTTTCCAGGGAGTCTTCTCTTCTTATGAGGTGGCCCAAATCTTGGAGCCTCAGCTTCAGGATCTGTCCTTCCAGTGAGCACTCAGGGCTGATTTCCTTCAGAATGGAGAGGTTTGATCTTCTTTGCAGTCCATGGGACTCTCAAGAGTCTCCTCTAGCACCATAATTCAAAAGCATCCATTCTTCAGCGATCAGCCTTCTTTATGGTCCAGCTCTCACTTCCATACATCACTACTGGGAAAACCAGAGCTTTAACTATACGGACCTTTGTTGGCAAGATTATGTCTCTGCTTTTTAAGATGCTGTCTAGGTTTGTCATTGCTTTTCTCCCATCTTATTGAGCTACAAATGATCGCTAAGGAAGAAAGGAGTTACAGGGAACCAGGCAGAGGGCCTTCTCGGCAGTGGCACGCACCCTGTGGAACGCCCTCCTGTCAGATGTCGGAGATAAAAGAATTACACAGATTTTAAAAAACATCTGAAGGTAGCCCTGTTCAGGGAAATTTTTAATGTCTGACATTTTATTATTTTTTAATATTTTTCTGGAAGCCACCCAGAGTGGCTGGAGAAACCCAGCCGTTTGGGCGGGGTGTAAACAATAAAATTATTGTAATTATTATTAGGGAAAATGTATGGGCAGAGGCTCCTGGGTTCTTTGTAGGGAAGTAGTTGGCTCCACAAGTCAGCCCTACCACTGAAATAAAGTTTTTGGATCACGCTCTGGTGAGGAATGGTTTAAAAGCAACAGGATCCTGCAGGTGTTTTCTGAAACCCAACAGTTCCCTGGAAAAGTATGAGTTTCTGTTGCCCTAGTCTTCACCTGAAATCTGCCCTCCCTGCTGTGACACAGCATGAGCGTGACATTGTCAAGGGTGAATAATTGTTCATAATTGCTGCTTTTAGTGGGTGGGTGCTGGTGTTAAGCTGACAGTAAAAATTTTGCATTTTTTAAATATGCCTAAGAGACTCTTAGGCATATTAAAAAAAGGTTTCCCTTTCCTTGACCTCTTCAGAGAAGAAACCACAAGATATACCAAAATCCATGGCTTCACCCCTACTTATTTTCCGGCCTCCTCTTAGATCATCATTCTTCAGAGCTTAGCCTCGGAATAGCTTATCAGTGACAGAACTTGGTTTGGGAATATGTAATGTACTGAAAAATGCAATGCCTCTAAGCATGCACGGAGTAAATTTTGCAAGAGAATACTATTACTTCAAGTGTTTATATACCACTTCTAATCAGAAAAGATTACAAAGCAGTTTATAAAGGAAATAAAATAAAATAAAATACAGTATATAAAGCAATTACAAACTAAATACAGGCTAAAACTGACAACCCAGAAAAATGGGGGTGGTACAAATAATAAAATCATCATCATCATTAAAACATCAAAAGCCATAAAATTGGATTCTGTTTATTCAGTACATTTCCAGTCTCTCAATAGTCACACAAATATCACATCCATAAACTCATTCATACCTGAGTTAGCCTACATCTGTAAACACTGACCCAAGCTCACACTCTCAAACACATTTTCAACAATTACCAGTTCCAGCAATGAGGAGTCACACTTCACACTGCTTTGTTTTAGGAGAGATCAAGTCCCCAAGTTACATGGTCACACAGCATTATTTTTCAGAGCTGCTTCTTAATCACTGAAGAGTCTTGTGGCATCCGGAAGCTTGCCACCATGGTCCTATAAAATTTATCATCTGATTCTGCATTCCTAGACCTAATTATGGTACATAACAGTAAGCCCCACAGAACTCAATGAGATATTTTCAGGAGATGAGTATTTGGATTGTGCTGTGAATTTCTTTGGCCAGACATGGTTTGGTGACCGGATTTCCCAGTCTGGGGAAATCTGGCTCAGAACTAGGTCAAAATAAGTGAAAACAAAAGAGTTGAACTAGGATGATGAGTTATATTCCTTAAGCTGGGAACACCCAGGGGCTAAATCTGTCTGAGTTCTAGAGAATCCTGACACCCTGTAATTATAATTAATATTATTTCATCCGGGCCATAAGATTAATGGCTTCTTTTGCGAAGAGACTATGAGACACCTGGATCTGCTGTTTCTGAGCCTGGGAGGAACTACAGGTGTACCTGTGTCTAGTGACATATCTAGGTCTCTGCCCCAGAGATTTGGTGCTGCATCCTGGTTGAAGGAAACGGGGAGCAAGCAGGGATATGACTGTATGGCTCTGTTTCAGATCCATAAATCACATTTCCTTATATCTGCTATCATTTGCATGCCAAGATGAGGGTGGCACAGCAACATAGGAAAGCTTAATCCTACACACTAAAGGAAGTGGCCCAGAATTCATCAAGTTACTATACTTTAAACACTTTCCCCCTCCATGCTTTGTAATTATGCTGGCTCTAAGGTACGGTTGTTGTTGTTGTTTAGTCGTGACTCTTCGTGACCCCCTGGACCAGAGCACATGAGGCACTTGTGTCTTCCACTGCCTCCAGCAGTTTGGTCAAACTCCTGCTGGTCGCTTTGAGAACACTGTCCCACCATCTCGTCCTCCGTCGTCCCCTTCTCCTTGTGCCCTCCATCTTTCCCAACATCAGGGTCTTTTCCAGGGAGTCTTCTCTTCTCATGAGGTGGCCAAAGTCCTGGAGCCTCAGCTTCAGTATCTGTCCTTCCAGTGAGCCCTCAGGGCTGATTTCCTTCAGAATGGAGAGGTTTGATCTTCTTGCACTCCATGGGACTCTCAAGAGTCTCTTCCAACACCATAATTCAAAAGCATCCATTCTTCGGCAATCAGCCATCTTTATGGTCCAGCTCTCACTTCCATACATCACTACTGGGAGAACCATAGCATTAACTATACGGACCTTTGTTGGCAAGGTGATGTCTCTACTTTTTAAGATGCTGTCTAGGTTTGTCATTGCTTTTCTCCCAAGAAGCAGGCGTCTTTTAATTTTGTGACTGCTGTCACCATCTGCAGCGATCATATTGCCTGTTGTCTTTGTCCATGTGGTTTTCTTGGCAGGGATACTGGAGTGGCTCGCTGGTTCCTGCTCCAGGTGGATCACGTTTGGTCAAAACTCTCCCCTATGACCTGTCCATCTTGGGTGGCCCTGCACGGCATGGCTCATTGCTTCTCTGAGTTATTCAAGCCCCTTCGCCATGGCAAGGCATTGATCCATGAAGGCACGGTACGTGTTGTTTATTTTACTGCTCTTAGGTTTGCTTTGAGTTACTTTTGGGAAAGGGGAGGGGGGAAAAGCGATCCATAAGTTTAATAAATAATTCCAGTTACAGATAGGTAGCTGTGTTGGTCTGCCATAGTCAAAATAAAAAAATTCCTTCCAGTAGCACCTTAAAGACCAACTAAGTTAGTTCTTAGTATGAGCTTTCGTGTGCATGCACACTTCTTCAGATACAGGTATCTGAAGATACAATTCTTCTTCAGGTATCTGAAGAAGTGTGCATGCACACGAAAGCTCATACCAAGAACTAACTTAGTTGGTCTTTAAGGTGCTACTGGAAGGAATTTTTTTATTTTTAATAAATAAGTATGAGGAAATAATGATTGACAGGTTCATTTCTCTTTGGGATTATGTCTGGCTGCGCGTGCGCTTGAGACAATCCTGCTATTTATTTATTTTTTTAACGTATTTTTATTAAGAGGTTTCTTGGGTTTATTTTGCCTTATTGTGTTTCTAACCGCGCCTTCCCTCGCGCGCCCTCCAGCGCCGCTCCCGTCAATCAACACAGTGGGGCGGGGAAAAGGAAAAGCAAGCGCCTGGGAATCCCGTCATGGGGTGGGGGTGGGGTTTAAAAGCGACGCGCGGGGCATTCTGGGATGGGAGGCGGGCTCCGTCGCGCGGGGCATGCTGGGACGCAGCAGCCCTCCTTCCTTCCCTTCCGGCTTCCTGCCCGCGTTGCATTGTGGGGCCGCGAGCTGGGGGCGGCCGGGGTGGGGCGGCGCGCGGGGCATGCTGGGAGGCAGCTGGCAGGCGCCATGCGTCGTTTTTTGCCCGGCCCTGGTGTCCCCTCAGGAAGGAGGGCCGGCGGCGGGTGCTTGTTCCCCGCCGAGCCGCTGCCCACCGTTGCTGCTTAAAAACCCGGTCGCAGCAGCAGGAGAAGGCGAGTCCTTGATCTTCCCATTATATCAATGCTGAGTTGTTTTTATTTTTTTTATTCATTTTATTTTTTTTTAAAGTGATGGTTTTCTCCCTGAGTTTTCAGCTGCGTTGCAGTCAGAAGCTCAACAGGTGATGTTTACTGTGCTCCTAGGGCGGGATAGGGCGGTGGACTTTCCTTCCGTGGAGGTTTCTTCTTCTTCTTCTTCTAAATCACTTTTTATTAAGTTAAAAAAAATTAAATATCTACTTCCCAGGCAATAGCATTGGAGGCCTTTAAACAGAGGCTGGGTGGCCGCCTGTCATGTATGATCTAGTTGAGATTCCTGCGTTGCGGGGCATGGGGTTGGACTGGATGACCCTCGGGGTCCCCTTCCAACTCCACACAGTTCTGTGATTCTGCAATAGTCGAGCCATATCCACACCAGGCATTTAACCCTGAAACACTCATGGCTTCCCCCTCCCAAAGCATTCTGGGAGGTGTAGTTTGTCCAGGGAGCTGAACATGGTTAGGAGGCCACTCTGTTGCTGGGAAACCCAGCCAGATGGGTGGGGTACAGATAATAAATAATAATAATAATTATTATTATTATAATTCCTGACCCTACCTGTCAAAGAGGGTTTGACTGTTAAACCCCCTCTGGAAAATGGTTTGCTCTCAGCACCCTCAACAAACTCCAGCTCCCAGGATCCTTTGGGAGAAGCCATGACTGCCTAAAGGGGTATCATAGTGCCTTAAATGTGTGGTGCGAATGTGCCCTTAAAGGGGCCCTGTGATGCAACAAGAGCACATGCCATTTTATTTCTTCTCTTCACCCTTACCAAATGTCTTTGGATCTGGTTTTTTTTAATTGAAACTTCTGAGATTTTAAAAAACCGATTTCATCTTCGCCGTTCCGCTCCCTCTAAGAAACTCAAGAGCAGAATATGTGCTCTTTTTCTTCCTCTCACCCCATCTTCATAACAACCCTGAGGCGAGAGATGGCCACATGGCGGACCTTTTCATCCCCCCTAGTCTTGATCTGACAGTTAACCACTAGGCCACACTTGCAGTTCTTCTTTTTATCTTAACCAGGGTTTTAATTTGCGCCTGATCTCCAAGCGTAGTAGATAAACCTCCCCAGTTAAATAACTGTTGATTTCCTGACTGCAGACAGGTTTGTGTGTTGAGACGCCCCCGCTCACCTGCAGCTATGGGGGTCCCTCCCCAACCACAAAAAGGAGCCCAGAAGAAGGAAGAGAGGAAACGAACCTTGCCTGCCTCCTCATCCAAGGAGGGGCGGCCCAAGGAAAACAAGAGAGAGTCTGCCTCCTTAACCCAGGAGGAGGCCCCCAAGGAAAAGAAGAGAGAGCCTGCTTCCTCAACCCAGGAGGAGGCCCCCAAGGAAAACAAGAGAGAGCCTACTTCCTCAACCCAGGAGGGGGGGCCCAAGGAAAGCAAGAGGGAACCGCTGCCCAAACTGGAGCCTGCGGCAGCCGAGTATTTCCGTCGGGCTCACGAGACATTGAAATCCGGGTTTGACTCTGATGAGGAGAAAGGTGAGATGTTTTGGGAGAAGCAGGTTGCGTGTGATGATGGGTTATGTGAGCTAAGAGCAGGAGGCGTTGATGGGCAGCCGTGTAAATAAGCCCATGCAAGTTGCTAGTCGTCAACATTTATTTTGCTAGCCTGCTAAAATTCTAGTATTTTTGATTCTGCCTGCTCCCCCCTGCCTGCCTTCCCGGGAGAGCGGAGAAAGGCAGCGCGTTTCTCCGCTGTCCCAGACGGCTTTTGAAGGCAGGCGGGGGCTGTCCCGGACGGCTTTTGAAGGCAGGCGGGGGGGGGGGCAAAGACTTTTGCTCCTCGCCCGCCTTCAGAAGAGGTCCAGGACCTCTTCTGAAGGCGGGCGGGGGGCGAAAGTCTTTGCTCCCCCCTGCCTGCCTTCCCGGGAGAGCGGAGAAAGGCAGCACGTTTCTCCGCTGTCCCGGACGGCTTTGGAAGGCAGGCGGTAGGGAGCAAAGACTTTCGCCCCCCGCCCGCCTTCAGAAGAGGTCCAGGACCTCTTCTGAAGGCGGGCGGGGGGCAAAAGTCTTTGTCCCCCCTGCCTGCCTTCCCAGGGGCTTTTACATCGCCCCGGACAGCGGAGAAGTCCTCCGCTGTCCCGGGCGATTTTAAAATGCCGCCCGACAGCATTTTAAGATCGCCCCGGACAGCGGAGAAGTCCTCCGCTGTCCCGGGGTTTTTTAAAATGCTGGGGGTGGGAAGAAAAGCCCTTGTCCCCCCCCCAGCCTTCAGAAGAGGTCGGGGGACAGACTGTCCCCGGACCTGGTCTGAAGGCGGTTTCCATAGGAACGCATTAATTGATTTTCAATGCATTCCTATGGGAAACCGTGCATCTCAAGAGGAAAACTCGCAAGAAGAAAAAACTTGTGGAACGAATTAATTTCGTCTTGCGAGGCACCACTGTACCTCATTCAGGACCAGGGAGTCCCCCACACCCGCCTGCCCCCTGTCCCCTTAAAACAGTATTTCCTTTGATAAGGCAATCTCTGCCCCTGCAGCTATGTACCATCAATAGCATCTTCAGAGAGCGAGCTCTGTTGCCATAGAGACAAATGGCTTGGCTTTCTTCTATATCACCCGGCTGAATGCTACCTCATCCCAGGATGGAAGGCTGGTGATGGAACTACAACTCCCATCAGCCGCAGCCAGTGCACACTGGCGGGGGGCTGATGAGAGTTGTAGTCTGAAACGCCTGATGACGGCTGCTTTGAAATAATTTTTTGAAGGTCAGAGTAGCAGAACAGGCTCCTTTAGAAGGAGGTGGGCTCACCTTCACGGGGGCTGGGTGGCCGGGGGGGGAGGGTCATCTGATGGGAGGGTGTTCCACAGGGCAGGCACCACCACTGAGAAGTCCCTCTGCCTGGTTCCCTGCAACCTCACTTCTCGCAGGGAGGGAACCGCCAGAAGGCCCTCGGAGCTGGAGCTCAGTGTCCGGGTAGAACGATGGGGGTGGAGACGCTCCTTCAGGTATACTGGACCAAGGCCGTTTAGGGCTTTAAAGGTCAACACCAACACTTTGAATTGTGCTCGGAAACGTACTGGGAGTCAATGTAAGTCTTTCAGGACCGGTGTTATGTGGTCTCAGTGGCCACTCCCAGTCACCAGTCTAGCTGCCTCATTCTGGATTAGTTGTTGTTTCCAGGTCACCATCAAAGGTAGCCCCACGTAGAGCGCATTTCAGTAGTCAAGTGGGAGATAACCAGAGCATGCACCACTCTGGCGCGACAGTCTTTGGGCAGGGAGGGTCTCATCCTGCGTCCCAGATGGAGCTGGTAGACAGCTGCCCTGGACACATAATTGACCTGCGCTTCCATGGGCAGCGGTGAGTCCAAAATGACTCCCAGGCTGCGCACCTGGTCCTTCGGGGGCACAGTTCCCCCATTCCGGACTAGGGAGTCCCCCCCACCCGCCTGCCCCCTTTCCCCTTAAAACAGTACTTGCTCTACTTTGGCAGGACAGTCTGAGGGCAGGGAGGGTCTCATCCTGCGTCCCAGATGGAGCTGGCAGACAGCTGCCCTGGACACAGAACTGACGTGACGTTCCCTTGTCTATCTCCATCCCCCCCCCAGCCCTCTTTGTCAGCAACGTCCTGGTGGAGGCGGAAGCCGTGGCCCTCCCTCTGGCCCTGGACACAGCCGGCTCTCTGCTCCTCCAGGCCCTCCTCCCTTCCGCCTCTGCGCCCAGCCTGAGCCGCCTGCTACGGGCCTTCCTTCCGGCTCTGCGCCTGGCCGCCTGCCACCCCTGCGGGGCTCACATCCTGGAGGCCGCCCTGCTCAGAGCCCCGGTCCTGATTTCGGAGGGAGCGGAGGATGCCGAGGAGCTGGAGGACCAGGTTGTGGAGCTGGCGAGGGCCGTGCAGGACGAGCTGCCCACCTTTGCCCTGGACACCCACGCCAGCTTCGTGGTGCGGACGCTGCTGCAGGTGCTCGGAGGGGTCCGGGTCAGGTCGGACGGGGGACGGGGACTCCCGGGGTCAGGTGAGTGCAGGCTCGCTATTTATTTTATTTTATCTGTTAATTTTATACCCCACCCTTCACCCAAAGATCGCGGTGCGGTTTGCAGCACAAAAATGAAAAATATGCAACGTCATAACTAAGCAAAACAAACCCTCCGAAAAATCAATGCCATTTTTTAAATTTTGTTTTATAACGTATAAAAAATGGATAGAGAAATTAAAGCAACAGATGGAAATGAATAGTTTTTTTTTTTAAAAAAACAACCCACTCTTTTGACACATTTTTGTTTCGGCAAGCCTCCCCAGTTGAAGCAAATTTTTGCCTGTTTTCAGTCTATTGTTTTAGCTTTTCGAAAGTATTAAATTGCTGTTTTAAATTTCATCGTTTTATCTTTTTTAAGATGACTGTGAGGTTGGTTATTGTTGGTTCCCCCCCCCAATAAAGCGGTGTATAAATTGTATGCGATAAATAAAACTAGCATAGACGTGTAGAATAAGTACAGTTACATATGGGGTAACTAGCAAATCATTAAGTTATGAAAAAGGTGAGACTTAAAGGAAGAATGTTAGTATTATTTCATTGTCAAGCGTGGGTCAAAGTCTGCCAGGCTTGTGACGATGGTTGACTTAAAAATGATGGTTCCGATATATTTGTTATGCCAAATGATGTAAAATTATGTGTAATTTTCACCATTATAGCTATATCCCAGAGTGAGTGGTGCCAAACATGCGGCGTAAGATTTTTGGGCTGCTTTCCGCTGAGTTGCAATAATTATTTGAGCTGCCGAGATCGTGCGTAAGGCTGGTTCTTTTGACAATATATCTACATTTGTATCATCAAAAATATTCATTCATTCATTAGCATTTGATTTTGGACAGCAAACAGTCTTATTTTTAGTGGCGTGCTTCATTTCTGTCAACATTAAATTCCGGAAAAAGGGCATTTCCACCATAAATGACAAAATGTGCTCAGTTTATCACAATCCTTCCAACGATGATATAGGGGAGAACATTTGCAACACTTGGAAAGGAGGGCCTTGAGGGTGTTTTAATATCAACTATCTTCCTTCCCCTGACAATTTTTTCTCTCTCGCATGAACATTTTTCTCTTTCTCTCTCCTCCCTCCAGGGTCTTCTTTCTCCAGGGCCAAAAAGGCTAAACTGGAGAGCGATGGGCCTTCGGAATTTGAGGTCCCAGAAACCTTCCAGGCCCTCCTGGGCGAATTCAAAGGGAGCTTTCAGGAGCACATTCCAAGTGAGGCTGCGCCGCCTGCTGCCAATGCGAATCCAGATCAACCCGGGGACTCCTGGAGGGAGGAGGGGCTGTTGGATCTGACGGACACTTCCATCAGCTTTAGAAAATGGGGGGGGGGGGAGAGGGTCTGGGGGGAGATACAGTGGACTGTACCACTTCCCTGCTGTGGATGGGGTCTGTGTGCAATTCTCTCTTTTTCAAAAAAACAGTTTTTTATTATGGATTTTCTTGTGTTACGAAACAAACAAATAAGCGAAGGAAAGTGCAATTGGGGGAAAGGAGAGAGAGATGAGGGGCCGTTGTTCTTTCATTCTTTCATTGCTGATCGTCAAGTTGGAAGGGACCCCTGAGGGTCATCCAGTCCAACCCTCTGCAACGCAGGAATCTTGGCTAGATCATACATGACAAGCAGCCACAAAACCCACAAGGGAAGAGAGCCTGTGCCTCGTTTCTGATTGCAGGATTGAAAAGGGGCGTTCCAAAATGTGATTTTCTTCCGCCTTTCTCGCCTCCCGTCTCCAACTTACTTTGTGAAGTCATTTTAAGTCTGTTCCACTGCTGTGGGCCTCTTTTTGCCTTATTATGGTCTGCATGCATAGATCAGAGTGCAAAACCTTGGTCTTAAAAGACGAGACCCCAGATTACGTTTGCAAAAATGAACAGACGTGTTTGAGGGAGCTGAAGAACGTTGGCGTGAGATGGGCTGTACTCTTATACGACATAGCTTTGCCTTTTGCTCTGTTGGGGCATCCTATCTAGTTGCATTGCAATTATTACTATTCTCATTTACCGTATTTTTTACTCTATAAGACTCACTTTTTCCCTCCTAAAAAGTAAGGGGAAGTGTGTGTGCGTCTTATGGAGCGAATGCAGGCTGCGCAGCTATCCCAGAAGCCAGAACAGCAAGAGGGATTGCTGCTTTCACTGCGCAGCGATCCCTCTTGCTGTTCTGGCTTCTGAGATTCAGAATATTTTTTTTCTTGTTTTCCTCCTCCAAAAACTAGGTGCGTCTTGTGGTCTGGTGCGTCTTATAGAGCGAGAAATACGGTAGTACTTTTCATCCTGCTCTTCTTACTCGTTGTAACAAGGGACACGGATGTCAGGTGTGGGTGACGGGTGGCGCCCCCACCTGCAGTATCTCCTTGCTGAAGTTTAGCAGCTAAACGTCTCCCTCCGAAATCTTCTTTCCCTCCCCAGGTTTCATCACCAACAAGTATTTCAGCCTCTGCCTCCAGGTGGCGCTGGAGGTCTTGCACCGGAAGCTGCCAGCGGACTGCTCAGAGCTGTGCCACTCGATGATTGGCTACTTGAGCTCCCGCAATGTGTCTCCTGGGCAGAGGTAAGCGCTCTGATTGGCCGTGGGCAGTGGGGGCGGTGATGGTGGGAGGAGACTTGGAAGCTGCTGCTGCTGTTCCTTTTTAAAGAGATTTCTATTCGATTTTCATAACTTCAACCAATGAATTTCAAATCTGTTACACATTTCTCTTATAATTTGACTTCCCACCTTGCCGTCCATGCTGTTTTTATACCCATCTCTTTGGTATGCCTCATAATACTCTGCATTTCATCTAATATATGTTCCTCTAGTTCATATATCTTCCCGTTGCTCAAATTTCAAATCCTGCCTGTGATTTCGTTTGGAAGCTGCCGCTGCTGTTCTGGGTGGATTTAGAACACAGGATAATAGAATTACAGATTCGTAGACTTGGAAGGGTCGCAAGGATCATCTAGTCCAACTCCTAACAATTCTGGCATCTCGCCCCGTAGTCCCCCTTCCAATTTGAAACCATACCGGGCCCTGCTTAGTTCTGCAAACATGCGAGCAGTTTTACTGCTGCACCCACTAGATCATAATGATCATTTCATTATTCATACCCTGCCCATCTGGCTGGGTTGGAGTGGAGGTGTCCTGCCTTCTAGCAAACGTGCGGGGACTCCATTTAAAAAGAAGTAAACTTACAGGGGCATGTTGTGATTGTCCAGATTGCAACTACGAAATATTACCTACCAGTACCTCCTGTTGTTCGCTGTTTATTCTCTGGACAGCGTGGTGTAGTGGTTAGAAGGCCTTGCCCTCTATATCTCCCCAAACTGGTTTGAAGTCCGCATTGGGATAACGGTTTCATGATATTGGACCCTGTGATATATCGCCAGTGTGCGCTATGCAAAAATCGCGATGCGGGGGAAGCCAGCCAACGTTTCTCTCTATTCCTGCAGCCCCTGCTAACTCTTATGGCTCTCCTCTCCCCTGGCTCCTGCAGGGGACAGCGAACCACAAGAGCAGGCGCTGACGAAAGCAGCTGCCGAGAACTGCCCTCGGACGCCATGCGCTTCTTGCTTTAAGTACAGTGGTACCTTGGTTCTCAAACTTGATCCGTTCTGGAAGTCCGTTCCAAAACCAAAGCGTTCCAAAACCAAGGTGCGCTTTCCCATAGAAAGTAATGCAAAATGGATTAATCTGTTCCAGACTTCTAAAAACAACCTGTAAAACAGCCATTTAACGTGAATTTTACTATCTAACGAGAACATCGTTCCATAAAATTAAAGCACTAAACAATGTACTGCAGTCACACAATCAGTCAGCAGCTGAACTGGGTTCCACACAGTCACACAAAAAAGAGAGCCGCGAAAACGCAAAATAAATAGCAAAAACAGACAGACCTCAGCGTAACACTCAAAACGGAAGTGTGGCACTCAAAGCGGACGTGTAACACTCAAAACGGAGCACGTTCGGCTTCCGAAAAAAGTTCGCAAACAGGAACACTTACTTCTGGGCTTGCAGTGTTTGGGTTCCAAGTTGTTTGAGAACCAAGGTGTTTGAGAACCAAGGGACCACTGTATAGGATAGGTGCCAATCTGGTTGGTGGTTGAGGGAAATGCCAGCTGATTTGGCTCCAGGCTTCTTGCTGGGGTTCCTGTTCCCCCCTTCCTTTCTCCCGTGAAAAGAATGAATGGGGGTTACCGTATTTTTCGCTCTATAACACGCACCAGACCATAACACGCACGTAGTTTTTAGAGGAGGAAAACAAGAAAAAAAATATTCTAAACGAAATAGTGGATATATGATTTTTGTGGTTCATGCTGTGACCACAGACATGTGAACTGACAGTGAGTTTGGAGTAGCCCAATGCAAAAATCCTGAGGATCCATGTGGATCCATGCTTTGTAACCACGGAGGAGGGAAGGAAGGGGAACCATGGATCCTCTGCTCACGACTGCAGCAGATCCCCCCCGCCACCCGCAGGCATTCGCTCCATAACACACGCAGACATTTCCCCTTACTTTCTAGGAGGAAAAAAGTGAGTGTTATGGTGCAAAAAATACGGTATCTGCTTCTGAGTTAAACAAAAACCCACGCCCTGTTGTTTAAGCCTCTTTCCTCCCTTCCTCCCTCTTGTATATGTGTGCCTTTGTCTCCCTGTGCTAACGCTTTCCCCATCTGCATTTGTTTTTGTGCGCATTTGTCTATATGTTGGTGCCTCTTCCTTGTCTCTTTCCTTTGTGAGCATATGTGGAATTGCCTGTCTCCCTCCCCATTTCCTCCTCCTTACCCATCATCTCTCCCCAATTTCCCCTTCACCCAGTGCCGGATTTACGTATAAGCTAAACAAGCTATAGCTTAGGGCCCCACTCTCTTGGGGCCCCCCCAAAAAAAATTTAAAGGAAAAAAACAACAATGTACATTTCCAAAATATAAGGTATAAAACAAAACCTACATACAGCAATTGTGTTTTATGTTATGAAGGCTCCTCTGATGTAAGCCAGGCATAGGCAAACTCTGCCCTCAAGATGTTTTGGGACTACAACTCCCATCATCCCTAGCTAACAGGACCAGTGGTCAGGGATGATGGGAGTTGTAGTCCCAAAACCTCTGGAGGGCTGAGTTTGCCTATGCCTGATGTAAGTCATGGGCCCCGCCTGCTAGCCTGCTCCCTAAAATATCACTGGTTTTCTCCTTTCTATATAGAGGGTGCCTACATTCTGCACGGACTGGTTGCATGGCAACATGGGCAAATGGCTTGAGATACCTATGTGGTCCGTAAATGACCATATAGCATATATTTAACAGAAAAAAACAGCGACAAAGGAAAGCTGGACATATAAAGGGCCCTGTTTCCTTCAGTAGCTTAGGGCCTCATCAAACCTAAATCCAGCCCTGTCCTCACCCCCTTTGCTTTCTCACACATTTGTTCACACAACCCTATACTTTTGTCGTCGTTGTTATCCTCCTCCATTTTTCTTCCTTTTCACCCCCGCCGGTGAGAATGAAAAGGGGGGGGGGGGAGAAATGTTCTTATTTTTATTTGCTGGTCATGTTTACGTTGTTGGTTCCTCTTAAATAGCTCCCTCCCATATTAAAAAGGCAGGTTTTATGATTACAGTGGTGCCCCGCAAGACGAATGCCTCACAAGACGGAAAACTCGATAGACGAAAGAGTTTTCCGTTTTGGAGGTGCTTCGCAAAACGAATTTCTTATGGGCTTGCTTCGCAAGACGACAATGTCTTGCGAGTTCCTGCGGGTTTTCCCCCCTTTCCCCCCTTTTTCTAAGCCGCTAAGCCGCTTATCAGCTGATCCGATCAGCAGATAAGCCGCTAATAGCGCTAATCCGTCAATCCGTCAATGGGCTTGCTTCGCAAGACGAAAAAACCGCTAGATGAAGAGAATCACAGAACGGATTCTTTTCGTCTTGCGAGGCACCACTGTATTCTTATTTAAAGGAGGCTATATCTTGGCTTCCTTGTCCTCCCTCCGTCTCCCCCTTTGATTGAGGGGGAGAGATTGGTGGGGCGAGGGTTTTTGGGGGGGCCTTCTGTGTCACGATGGGGGGAGATGGAGGGGGGAAGAAGGTTGATCTGGCTGCCTTGTGCTGAAATGGGAGGCTGGGTAGTTGAGAGGCGAGAACGATATGGAAGGTGTTTGTTGGTAAGCAGTGTGAGCAATTGCATGTCTTCTCAGAAGCAAGCCCTGCTAAATTCAATGGGGCTTACTCCTGGGAAAGTAGAAGTATGGTAGATTTAGTTGAACATAGTGGGACTTACTCACTTGGCCCTCTGAGTGGGGAACAGGGTGGATTTGATTTAAATCAAATCGATTTAAATTACTAGTCAGTAAGACTTGATTTACATCATTTTATTTTTTTTACTGAATGGTTCATTCTTGCTGGTATCATCTTAATATCTACAACCAGAGGAAAGTTTCATTTTTGGAATAATAAATTTGTAGAGTAGTTTTTACAGTTACATAAAAAATCACTGATCTGGTTATACTATCAGAAATACACAGACCGATAATTATGAGATTATTGTGAGGTTTAATAAGTTAACTGCTTATATTTGGACAACTTTTCTGCTGTACTTTATTGGAAGGAGAAAGATAAATAGATAATAATTTCCTTAATAAGCTTAAACCATTTATTTAACTAAAACAATAACATTTTAGCATATGTATCCATGTTTGTTAACTGATGTGGTTAAACCGTTTTTTTTAAAAAAATGACTGACTTTTAAGACACATGAGAAACTTTTTAAAAACCCTTATTTCCTGATGAATATATTGCTTTTGGACTATAATGTAACTTGATTGGAAAACTATCTTTAGAAAGATTTTTTCCTCCAAAAGCATTTTATTTTAAAAAATTCAATTTTAATTTAAAAATATCCGATAAAGAAAATAATAATCTGATTTAAAATACTAATAATAATTGATTTTTATTCACCCTGTTGGGGAAGCAGATGCAACTTGACACTAGTAAATTACTAATTGTTAGTCACATGCAAGTTTAACATTTTTACTATATTGACCACTTTCATAAATTTTAAATTTGTCCCCCAAACCGCACAGTGGTGCTGTTGAAGCGTGCTATCGTTGAGTTAATTTCCATAGAATTATGTGCGTCCAGTTTAGATTTTTTACTTTTGTTCAATATTTTCCCAGATTAATTGCGTTCACTATGACTCATCGACGTACTTTGGAACGCCCCGAATACCACCATCTGGTGGGCAAGCCCAAAACCAAAAGTCCAGTTTGGATGCATTTTGGCTTGCCTGCTGACGAAAGCGACCGCGTGGTGGTTCACAATATCGCCATTTGTAAAATATGTTTGCATTCCGTATCGGTGAAGGGCGGAAACACCACCAATCTCACTAGCCACCTCAAGCTGCACCACCCCCAGAAATTTAAGGAGCTGCCGTCTTCATCGGCGGGCGTTTCCGATCATTCATGTAACAATGCCGACGACCCTCCGGGTGCAGCAGCAGCAGCAGCGGTCAGCGCCTCCGAGCCTGCCAAAACCACTGCGGAAATTCCTAGGAAACGGCAAAAAACGCTTTTGGATTTTCAGCCGCTCGGTTTTGAGACCCCCCGATCTTGTAGCCAGGCCATCACGGAATACCTGGCTACCTGCATGCAGTCTTACAACATAGTAGACCACCCAAAATTTATCCAAATGGTCAACACCCTGAACCCAAGGTACCAGTTGCCCAGCAGAAAATACTTTGCAACCAAAGGCGTTCCGACGCTGTACAACGACACGGTGGAGAAAATGAGGAGGGAAATTGGTCGGGTGAAGGAGAGCGAGCTGGTCATCACTACCGATTGCTGGACGTCGGTAGGAGGCACCCCGTTTTTGGCCGTGACTGTCCATTTCATTTCCGACGAGTGGAAACTGATCAACGCTTTCTTGGGCTGCAAGCACTTTCTGAAGGACCACACCTCCGACAACCTCTGCGAGATGCTGGCAGACACGTTGTCGGAATGGGACATAGACGTGAAGAACATCTTTTGCAGCACGACGGACGATAACGGCGCCATTCTGAAAGCGGTCCGGCAGCTGGGCTTGGAGTACATCTCTTGCTTTGCCCAGAACATCAACACCGGCGTCGGCCGAGCTTTGAACCTGACGCCGCTGCGGAGGGCGATCGTCAGGCTGAAAAGCCTGCAGAACACCATTTGCCACAGCTGGAAGATGAGACGAGACCTTGGCAAAGCCCAGGAGCTGCTTCAGATGGAGAAAGTGAGCCTGCCCAGCGCTTGCCCCACAAAATGGTGGAGCGTGCTTAAGCTCTGCCGGAGGTTTCTCGAAAACCAGCTCCCGGTTTGCAAGATGCTGATGGATTACCCGTCCAAAAAGCATTTGATGCTGGAAGGCTGCGACGTCTCGGCCGTGCAGGACTTTGTCTCTGCGGCGACCCTCCTGGAAGACATCACAACGACCCTCAGCGGGAGCAGCTGCGTCACAGCCTCCTCCGTTCTTCCTCTCTATAGGCAAATTAAGAAGCGTCTCCAGCCCGAGGAGGGAGACAGCACGCTCTTGCAGGACATTAAACAAGAGATTTTGAGCGCGCTGTCGGAAAAGTACGAAAACGGGCCCATGGTGACCACTTTGGGCCTGGCCTCATTGTGCGACCCCAGGTTTCGCCTGCGTTTCTTGGAGTCCCCGGAGGCTGTCAGGCAGGAGGCCATACAAAAGATGGCCGATTTGCACGCTGGCAGCCTGTCCGAGGAGCCAGACGCTCAGCCTGATACCCCCCAAAAGGAAGGGTTGGCGAAAATTTTCGATTTGGAGGAAGAGGAGGACCTTTCGGGGGATGGATTTGAACCGCTGTCCGTCTTGAAAGCAGAAAAAGAGCTGAAAGGCTACATGGCGATGCCGAGAGTGAACTTTGATGATTCCCCACTGATGTGGTGGAAGACGAATGAGGCGTTCTTCCCAATGTTGAAGGTGCTCGCAAAGAGGTTTTTGGCCATCCCGGGGACGAGTGTGTCTTCCGAAAGCGTGTTCAGTACGGCCGGCAACGTTCTCCAGAAACAGAAGTCGTCTCTCTTGCCGGAGAACGCCGAAATGCAAATCTTCCTGGCGAAAAATATAAATTTCGTTTGACAAGGTTTTCCACCCCCCCCTCTGTTAAAATTTATCCAGGTTTACGAAAGAAAACGAACAAAACAGTCAAATAACTGGTGTTGTGGGCTGTATATGCACATTCAGCTAAAACTCTATACTTGAAATACCGAAAAGTGTGACGCAGAATTGGCTTTATTTTCCTTGTTCAGCAATGTAGTTGAATTGTTAGGGAGCATTTTCTCACCTTGCCTTTGATCTCTATGCTGCTAACTCTTTAATTTTAGAGAAAATGTGCTGGTTAAAAAAATTATCAGTGCTGTGAAATAACTGTTGTAACAGTATGCTAAAGGTAAGTAAAAATGTATGCATTTTAGACCCCTAAATGCCCGCAATTGACAGGACATTCCCCTGTTTGCCTTGACAAAGCTCCATCCTTCTTTCAGCCATCATGATACACAGTGGTACCTCGGGTTACAGACATTTCAGGTTACAGCTTCCGCTTTCCCAGAAATAGTGCTTCAGGTTAAGAACTTTGCTTCAGGATGAGAACAGAAATCGTGCTTCAGCGGCGCAGCGGCAGCAGGAGGCCCCATTACCTAAAGTGGTGCTTCAGGTTAAGAACAGTTTCAGGTTAAAAACGGACCTCCAGAACGAATTAAGTACTTAACCCGAGGTACCACTGTATCAGTATATTGCGATGTTTCGCTGGTGATATGTCACAGTGTTGAAAACCAGATATTGGCCAGCCCTACCTAGGAGCTCATCACTCTCCCTTAGCCTAACCTACCTCACGGATTATTGTGATTACAAAATGGGAGAAAGGGTGAAGGAAGCAGGTTGCAGATTTGGTTTCTTTTGAGTGACATTGACAGCTTCCTAACACACACACACACACACACACACACACACACACACAGTGGCGCTCTATGCACCGACTGCAAAAATATATCCAGGGAAAGGGAGTTAGAAAAACACCTTTTAAAATTGTTTTGGAGGTTTAATCTGAAATTAGGATGGTTTTAAGCTGGTTGGGGTCTCTGATATCTTCTCTCTTCCATCGTGGATGTCAGCTTCCATATGCACGTTGTGGGTTATTAATGCTGTTGCCGCAAGTTTGTCACGGCCTTCCGCTAGAACAATGAACTTAAAAACTAAACTCTGTATCTTTTTTCAGGGACTGCTAAAAGCGTGTCTTGTTCAGGCAACCCTGCCCAGATAATGTAGGGTGCCGACACTGTGTTTTAATCCGGTTCTTCAGTTTGTGGTTGACTTCCAGTTACTTTTGAAAGTTTTGTAGCTTTTGAATTTCCTTGTTTTCCCCCCTGTAAACCACTATGAGTTTGTTTGTTTTTTAAAAACGACAACCAAGCTGTATATATATATATATAATTTTATCAAATAAATAAATACCAATGGGGAGCAAATAAAACCAACAAATAAATTTACCCCTTCTCCTGTCTTGCCTCCTTTTTACTGGCTCTGGGGGGGCCTAGAGGGTGGGCTTTGGGACTTTCCAAGGCGTCGGGGGGATGGGGACGTGGTTAAGGAAGCAGCGTGAACTGGCCTGGGACTTCTCTGACTGGGGGGCATCTTTCTCTCTCAGCCCCCTCCTGGTGTTTCTGAAGGACGCCACTTGCAGCCGGGTGCTGGACAAGGTCTTGGAAGTGTCTGACCGGAAAGCCTTGCTCTCCTTCTATAAGGCCCACATGAAAGGGCGGCTTCACGACCTGGCAGCCCACAAGGTGGCCAACTTCACCTTGCAGCGGCTCATCCAGGCAGCCTCCAGGAAACTGGTGAGTGACAGCCCTTGCGGCCACCATGGGGGGGGGGTTGGGGGGGGACTGATCGAAACCGTGCCAGCCATCAACATGCGGACCAGCGGGAAGATTTGCCCTTGGAGTGTGTGTGTGTGTGTGTGTTTGGTTTGGGATATTTGCCACATCCTGTTGGGAGTTTTTCTAGGCAACCCCAAACCCTTCCAAGTACAGTGGTACCTTGGTTCTCAAACAAATCGGCTCCTGAACAAATCGGCTCCCGAACACCGCAAACCCAGAAGCGAGTATCCCGGTTTGCGAATGTTTTCCGGAAGCCAAACGTCCGACGCGGCTTCCGATTGAGTGCAGGAAGCTCCTGCAGCCAATCGGAAGCCGCGCCTTGGTTTCCGAACCGTTTCGGGAGTCGAATGGACTCCCGGACTGGATTAAGCTTGATGGTACCATTGTACCAGGCCCCGTTGTAGCAAAGTAAACCACACGGCTTCCAAGCGCTTAGGAGTCCCAAGTCTAGCACGGAGTGGAAGAAACAAATTGCAGGAAACGTTTGAATACAGACAGAAGTATTTCCCGTTGTTCTTAAGCGTAGGTCACAGACTGTACACAAATCAATCGGAGTCCTGATAAGAGGTTCAACTTAAAAGCTTCGGGCTCGGCAAAAAAGCTGCCAGACTCCCTCTCCTCATATCTTCACAGTACGATAGCAGAGTTCAGACTAAACGTCTCTCTCTGTCCAGTTTGGAAACTGTGTGTGTTTAGAAAGTGTTCTTCCGAGTGTCCTTGCACCCGCTGTAAGCAAACCGGCTTGCCGCCGCTTCTGGAAACTTCACACAGTTTAATGTACACAGGCTGTCATTTCTGAGAATGAATGACGCTCGTCCCAACATGTTTCCCCTACAGAAAACCACAAATGTGCAAGGTTACATTGGGGGCTTTGTAGTTTAGGGCCGTAGCAAGCTTTCTGAGTCCATGGTTCATTTGACCACCAACCACATTGTTTCTGCGGCTCCCCTGCGGAAGCCACTTACACTGGGGTCAAGTTACACGTCAGCAGAGTATTTCCCTGTTCTGCCCTGTCCCTTTTCGACTGGAACCTGAGCGATGCTGCTGCTGTGCGGGGCTGAGCTGACGAACGCCACATCGCAGCCCCAGCCTGCCTTGGCTGAAAATGGTGTGCGCTAGGGGTGTGGGACGGAGAGGGCAGAACGAGATTAAGATCGGAAGCAGAACTACTTGTTATCGCACGGAAGAAAAGCAAAAAGCGCAGCACATACATGTAGATACGGTCAACCTAGCGGCAGCTAGACTGGTGACTGGGAGCGGCCGCCGGGACCACATAACACTGGTCCTGAGAGATCTGCATTGGCTCCCAGTACGTTTCCGAGCACAGTTTAAAGCCCTAAACTGCCTCGGCCCAGTATACCCGAAGGAGCGTCTCCACCCCCATCGTTCAGCCCGGACACTGAGGTCCAGCGCCGAGGGCCTTCTGGCGGTTCCCTCGCTGCGAGAAGTGACGTTATAGGGAACCAGTCAGAGGGCCTTCTCGATAGTGGCGCCCGCCCTGTGGAACGCCCTCCCTTCAGACGTGAAGGAAATAAGCAGCTATCCTATCTTTAAAAGACATCTGAAGGCAGCCCTGTTCAGGGAAGTTTTTAATATTTAATGCTGTATTGTTTTTAAGACTTGATTGGGAGCCGCCCAGAGTGGCTAGGGAAACTCAGCCAGATGGGTGGGGTATAAATAAATAAATTAAATAATAATAATAATAATAATAATAATAATAATAATAATAATAATAATAATAATAATTTATTATTTCCTGCAACCTACTCCCTGTCCCCATAAAGCTGGATGACTGTTAAGGGGAAGGGGAGGGGGTTGCCTAGGAAGAATTGGGGAGAGGCATGACGGGGGTAGATGGATAGAGAAATGCAGAAGGCACTCAACACTTTCAGGGTTATTTTTATACCCCTCCATATAGAGCACACACATCCATCAAACTCCTTTGCTATTATCTTACGTTTCTCAAGCCCTTTGTGTAACACCAAGGAACTGTTAGCTACTGAAGCTGGGGAGGATTTTTGGCTGTGGGAAGATTTTAATAATAATAATAATAATAATAATAATAATAATAATAATAATAATAAAAAACTTTATTTATATCCCGCCCTCCCCAGCCGAAGCCGGGCTCAGAGCGGCTAACAACAGTAAAACGATAAAACACTTCTAAAATCATTTCATTATAAAATTAATTCAAATCAGATTAATGGCAACCATTGGGCTAGAGTTCTATGAGGATTGCCAAAGGAGGGAGTCAGGCTGTGCCTTGGTCAAAGGCCTGGCGGAACAGCTCTGTCTTGCAGGCCCTGCGGAAAGATGTCAAGTCCTGCAGGGCCCTACTCTCTTGGGACAGAGCGTTCCACCAGATCGGAGCCACAGCCGAAAAAGCCCTGGCTCTGGTTGAGGCCAGCCTAACCTCCCTGTGGCCCGGGACCTCCAAGATGTTTTTGTTGGAAGACCGTAAGGTCCTCTGTGGGACATACCAGGAGAGGCGGTCCCGTAGGTACGAGGGTCCTAGGCCGTATAGGGCTTTGAAGGTTAAAAGCAGCACCTTAAACCTGATCCTATACTCCACCGGGAGCCAGTGCAGCTGGTATAAGAAGATGAAGCTGGTATAAGAAGATGAATCAGTCACGCAAAACTCTTTCCCCACTGTTTTTTTGCCACTGTTAACGAAAGGGCAGCCCCCTCCCCAAGTCACCTCAGGGTGCCACGGCACACTGGTTGAAAACCAATGGTTTTGAGGGAATGTGAGTAAAAGGGAACACAAGTAAGACGGCATCTCCTCAGTTTTGTGGGTACCACGTCCCGGGGGTGCTGCACACATGCGGGAAGTCACCCATAGTGGGGAAACATCATCTTAAGAAGCCTTTAAACCCCCTTTAAACCTCTGGAGCCCCTTTTAAAAAAACAGAAGTTTTTTCTGCTTTCTCAAACTCCCAACTCTCCACAGGCCTCAAAGCTCTGTGGTGCAGAAGCTCCTGGGATCACTTGCTGTTTGCGCAATTTTTTTTGCAGTTTTCCCACTCTTTTGGGGCCGTTTTTGCCACCCTTGTGTCTTTTTGCAGTTTAAATGCATTTATTTCACCATATATATAATAATTTATTATTTATACCATGTCCATCTTGCTGGGCTTCCCCAGCCACTCTGGGCGGCTTCAAACATAATATTAAAATACAGTAATGCATCAAACATTAAGAGCTTCCCGAAACAGGGTTGCCTTCAGATATCATCTACTCAGTCGTGTGCAAGGCTAATGGGTGTAAGTGGGGAGACCCCTGTATAAAATTACCGTATTTTTCGCTCTATAACACGCACCCGACCATAACACGCACATAGTTTTTAGAGGAGGAAAATCTGTAGGCATGCCACCCGTAAGCATTCCCTTCATAACACGCACAGACATTTCCCCTTACTTTCTAGGAGGAAAAAAGTGAGTGTTATGGTGCAAAAAATACGGTATGTGTGGCATGGAAAAAGCACATAGAGATGTTTTTCTCCCTTGCTCTTGATACTGGACCATGGTTTCCCCAAACTTGGGTCTCCAGCTGTTTTTGGACTACAGTTCCCATCATCCCTGACTTGCTAGCTATGGATGATGGGAGTTGTAGTCCAAAAACAACCAGAGACCCAAGTTTGGGGAAACCTGGGCTAGACATTTAACAACAACAACAACAATTTTTATTTATACCCCGCCCTCCCCAGCCAAGGAAAGGCTCAGGGCGGCTAACAAGCAATAATAAAAACAAGTTGAATGAATACAGCTTAAAAACAAGATTAAAATACATTAAAATATTGAAACATTAAAATGCAGCCTCATCACAGGAGGAGAAAGGAAAAAGAAAGAGGGGGAGGGAATCAAATTGGCTCCAAGCCAAAGGCCTGGCGGAACAACTCTGTCTTACAGGCCCTGCGGAAAGAAATCAGATCTCGCGGGGCCCTGGTCTCATGAGACAGAGCGTTCCACCAGGCCGGAGCCAGTGTTGAAAAGGCCCTGCTTCTGGTTGAGGCTAATCTGACTTCCTTAGGGCCCGGGACCTCTAGGGTGTTGCTATTTATGGACCTTGAGGTCCTCCGTGGGGCATACCGGGAGAGGCGGTCCCGTAGGTGCGAGGGTCCTAGGCCGTGAATAACAGCTGAATATTGGGAGAATTCTGGGCAGGCAAAAAAGAGGACTTCTTCACACCGCACTTAGTTAAACTACAGAACTTGAAAGGAGGATCGGAGAAGAAGGCTTAACCATTGCTACTAGTCAGGGTCTGAAATCCCCCGGGCGCATTTTGCTACTGGCACAGGTCCATTCGCGGCTATGTGGAGATTTCTGGGCACCGGGTTGGTGACAGACGTCTCCCATCGGGTCAGCCAACTGGTGCACAGCAAAAGACACATGTATTTCTGTGCTGTTGCAGGAATCGGGTATACTGGGCCGAGGCCCCTTAGGGCTTTAAAGGTCAGCACCAATACTTAAATTGTGCTTGGAAACGTACCAGGAGCCAATGTGTGGCCTCGGCGGCCGCTCCCAGTCACCAGTCTAGCTGCCACAATCTGGATTAGTTGCAGTTTCCAGGTCACCTTCAAAGGCAGCCCCACGTAAGGTAAAGGTAAAGGGACCCCTGACCGTTAGGTCCATTCGTGGCTGACTCTGGGGTTGCGGCTCTCATCTCGCTTTACTGGCCGAGGGAGCCGGCGTACAGCTTCCGGGTCATGTGGCCAGCAGGACTAAGCCGCTTCTGGCGAGCCAGAGCAGCGCACGGAAAAGCTGTTTACCTTCCCGCCGGAGCGGTACCTATTTATCTACTTGCACTTTGACGTGCTTTCGAACTGCTAGGTTGGCAGGAGCAGGGACTGAGCGATGGGAACTCACCCCGTCGCGGGGATTCGAACCGCTGACTTTCTGATCGGCAACTCCTAGGCTCTGTGGCTTAACCCACAGCGCCACCCTATGCATTAAATTAGCTGGCTTCAAATCCCTCTTGATGTCATTGAGAGGAATTGCTACGATGCTGAAACTGGATGAGAAATGAAGATTAAAAACTGGGAGGGTGGCGAGCCAGCCTCTGAAATAAAAGCACATCTCCCTCATGCAAAAGGCGTCGGGGAGAAGGCAGTCTACAACTGCCAGCCCTCAGGTTCCCAATCTCCCTCATTGGACCTTTTCCTTGGAGGTTGGATAGCTGCCTGCCAGGGATTCCAGCGGGTTGGACTAGATGACCCTTGGGTGTCCCTTCCAACACTACAATCCTGCGATTTCTATGGGGAAAGTGCCCTTGTATATTGACCCTAACCCAGATTACTGGGCGGATTGCCCCAATGAAACCTGTAGATGGAGGCCTGTATCAGAAACGTGGCCAGATTCACTTCCATTGGCTCCGCCAGGAATGATGGGAGTTGTAGTTGAACATGGCCAAAGGTTCTCCATCCGTGGCCTAGATGAGTAGAACGCAATACCAGAAAAGTCTAGCTCCTGGATCATGCCAAATGTCCATCTAATTATTATTATTATTATTATTATTATTATTATTATTATTATTATTATTATTATTATTATTTTATTTATACCCCACCCATCTGGGCGGCTTCCAACAAAGTATTAAAATTCAGTAAAACATTTAAACATTTTAAACATTAAAAACTTCCCTGAACAGGGCTGCCTTCAGATGTCTTCTAAAAGTTTAGTAGTTGTTCTTCTCTTTGACATCTGGTGGGAGGGTGTTCCACAGGGCAGGCGCCACCACCGAGAAGGCCCTCTGCCTTGGTCTCTGTAACCTCACTTCTCACAGGGAGGGAACCGCCAGAAGGCCCTCGGAGCTGGACCTCAGTGTCCGGGCTGAACGATGGGGGTTGGAAACGCTCCTTCAGGTATACTGGACCGAGGCCAGTTTAGCATCCTGTTTTCGCAGTGGCCAGCCACATGCTCCCAAAGGGAAGCCCAGAGGGCAACAGCACTCTCCCCAGCTGCCCTTCCCAGCAGGCACACTGTCTCTATAGCCATTGTGGCTACCAGCCACAGGTAGCCTTATCCCCCATGAAATCCTCTAATCTTGTGGCCGTGAGTTCCACAGTCGGCAGCTAGGCATCCTTCGAAGAAGCACTCGACATTCACAGGATGCGTGCGACTCCCCACGTTACGAGAGAGCAGGAAAAACCACTACAGTGGTACTTTGGTTCTCAAACTTAATCTGTTCCGGAAGTCCGTCCCAAACCGAAGCGTTCCAAAACCAAGCCGCGCTTTCCCATAGAAAGTTATGAGAAACGGATTCATCCATTCCAGACTTTTAAAAACAACCCCTAAAACAGCAATTAACATGAGTTTTACTATCTAACGAGACCACTGAGCCTTAAAGTGAAAGCAATAATCAATGTACCGTACTTTGAAATAAATAAGACAGTATCGTAGATGATAAAAATTAAAATTATTCACCCCCCTTACCTGCACTGATGATAGTCGTCGTTTGCAAGGGGGGCTTTCATCTATTTCCGCCGTCACACAGTCAATGAATCAGTAGCTGAACTGGGTTCCACACAGTCACAAAAACAGATGAGCCAAAAAAGCCACAAAAACGCAAAGTAAATAGCAAAAACAAAAGCGCCAAACCTAATCCGTTCCGGAAGTCTGTTTGACTTCTGACATGTTCAAAAACCAAGGCGCAGTTTCTGAATGATCGAAAACCGGAACACTTCTGGGTTTTGGGTGTTTGGGAACGAAGGCGTTTGAGAACCAAGATACCACTGTAACAACTTCCTTGGCGCCATGCACAATTTGTCTATGCTTCGATTTACCGTATTTTTCACACCATAGGACGCACCAGACAATAGGACGCACTTTGTTTTAGAGGGGGGAGAACAAGAAAAAAAAATTCTCCCCCTCTCTGCCCAGCACCCCTTCAGTGAAGCGGCAGGAGACGCTGCACAGAGAGGGGGAGAACTTTCCCCCTCTTGTTTTCTTGCTCTAAAACAAGGTGCCGTTTAAGGTACATTCAGGCGGCTACCTTGGAAGCCTGGAGAGCAAGAGGGGTCGGTGTGCACTGACCCCTCTCGCTCTCCAGGCTTCAGGTTTCTTTCAACCTGCTCTTTGGGGCTGGTGGGGGGAAGCCCACCACCAGCCCCAAAGAGCAGGTCAGGGAGCAGCGGAAAGGCGCAGCGGAGAGGCTCCTGCCATAGCCGCGCGTCACCTCTGCAGCCGGGAGAGGGTTGCGGGGGGCTGCTTTAGCCCCACGCGTGCGCTCTCCTGGCTGGAGAGGTGACACGGGGCTGTAGAGGTTCCTGCCATAGCCGCGCGTCACCTCTCCAGCCGGGAGAGGGTCACGGGGCTATGGCGTCTTCGCTCCATAGGACGCACACACATTTCCCCTTCATTTTTGAAGGGGAAAAAGTGCGTCCTATAGAGCGAAAAATACGGTAGTCTCTTGTTTCCTGCCTTCCCTCTGGAGCCCCAAACATTGCTACCGTTTCTTGGAAATGCTTCGTCTCTCTCCCCACTGAGGAACCCTGCCTCTGCCTGCCCCATCTCTCTTCCAGCTGGGAAAAATCCTTGAGGAGCTGGGCCCCGGCGTGGAAGAGATCTTGGCCTGTGAGCACTTGGGGCTGATCACAGCGCTTCTGGGAGCCTGCAGAAAACAAGGTTCTCACCAGCAGGAGGTGCTGCAACTCCTCATGGAGGTAGGAACTCTCCCTCCCTCCTCCCCTCCGTCCGAAACCCACATCTTCTTGCTGAGTCTGATATGGCCGCTGTTTCCTCCTCTGCTCCTCTCAGGTGTGGGAATGTTCAGGGATGCAGGAGAGGATATATTGTTCGATTATCGCCTTTCCAACTTGTGTTAACAAGTTCACAATTTTAGCAGAGTAACATTCCCTTTTTTTAAACTCAGCGGATGCATTTGCTCAGGCTCACTAAAGCCACTATAATAACTGTTCTGGTATTTTCCCCATATTCCCTCATAATAAGACACAACACAGTCTTCTATAAAAGTATAAAAAGAGTTTACTCACATTCAGTTCACAATCGGATCCCAGAAGGCAGGCTTAGCTTAGAAAAGTAACATACACTTGGAAGCTATCTCATAAGAAGACACTCCCTTTGTCCTCTCTTGGCTGGAAGAGCATCTTTGGCTAAGCAGATGTTGCTTCTTCGATGCATGTAGTCAAAGAGGGAGAGATGGCTACCCTGCCCTGTGCTTTTGTCGTTACCTGCACAGGTGAGGCCACGCCCACCTCTAGTCACATGCAGAGGAAGTCTGTCCCAGCCCAGAAGGAAACAGGAAGTTGACCTGCTGGCTGGACAAACATCCCTCCCCATGTGTGAACATGTTCACTCTAGGAATGTTGTACTTGACTGCTCTTGTGTTTCACATCCCACATCAGGCCTTCCACTGCTGGGAGCCCCCGGGCCGCCAGACGGCTTGCGTCCCCCTCATTGCTTCCGTCTTGGCCTACGAGGTGTATTACGGTGAGGACGACGACGAGGAGAACACCCCGCAAGAGGAAGAAGAGGATCCGTCTCAACAACAGGTGGGGAAAAGGAGATCCACAGCCCTCATCTGGCCACAGTGATCCATGCGACGGTCACCTCCAGGCTTGACTACTGTAATTCGCTCCACGTGGGGCTGCCCTTGAAGCTGACCCAGAAACTCCAGCGGGTGCAGAATGCTGCGGCGAGGCTCCTTACGGGATCCTTGCCACGGGATCACATTCACCCAGTGCTTTACCAACTGCCCTGGCTCCCGGTGGAGTATAGGATCAGGTTTAAGGTGCGGGTTTTGACCTTTAAAGCCCTATGCGGTCTAGGACCCTCATACCTATGGAACTGTCTCTCCTGGTATGCCCCGCGGAGGACCTTAAGATCCACAAATAACAACACTTTGGAGGTCCCAAGCCTCAAGGAGCTTAGATTGGTCTCAACTAGGGCCAGGGCCTTTTCAGCACTGTCCCCGATCTGGTGGAACGCTCTGTCACAAGACAATAGAGCCCTGCGGGACTTGACATCTTTCCGCAGAGCCTGCAAGACAGAGCTGTTCCGCCTGGCGTTTGGTTTGGACTCAGTCTGACCCTTATGTTTCCCTCCCCTTATGGTTTTGATCTATGGGCTACTATTAAAATGAGGCTGCATTTTAAATTACATTTCAACCTGTATTTTAAATTGGTATTTTTTCCTCCCCCCCCCCCCCCGTGGATGCTGGGCTAGGTGGGCCATTGAGGTCCAGCTCCGAGGGCCTTCTGGCGGTTCCCTTGCTGCGAGAAGCCAGGTTACAGGGAACCAGGTAGGGGGCCTTCTCGGTGGTGGCGCCCTCCCTTTGGAACACCCTCCCACCAGATGTCAAAAAGAAAAACAACTATCTGACTTTTAGAAGACATCTGAAGGCAGCCCTTCAGGGGTGCCCCGCAAGACGAATGCCTCGCAAGACGGAAAACTCGCTAGACGAAAGAGTTTTCCATTTTGGAGGTGCTTCGCAAAACGAATTTCCTATGGGCTTGCTTCGCAAGATGACAATGTCCTGCGAGTTCCTGCTGGTTTTTTCCCCTTTCCCCCCCTTTTTCTAAGCCGCTAAGCCGCTTATCAGCTGATCCGATCAGCAGATAAGCCGCTAAAAGCCGCTAATAGCGCTAATCCGCTAATCCTTCAATGGGCTTGCTTCGCAAGACGAAAAAACCGCTAGACGAAGAGAATCACAGAACGGATTCTTTTCGTCTTGCGAGGCACCACTGTAATGTTCAATAGGTTATTGTATTTTAGTGTTTTGTTGGAAGCCGCCCAAAGTGGCTGGGGAAACCCAGCCAGATGGGTGGGGTATAAATAATAAATTATTATTATTGGCCTGACCCAGCAGCCTCTTCTTACGTTCCTATGGGGTTTGACTCCTCTTTGCGGTGCCTAATCTCGCTCTTCTCTTCCCCACTAGGCCGGTCCATCCCGCCCCTTGAGTTCCATCTCCTACCACGGCTCGCTGATGCTCCAGCACCTTCTCCATTTCGCCGACCCCTCTGCTGTGCTTCGCAGCCTGGCTGCCATGACCCCCGAGGATCTGGTCACCCTAGCCCGTGACCCAGCAGGCAGCCACGTCTTCGACGCCCTCCTGGCCAGCCCCTCCGTCCCCGAGAAACAGAAGCGCAAGGTGCTGCGTCGGCTCAAGGTGAGCGCTGGGTGGGCTGGTCCCAGGCGGGTTGTGTGTGAATCCTCTTTTGGCCCGAGGGCAGCATTCCTTGCTGAGGAATGTCGCTCGCTTTCAGGCTGGGCAAAGCTCTGCATCGTCTTGGGCGCTAACCTATAGGCAGGGCTGTGGTAGAAATTCATGGAGCTGGAAGAAAGGTCCCCATCAGCTGAGGATTTTTTGGTTTTAGGGAATTTGCATTTTATTTATTTGTCAACATTCTTATATTACATCGGTAAACGTTGTCATATTATATTACAGGACTTACTATAATATAATTTCCAATATGTATACAAAAACCACCGTATTTTTCGCTCCATAAGACGCACTTTTTCCCTCCTAAAAAGTAATGTCCCTCCTAAAATTTAAAGTTTAATATGTTAATGTATTTTAGGGTTTTGTTGGAAGCCGCCCAGAGTGGCTGAGAAACCCAGCCAGATGGGCGGGGTATAAATAATAAATTATTATTATTATTAGGGGAAATGTGTGTGTGAGTCTTATGGAGCGCATGGCGCTGCGCAGAGAGGGAGAGCTGCGCAACGCCCCTTCAGCAAAGCGGGAGGAGAAATGGAAGGGGCTCCGTTCCTCCTCCCGGTTCACTGGAGAGGCGCTGCGCAGAGATGGAGAGATTTCCCCCCCTTGTTTTCCTCCTCTAAAAACTAGGTGCGTTTTATAGAGCGAAAAATACGGTATATACAAATTTTATATGCCGTATTTTTTGCTCCATAGGACGCACCGCCCCATAGGACGCACCTAATTTTTTTTTGGGGGGGGGGATAAAGAAAAAAAAAATTCCCCTCCCCAGGCTTCCCCCGACCCCAGCCCCCAGAACAGCCTGCTATCTGCAAGCCTAGGGAGCCACGCCGGTCTCCCCAGGCTTGCGGAGAGGTGCGCGAAGCCCGGGGGCGCTCTTCATCGCGCACCAGGCTTCGGAATGCAGGCAGCTCTGCGCTACCCTCCGGAGCCCCGCGTGGCTTCGCGCCAGGATCCAGAGGGTGGCGCAGAGCTGCAGGAAGCCCTGGAGCGCAGGCAGCTCTGCGCCACCCTCCGGAGCCCCGCGCAGCTTCGCGCCGGGATCCAGAGGGTGGCGGGAAGCTGCAAGAAGCCCGGGAAAGCCTGCATTCGCCCCATAGGACGCACACACATTTCCCCTTCATTTTTGGAGGGGAAAAAGTGCATCCTATAGGGCGAAAAATACGGTACCTAGAAAGAAAATGAAACAAACAAACAAAAAAAGAAGGAACAAAGAGACAACACAAAAACAGCCCCCCCCATCATATAAATACCAACACACTAGACTTCCTGTCTATCCCATTGTATATTTTTGTTTTAAGGTTCTAGTCCTCAAGAGACAGAAGGGCGAGGCCTCGGTGACCTGGGACAAACCGGGGCAAATGGAATTGGGCAGAATCTGTAAATCTCTCTCTCTCTCTCTCTCTCTCTCTCTCTCTCTCTCTCTCTCTCTCTCTCCTCCCTCCCTCTTTATATCCCCAGGGCTGCTACATGTCTCTGGCTTGCAGCAAGCACGGGAGTCGTGTCCTGGACGCCATTTGGAACAGGGCCACCCTGCCAGCCAAGCGAGAGATGGCGCAGGAACTGGGTATGACTCTTGACTCCTCTCCCGCAAGAAAAACGTCTGAAATGCAACAGCTTTATTCATGAGCGGCTGTAAATTTTTGCAGTTTGCTCTGTGGGCGATTTCTCTCCCTCTCTCAAGCTGTCTCTGGTGGAAATGCCCCCCATTCTTCCCTGTTCCCTGCCTGCCCTGCCCCTGAAAGGGCTGCATCCTGGCCCAGAGACTCATAGTACAAAGGGTGCCAGTCTCTCCTTGCATTCACACCCACCCACCCTGGCAGAATTACTTTTTCGGACAGTGCAGGGAACAAGGGTGTACAGTCATACCTCGGGTTACAGCCGCTTCAGGTTGCGTTTTTTCGGGTTGCGGATCGCCGAAACCTGGAAGTACAGGTTACTTCTGGGTTTCGGCGGTTGCCCATGCGCAGAAGTGCTAAATCCTGCACGGATCACGTTCACAACCCGAGCATCCACTGTACAGTGGTACCTCGGGTTAAGAACTTAATTCATTCCGGAAGTCCGTTCTTAACCTGAAACTGTTCTTAACCTGAAGCACCACTTTAGTTAATGGGGCCTCCTGCTGCTGCCGCGCCGCCGGAGCACCATTTCTGTTCTCATCCTGATGCAAAGTTCTTAACCTGAAGCACTATTTCTGGGTTAGCGGAGCCTGTAACCTGAAGCGTCTGTAACCTGAGGTGCCACTGTACTTGGCGCCTGTTTTTCGGATATTTGAAGTGGCCCCTGGCCTTAGACAAAGTTCCTCCCCCAGTTGCCTTCTTGCCTAGGCTGTTGATCCTCCTGTGATTAGCTGTGATTGCAGAGGGTTGGGCTAGATGAACGCTGGGGTGTCCCTTCCAACTCTACATTTCTATGAATCTGTGATCGCTGCCAGTATTATCCTGGGGACCCCAGTGTGGCATCCATGTGCAACAAAGCATTCTCCGATACCCACCAGGGCACCCACCAAGGTCTCCTACCCGCCCTGGTTTTTTATTTGATCTTTCTTTTCAGAGAGGGGCCCTGAGTGTTGCCAGTTTTTCTTCTGCGAAATGGGCACCACTGATTTGCATTGACACCAGACCTCTGCGTAGCTTGGGGAGAAAAAAAACACACGGGGGGAATTGTTGCTTTGATGTGAATGGATTTTGGACTAGGGGGAAAGTTGGAAGTTTGGTTTATTTTTGTTCATTTGATCATTAACGGGTCTGATTATTGCTTTGTTTATTACTTGAGTATGCTCTTTTTAAATTAATATTATGTGTCAGGGCTGCCGCCCAGTCCCAGCTCACATAGGACCAAGTCAGCCAGCGTTCAGTTTCAAAGAGTCTTTATTGGATTACAGGTTCCATTTCCAAACTGCAACGTGCAGCCCTACTTCTTCTAGGTCAGAACGACGAAGACCCGTCTGAGTCTCCGCCTCTAGCACACCAGCTTAATACCCTAGCCTTGCTCCACCTCCTGCGCCTTTCCTTCCGTCTCTGGGTCCTCCTGCCCCCCTGGGTCTCTCCCTTCCTACTCTCTTCTGACGCGGACCCCCCTGACCCTTCCGCCTCCTTGCGGCGGGCTTTGGGACCCGGTTCACTCTCTGGGCTGCTGACTGCGCCAGCTTCCGTTACATTTGAACTTGGCGCGCGCGCCCAACTCTCCACTTTCCTCTTGATCGTTTCCTCGCTCCCCGAGGTGGGCGTGACTACTCCTGACTCATGCCCTCCCTCCTTCTGAAAGTCTCCGGAGCCCGATATCTGGTCCCCTTTCTCCCCGCTGCTCCCGGCTGGGAACGTGGGTCCCGATCTCCAACTGCTGCTTTCTGATCCCTCTCTGGACCCTTCTTCCTGGGGTGTCCCCCTGCTCTCCCCCCTTGCTCTGGCTGCTGGCGCTCCCTTCTGGGAATCCTCGGACTCGCTAGACAGGCTCGGTGATCTCGGGTCGTCATCCCCACTCATCCTTCCTTCGTATTCCTCCCCCTCGCTCTCTGTCTCCTCCCTTCTCTGCGTCTCTGCTCCTGAACCCCTGACATTATGTTATATGAAATATTCTCTCCCCCCAAGGTATTCTGTATTATACAGTGCTACCTCGGTTTTCGAACACCGGAAACCCGGAAGAATTTGCTTCCGTTTTCGAATGCTTTTCGGAGGTTGAATGGCTTCCGCTGGGTCCCCCCCCCCTTTTCCCCATTGAAAATGCAGGCTGCTCTTTGCGCCTCGGTTGTCATCAGAAAGCATTCCAGACCCTCCATCTCCCAGAACCTGGCGAGCCTTAAAAGTAGGAGAGCAAAGAGCTCAAAGGCAGAGGATATGATGACAAATGTGGAAGTGGGAGAGACGGGGGTGGAGATTCACAAGCGACACCACCATTCTCCATTATGCATTACTGTATTTTAATACAGTGGTACCTCGGGTTAAGTATTTAATTCGTTCCGGAGGTCTTTTCTTAAACCTGAAACTGTTCTTAACCTGAAGCACCACTTTAGCTAACGGCGCCTCCCACTGCCACCGTGTGATTTCTGTTCTCATCCTGAAGCAAAGTTCTTAACCCGAGGTAATATTTCTGGGTTAGCGGAGTATGTAACCTGAAGCGTCTGTAACCCGAGGTACCGCTGTATATTTTTCTTTGCTGTGAATCGCTTAGATACCTTTGGGTGACAAACGATTAACAAGCCTAATACACAAAATGAAATGAATTCCATACATTTCTCAACACAGAATACAATAGAATAGAATAGAATAGAATAGAATAGAATAGAATAGAATAGAATTTATTATTTATACCCCGCCCATCTGGCTGGGTTTCCCCAGCCACTCTGGGTGGCTTCCAACAGAGTATTAAAATACAGTGGTCTGTTAAACATTAAAAGCTTCCCTAAACAGGGCTGCCTTCAGATGTCTTCTAAGAGTCTGGTAGTCTTTGACATCTGGTGGGAGGGCGTTCCACAGGGCAGGTGCCACTACCGAGAAGGCCCTCTGCCTGCTTCCCTGTAACTTGGCTTCTCGCAATAAGGGAACTGCCAGAAGGCCCTCGGAGCTGGACCTCGGTGTCCTGTAAAAGCGATGGGGGTGGAGACGCTCCTTCAGGTCTACCGGACCGAAGCCATTTAGGCACCTCCCTGCCTCCCCCTAACTTCCAGGCAGATGTTCTTCAGGGTTTTAGGCTTTTCACGAAACCCTAACCCTGGAGATCCCCCCCCCCCCACTGTACTCTTTAGGTCTTAAAGACTGCTTCTTCTTCTCTCTCCCCCCCACCCCCAATTTCCAGCGGAGCATGAATCACGGCTGCAGAACGACCCCTTTGGGCACTTCGTGGTCCGCAACTTCTCCCTGACCCACTTCCTCAAGCGCCGCCAAGACTGGGAGCGCCACCACAAGGCGAAGAAGAAACGGCGGGAGCTGTTCTCCGAGATCCTGGAGGACTGAATCGGGAAGATGCCGTTGGCGGGTGGTTGGGGCTGAATGAAAACAGGAGGCTGGTGCCCTCTAGGGGGCGCTGTGAGCCTCTCCCAAACCACAGAGAACCCGGAGGATTGTTCAGAGCAGGGGAAATGCCGCCACTCTGCACTTTCCTCCTCTTGTCTGCTCCCAAATGGATCTTTGGTTGTTATGCATTTTGTTGTTTTTAAACATTTGTGGGGACAATTCAATAAAGTTTACTCTATTTTCTTGCTTAATAGATATATTAAGAGAATCATTTCTTTCTTGGCACTGCTGTGCCCTTCCCTTTTGAGCGTCAATGAAAGGCCAGCCTTGCAATGCAAGATAAGGTTCGTGGGTTTGAGCCCCATGTTGGGCAAAAGGGGGTTGGACTAGATGACCCTTGTTTTTTCTTACAACTTCCAATTCTATGATTTCTAAGGTCTCTTTTCAGCCTCTCTAAGACCTTTTATTTGTGTAAATGCATTTTTTAAAAAGAGATTTTCATTCATTTGTTTGCTGCAATCAGTTCCAGCGCTCACGTTGTGAGTCGCTTTGGGTCGGTTTTGCGAGGGAAGCACTGGAGAAATAATAACAATAACCAGCAATGGGTAAACCAGGAGTCTTCCGGATTCTGAACTCTCCAGACGGTGCTCAGGGATGATGGGAATTGTAGTCCTGCAACATCTAGCAGGCAACAGATTTTCTTATCCCTGCTTCATGTTGCATCTCTGTTAAGCTAGCAGAACCTGCCACACGGCGGCTATTCGCCACCTCCCCAACCATCTCCTCTGTGCCGAAAGGAAGGTCTGGTTCAAGGTTTCCTGTGTGTTTGGTTATTAAATACAGTGGTACCTTGGTTCTCAAACGCCTTGGTTCCCAAACGCCAGAAACCCGGAAGTAAGTGTTCTGGTTTTTGAACGTTTTTTGGAAGCCGAACGTCTGATTCTGCTGTTGTCTATTGTTTCTGGGGCGCCTACACCAATCAGAAGCTGCACCTTGGTTTCCAAACATTTCAGAAGTCAAACAGACTTCCGGAACGGATTAAGTTTGGCGCTTTTGTTTTTGCTATTTATTTTGCGTTTTTGTTTCTGAGGCTTTTTCGGTTCGTTTGTTTTTGTGACTGCGTGGAACCCAGTTCAGCTACTGATTGATTGATTGTGTGACTGCGGAAATGGATAAAAGCTGACTATCAACAGTGCAGGTAAGAAGGAAAAAAACAATTTAAATTTTTATCACCTACAATACTATTATTTATTTTATAGTACAGTACATTGATTCTGATGGGACGCGGGTGGCGCTGTAGGTAAAACCTCAGTGCCTAGGACTTGCCGATCGTATGGTCGGCGGTTCGAATCCCCGCGGCGGGGTGAGCTCCCGTCTTTCGGTCCCAGCTCCTGCCCACCTAGCAGTTCGAAAGCACCTCCGGGTGCAAGTAGATAAATAGGTACCGCTTTATAGCGGGAAGGTAAACGGCGTTTCCATGTGCTGCGCTGGTGCTGGCTCGCCAGAGCAGCTTCGTCACGCTGGCCACGTGACCCGGAAGTGTCTCCGGACAGCAGTGGCCCCCGGCCTCTTAAGTTAGATGGGCGCACAACCCTAGAGTCGGACACGACTGGCCCATACGGGCAGGGGTACCTTTACCTTTTACCTTTTACATTGATTCTTGCTTTCGTTTTATGGACCAGAGGTCTCGTTAGACAGTAAAATTCATGTTATATTGTTGTTTTAGGGGTTGTTTTTAAAAGTCTGGAATGGATGAATCCGTTTTTCATTACTTTCTATGGGAAAAGCGTGCCTTGGTTTTGGAACGCGCTTTGGTTTTGGAACGGACTTCCGGAACGGATTAAGTTTGAGAACCAAGGTACCACTGTACCCTTTTTAATTAACATCCCCAACCGAAACAGAGATCTGGGATTTCTTTGGAGCCGAAAGAGCAGGTGCTGGGAAGGAATCTTGTCTCAGGAGAGGGAGGAAGAGGAGGGTGGCAGCTTTCAGCGTTCGTAGCTCACGCGGGCATGCGAGTGCCAGTTCTCGCCTCCGTCCAGGATCCGGCGGATGTAGTGGGATGCCCCAAGAAGAATGTGCCCGATGCCATGCATGACGGTGGATGCCACACGCAAGATCTCCCTTGGGAGGAAAGGAGAACAAATTATATTAGTGCTGGGTTGTTGTTGTTTTGCATTATTATAAATTATTAAATTTGTATGTCGCACCTCATCCGTAGATCTCAGAGCAGCTCAGAAGACAAAATTAATTTAATTTTATTATTTTATTTATGGAATTTACCGTATTTTTTGCTCCATAAGATGCACTTTTTTCCTCCTAAAAAGTAAGGGGAAATGTCTGTGCGTCTTATGGAGCGAATGTGTGGTCGATCGCTGGCTCCCTTTCCGGCCCCTTACCCCCTTGCCCAGGCCTCCATTGTTGAATGTTCTGCAGATGGAGGCTGTTTGTTCCCCCAGCAACATGTGATGGCTGATTAGATTATCTGTCTGGAAACTGTAGAAATGGCTCCCTTTCCTTTCCTAAAGAAGCTGCAGAACTGTGAGTTGAACCCCATAAAAGCAGGATTTTTACCCTTTGCAAAGTAAGCTCAACAACTTTGAGCTGATCCTCAAAAAACAACAACAACGGGGGCGTTTCCCCTTTGCAAAAGAAGCTGCACAACTGTGAGCTAATCCCCTCCCAAAAATGGAGGCAGTGAGAGATTTTACTTTCTTGGGCTCCATGATCACTGCAGATGGTGACAGCAGCCACTAAATTAAAAGACGCCTGCTTCTTGCGAGAAAAGCAATGACAAACCTTAAAAAGCAGAGACATCACCTTGCGGACAAAGGTCTGTATAGTTAAAGCTATGGTTTTCCCCGTAGTGATGTATGGAAGTGAGAGCTGGACCATAAAGAAGGCTGATTGCCTTAGAATGGATGCTTTTGAATTCTGGTGCTGGAGGAGACTCTTGAGAGTCCTATGGACTGCAAGAAGATCAAACCTCTCCATTCTGAAGGAAATCAGCCCTGAGTGCTCACTGGAAGGACAGATCCTGAAGCTGAGGCTCCAAGACTTTGGCCACCTCATGAGAAGAGAAGACTCCCTGGAAAAGACCCTGATGTTGGGAAAGATGGAGGGCACAAGGAGAAGGGACGACAGAGGACGAGATGGTGGGACAGTGTTCTCGAAGCCACAAATATGAGTTTGACCAAACTGTGGGAGGCAGTGGAAGATAGGAGTGCCCGGTGTGCTCTGGTCCAGGGGGTCATGAAGAGTCGGACACGACTAAATAACTAATGTTTCCTCCTGCTCTGGTGGGTAAGACCTGAATCCATGGTTTCAAGCTTACAAGGAGGGAGATTCTGAATAAACACCAGGAAGAACTTTCTGACAATGGAGGTGAGGTGGTGGACTCTCCTTCCTCGGAGGGTTTTAAGCAGAGATTGGATGGCCGTCTGTCAGGGGAGATGTGGGGGAAGCTGGTTCCCAGACCCACCTTAGCACCTTCTTGGGCCCCAGACACTTGAAGTCGCAGCTCATGGAGTAGAGTCCGTAGAAAGTGGCCGAGATGTTCAGGCTGCCAAAGAGGTCGCGGGGGTTGAGCTTGTAGACGTCAAAGGTGATGCGGGCAATGTCACGGCTGTTCCTCGGTTTCTCCCCGCTGAGCGCATAGGACCGGCTGCTGCCCTGTACAACACAGACAGAATCATAGAATCGTTGGACTCACCGCTGTCCATGGAGGCGCAGGTCAATTCTGTGTCCAGGGCAGCTGTCTACCAGCTCCATCTGGTACGCCGGCTGAGAGAGTCTCGCCAGAGTGCCGCATGCTCTGGTTATCTCCCGCTTGGACTACTGCCATGCGCTCTACGTGGGGCTACCTTTGAAGGTGACCCAGAAACTGCAACTAATCCAGAATGCGGCAGCTAGACTGGTGACTGGGAGTGGCTGCCAAGACCATATTACAGCAGTCCTGAAAGACCTACATTGGCTCCCAGTATGTTTCCGAGCACAATTCAAAGTGTTGGTGCTGACCTTGAAAGCCCTAAACGGCCCTGTATACCTGAAGGAGCATCTCCACCCCCATCGTTCAGCCCGGACACTGAGGTCCAGCTCTGAGGGCCTTCTGGCGGTTCCCTCCCTGCGAGAAGCGAGGTTGCAGGGAACCAGGCAGAGGGCCTTCTCAGTGGCGCCCGCCCTGTGGAACGCCCTCCCATCAGATGTCAAGGCGATAAACAACTATCTGACTTTTAGAAGACATCTGAAGGCAGTCCTGTTTAGGGAAGTTTTTAACGTTTGATGTTTCATCATGCTTTTAATATTCTGTTGGGAGCCGCCCAGAGTGGCTGGGGAAACTCAGCCAGATGGGAGGGGAATGAATGAATGAATGAATAAAATTATTATTAAGAGTCAAAGTGGCTTCAGGATTGCTCTCCTGTACTCTTTCTGACATGCAGTACTTACCTATATGTATTTATCTTGTGAACTTAGGAACATTCATTTTATTTATGAAGCCTTAGAATTCTTATGGAAATGAAGCCTGTCATTTTCCGCTGGCCTTCCATTCAACACCCTTTTGCTTACCCTGGCGTGGCTCCATTTCTGCCCTTTCTCCAGCGCCATCAAGGCCGTGTTATCATCTAGGACGTCAAAGAATTCCTCTGTTTCCACAACGGTGCCATCTTCTTCCAGCACCAAGGAAACGATGCTGGAGATCAGCAGGGTCTCCCTTGCCTGGCGAAACAAGAAAACACACAAGCAGAGACCTTCATGTCAAGCAAAGCACGGCCACTGCTTCCATTTCGCAGATGATAAAAGGGAGGGTGAAGAGGAGTAGCTTTACCCAAGGGCTTGCCAGCCAAGTGTGGAGCCAAGTGGAGGCTGGAAAATTGGCGGGAGGGAAGGGGTGCTCACCTTCATCAACAGCTCCTGCAAGGTCCCTGCAGTCAGACCTTTGCGGACGTTGCGCTTGTGGTCACAAACCCGGAATGGCCTCTGGGTTGGGGGACTCGGAGCCCAAACACGGCGGGTGAGTTCTGAACTCGCACTCGACACTGACCTGTGAGAAAGAGAGAGAGAGAGAGAGAGGTTGCTCAGAAGGTCCCGACCTGGCTGTCATAGCGTGCCTCTGAGCATGTGCAAAGTGTCCAGGGGGAACATCAGCACCCTAACAGAGAAACTGAACTTTTGGTAATGATCTGGGTTCGTCCAGGTGCCCTTTCGGTTGTGATGATTTGCACTCATGATGTTATCAGGACAGTTATACACAACCCAATGCTGTTTCTGCCTGCAAATGCTGTTTCTGCTAGTTTTCTTTACTTTTTTTGGTGTGTGTACAGTGGTACCTCGCGTTACAAACACCTTTGGATTACAGACTCCGTTAACCCGGAAGTAGTACTTCGGGTTAAGAACTTTGCTTCAGGATGAGAACAGAAATCGTGCGTCGGCGGCACAGCGGCAGTGGGAGGCCCCATTAGCTAAAGTGGTACCTCAAGTTAAGAACAGTTTCAGGTTAAGAACGGACCTCCAGAACAAATTAAGTTCTTAACCAGAGGTACCACTGTATAATTTTTATTAAATTTTCTGTTTTACAATTTAGAATATTCATTTAAAGAACCTTAAAATGCCAATGACTTCCCTTCTTCTCTTTCCATGGTCCATTTTACATATCATAAATCCCTGCATATTTTACATAAACGAAACCATTCAGTAATCCATTATTACATCCATCAAAACTTCTTTACACTGTTGAATTTATCTTAATGCTGCCAACTTTTTCAAGTGTGCACAATTCCCCCCCCCCCCATATATTCAATAAGCATTTTCCAGTCTTCTTTAAATGTATGTTCTTCTTGTTCTCTTATTCTACAGGGTGAATACAGAGTACACATGTTCCACTGGGCCTCTTTTAAAAGACTCACCCTATATATGTTAGGTCTGCAAGCTGCGTATATACCATCAGTTGAAGTTGCCATTCTTCTTTAGTTGGGACCTCGCTCGTTTTCCATTTTGGGGCTAACAAAACATGGGCTGCAATAGTGGCATACATAGAATCATAGAATCAAAGAATCCTAGAGTTGGAAGAGACCACAAGGGCCATCGAGTCCAACCCCCTGCCAAGCAGGAAGCACCATCAGAGCACTCCTAACATATGGTTGTCAAGCCTCTGCTTGAAGACCTCCAAAGGAGGAGACTCCACCACACTCCTTGGCAGCAAATTCCACTGTCGAACAGCTCTTACTGTCAGGAAGTTCTTCCTAATGTTTAGGTGGAATCTTCTTTCTTGTAGTTTGGATCCATTGCTCCGTGTCCGCTTCTCTGGAGCAGCAGAAAACAACCTTTCTCCCTCCTCTATGTGACATCCTTTTCTATATTTGAATCATATCACCCCTTAACCTCCTCTTCTCCAGGCTAAACATGCCCAGCTCCTTTAGCCGTTCCTCATAAGGCATCGTTTCCAGGCCTTTGACCATTTTGGTTTTCCTCCTCTGGACGCGTTCCAGTTTGTCAGTGTCCTTCTTGAACTGTGGTGCCCATAAACAACCTTTCTTGACACCTGGGCATTTCCATCTGACTTATCCCCAACAGAAAGGACTCTGTTTTTTGGGGATTTTTTTTAACTTTGGGGAATCAGCCTGGAACTGAAGAGATAGCTCGGATGGTGGAGCATGAGACTCTTCGTCTAAGGGCTGTGGGTTTCGAGCCCCACATCGGGCAAAAGATTCCTGCATTGCTGGGGTTGAGCTAGATGACCCTCAGGGTCCCTTCCAACTCTATGATTCTGTGAAATGAAACTCGTAAAGTGGACTGATCCAGGAGAAATGCCGCGCTTATGCACTATGATTGCATCAATGACACTGGTATGGAGGGCCCTCTGTATCCTGCCTCTATCTACTGCATTCAAATTCCTTAATCCATAGGGTTATAGAACTGTAGGATTGTTTTACCAACTGCACTGGCTCCCGGTGGAGTACAGGGTCAGGTTTAAGGTGCTGGTTTTGCCCTTTAAAGCCCTATGCGGCCTAGGACCCACGTACCTATGGGACCACCTCTCCTGGTATGCCCCGCGGAGAGGTCCACAAATTACAACATTTTGGGGGTCCCAGGCCGCAAGGTGGTTAGACTGGTCTCCACTAGGGCCAGGGCCTTTTCAGTACTGGCCCCGACTTGGTGGAACGCTCTGTCCCAAGAGACCAGGGCCCTGCGGGACTTGACATCTTTCCGCAGGGCCTGCAAGACAGAGCTGTTCCGCCTGGCCTTTGGTTTGGACGCAGTCTGACCCTTATGTTTCCCTCCCCTTATGCTTTTGATCTATGGGCTACTTTTAAAATGAGGCGGCATTTTAAATTGCATTTTAACCTGTATTTTAAACTGGTCCCCCTCCTATTATGTTTTTACTGTGATTTTATTGGGTGTTAGCCGCCCTGAGCCTGACTCTGGCCCGGGAGGGCGGGGTATAAATAAAATTTATTCTTCTTCTTCTTATTATTATTAAAGTTGGAAGGGACCCTGCGAATCATCTTGCAGGAATATGCAGCTGCCCCAAACAGAGGGATCAAACCTATAACCTTGGCATTATCAGCACCACGCTCTAATCAGCTGAGCTATCTAGCTGTTATTGGCCCCTTATGCAGCTTGCAACCAGAGTACACGAAAAGACGCAATTTATTAGGTCTACGTGGAAATGCTTATCACGGTCACTTCTGGTCCCTGGAATTTTGATGCCAAAGTCCAAATTCCAGGAGGAGGAAGAAGCGAAGGAGGTGCTAGCGGATTTGGGCTCTGAGGCCAGCCCACAGGACAGCTAGCTCTTTAAATAAAGCAAAACCCCTTATTTCTTGGGCAGAACGTCAGATAAAAGACCGGGAATCAGGGAATTTTGCTCATTCGTGTTCTGTGGACAACGCCGTTGTTTGCTTGGGTTTAATGGGAGACCTGCAGCAAAATGTTGCAGCATGGCATGGTCTTATTCATTTCCTCCCTCTCTCTCCCTCACCTCTAATTTTCTGCTCCTCTCAGTCAGGGTTTGGGGGCCACTGAGCCTGCTGAGTCCTCAGTGACCGGCATTTTTCATAAAATTGTAGAGTTGGAAGCGAGTCCAAGAGTCATTTAGTCCAACCCCCGGCAACGGACTGTCGTCATCTTAGGTCCCCGCTAAGCACCGAGCCTCTTGGGCTTGCTGATCATAAGGTCGGCGGTTTGAATCCCCACAACGGGGTGATCTCCCGTTGCTCTGTCCCAGCTCCTGTCAACCTAGCAGTTCAAAAGCATACCAGCGCAAGTAGATAAGTAGGGACCTCTGTGGCAGGAAAATAAATTGTGTTTTCATGTGCTCTAGTTTCTGTCATGGTGTCCCGTTGCGCCAGAAGCCGTTTAGTCCTGCTGGCCCGGAAAGCTGTCTGTGGACAAACGCCGGCTCCCTCAGCCTGAAGCGAAATGAGCGGCACAACCCCATAGTCAAATTCGACTGGACTTAACCATCCAGGGGTCCTTTACCTTTACCGTAGGTCCCTCCAAAGATGTTTTGTACTCGTACAAAGCTTGGGGTTCCCCCAAGCATTCCAATCACCCCCCACATGTTTCCCATTGGCTCCATATTGGCTATATCTGCTCTCACAAGCTGAGCTTGCTGTTAGAAGGCGGAAGATCCTTCAGACCTCAGCAGACGGGTTTGGCTAAAGGATTGTAAGGAAAGGGGTAAAGGGTGGTAGGAAGTACTGCATGCCCGAGGTATAAACCCACAAACCTCCATCCAGCCCCCCCCCAATGCATCCTTTCCAAGTGTCCCTATTTTCTAGGGGCAATCTCAGATTTACAGAAGCCGCCCTGGTTTTTTATTTGATCCCGGAATGCCCCGCTTTTTCTTAGGACATCCCTATTTTCATGGGAGAAATGCTGGAGGGTCTGGAGTTATGCGACCCCCATGCCAAGGAGATAAGTAACCATACAACCTTTAGAAGACATCTGAAGGCAGCCCCGTATAGGGAAGGTTGTTTTTTTTTAAAAAAAAAAGTTTAATGTTTTATTACTTATTTATATATGTTGGAAATGGCCCAGTATGGCTGGGGCAACCCATTCAGATGGGTGGGGGTATAAATAATACAATTATTATTATTATTATTATTATTGAATTGGACAACCATATTTTCATCAGAGAAATGTTGGTGGGTATGCCAATGGCCTGTGGCGGTTAAGAGTCTTGGACTCTCAGACTAACTTACATCACAGGGTCGTTTTCGCTGGGATTACATGAGGAGGGAGGGAACCATGTACACCCCCCCCCCCGAGGTCCTTGGAGAAGGAAGGTAGGATAGATAAATAAATCTGTACTCACTTTAACAATGTCGATGGCACCAGGGCGTTTATGTACTCCATTTTGTCCAAGGAGGGCGTTGTGTGGATCTGTAGTGAATAGTGGCCCTCTTGCCAGTAGCTCAGCTGTGAAGGGGGAATCCGAGTTGTTTTTGTCTGCCTGGACTCTGGACTATGTGGCTCATGTGCTGTGAGTTGTCGGCCGGCGGGAGCAAACTCCAAGTGAGCGATTGGAGGCACAGCCAGGGAGCGCCAGTGAATAACTTCAAGGGTTGTCGCAGGTGAACTGTGCTGCTCGTAGCTGATTTGATTTTGCGAAGGGACAGCAGGAGGGCTGAAGAAGCTTACAGAAGACCTTTTGTTTTATTGACGACGGTGTTCATTAATTCACAAGCTGGCTTTTCTACGGAAAAAGATTGCCCAAACAGGTACAGTCGTACCTTGGATATCAAACGCCTTGGTTCCCGAACAAAGCGGCTCCCGAACGATCGAAACCCGGGAGTGAGTGTTCCGGTTTTTGAACGGTTTTCGGAAGCTGAACGTCCGACGGGACCTCCTCAGCTTCCAATTGGCCGCAGGAGCTTCTTGCAGCCAATCGGAAGCCGCGCTTTGGTTTCTGAACGTTTTGGAAGTCGAATGGACTTCCTGAATGGATTCTGTTTGACTTCCGAGGTACGACTGTATTGGGAGGGGGAGGGGTGGGGGGAAGGAAGAAGGCTGACAACACATTTTAAGCATCACATGAGAAATGATAACAGGAGAAGGGTCAGTTTTTATACATCCCATTCCTTCCGTATGTGCAGATTTAATAATTGCAATGGGGGGGGGGACACACTCCCAGATTCATTCAGAAGTGGAACATGTAAGAAAAACAGTTCACATATTTTAGTTTTATGGGCTTATGTGTCATAGACTACCTACAGAGCATATGGAAGGCATAAATACCAGCACACTGTCGGACTAGATACCCAAGTCCTGACAATGTTCCTCGTTCCCTAATCTGATCCCATCTGGACCCATAATCCAAGGTATTTTGGTTTTGAGGCAGAATAATTAAAAGAGAGCACCGTCCACCATGCAAGCCCCATAGACATGAACAGGTGCTGGTAATAATAATATAATAATAAATTTATTATTTATACCCCACCCATCTGGCTGGGTTGCCACAGCCACTCTGGGCGGCTTCCAAAAGACATAAAAATAATAATAAAACATCAAAAAATTAATAGTAACATACAGATCCTATATAAAAAGCCACAATAGCTTTAAAATAAACAACGTATATCAAATAAAGCAATACTCAACAATCCATTAGGATCCAACACTAAACAGTAAAATTAAACATCAGCAAATAATCTAGCAGTTCACACTTATCAATTACAATAAGGAATTACTAATCTATAAACAATAAAATAACGGCAGATCACAATGCACAAATACCACAAAACGTACAAAATCATGTAAAAGGGTCAAGCTGAGCAACAAGGACACACAACTTATAAATTTATTTTTAAAAATGAACGAAAGTCAAGAGCTCTTTATCTGTAAGATGGGGATTCTCCTAACTGAGGTCCAGTAACTTGATATAGCAACCCAGCTGGAATTTCCTTTACCTGGTTGAACTGTGTGTGCCCCACACCCACTCATTTCAATGGAGGAGAAAAACATTTGTGGGCTGGGCTGCAAGGCTCCCCATTCATTTCAATGGAACTTGTGAAAGAGGCTTTTCGTCAGTGGATCAGGCCTTCGTGGTTCACAACTCCACTGGGGAACTCTCCTGTCCTTTTGGGCTTCTAAAAATGGCCACCTTGTTTCATTTCACAGTGAAGGTTTGGGTTTTCAGAATCTGGGATGCGTCTGGCTCCTCCGAGGGTCTGTCGTTTTCTTCCAGGAAGAATGTGGAGCAGGGGAAGCTGAGAAGCGAGTACGTTGCATCAATTTCCTGGAAATAAACAACAACAACAGTAAACCGCCGATCTGATCAGGTTGCGCCAGCCACTCTGGAAATGCAAGGAAAGAGCTATAAGGGAGAAGGATGAAAAGCCCATGGAGACAGAGTGTGGATTTGAACTTCTTGGATCATTCTTTGTCTAGCTCCTTCCCTTTGACCTTACCGCCTTGGGTGACCCTGCTGGGAGTATGAGATTCCCGATGGCTTCGCTCACAAGGGTCATAGGAATGTGCAAGCCCACTCACCACAATAAGGTGACGATCCAGCGAGTGAGTGTTGAAGCAATGATTCTTCAACATCAACTTCGCTGGACTGGTCATGTTGTGCGGATGCCTGATTATCGTCTTCCAAAGCAACTACTCTATTCCAAACTTAAAAATGGAAGGCGTAATGCTGGTGGTCAACAAAAGAGGTTTAAAGACTCTCTCAAGGAAAATATTTAGGCAAATAAAAAAAAAATGTAATATAAACACCGACAACTGGAAAACACTGGCCTGCGAGCGCTCCAGTTGGAGAACAGCCTTTACCAAAGATGTCATGGACTTTGAAGACACTCGAACTCAGGACGCAAGGGAGAAACGTGCTAAGAGGAAGGCACACTTGGCAAATCCACACTGTAATCAACTCCCGCCCAGGAACCAATGTCCCCACTGTGGAATGACGTGTGGGTCCAGAATTGGCCTCCACAATCACTTATGGACTCATTGTTAAAACCGTGTTTATGGAAGACAATCTTACTCTGCTACGAGTGATTGCCAGAGAAGAAGAAGTGGGTTTGAAACTTACGGGGAATTCAAAATTGGCTCCAGAATTGGTGTCTTCATCTGCCTTCTTCATTTCTAATGGATGCCTGGCTTTTGGCATGGGGCTTTTGGCTTTTGGCAGGATCCCCCAGTCTTCGCTTGCTGGCTGCATCCAGCCAGGCACATTCCTTTCTTCGAGATCTAAGCATTAAAACCAAGGTGGTTAACACCTACATCCTCCCATCTTTAACCCAACACAACTTCCTTTTACCTGCAAGTCCTTGGTTGGCCTGTAGGCAGAGCTCCTTTTCGCAAAGTGAAGGTGATTTTTTTCAGCAGTTTTTTGCTTCACCCACGTTTTGAGGCACGTGTCCGAGTGCTTCCCCCCTTTTTTTGCTCCTTTCCCAGGGAAAACCCTCTCTTCCACTCTAAATCAGAGCAAACGTCAATCCAGAGAAAACCTGAATTGCTGTTTGCGCCAATTAAGCACTAAAGAGCAGTTTTCCCTGGTGGCGGTGGGGAGCAGCAGGACAATAGAAGGTGTGGATAAGCTCTCCTCAGCAGTAAACAACGGATTTTCCTCATTTTAAAAAATAAATGTTATTAAGGTTTATAGAGAAAAATAAAAAACTTAATATCGTTCCCCTTTTTTAAACCAAATCAAAACTTTTATCTAGATACAGTGGTACCTCGGGTTACATACGCTTCAGGTTACAGACGCTTCAGGTTACAGACGCCGCTAACCCAGAAATAGTGCTTCAGGTTAAGAACTTTGCTTCAGGATGAGAACAGAAATCGTGCTCCGGCAGCGCGGCAGCAGCAGGAGGCCCCATTAGCTAAAGTGGTGCTTCAGGTTAAGAACAGTTTCAGGTTAAGTACGGACCTCCGGAACGAATTAAGTACTTAACCTGAGGTACCACTGTACAATGGAAACACAGAAAAGCGAGGGGAGGGGAAGAACTAAATAAATAGAGAAAGAAAAAGAAAGAAATAACAAAAGAATATTAAGAAGTCCCAGATGCTGCAACTGTTCCTCATTGGGGAGTTGCAATTCACCTGGTGCATCCTGGGCCACAGGTATAGTGGCAGGAGTGCCACCTTTTCCTTCAATAGCTGGAAGACAGGCAGAAATTCAACAGGTGTGTTTCCTCCCAACATGGAAGAGTTGCAGGAAATGCTTCACTGCTTTAATGTCTGCCTGTCCCATGGCTCTTAAAGACACAGGGGACCTGTCAGAAAAAAAGCCTTGATCCTTCTCTGGAACCCTAATAAGGATAGAAAGTTTAATGTCTTACTTACTTGTAGAGACTCCAATGGGGTCTTTGCATCTGCAAGACAGAACAAAGGTTTTAGCAGGGGGTAGAAGCTGCAGGAAATCCCAAAGAGGTGGGAGCTACTGGGACCGCCAACCTTAAAAACTGGCCCTGCTCCTCTGCCTTCAGGAGCAGGAGGAGGTTAAGCAAACTGAAGGACGTTGTCCTCTTTCTATGCTTTTCCTGATGGAAACATGCAGGTGGGGACAGATATACCCCTGGTTTAAGTCATTCACATACTGTCTTCTGTTTTATATTATTTACTACAAAGCCTGATGACTAAACTCTTTAGTGATGAAATGTCGGATTACCGGAATAACGTCTGAGCACTGAACCACTTGTGGTATATCACAAGTGGACTCTTTATTACTGCGTTTGCAATAGTTCAATATAAAATCTACTTTGGGAAGAGAAGAAATGAGCACTGAACCACTGATATATTGCAAGTGAACTCCTTATTTACGGTGTTTGCTGTTGTTTAAGATAACATCTATCTGGGAAAGAAACTACTTTTTGCCATTTTTAGGGACGTTTATTGTTTGTTTACAGACAGTTGCCTTTTTGGTTTCAGGAGCGGCCTGGCATGCAAAGTTTAGCAACGGAAACTTTGTCCTGGGTTACCCCACTGTGGAGGTATGTTATTGGAAAACTTGCTTAAGTTCTCTATGCTGCACTGCTGCTCAAAGCACGGGAGCAGCGCTAGTGCAAAAGTGGCGACCTATTTGTTGTGGGACGTAATCCATTGGAGTAGTCAAGTACAACATTCCTTGTTTTCCTAGAGTGGACACAGACAGGAGGACGTTACTCCAGCCAGGAAGACTTCCTGTCACACCTGGTCTGGAGCATCCTTCCTTTGCGTGTGACCAGGTGGATGGGCGTGGCCCTAGGAGACCCTGTAAAAGGGCCAGCCACGCAGCCATCTTCCTCTTTTGATGCCATTTCTTCTCTTGGACTGCACTGCTGGCTCTCTGCCACACTGTATCTGTTACTGCAAGCTAAAGCTTTCCTTCAGGGATCATACTGTGAACTGAATGTGAGTCAACTTTTCATTACTTATAAGACTCTTGTGTCTTCATTCTTTTAGGAAGGAATCAAAGGGGTTTTACCAGGAACATACTCCAATCTGGGCATGCCAGATTGGATTGCTTAAGCAAAGAGATTCAAATGATAACAGTGTGGAATGAAAAGGGGGCCTCTGAGGGGGACTGCGCGGAAAACAAGAGACGAATGACAACAGGAAGAATAAAATTTCTCTTGCATGTTAACATACATATGGATTTGTTAAATACGATTGAAAGTTTCATACCAGTGACTGAGATGACAAGATAACAGATTAAGATCGGAATTATGATATTGGGAACAAACAAGAGGGGAGAAAGTGGGAACAAGAAATAAAAAATTTCTCCTGACCAGTCAGAACATGGGAGGTCTCTTTAAATTATTTAATTCGGAATGTATAATTGGCTTTATTATTTGTGTTATGATGTGGCAAGATTTGATATGTTATTAATTGGAATGCTATTAATGAATAATAAAAACTGTTTTTTAAAAAGAGAGATTCAAATGAATCTGCAACTAGCTTCTTGCTGTATAGAAGGGGAATGAGCTCTGCTATATATATAAAACTCACTAGCCTGAATTAGGAAGGATAATGCCGTATTTAATCAATAGATCCTCTCTGACTCCCCACAACCTTCCCACATTTGTAACAAGCACAAAGGAATTTGCTGGATTGAGCCAAAGACTCATCCTGTCTGGCATTCTGTTCTCACAGTGGCCAACAGCCATGCTCTCCCCACTGCCTCTGACACAGCTGTTGCGTCTGAAGCCATTGGCAGCATGTTCCCCATAATTTTTTCTGAACATCTTTCAAAGCCTTCTGTGCTTGTGACATTACTGTATCTTGTGGGAACAAGTTTGTTTATATAGCTATGTGGGTCTGAATGAAGCACATTTAGGAGAACGTGCCTGTATCTCTTTTAAGCAGAGGTCTACTATTACATTTTGAAGTCCATCATGACATCTGCCACAACTGCACCCACAGAGGAGTCCAGAAATGTTGGCAACTTTCTTACCCCATTAGTGTGTGTGTGTGTGTGTGTGTGTGTGTGTGTGTGTGTGTGTGTGTCTCGCATACAGAACAACAACACACAGATTTTTAAAAGGATTACTATATAGTTCTGTGTGTAGTTTTAGCTTATAAAACAGACTGAGCTGAAATGCAGCCTTTGAATTAAAACTACCTTGCAAAGAAGTGTTACCATATTCAAACTCCTGGCTTTGAATGACAAACACCGTCAAAGAAAAGGAAAGAATCATCCTCTTTAATCAAATATTCTGGCACTCCAGCAAATGATTTAATTGTTCCTGCTTGGGGGGGGGGAGGCTTGAAACTGTGCCCTCCCTCCACTGATGTTGAGCTTTGCTGAATGTTTTGGGATTAGAGATGCCAAGGCCTGGAAACAAACAAACAAATAACCCCCCCCCCTCTATTTGTTTCCCAAACATTAAAATCCAAAAAACAATCAGGGGAAAAAGCTGGGTGTCCCTGCAGTTTATCCAGTCCCCCCACCAAGTCTACCCAAGTCTAGTTGAGATTTTGGTCTGCCGTCCAGGTTAGCTGTGCCTACCCTCTCTGTCCTCCCCCCTGCAAGATGATGGAAGATAAGAGAGGCACGCTAGAGGGGAACGCTCTGCTCCTTCCTACCGTCTTTTCAGGGACTGCCGAATGTCCAGTGTTTGCCAGTAGCTGCTGGAAAGGAATGGGGAGAGGAACTAAACACACAAAAAGCAGCTGAAAATGAAGAGGATGCTGGGGGCGGGGAGGACTAATAGGGTAATATACTGTCTTATCTCAAAGCAAATCCATTTGGAGACAGACCATGGCTTAGTGACAGAGCACGTGCCTTGCACAGCAAAGGTCCCAGGTTCTAGTCCCGGCATCTCCCGGTAAAAAGATCCAGGACACAGGACTGGAGAAGAGAGAAAGGCCCCTGAGAGCCTGCGGTCAGTCAAAACAGGTAACGGTAGAACAGGTGGCTTTCTTTATCTTTACTGGGAATTTGCTTGGAATTTGAACACGTGAAGCTTGATAAGGAACAAGAATTTCTGTCCTGTTAAAAGCCCACCAGGAAAGAAAAGCGTCAGCTCTCGTGGGATGGCCAGGCGAGACACTGGACAAGGCTTTTGTAGTTGCGGAGAAGAGGGCAGACTAAAGGAACAGCTTCTCTACTTAGCACATCGACTGACTTGCGGGTCTTGCTGTCACAGGATGTGGGGCTGCTGCTTATACAAAATCACAGGAGAGGTGAATCAGCGGCTGTTAAGGATCATGGCAGCAAATGGAAACCTCCAAGGTCAGAGGCAGTATGGATAGCTCAGTTGGTTAGAGCGTGGTGCTGATGATGCCAAGGTTGCAGGTTCGATCTCCGTATGGGGCAGCTGCATATTCCTGCATTGCAGGGGGTTGGACTACATCAGGCACCCCCAAACTCGGCCCTCCAGATGTTTTGGGACTACAATTCCCACCATCCCTGACCACTGGTCCTGCTAGCTAGGGATGATGGGAGTTGTAGTCCAAAAACATCAGGAGGGCCGAGTTTGGGGATACCTGAACTAGATGATCCTCAGGGTCGCTTCCAACTCTAGAATTCTATGATTCTACCTCTGAAAACCAGGGGAACAGGAATTAGGAATGGCCTTCTGGTGGGCTTCCCAGAGGCATCTGGCTGGCTACAGTTGGAAAATGGAGGCTGGGCCAAATGGATCCCCTTTGCCTTGTGCTAAAAAGCTCTTTTTATCTTCTTGCAAAAAGGTGGCTTTTTTTAGCAGCCACACCCTTGCAGCCTCTTGTCACTCCTGACTGCATGTCCCTGCTTCTGTTTTTAAACACACAGCAGCCCCGACTCCTCCGATGACCGGGGGGGGGGGGCACACAAACTGCAGCGTCATGTCCAACAGCTTGGAGGAAGCTGCTTCTGACAGCTGCCCCAAGTTTTCGTACTCACTCACCTTGCTGTGATCGCTCTCTTATCTGGGAAAAGAAAAAAAAGTTTGTGAATGTGTGTGACTCTTAAGCGAAGGAGACACAAAGACAGGGCAGTAGAGTTCCCACATTTAGAGCATGTGAGGCGCAATATCCTCTAGAATGCTGCACTTTACATTGCTTGGCTGGGGAACAGTGCTGCAACACTCAGAGAAGTGGGTGAAATTTCAAGGATGGCTGTTGTTTAGGGCTCTGAAGGCCAAGAGGCCACCATTTTGAATCGGAAACAATCTGAGAGTCTGCAAAGGTCTTACAAAGGCTGACAGGATGTGCTCTTTATAAGCCACTGTCTTTTAAAACCACAGAAGGTTTGAACCGTTTTCAATGGCAGCCCCATGAAGAGGGCATTGCAAACAATTTCAGATCTCTGTCCTGGACAAATAGATGGGGCTGCTCCCTTTTATAACCCTGCTTCTGTGCTTCTAACTGCAACCTGACACACAGAAACGGAACAGGCGAGGTTTCTCCTGATAAAAAATACTGATGGAAATAGCTTCTCCTGCAAATGCAGGTTTTGGTGTGTCTGGCTGTTGTTGAAGAGATGAGGACAAACATGAAGAAGGCAGAAGCAAAGAACAAATAAGAGGAGTTCTAACAGGAAGTAAAATAACTTGGTTTAACTGTATACAACTGGAGCGACGCACAAAGAAGGGGTTAAGGGAAAACAAGAACTGCAAAGAATATACAAAAAAATGGGGGGGGGTTATAAAAAGGAGAGATAGAGAAGAAAATACAGTTATAAAAAGGGGAACCAGTGAAATTTATAAAATATTAGTAGAAATGGAGGATGAAGAAGTGAGGCATCTGATCAAGACCTGCATGTTAAAATGAGCTTAAAAAAATATTTGCAAATGTTTGTATGTTTTATGCCAGGCATAAAGCAGCTGGCTGGGTGCTTTGGCAGATGTTTATCTTCCTAAACAGGGCCCCTCTGATCTATAGCAGTACTTCAGGGTTGTAAAAGGAAATTACAGGCTGGGAGCAAAAGGTCACACTGACCATACAAATTACAGAATACAATCAAGCTGCAAAACAAACAAACAAAAAAAACCACACTAATTAAGAGTTGGTAAATAGTGAAATTTATTGTTTATACCATGTGCCTCCCATTAGATTTGAGCCACATCTTCCTAAAGTTAAAGGGCAAGAGCTAATAGAAACAGCAGCTGGCTAGGAAAAGGAGTTGTAAACTAAAGAGGCTGCTTTCGAAACTGTTTTTATTAAAGTTCCTTTTTTACTTTGAAAAGGCCTTTCCTTCTAAAAATCTATCTATGTTATGTATGAAATATATTGGCTTAAATGTAATTATGCAAAGGATTTAGAAAGTAAGAAATGTTAGATTCTTATGTTAGATTCTTATTTCATTGATGGTGTGTGAGAAGGTGAACCCAAGATCTCTGTTTAAGATAAAAATTAAAACCATTAGCCATCTGTTCTGGAGTGAAAGGGCAATAGGGCAAAGATGATCTGATAATTAAGGTGCCTGGTCGAGGCAAATGTAAGATATATGGCTACTTGGTCTGCCATTTATGGATAGAAGGAAATATAGCTCTTTGTCTCCCATAAAAGGTAATAGGAAATGGGTGTATCTTTTATGATTGGTTCTAGCAAACAGCCAATAGGAATTTCAACCAGGCTGATTGGACAGAGGCAGCCAAAGGAGGAGCAAGGGGGCTGGGCTGAGGGAATATAAGTGCTGGCCATCAGGGCTGGAGTGGGCAGAGCTTTGGTATCCATATAGCACTGTGTCTCTCATTTATTTGTCTGACAATTAAATTATTACTTTAATTTCTCTATTGCTGCGTTGAATATTTCATTCCAGCTAAGCGTTAACCACAAGCAGGGTGCTACAGAAGATCAATTAAAAGAGGTGTGGGAAAAGGAGACAGCATGGCAGATAGTCACAGCTGGGGGGCGTATGGGAGAAACATTGAAAATGTTGTCATAAGAATAAAAGAAAATTATTATAAATTAGTTTGGAGATGGTATTTAGCATCAGTCAAATTAAATCAAATAAACAAGGAATATTCGGTGCTATGTTGGAGGGGATGCCAGGAAACCGGGAATTATGTTCACGTGTGGTGGGGATGTAAATATGTACAATTTTTCTGGCAAAGGGCATTTAAGGAGATAACAGAAATCACTGGGTTAAAGCTGACTGAAAGTCCAGACGTAGCATTATTATCAATTTACGATGGGCTGGAAGGTTCGCAGGCTAGGAAGAACTTGCTCACAAATTTATTGACAGCTACACAAATTATTATAGCTAGGAAATGCAAGGGGAAAGCAGAATATAAAATGGAAGAATGGGATAAAGAGGTGTGGGATATAGTTATGAATGATAAATTAACATGTGTCATTAAGGTAAGACGGGGAATATGCAGGAGAAATTATTTTGAGGAGATATGGAGGGTGTTTGTAGAATTTGTACTGTTAAAACGGAAAGGGGTCAAACCATCGCAAGAGGTGTTGAAATTTTGGAAGGTTGGATAGTTGCAATGGAATTATCTCGGTGGTGGGGTGCACATTTCCATTGTTATTTATTTATGATTATTACTTTGTCAAAATAAAAAAAAATGAAGAAGGCATGCTCTGCATAAGCAGTTAGTGATATTTCTGGCTGTGACAATTCCACCAGGTGTTATTTCCCCCCACATCTGCATTCCTCCTGGGATGTCCACCTCCCCAGGCTCAGCTTCCCCTGCCTTGCCAAATACCTTTGTGCTTCCTCCTATAAATACAGACAACAAACACCAGGAGGAGGAGACATCCGCCGGTGCCACATCCAATGGCCAGTGGGAGAAGAAAAGGATATGAACCTGCAAGAGAATTGCTGTTGATCAGAACGGGTTATTGATCAGAGAACTAGTCAATTGTTACAAAACGAAGACTTGGCTAGTATCTATGAACTTTGCTGCTCCACATATTCCCCTCCTTGGCCATTCTATCTTCCACCCTTCCTCTTCCCTCCCTGGTCTCTGAAGGTCCATTGATTGTCCCTTTCTAAATATTATTCTTTCCAACCATCCATATTCTGTAGTTATAGGCTGCCTTTCAGGTCGGCCCTCTCAAGCGGAAGCATGGCAACATCATAAAATTCCTATTTTATCACCTAAAACACAGCCACGCATGATAAAATAACAGTACAGTACCATAAGATTAAAAGCAATACCACCAGACAAAAAAAATAATGGTACAAAAGCAAACAAATCAGGCAGCAGTAGCACTGCTTCCATTTATTTTTGTAGGGTAAAAATAATATTCCGCACTGAGCTGAATCAGGTGGGTTATTTACAGTGCAACCCTTATTTGTTTATTTATTTGGATATTTTGCTTCCTTCTAGTGCAACTGCAGCACTCAGGGTGGCTTATAACAAATATAAAACAATGAAAGAGGAAGGAAGGAAGGAAGGAAGGAAGGAAGGAAGGAAGGAAGGAAGGCCCTTTCTTAAAAATAACAGTCTCATGAGAGGGGCGTACCTTTTTCTGAATCGTCCTTCTTTTGGTCTGTGGTTGATTTGGGATCACAGCAGGAGGGGGATTTCCTGCTCTCCTGAGCATAGGTGCTGCTGGTTGAGGTTCTATAATGCAGACTCATCTGCGAAGAGCTGGACCAGGAGGTGCTTGATGCAAGGAGCTTTGTGTGTGTTGAGGGTGTTCTTGTGATGTAGCGAGAAGAGCTGGTTGATGAAGTTGCCAGTGTTGACTTTCTAGGTGGCCTGGTTGTGGCGGCAAAACTCAGAACAGCCTGGTCAGGGGTGGAATAGGTAGGCATTGTGGAAAATGGTTCATCTGCAGAGAGAATCAAAGAGAATCCCAAGGTCAGAAGGGGTCCCCATGCGACAACATCCCTTGTATGCTCCTTGGGGCAGGCACCCTGCCTTTGTTTCCTCCAATGTTGTTCTGGCAATGCATTTCAAAGGCAGACTAGAAACAAGCAAGCTGATAAATAATAGAAGAAAAGAGGAGTTTGGAAGGACTATGAAATTATGGGTGATCTTCGAATTCTGTACATATTCTACTAACAAAATTATTCCCCCTATTCCTCGCCTGTCTAACCTCTCCCAAACTCAGCCCACCTTCCCATTTCCCCCTCCAAGAGACCCATATTGCAAAGAAAGGCCTCCTCACCCAATACCAAAATCCTGATGGAGTTGCTCTCTCTGGATGGGAACTCTCGCCCTGATACCACAATGTGGTACTTGCAGGAGTAATCGCCACCATCTTGAGGAAGAAGCAGTTGTATATGTGTGAAGGTGTTCAGAGAGGAGGGGACATTGATGAGTTGCAGTTGTCTCTTGTCCTTGAAAAACTGGATCTTTGATACATCACGGCTTTCATAAGCTGAACATCTAAGCTTTATGGACTCTTCTCTTCTGTAGCTATCCTTTTCTGGCGAAACAGTTAAGACTGGGGGACGAGGGTGTTCTGAGAAGGAAGTAGAAGGAGCACAGAGAAAGGAAGAACAATCTTTGTTAAACACCTCTGTTCCAGGAATTTGGAGCATAACCATCCTACAGTTTAATTATTTTAACAAAACAGTGGTACCTTTGTTTAAGAACTTAATTTTTTCTGGAGATCCATTCTTAACCTGAAACTGTTCTTCTTCTTTTTTTGATAAATTTTTTATTGGTTTTTCACATTTTATAAAGACATAACACACACATAAAAGACAAAGACAAAAACATGTATAATTTCAAAGATCTTACTTTCTTAACTTTGGTCCTTGACCTCCCCCCACCCCCCTTCATACATCCCAATTCCCATAATTGTGTCAGCAAGTTATTATTTTCCCTTCTTATCATGTTAGTATTACATCTTTTATAAAAAATTAAATTCTTTTCCTAAGTTGGACTCAGATTCCCTTCCATCGATTTCCCAATTTTTATGAAATATAAACATATTGACTGAACCCAAAAGACATAAGTGGTTTTTTTTGTTTTTTGTTTTAAAGTTCTGTTTCCCCCCCCCCTCCCATCCCCGGTTTCCGTCCCTTCCAACTATATGTCCAAAAATAACAGTTCTTAGCCTGGATTCCTCACATCCGAGGCCTTCAAGTCTCTTTCAGTCCCTCTCCACCGGTTTTGTTGGTAGTCCTTCATGTTGGTCTTCAGATCTCGAAGGAGTTCTGTCCCAATCAAGCCAAATTTTCTTCCCACAAGAAAACTTAAAGACAACTGCTGCAAAAGTTCCACCAATCCTTCATATTCGAAGTCAGAATGGAGGCCCCAATCATATTTCTTCTTTCTTTTAAGTTCTTGAATTCCAAGTATTCCAGGGGCCTCCTCCTTCATCTTTCACTTCTTTTGCAGATTTATAATCCATGTAATCCAAGGGTCTTCTTGTTTATAATCCACTTGTGTAGGCTTCTGGTTGGTACTTTCCATCTGTGCTCTCTCCTTTGCTTGTTTTGTCTCTTTCACTTCTTGCGATATCTCTTCCAGTTCGGCTGCAGGTTTTTTCTCATTCAATTCCTCAGTACATTCAGCAGAGCTGCTTATTCCAGAAGTCAAGGTCATAAGTTGTTTATTCATTGCAAGACTCTGCTCTTGTAAGATTCCCACAAGGTAAAATGTTCTTTCTATCTCAGCTAGTAAATTTCCATCCGCAGCCATTGTAATGTCTCAGAGTTCCCCCTAGGGGGAATCTAGTTACTTAGTAGTCTTTTCCCAACAGTCCTTTACCTCGTTTTTTGTTTCTTTGTTTCCAACCACTTAAGTTCAATTGTATCACATTTAGTCCAGAGAGGTCTTAAATAACAAGCTTTTTCACTTTAAGTTGTCCGTTTGACAGCTTTTGGCAGCTGTCAAACTCCTTTCCTTTTCAACAGGCTCGAAGACAGGGCGCTCCCGGGCGCGCGCGGGGGGGGGGGGTTGCATGCAACGAAAGAGAAACTTCTGAAAATCCACTCTTACACTCCAGCTCAAAACTTCTTTTGTCAAATCGTGAAAGTTAATGTCTTTTTAACTCACCCCAAAAGGGTAGGCTCTCCAACTTAGTTCTCCTGCTATTGCTTCAGATCGTCTGCAGGAGGGGGGGTGCGGACTTCCCTTTAACACATCCCCCGGTCGTACCAAATTCGTAGAAATATATTTTAAAGTCCGAATTCCAATCTACTCACGGGTTGCTTCTTTTTCGGGTCCGAATTTAAGGAAGAAAGTCAGCGCTCTTCAGCCATGGCACACGGCTCCGCTCCGCTGGGATAGCGGTCTACTCTCAGCACCACGCCGCTCTCCGTACCCTCTCCATAGCCTTTAAAAAGGCTCTTCGTGGGTCGGAGGGGGCGCTTAAGGTGCCCACCGAGTCACCAGGTCCGCAGGCATCCGCGCCTGCGGTTTTTAAGGGTCTCCGCGTCGCCGTCGCGGCAAGACCCGTCCCCAGCGGAGCCGATTCCCTCCGGAGCTCGGAGGGAATCCGCCATTAGCTGTTCGCGCCAACCCGGAAGTCCTAACCTGAAACTGTTCTTAACCTGAGGTACCACTTTAGCTAATGGGGCCTCCTGCTGCTGCCATGCCGCAGCCGCGCGATTTGTGTTCCCATCTTGAGGTAAAGTTCTTAACCCAATGTACTACTTCCGGGTTAGTCTGTAACCTGAAGTGTCTGTAACCTGAGGTACCACTGTAGTCCCTCCAGTAAACCTTGGGATCTGTGGCTCTGGGTGGGGTCTTGGAATCTCTAACAGAGAATTCCTGTCAAGCTTCAGGGAATCAGCTTCCTCCCCCCCCCTGGCAGAAGATAAGCAGGACAAAGGGAAAGGAGTCTTCTTACCAGTTATAAGCTTTAATGATCACAGAGAGAGAACAAACAACACATCTCTCCTGGAAATGGAGGTGCTCCCAAATAAGGATCACACCCCCTTCCGTCACTCCTATGTCTTGTAATCTGAGCTTGTACCCTCTGTGCTTTCTGTTCTGACACTTTCTGAGCTCATCTTGACCTTGGGCTGAGCAGAGGAATGCTGTCCAGAGACTGTGAATCTGTTAACCCTCTCTCTCCCAGTGTTTCTTCTTCTAGCTGTTCCCCATCCAGTATTTCCCAGCTCCTGCCTTCTGAACTATGTCCCTCTGCAAACCATGCTTCCACATTTATGTCTTCCGAGTTCAGTTTGCACGTCAGGATGCGCAGAGGAAAAACCTCTTCCTTCTCTGAGTAACTACAGCTGCCCATTCCCCACTAATGAGATGAGAGCTTCCAAGTTCAATACAGTTTGAGATTTTAAGGCACTTCTTCTTATACAGTGGTACCTTGGTTCTTGAACTTAATCCGTTCCGGAAGTCCATTTGATTCCCAAAATCATTCGAAAAGCAAGATGTGGCTTCCTGCACTCAAGTGGAAGCTGCGTCAGATTTTTGGCTTTTGAAAAACGTTTGAAAACCGGAAGATTTATTCCGGGGTTTTCGGCATTCGGGAGCCGATTTGTTTGGGAGCCAAGCCGTTCGACAACCAGGGTACCACTGTAAATCATAAACACTTGATTGTCACCTTGGAAAATAACCAGGCTGACATTTCCCATGTTCCCCACACCCTGCTAGACACGGAGACCTTTTGGATCTCCTCCATCAGCATGCAGAAGAAACTCTCTCACCTGTCACGATTACAGAGACTGGGGAGCTCATTGGGGACTGGATCATCTGTCGTGAATTCTGCACCCAGTATAGGCACCTGTATACTCCAGCAGTATTTTTATTCACAGGGAACGCTGCATAGGGGCCGCTTCCTTGATCTGGCAACACCTTGTAGTTCTGATCGTGTTGTTTCTTGTAGAAGCTGAATCCTGCCACGTTCATTTCCTCAGGAGCTGAACAGGTCAAGGTAACCCGTTCTCCTGGACTGTAAACAGGTTCCTGTGGTTGCTGAAAAAGATCAGCAGGTGGGAAGGACGCTGGGTTCCACAGGAAGCAGAGGGAGAGAAGCATCCAAAGATTTAGGGAACAACGTAAAAGGGAAAGGTTTTCTGTTTTCTCACAATTTCCTTTCTAAGACTGACACATACTGTATGTTTCCTTCCACTTCATTAAAGGATTTCTACCCCGCTTTTCATTTGCAGAAAGTAGTCTACATAATAACAAATAATTGGAGAGAATAAATCTGTGAAAAATAATAAATAATCACAACGGCTAGTATAATATTAAGGTCAGAGAAGGCCGAAGGGGTAGGTATTCAGTTCACCCCACGGTTTCTGCCCGCCTGATCTCAGCAGGGAGAGCATTCGGTAGGTAGGAATGGAAAAGGATCTCTGCAGCCCCCAACCAGATGGAGCTTTGCAGGCAATATGGTTAAGAGGAGAATCACATCCTCAGAATGCAGAGACTTGGATGGTCTATAAATGGGAGAAGTCAGGCAGTCCGTCAGATTACCTGCTCCTGAGCTGCTGAGAGCTTTATAGGCCACAATTGTCCCAGGTGTCAGGTACCCCCCTGAGCATCCTTGCTGCTGCATTCTTCACTAGCTGCTGCTTCTGAACCAATGCCGAGGGCAGAACATTAGAGCAATCCACTTTTTAGGTTACCTGTGCATGGATCATAGTGAATAGGCTGTGAAAGAGCAGGTGGACCTGGTAATATTATTACCCTTGTCACTCAGATGACTGAGCCTCCAAAACCAGGCTTGAACCCAGACTAGAAATAGTATCTTCCAATCTTCCATGATTAAACACCTTTAATAGACATTAATTCTTTTAGGACTCTCATTAATGGAGTGGAACAGCGGGTCAAGTTCAGCAAAAACATTTTCTTTTGAAATCCTTCCTAGAGAGCTGGACATCCTAATGATATCACACAACCTTCAGGGGATTAAAAAACAACACACAGTTTAAATAGCATAGATCCTCCCTGAAGAACGCAGGGAATTTAAGTTTTGCGAGAATGCAGAGAAACATCTTTGGCAATCTCTATAATCTCCATAAAATCAATATTGCCAAGATTTCTTGTGAGAAAACAGTGGCAGCCAACTGGCTTAAGTTTAGAAACAGACAGAAACCCTTTCTCCTCATTAATATAAAAAACAGTTTTATCTGTGTTTTATTGTTAACTTTACTATCTACATTGCTTAGATTTTGTTGGGAATAAGTGGTATATGATTTCTTTCCACAAGTAAAAAGAAAAAGAAAAAGGTAGCAACCCACATAAATATGCCAGATTTTCTGGATTGCCCTTAGTAAGATGAAAACAACTTATTGAGTCTTCAGTTAATGAACCAGCAGAACTTTCCTCACCCGTGATAGAAAACTCAATGCGGTTACTCTGTGCAGACAGTTGTCCTGCACTGCTTTCTTCCATGTAGGCACAAACAAATGATTTCTTTGTTTCCTGAAATTCTGCAGTGATTTCCAGGGTATTATTGAAGTCTTCTTGGAGTTTAGTCCACCCACGTTCTGCCTTCATTTCATAAAATAAGAACTTGGCTGCCAGCTGCCCTTCCGGGTGGGAGCATTTCAACGTGATCTGTTGTCCCTGGAGAAAGGACTGTCTTGGAGGGATGATGGACAGCTCTGGAGCTGGTGGAGGCAGAACTGCATTGGGGAAAGGGAAGAAGTGCAAGGGGAAAATGCCATTCAGCCCCTTCCCTCTTGTAGACCCTCATCCACAATTTTTTTTAATGAGTTGTTGGTTCAAGGTATGCTTGTTTAGTGCCAAGAATGCCTTGGACCTTCTTAGTTCTGCATTAAACAAATGCTACACACAGATTTCCACAATCTACTTCCTTGGGGTCACTATCATAATCACCTGAACAGCATTCCAATAATTCTATTCCATTAACTGGTGGAACTTTTCAGCAAAACCAATCAATTTTTGACAAACATAATTTCTTGAGAAAAGCTCACCTAAACAAGCATGTTTGAACCATGGGTTGCCAGATGTTGTTGGACTGCAATACCCATCAAGCTGCTTGGTGGATGACTGATGGGAGTTGTAGACCAATAATCTCTCTCCCCCTCAATAAGCAAGCAGATTAGTGAGAAAAGGAAATAGGACTTTGGGAGGACTACAGAATTTCTGATGATATTTGAATTTTGTACATATTCAAATTCTATTAAGAAAATTCCCCTCCTGTTCCTTTGACCAGCCAAACTCCTCAGTTTCAATCCAGCTTCCCACTTCAACTTCCAAGAGATCTGTATTGCAAAGAAAGACCTCCTCACCCAAAATCCTGATGGAGTTGCTCTCTCTGGATGCGATCTCTCGCCCGGATTCCACAGTGTGGTACCTGCAGGAGTAATCTCCATCTTCTTGAATAGCAAGGCGCAGGGTGTGTGTGACGTTGCTCAGAGAGGAGGGGGAGGAGGGCTTGACTGAATGCAGATCCTGATGGTCTCTGAAAAACTGGGTCCTTGATACATGACGGGTTTCGGAAGATGAGCACTTGAGTTCCACAGATTCCCCTCTTGTATAGACATCCTTCTTCGGCGAAACAGAGAAAACTGGAGCACGAGGAAGGTCTGAAAGGGAAGTTGAAGTTGTCTTTGTTTGTGATATATGTTTATAAAAATTTGTGAAGCCCTAATAAAAATTTATATAAAAAAGAAAGAAAGGGAAGTTGAAGGAGCAGAGAGAAAGGAAGATAAGTTTTTGTGGCTAGCTTGTTAAGCACTTCTGTCTCCCTGGAATTCAGAGCATAGCAATGCTACAGGCTTACATGGAGTAAGACTAGTTCCTATTCTCAGCTAACAGTTGGGATTTGTGTTCTGGATGGGGTCTAGGAATTTTTGATAGAGAATTCACTATATATAAGATTAGGGCTACAATCTGAGACTGTGCGACTTCCAGACCAATCCCTCCAGCACCTCTCCTTAATATACAGCTATATTAGAAACATAAACCAATGTTATAACACCTGTGCTCTCTCGCCTCCCCTAAGGAACCAGGAGGATGTCGACTTTGTGACTGTATTCAGGGACCTTGCTTTGTGTTCCTTGCACCTGGCAAAAACAACAGAATGGCTTGGGCAGAATCACCCAGATGGTTTAGACTTTGTGTGTATCATTCATTCACAAAGAGAATGTTCCTCACCAGCGATCGACAGCACCAGCTTGGTGAAGACAAGAATATTCCTCAAGCGCTGTTTCCCGCCATGTAAGCAAAGCCTTACACAGTTCTTCAACACTGGGTCACCAGATGTTGTTGAACTACAGCTGCCATCAAGCAGGCAGGGGCAGTGGCGTAGCGTGGGTTGTCAGCACCCGGGACAAGGCAAGTAATTTGCGTCCTCTAACCCGTGGATTTGTGCCCCCTAACACATGGATTTGCGCCCCCTAACCCTAACCCCCAGATGTTGCGCCCGGTGCGGCCGGCCCCCCTTGCACCCCCCACGCTACACCACTGGGCAGGGGAAGATGGGAGTTGTAGAGCAGCAACAGAATCTGTGCCCCCCAAGACTGAAGAACTGCTTAAAATAACCCTGCCCCTTTGCTACATCACATTACAGCTCATTTTCACGACAGACTTGAATCTTCAGTATTGTACTCTGTGGGCTTCCCCTAGCAACTATGATGGTGGCAGTTTTGTGACTATGCTGAGAGATCTTGGCCAGAGCTCCTTTGTTCTCTCTCACAGTTACAACTACCAAAATGGCTTGGGCGGAGTAGTAGCTATGATCCCCAAGCTGGCTTAGCTTTCGTGCATGCAATTCTGTCACAAAGAGTACGTTTCTCACCAGTGATGGACAGCACAACCTCGTTACTCAGCGAAGACAGGGAGAGTCCTCCTGAGCTCTTTCCCCCCAGGTAAGCACAGAGAAATGTTTTGTTTGTTTCCAGGTATTCTGTGGAAACCTCCATGATATTTTCCGCCTGTCGTCCATACATGACTGGTTCACCTCCTCTCTTTTCATAGAAATAGAACCCCGTTGCCCTCTGTCCTTCTGGCAGGGAGCATATCAATGAAGCCAGTTCTCCTCGAGCAAAAGTGTTGTGTGGAGGTGAAAGAGACAGCCAAAGGCCTGATGGACGTGCAGTCACAGTATCTGTGGAAATAGAGGGAGATACAATAAAAATACAGTTTGGCCAGTCCCTTAGGATCTCCCCATTGCATTAGAAGATTCATGAATCCCTATAACCTTCCACGATACTTCAATTGCTGCTTCGGATTGACAGTCCCAACCCATCCCATTCCACCCTTTATTCTAATGCCTCTTAAACTCAAAATCAGATTTTGAAAATCTCTCTCCTCTCTTCTCCCCTCCAAAAAACCCCATTTGGACCTGGAAATCCCAGACCTGTGCTTAGAAAGCAGAGCATGAAGGGAAGTGTGGGGGATCCCTTTAACTCACCATTCACACCCTTCAGGTCTGGGACTTCAAGATAAGGGACAAGATACAGAACAAATAGCCACAACAATATATCCACATCTAAATTTTGTGATGTGTTCACACTGACAGTACAGTGGTACCTCGGGTTATATATGCTTCAGGTTACATACGCTTCAGGTTACAGACCCCGCTAACCCAGAAATAGTGCTTCAGGTTAAGAACTTTGCTTCAGGATGAGAAAAGAAATCGTGCTCCGGCAGCGTGGCGGCAGCAGGAGGCCCCATTAGCTAGAGTGGTGCTTCAGGTTAAGAACAGTTTCAGGTTAAGTACAGACCTCCGGAACGAATTAAGTACTTAACCTGAGGTACCACTGAGTACTTGAAGTTACATTAATTGGATTACCTGCAAGGGCCGTCATCCAGGAAAGAGCAAAAAATGAGGCTGAAAGAGAACAGAGGAGAAAAATGTGATGCTTAGAAATATATATATATATATATAACGTTTTTGGCATCATTTCAAGTTTCATAATCTGGACTCCTAAATAGCCTCATACACATTTTTTCTCTCCCAAAGCAATATCCCTTAATCTGATGCATTTCTGGGGGTTATGTTCACAAATATATGGATTTATAAGCACACTTTACCCCCAGAATATTCTTTATTTTAAAATAATAAAAGTATCGACAACAACAGCAGTAATGATGATGTAAAAAGAACTGTACAAACTGCTTTGATCCATGGTCATGGTGGAAATGAAAACCCCCATAAAAATTGTGAACCATGCAAGGGTTAAGATGTGTCAATCAGTCCTTCACAGATTGTGAACAAGCTACCAGCAACAGGTTTTTATTAGATTTTATTTTGGTATTTTTGCAGGAAAGGTAAAGGTTAAAAACAGCCAACTTTCCCATGCCAGTGACATTGTGTGGATGCTGTGAAAGATTTGCCTGAGACATGCTCATCCCTCCCTAAAGACCCACAGAGGCAGAAGATTTGAGTAAACACAGACAGTGGAAACTGGGAAGGGAAGTGTAGATAGGTGGCTCCAGAAGAAGGAAAAGTGTGGGGTTGGAGGGGAGAAGAAAAGAGTCTTACCCAGGAGGACAAAGAGACGGCTAATTTGCTCCATGCTTCAAAGATGGGGTTTAGAAGAAGCAGCTTCAGCAGCAACACTGAGCTGATGCATCTGCAACAGTAATCTTCTTTCCAAACACACTGAGAAGAAACACAGTGGCGCTGCTGAGTATTCTGGGTGCGCCACTGGTGTCAAACGGGGCTGACCACCAGGGTGGCCTCAAGAAGAGTTCCCAGCATGCCTTGCAGCACTGAGCTGCTCTGCAGAAGCTGTCATGGCCACTCTCAAATGCAGATGTGGAAGCTGAGAGAAATTGGGTAACTGATAAAATGCTGAGCATGTTAGCACCTACCATAGGGAACATAGGGAAGCTGGGGCTTTTTAAAGTCAATGGGGGATGACAAAAGATCTTTGAAAAACACAAACACTCATTTACAGTTATCAAGCACAATATACACAGCGTCACACCGGATGGAGGCGCAGCTATTTCGCACAGGATGAAACAGTCCTCATGCTGGCTTGTGGTCCTCGCTTTCTCTTTTGTGCTTATTTTTGGAAACTGGTTTTTTTGGGGCAGCTCTGTGCAGTGACGTGGAGGAGAAGCAGAGGAAGGGCTTGAAAAAAGTGTCCTTGAAGCCAATGCCTTTTACACGGGAAAAGAGGCAAGGTTGGCAATCTTTCTCCACTTCCTAATTTCACTTCTCATTTCATTCCTCTCTTCCCATTAACCATGGCTTGCATGTCCCCGACTGAGAAATCTCGGACAATCTGCCTCAAATTATCCCCTTCCCCTCTCACAGAGTCACAAACCTGAGGAAACCCTTAGCAAATTACAGCGCCCTGAATTCTTGGAAGGAAGGAATGTTCTTCAGATGTGATTTATAAGTTATTCCAGACTAAGTTCCTGGAATAAGAAAGCTTCAAACATTTGCCTCTGACAATGTGATTTTTTATCTATATATATATATATACACAAGTCTGTAAGCAAGTCCTCCACCCTCTTCACACCCCCAAATGTCAGCTTATTTGATGCAAAGCATGTTGTAAATGCTTGTGGTCTGGCCTGTGGCCAACAGCTCTTGACCACCGTCACATGTCTTGTCTTATTCATAGCCTTTCTCCCACTTCCTCTGGCTCTGGGGCTGTGAAAAGTAGATTTTATACATGCACCTCTGCTACACCCAGTCACCGAATGCTCAGCCTGTTTAGTGTGGCCCATAGAATCCAAATTTCTAGAATTTTCCACCCCAGTAGGGCAGAAGGTTCACGGGGCATGAAGGACTTGCTCACAAATTTACTGAGAAAATTATTCTAGCTAGGAAGTGGAAGGGGCAAGCAGGATATAAAATGGAAGAACGGTATAAAGAGGTGTGGACTATAGCTATGAATGATAAATTAACATGTGCTATTAAGGTAAGACAGGGAATATAAGAAATGATTTTGAGGCGGTATGGAGGGTGTTTGTAGAATTTGTATTGTTTAAATGGAAAGGGGTCAAACTATCGCAAGAAGTGTTGAATTTTTGGGAGGTTGGATAGTTACAGTGGAATGATCTCGGTGGTGGGGTTGCACATTTTTATTCTGATTTATTTATGATTATTACTTTGTCAAAAGAAGAATAAGAAAAGAATTCTAGAACTTGAGAGTTGGAAGGGACTCTGAGTCCAGCCCCCTGCAATATAGGACTTTTAACAAAAGGATCCATGACAGACACCCATCCAACCTCTGCTGAAAAACCTCAAGAATGGAAAGCAAAATACAAAAGAGATCTTTAAAGACTCTCTCAAGGCAAACATTTTTAAAATGTAGTATAAACACTGACAACTGGGAAACACTGGCCTGCGAGGGCTCCAGTTGGAGAACAGCCTTGACCAAAGGTGTCCTGGGCTTTGAAGACACTCGAACTCAGGACACAAAGGAGAAACGCGCTAAGAGGAAGGCACGCTTGGCAAATCCACACCATGATCAACTCCCGCCTGGAGACCTATGTCCCCACTGTGGAAGGACGTGTGGGTCCAGAATTGGCCTCCACAGTCACTTACGGACTCATTGTTAAGATCATGTTCATGGGAGACAATCTTACTATGAGGGATCAGCAAAGAAGAAGAGGATGACCCTCTGTCCTGGATGCTTTAGTTGAGATTCCAGCATTGCAGGGCCTTCCAACGCTACAGTTTTCTGGTTATATGAGATTGTACAGAAAATGGACAAAAAGAACGTATTCCTGTACGCAACAGCAGCGGCTAGAATAGTAGGGGCAAACAAAATTGGAAATCAGAAAAAAATACCTGAATTACTAGAATGGTGAGCTAAAAATTGTGAATTTGCGGAGATGGCAAAACTAGAGGCTGCTCTAATCAAAAAACTTACAAAGAATGGGAATGCATACAGGGATATATTGGTTTGGTTTCAGAGCTTAAATTTAACATGCAAGAGCCTGAAGGACGCAAGGATACAAGAGAACATTACAATACAAGCTGGAAAACGAATTTAATAGCTGTTAACACAACAGTATGCAGAGAAGACCGCACATGGGTGAAGGGAAGTAACGGGTATAGAGGGAGGAAAGTATAAGGCAATAATTGGAAAACTGTAGAGGACAAATACGCGATTTAGGAGGTCAAGAACAAGGAATTAAAAGAAGATTTAAGTCAATGAATAGTAAAATAAGGAAATTTGAGAAGAATTTAGTACAAATGAAAACATGAGAGTCGTGTTATTGCTTCGGTCTGGGTTTCTTTTGGTTGTAAAGTTTTCTGTTGTAAAGGTTTATTTTGGTTGTAAAGTCCTTTGTTGTAAAGACTGTACATTAAACAAATTACTAAACAAACAAGCAAGCAAAAAAGAAGAAGAGATTGTACAGAAAATTAAACTCTGCTGAGCGTATTTCAGGGGCTCCTTAGGCCAATGAATTGGGAAACTGAGGGGAAAGAGAGGCAAATGTGACTTCTTCCACGCTGAGGGAGAAGACCAGGAAAACCGGAAGAAGCCCCCGAATCTTCTGTTTGAGGCAGGAGGGGAACCCCAAGCCATCCTCTGGCCAGGGACTCCCCTAAAACCCCTCATGGGCGCCTGAGGGAATTACAGGAATTAATGGATTTCAGATTGTGGCTGCTTAGGAGGCCTCCGGATATGAGGACCAACCCTTCTTTTTCCAGACTGCTTCCTTCCACCCACACAATCAAGAGCCTATAAATTTTATGAAATAAATCAGTTGCCCCTGGGAAGAGGACAAGAAAGAACTTTTTGAATCCCCACGAAAGAAAGAAAAGGCTCATGAGGGAGCAAGCGATGGCCGCCTTCCCTGCCTTGCCAAGGCTCCCCTGAGGAGAGAGGGGGAGGGGCGGCTCTTCCAGCACTTTCTAGGGCCTCAACCTCGGCCCTCCAGATGTCTCGAGACTACAATTCCCATCATCCCTGACCACTGCTCCTGCTAGCTAGGGATCATGGGAGTTGTAGGCCTAAAACATCTGGAGGGCCACAGAGGCTGAGGAAGCCTGTTCTAGGGGGAGGAAAAAGGCGGGAAAAGGCCTCAGGCTTCTGCTCAGTTTCTTCATATCCCGGCCTGTTCTGAGGAGAAAAAGGGTCCCCTTTCTGAGGAAAGTGTCTCATTTCGGAGGAGAAAAAGCATCTCCTCAGGAACAACCCATTTATTTTATTCATTTATATCTATACTCCTCTTGTTTGAAAAAAAAGAAGATGCCTCAAAGCAGTTTACAAAGGAGAAAGCAGTAAAACTGAGAAAGATTCGCAGGTGTACTTTGAAACATACAAAAGTTGGAATGCTCAAATAGATTAAGATTTCCTCAGCTTTCCGTCATTGCGTTCCTTAGGTTTACTCTTACTCCATTGTTTTGTTTTTGTTTTTTTAAAAATAATATTTATTGATAGTTTCAGAATAATAGAAAAAAGAGAAAAAATAAAAAACACTAAAATACACTACATAAAGAAGAAGAAAAACACACAAAACTGCTCAGTTTCTTCATATCCCGGCCTGTTCTGAGGAGAAAAAGGGTCCCCTTTCTGAGGAAAGTGTCTCATTTCGGAGGAGAAAAAGCATCTCCTCAGGAACAACCCATTTATTTTATTCATTTATATCTATACTCCTCTTGTTTGCAAAAAAAGAAGAAGCCTCAAAGCAGTTTACAAAGGAGAAAGCAGTAAAACTGAGAAAGATTCGCAGGTGTACTTTGAAACATACAAAAGCTAGAATGCTGAAATAGATTAAGATTTCCTCAGCTTTCCGTCACGGCGCTCCTTAGGTTTACTCTTATTCCATTGTTTTGAGGATGGGTTATAATAATGGACAGAAGCCATAACATAAATTGGTAATTGTGCAGGCGATGGGCAGTGAGAAGGGATGAGTGAATTTTGAAACCAAAGTTGGAAAAGTTATTGTACTGAGAGCAGCGAAGGAGGGAGGAAAAAAAAGGAACGTCTGAGGGGTGGGAAGTCAGCTTTTAAATCAGTATTAAATTATTATTATTATTATTATTATTATTATTATTATTATTATTATTTGTGCCACGCCCACCTGACTAGGTTTCCCCAGCCACTCTGGGCAGCTTCCAGCATATATAAAAACACAGTAAAGTTTTAAACCTTAAAAAGCTTCCCTATACAGGGCTGCTTTCAGATGTTTTCCAAATGTTATATAATTGCTCATCTCCTTAACATCTGATGGAAGGGTTCACAGGGAATGAAGGACTTGCTCACAAATTTTAATGACAGCTGCACAAAGTATTATAGCTAGGAAGTGCAAGGGGCAAGCAGAATATAAAATGGAAGAATGGGATAAAGAGGAGTGGGATATAGCTATGAATGATAAATTAACATGTGCTATTAAGGTAAGGCAGGGAATATGCAGGAGAAATGATTTTGAGGAGATATGGAAGGTGTTTGCGGAATTTGTACTGCTTAAACGGAAAGGGGTCAAAGCATCACAAGAGGTGTTGAAATTTTGGGAGTCTGGATAGTTGCAATGGAATGATCTTGGTGGTGGGGTGCACATTTTTATTCTGATTTATTTATGATTATTACTTTGCCCCCAAAAAGAAAAGAATTTTAGAACTGAGTCCAGCCCCCGGAAATACAGGAATCTTAGCTAAAGCATCCATGACAGACGGCCATCCAACCTCTACTTAAAAACTGTTGTGTATTGAGTTAAAGGATTTTATATCTGTATTATTATTGTCTGTATTTGCATTAGGGTAAAGTAACTGCCTTTTGGTTCCAGAGGGTACAGCTACTATTGGTTCATTTAAGCTGCTGTATTTGGATCCTCTGTCTTATTGGTTTCCTCCAAAAGGCAGGACTGTGATTGCCTGATATTGTTCCCTCCAAAATGTATCCTTTCTAGCTAGTTCCCTGTCCTTATAAATGTAGCTTTCCCCTCCTCAGTCTTGAGTCTTGTTTGCTTTAATAAAGAAGTGTTACTAGAGAACTGTCTCCAGCATATTATGTCAAGAGAGCTGAAATCAAACCCCATGTCACAACAAAAACCACCAGTGAAGGAGAATCCACCACCGCCCAAGGGTGTCCATTCTACTGTCAAACAGCTCTTACCCTCAAAAAGTTATTCCTGATGTTGAGTCAGAATCTCCTTTCTTGTAACTTGAAGCAGTTGCTTTGGGTCCTACCCTCCAGAGCAGGAGAAAACAAGCTTGCTCCATCTCCCAGCACTTTAGATATTTGAAGATCATCTCCCTTCTCAGTCTCCTCTTTTCCAGCCTAAACATACCCAATTCCCTCAAAATGATTTCTCCTAAGCCTTGGTTCCCAGACCCTTGATCATCTTGGTTGCCCTCCTTTGCCCACTTTCCAGCTTCTTGATATCCTTCTTAAATTGTGGTGCCCAGAACTGGACACAATACTTCAGGTGGAGTTTGACCCGGGCAGAAGAGGGTGATACTATGAGCTCCCTTGATATGGACACTGTACTTCTGTTGATGCAGCCTAGAATAGCATTGAGGGATGTGGGTGGCGCTGTGAGTTAAACCACAGAGCCTAGGACGTGCTGATCAGAAGGTCGGCGGTTCGAATCCCTGCGACGGGGTGAGCTCCCGTTGCTCGGTCCCTGCTTCTGCCAACCTAGCAGTTTGAAAGAACGTCAAAGTGCAAGTAGATAAATAGGTACCACTTCCGTGCGCTGCTCTGGTTCGCCAGAAGTGGCTTAGTCATGCTGCCCACATGACCCGGAAGCTGTATGCCGGCTCCCTCGGCCAATAAAGCGAGATGAGCGCCGCAACCCCAGAGTTGGTCACGACTGGACCTAATGGTCAGGGGTCCCTTTACCTTTTTTTTAGAATAGCATTAGCTTTTCTTCTTTTTCTTTTTCTGCCGTATGAGCCCGTTAACTCATGTTATGCCTGTGGTCTACTAAGACCCCTAGATCCTTTTCACATGTACCCCCGGCAAGCCAGATTCCCCCAGCTTATACAGTGGTACCTCGGGTTACATACGTTTCAGGTTACATACACTTCAGGTTAGACTCCGCTAACCCAGAAATAGTGCTTCAGGTTAAGAATTTGCTTCAGGATGAGAACAGAAATCGTGCTCCGGCGGTGCGGCAGCAGCAGGAGGCCCCACTAGCTAAAGTGGTGCTTCAGGTTAAGAACAGTTTCAGGTTAAGAACGGACCTCCGGAACGAATTAAGTACGGTACTTAACCCGAGGTACCACTGTACTGATGCAGCTGCCCAAGTCAGAACTTGACATTTGTCCTTATTCAAATTCTAGCAGAGCACACAGCCACACCCACAACCAAACTCACAAATAAGGCTCTAAACAGCTCAGAGAAGCAACCAGCCTTAATCCAAAAGACACAGGCTCACTCTCTTCAGTCTCCTCCGCCAATCCCTCGCAAATGCCCTTGTTTAAAAGTCCTCCATGCTGCTTAGGTTTCTGACTAGCTGATGCTTCAGACACCAGAAGGATCTATTGGAGACGCTTTTGCTTTCACCTGCTGGTTGGCTGAGGTATTGAGAGTCTATTTTAAATTTGTCGCTGCTGCCACCTGTTGCAGAGTTTATGTTGCAACACTCTCACAATTTGGCATCTATGTTGGAACAGGCAATCTCTCAGATTGTATCCTTGGATTAACCTTGAGCAAGGCCAGAGGACATAAGCTTCCAATGGCACATCTAGCTATTGCAATTCCTTTTCTAATAAAATAATAATAATAATAATAATAATAATAATAATAATAATAATAATAATAATTTTATTATTTATATCCCGCCCATCTGGGCAGTTTACAGCATATCTAAAAACATCGTCTTTAAAACTTTCCTAAACAGGGCTGCCTTCAGATGTCCTCCAAAAGTCAGATAGGTGTTTATTTCCTTGACATCTGAAGGGAGGGCATTCCACAGGGAGGGTGCCACTACCAAGAAGGCCCTCTGTCCTCTACCTAGAACAAGGCTGGGGGAACCTGTAGCCTTCCAGTTGTTGTTGGACCAAAATGTATCTGTCCAAGCCACCATGGTCAATGGTCAGGGGATGATTGGGTGGGCTGTACTTGGATATGTCAGTAGATTAAAATGAGAATGGAAAAGGCCCAATTGCCTTCTAAATCCGGCCTGCGGACGGTCCGGAATTCTGTGTGTTTTTACATGAGTAGAATGTGTGCTTTTATTTAAAATGCATCTCTGGGTTATTTGTGGGGCATAGGAATTCGTTCATAATTTTTCCTTCAACATATAGTCTGGCCCCTCACAAGGTCTGAGGGACAGTGGACCGGCCCCCTGCTGAAAGAGTGTGCTGACCCCTGCTCTTGAGGAAAGTGCTGCAGAAAGTGAGCCAAGCCGTATGCTGGAATAGGCAGGGGAAGGCATAACACTGCCCTCTTCCCTGACCCCTTTCACCCCATCTCCCTGGTCGTAAATCCCCATCTGAATATTTTAATCTCCCCGATGGCTCATTCGTCCTCAGAATCTCTGTATCGTTCTGCTCTCTTCTTGCCCTGAAGGGGAATGTTGTTGTAGAGACCTTCCTCCTGGTCTTCGGCCAGTTTGGCTCCACTCTCCATCCATGATTGCGATATAGGGGGCTGAGGCAGAGCAGGGGGTGGCAAGGCAGTAAAAGGCGTCTGAGTCCTGAAAAGGAGAAGGAAATTGAGGGACATGTTCAAAGAATGATGATCCCCCCCAAGGCTTTGGGGAGCAAATTGAAGGTTCGCATCATCCAGTTTTGACAGCAACCAGCTGGACACTCCTGGGCAACTCACAAACAGGCCACCATCCTCTTTTCCTTATCTCCAGTGCACAGCAATTCAGAGGTAGACTGCTTCTGCACAATGAAGATCTACTTAGCTGTCATGACTAAAATGTTTTGGCAGAATATTCTTCACGAATGTACCTCTTTTCAAAAGGCATCTAAACCACATCCTGTAGCAGCCAATTCCATAGCTCAGTTTCTATTTCTTTAAATAGAAATTGGGGGGGGGGAGGCAGTTATTGTATTGTCAAAGGTTTCATGGAGGAAGTGATGGTTTCAATATGAAAGACAGGAAGAATCTCCCAATCCCAGCCATGAATGGAGGGGGAAATAACCTCGCTAAACTATTTTATTTTATTTTTAAATGTTTCCACAGTTTCCGTCCCAGTTCTTACACAGAGAATACACACAGCAGCTCACGGCAAAGGTGAACGGCCAAGTAACTCAAGGAATCCCCCTCTTGTGAGAAGTCCAAACAGCCATCAAAGCATCTGTCTGAGGACAGAACCATGTAGCAGGAGCTGCCTGCCCTCCTGGGTCCAGAATAGACATTAGAATCATAGAATCAAAGAATTAAAGGGAACCCCCAAGGGTCATCTAGCCCAGCCTCCGGCAACCTGGAATCCTGCTCTGCTCCCTTCGCCACTTCTGCCCCCAACTTTCCCTGTCCACTGGCTCTGTCCCTGTCCCAGCCACCCCATCCCTTACAGACATCTTTCCTTCTCTCCAATATGCCAGTCATTTCCCCCTCCTGAATCAGGTAGGTAGCGGTGTTGGTCTGACGCAGTAGAAATATATATATATATATTTAAAAATTGTCCAGTAGCACCTTGGAGACCAACTAAGTTTGTTCTTGGTATGAGCTTTCGTGAGCATGCACACTTCTTCAGATACACTGAAACAGAAGTCACCAGACCCTTATATGTAGTGAGACAGGGAGGGGTATTACTCAGAAGGGTGGTGGGAATGAGTGATTGGCTGATAGTGGTAAACAGTCAGTTTACCACACCTATCAGCCAATCACCAATTCCCACCACCCTTCTAAGTAATATCCCTCCCCACCCTCTTACTATATATAAAGGTTTGGTGACTTCTGTTTCAGTGTATCTGAAGAAGTGTGCATGCACACGAAAGCTCATACCAAGAACAAACTTAGTTGGTCTCTAAGGTGCTACTGGACAATTTTTAAAAAAAAGTTTTTAAAATGTATTTTCCCCTCCTTATCTGTCACTTGTCCTATCAGTCCTTCTTCCTGGATAGCTCAGTTGGCTAGAGCGTGGCGCTGATTATGCCAAAGTTGCAGGTTTGATCCCCAAAAGGGGCAGCTGCATTTCCCTGCATTGCAGGGGGGTTTGACTAGATGATCCACTGGGTCCCTTCCAATTCTACAATTCTATGATTCTTCCTGTGGGGTCTCTTTGCTCCTTTTTCTGCCTGGGACACCCCCCGCTGCCTGTTCCTCCAGTCACCTTTCATCCTTTTATCTCCCAGCCAACAGGACGTTGTCCCTCTCTTGACTGATAAGTCTCTCCTGCATTTCCAGGTTGCCAGGCTCTGGGTTCAAGTTTTCCTCCCCTCTGGAAACTCCTTGCATAGTTTGTGGGTGCTCTTCGCCTCCAACTATGTTCAAAACTTTAAGAACTGAACTGCTGCCTGAGCTGGCTCTTTCGCTCCTCCCTTCTTGTTTGCCACCACCATTGTTATTTTGGTTGGCCAGTCTAGGAACACTTTTTGGAAGAAATGCTTTAAATAAATAAGAAATTATGAAGACACACATCACATCAGTATTATACCAGCATTAGTTGCCGTTACCTCTGAGGCTTCCTAGTGGCGCTGAACATTTCAAGGTACTCAGAATTTGCCTCTTCCCTGTTTTCCTGTTCGGATTTCAACGCTTCCAAAATGGAAATGGAGAGAGAAAAGAGAAGAAAGATGGTGAGACAGGGCTGGTCCTGAAAATAAACCTCTTGTGGCTGGGAGTTCCACAGGACAGACACAGGCAAGGCTCCCTCCCACACCCTAACCACATCCAATATGAAGGAAGACAAAATAAATGCTTGGTTTTAACCAACACTGCTTCCATGACCACCACTCTCGTGACGCAGAGAAGAGCACCAACCCCTAATAGGAAATGACAGGAGAGGGCCACAGTTCTCAGCATCACCTACCTCTATTCCTTCTCGTGCAGTAAAAAGCAAGAGGGACCATCAGGATCGCCAGTGGAATTGCCAGACATGCATATAGCAGGGGTGGAGAAGAGGAATTTGGTGCCCAAACTGCAGAAAGGGAAGAAGGGGATTCAGCTGTTAGTATGAATAATTGGGGGGGGGGGACTCCATTGTAGCCATTGCTGTTGAAGACACAATAACAGTAATTCACTGAAGTTAAAAACACAGTGATCATACAAGCTAATATCACCATCTGTTTATAATGCCTGTTTTGATATAAAATAGGATTTGTTTTGCAAATTAAAGTGCATGTGAAGACAGGCTCCAAATAGTGGGTCCGACAGTCAAGAAGGCGGTTTCTGCATATTATTATTATTATTATTATTATTAGTAGTAGTAGTAGTAGTAGTAGTATTGAAATTATATGCCACCCTATACCCAGAGGTCTGAGGGTGGTTCACAGAAAAGATCACAACATACATAATCAGAATTAACACCCCCCCCCCCCCAGAAAAGAGCTACATCTTAAAGGGTATGGGATGTCAAACAGATCAACCAAAGGTCTGGTTAAAAAGGAACGTTTTTGCCTGGTGCCAAAAGGTGTATAATGAAGGCACCAGGCGAACTTACCTGGGGAGAGCATTCCACAGATGGGAACCACTGCGCATGCTGTAGAGAGAAGTGAGGGGAAGGTGGGGCTTGGGAAGGGGACTCCGACCCTCAACCTTCATTGCCTTGCGGGATATCTTGGGGAGAAGAAAAGGCTCAAGAGGAAACCCTAAAAAGTCCCTAAGGCGGTTGGACGGGGCCTTGTACTCCTTCTGGCAACTCCTGCAGCCAAGCTGGTGCCAAACGTCTTGCTTTGCTTTCCTTTGGACCCCATCAGCTGTGGGAATGTTCAGGTGGCAGGAGAGGATATATTGTTTATTAATATCCTTCCTAACTTATGCTAGCAAGTTCCTTTACTTAGCAGAGTTACATTCCCCCTTTTTACATGCACAGCAGATAGCTGGTTGCAGGCTCGTGCGAGCCTCTCGCTATTATACAATTCGTTCTGTCTTCGGATTGAATTATACGTTCCTGGTAAATTCCCTTGAATCCCTCTTAAAAGAATAAAGACGCCACAATCTTCTTCAAAGTCAATAAAAGAAGTTTACTCACATCAGTTCACAGCTGGATTCCTGAAGGCAGACTTAGTTACAAATATGTACATGTGGAATCTACCCCATAAGGAGGAATAATCCCAGTGCTTCTGCTAGCAGAGCAGTCTTAGCTACAAGCTGGTCAAAAGAGGAAGGAAGTCCAAAAAGGGAAAGGTTGCTGCGTGACTTGTCCTTTTGTTACCTGGACAGGTTAGGTCACACCCACCTTCTATCACATGTGAAAGGAAGGATGCTCCAGCCACAAGGAACAGGAAGTTTCGACTGGCTGGAGCAAACATCCCCTCGCATGTCTTCTCTAGCATTTCAATGAATGTTGTACTTGACTACCTTTCATGGATCACATCCCACAAAGGCTATGGGGGGCTTTGAACTCAAACATCAAAGGGGGGAGGGTCCCAAAGCTAAAGCAGACCCTAACCCCCAACTATTGCCACCAGTTGGAAACCACTCACCTGTGAGGTACACTTTCTGACTCCACGGAGAGACGATCCACCCCTTGCTCGTTTTTTCCTCATACCTGCAGGCAAATTCCCCGGTGTGGTTGAGCTTAGCCTTCAGGATGTTGACAGACACACCTGCGGAGGCACCCCCATGTTCTCTGGAGAACCGCAGGGACCCACCGCTGTCGGAGATCATCTCAACACCATCCCTGAAGAAATGGAATCTTTTCTCCACGCCGCCCCCTTTGGCCAAGCAAGTGAGGAGCAAGGGGTCTCCTTCGTTCACCACTCTGGACGGAGGGTCCGTTTTCAGTACTGGAGGAGGAAGAGGATCTGGAGGAGCCAGCCACAAAGGAGAGGGGGTTAGGAGGGACCACAAGATGAGGAAAAGCTGTGGCTCAGTGGCAGATCATCTATCTGCTTGTCCTAGATTCAATCCCTCGCATTTCCAGGTAGGGCTGGGAATTCCCCTCAGCCAGCACCATGTGGGATGAGTTCCCATATGGGACGAACTCAAACCCTCATCTGTAACTCTTAAGCTAAATCCTGCCTTCAGGGACCCAATTGTGAACTGAATGTGAGTAAACTTCTCGTTGCTTTAAAAAGAAGACTGTTGTGTTTTTATTCTATTAGGAGGGAATCCAAGGGGTCTTACCAGGAATAATAGAACTTAAGAGATTCTAACGAATCTGCAAGTCGCTTCCTGTTCTGTAAAGAGGGGGATGCACTCTGCTATATGAATAAACTAACCAGCATGAGTTAGGAAGGATAATATTTAATCAAAAAAATCCTTTCCTGCTACCCACAACATTCCCACATGATTCAGTATAAGGGAACTTCCTGTCTTCCTGAATCAAAATGATTGAGGCCAAGGTCCACATAGATGGACTGGGGCAGTCCAGTATTTTGCCCAAGTTGAGGGACAGAGTTTGTGGGTTTGGGGCCAGTACGAATCATTATTGCATGGAATGATGGGGGCTGAACTGGAGGAGATGGGGAACATGGAAGTACTGACACGAAAGCTTCCAGGAAGATGTAGAGAAGCCTCACCCCTCCGCTGATGCAACGGAAAGGTCTTACAGTAGGAAGGCTGAGAACATCACACCTCGGGAGTAGGAAATGAGAAGGGACCTCTTTCACAGGTCATGAACTGTTGTGTCCTTACATCCCTCTAAAAGAGTGTTTCTCAACCTGTGGATCCCCAGGTATAGTTGGACTACAACTCCCATCATTCCTAGCCAGCATGACCAGTGGTCAGGGATGATGGGAGTTGTAGTCCAACAACATCTGGGGCCCCACAGGTTGAGATCCACTGCTCTAAAACATCTCCCTGAATTCCTACTCATGAGTAATTTTTTAACTTCCCTTCCTCTCCCTTTGTTATTTCTCTCACACCCATGGGGGCAGGGACATGTTTTACCAATATTATATATTTGATGTTAGCCGCCCTGAGCCTGACTTCGGCTAGGAAGGGCAGGATATAAATAAAAGTTTATTCTTCTTCTTCTTCTTCTTCTTCTTCTTCTTCTTCTTCTTCTTCTTATTATTACATATACTGATGGTGTTGCAGAAACAAAACACTGAAGAAAAGAGGGGTGTTTTCTTCATATAAAAAGATCGAATGGGAAAGATGTACCCCAAAAAAGGAGGCCTCACCCATCACTGCAATATGGATGGAGTTGCTTCCCTGCGATTGCTCTCTCGATTGTATAACACTGTAGGTACAGGAATACTCGCTGCTGTCTTGGGGAGACAGGCGCAGGGCATGTGTGAACGCCCCCCCAGAGGGCGGAGGCTTCTGGAAATACAGTATCCATTGGTGACTGAAAAAGGTGACTCCGGATATGTTACGGTGGTCAGGAGCGGCGCACGTGAAGTTTATCAGTTCGCCAGTTCTGTAGATGTCTTGTTTGGGGGACACAGAGAATCTGGGGGGAGGAGGGTAGCCTGAGAACAAAGGGGAGGAACACAGAGAAAGTTGGAGGAATGGATCAGGAAATACACAAAGGAAACTGTCAGGCCTAAGGATAGACGGATTTGTCAGATTCAGTTTTACTTTCTTTCTCATTATTCTAGTTTTCTACATTTCTACAGGAATTCACAGTGCGGTTTTTAAGAAACGTCATGAAAATCCATCAGCATTTATGTATGCCACTACTGGAGCCCGTGTTTTGTTAGCCCCAAAATGGAAAACGAGCGAGGTCCCAACCAAAGAAAAATGGTAACTTCGGTTGACAGAATACAGTGGTACCTTGGTTCTCAAACACCTTGGTACTCAAACAACTTGGAACCCAAGCACTGCAAACCTGGAAGTAAGTGTTCCGGTTTGCGAACTTTTCTCGGAAGCCAAACGTGCTCCGTTTTGAGTGTTACGCTGAGGTCTGTCTGTTTTTGCTATTTCTTTTGCCTTTTTTGTTTTTGTGGCTCTTTTTGTTTTGTTTTTGAGACTGTGTGGAACCCAGTTCAGCTACTGATTGATTGATTGATTGATTGATTGTGTGACTGCAGTACATTGTTTATTGCTTTCATTTTATGGATCGGTGGTCTTGTTAGATAGTGAAATTCATGTTAAATTGCTGTCTTAGGGGTTGTTTATAAAGGCTGGAATGGATTAATCCATTTTGTAATACTTTCTATGGCAAAGCGCACCTTGGTTTTGGAACACTTTGGTTTTGGAACAGATTTTTGGAAGGCATTAAGTTTGAGAACCAAGGTACCACTGTATGCACAACTTGCAGACTTCACATATAGAATAAGAGAACAAGAAGAGCATACGCTTAAAGAAGACTGGAAAATGTTTATTTAATATATGGGAAATAACTGTGTACACCTGAAAACATTAGCAGCATTAAGATAAATTCAACAGTGTAATTAAGTTTTGATGGATGCAATAATGGAAGACTGAATGGCATAGTTTTTGTAAAATATGCAGGGATTTGTGATATGTAAAATGAACCATGGTAAGAGAAGAAGGGAAGTCGTTGATATCTTAAGGATGCAAAATGAGTATTTTAAATTGTAAAACAGAAATTTTAATAAAATTATATAAAAACATAGAAAATTCATCTTCGTGCAATTTTCTCCCCAAAAAACACATTTTTGTATGCCGTTTGGACTAAAATACCAATTTTGGCAAGCAATTTCTGCTAACGTTAGGCACTTTTGTATCAAGGCCACAGCCTGCCCAATCTGCAATCACTCAGCCAGCGATCAAACGGTAACCCATACTGTGAACAGCACAAACACTCTTACTTGCAGCCAGGTATTCCAAAGGTCAAACAAACTGTTGCAGCACAAAGCACACACACCTGCCAGCTGGGAGGGCAGAACAGGCAAGGACCAGGATGGTGCCAAGCCAGCCCCTCCCTGTTTCTCTGTGGGTCTGAATTAGGGAACCTCTCGTTAAAATCCAAGTGAAATGGAGTTTCTCCCTGGTTAGGCCATTGGTCCACCTTGATCAGTGTTGTCTACATGAACTGGGTGTGACTCTCTAAGATTTCAGGCAGGGGCCTTCTCCATCCCTACCTAAAGGTGTCACTGCACCCATGAGTCAAAATGTTCCCATAAGTCAGACCCTGGGTTGAGGCTTACAGTCGAATAGAAAAGGGAACACAAGGAAACCGACTTTACCAGCTGAACTATTAAGAGACTCCATCGCTCAGGAGCCACACCAGCCACACTCTTCAAACCAGACCAACACTATTGTGGTGTGTGTGGTTTCTACAATCACCCAAAACGTAGCCTCAACCTATTGCCGTGCTTCTGTTCTTTCTATTGTTATAAGAATTCGAAGGTCTCAGATATAAACAAACGTTCACAAATGTACAAGGCAAACACATATAACCCACGTGTCTGAAATAATATGGGGGAGCAATCCTGAAGCCATTTTACTCTCCCAATGACTTCAGATGTTCCTCTGCCGTAAGGGAGGCAAATGGGGAAAGCCTTCCAATTCTCTTTTCGCTTACAAATCCTGTCTTAAAAGGCTCATAGGGTGAGCCTGTGACCTGGATTCAGGAATTAAAGCATTAAACGCCACGAAAGAATGGCCAGGCTGCCCAGGTAATGCAATCAGTGACCAGTAACAGATATCCTGGCAAACAGGATTTCTGCTGTAGACAGCCTCCTTCTGTGATGTATGCATGGTATTTTGGGAGTGGTCTCTGGCTACAGGGTGGGCAGTTTCAAAAGTCTATATAAGGGCTTGCATACCATTGTTCTGGGTCCCTTCTGCATGTGGTGAGTGGGGACACTATTGCAACAGTTTTAATAAAGATCAGTCTTACTAGCCGCTTTGTTTCTCAATATACTCTGGTTGGCCTCTGTAATTTTCTCCTACCAAGAGGGAACCCACGTAAGGACTCTATACGGGCTCTTGGATACCCCATAAGGGAAAAGGAGCAGTTTCCCCCCTTATAACACTATCTTTGAACAATGCCTAGAGAGAACTAGACAGGGGGAATGTGTCCCTGTTGGTTCTGCTGGACTTCTTGGGGGCTTTTGATACCATCAACCATGGTACCCTCCTGGGCTGCCTTGCTGGGGTGGGACTGGAGGCCCTGTTTTACAGCTGCTCTGTTCCTTCCTTCCTTCATGTCCTCCATGCTATTTAACATTTACATGAAACTGCTGGAAGAGGTTGTCCAGAGTTTGAGGGTTCGGTGTCACCAGTATGCTGATGACACCCGGTATATATATTATGAAAACAGCATACAAAAATGCATTATATCGGAGAAGATTCATCTGCAGAAATGTGTATGTTAGGCAAAATTGTATAAGAATGGGTATATCATGAGAAATTCGCACTTTAAAGCTGATGAATTTTCACGAGGACTTAAAAACATCAGAAGCCGGATGTGAAAACATGGGGGATTTGAGATTGGTAAAATGAAAAAAACAGCTGAAAATGGCAGATTGCCTGTCTCTCATACAACTTTAGGAGACATTTGGAAATGAAATTAGATGTTTATGCTAATTATTTACTCCAATCGTTAAAAAAGACTAACCCAACCTTGGGCAGTTGGGTTTCTCCACCACCATATATAATTTCTGTAATGGGCCAGTTTTATCGAGTTTATGCATCAAAACAAAATTCCACTACCAGCCTTTCAAATAAAGGCCTCTTTGTGTGAAAAAGACTTTTCCATTCACCTCCCCAACCCATTTTTCAGTTTTACTTCATTCCCACCCACACCCTCATTTCCACCTCCCAGATTCTGGGTTTAAATGTTCTTTTTGGTGTGGCAAGTTGAAAATTGTCATTTTGCAAGCAATTTTGGATTTAGTTATTTCACATTCAATTTCTGGATTATTCTTCCCCTTCTATTTATAGACTTCTTACACAAGGATTTAAGAGTAGGGGGCTACTTATGAACAACTGTTAGTTAAAGAAGGGGGGAAGTGGAAAATGAAACCGTATGATCAGGTCAAAGGGAAGGTCTATGATTGGCTACACTATCTCCAAATAAATGAAATGTTTAGGAAAGACATCAAAGATAAAGGGTACGCTGATAAGGACTCCAGATTTCAGACTGAGATAATAAATAACAATCAGAAAACTCTATCTAAAATGTATAGCCAGTTGTTAGAGTGGAACCTAATAGATGAGGAAGTAAAGTCGGTGATGACACATTGGGCTAGGGATATCGGTCATAACATATATTTCAAAGAGTGGGAAAAACTCTGGAAAAAGCACCTTAAATTTACAGCTTGTATAACGCTAAAGGAGAACCTAATGAAGATGTTTTATCGATGGTATATGACTCCTGCAAAATTGGCAAAAATGTATAAAACTTGTAATAAATGCTGGAAATGCAAGGAAAGGGAGGGGTCCTTCTACCACATGTGGTGGGAATGCCAAAAAGTAAAAGGTTTTTGGGAGAATATATACAATGAAATGAAGAAAATCTTAAGATACACTTTTGTAAAAAAACCTGAGGCTTTTTTGTTAGGACTAGTAGGAAGGGAGATAAAGAAGAAAGACCATAAATTGTTCCAGTATGCAACAACGGCAGCAAGAGTCTTACTAGCTCAAAATTGGAAACAGGGGGGTCTGCCGACAATTGAGGAATGGAGATCCAAATTGTTAGACTACGCGGAGTTGGATAGGATGACAGGGAAAATTAGATATTTAAAAGACCAGAGGTTCATTGATGACTGGGGGAGATTTACGGATTACCTGGAAAATCTAAGTGAAGGACAGATAACGCTAGTGGGTTTTAAAGGAGCTCTGTGAAAAGAAAGGAGTATTGTCTAAAGAGAAATGGAAGAATTGAGGTAATTAATGGCAATACAAAATAGGAAATGCGTAATCTTATAAAAGATGGTTACGGATGATTTGTGGAGAGGCTGAAGGAAGTCAAACTTAAAAATCTGTGAAAATAAGATGTTGAATTTTTGTATTCTGTTCCTATATAAATTAATAAAAAATTATGCATGAAAAAAAAAGGATTTAAGAGTAGAGAGTGGGTGCAATTAGTGCATTACTTGCCTTAATTATACAGCAATAGAAATGAGCTTTTTAATCAGCCATTGGAATGGGAAAAAATCAGAGATAACATCCCCCATCTACCCCATGATTCATTCCATCCTATTTAAACTCATTCCACCATTCTCCAAGTTGACATTGCTAAGTACAGGATCTGTTTCGTTATTTTATTTTTCCTTTTCTTTACACACAAGGCGAGTACCTTATCAAATTAAGATAGAGTGTACAAGTTTTTAAATCTCAATTCAGCTGTCTCAAAGAACTTGTAATCTCTATTATATTTGCAGAAAAGCAATGGGGAAATGCAAATATGAAACTCCGCCTTCTGACACCTTTTTCATACAGAATAAAGAAAGCTGGTTCTGATTTATGGTATAATAATTTATGGTATAATGATAACCATAAATTATATGCCAGTAACTTCTTTCTTTTGAATTATGGTGCTGGAGGAGACTTGAGAGTCCCATGGAGTGCAAGAAGATCAAACTCTCCGTTCTGAAGGAAATCAGCCCTGAGTGCTCACTGGAAGGACAGATCCTGAAGCTGAGGCTCCAAGACTTTGGCCACCTCATGAGAAGAGAAGACTCCCTGGAAAAGACCCTGATTTTGGGAAAGATGGAGGGCCCAAGGAGAAGGGGACGACAGAGCACGAGATGGTGGGACAGTGTTCTTGAAGCTACCAGCATGAGTTTGACCAAACTGCGGGAGGCAGTGGAAGACAGGAGTGCCGGGCGTGCTCTGGTCCAGGGGGTCATGAAGAGTCGGACACGACTAAACAACTAAACAACAACAACAACTTCTTTTAGTTTGCTCTGTGTTAATTTGAGTTAATGGGTTGTCTCCAATCTTAGTCACACGTCGAGAAGACCCACTGAAGGCAGTGGCTTGCAGCCTTGAATTTGCTGCCGCTATCGAGAGTCCCACCTTATTCCTGCAAAGTTCCTTTCTCTGCTTTTAGCAACTGATGAACAGGCAGAAATCCAAAAGGGGAAGATAGGCTAATCAACATGCTCTGGAAAGCTCCACCTGTTGATTTCTACCTGTTTCAGAGCTGCTAAATGAGCAAGAGTTATCTCCAATCGTTTAAAGTGTGATTCCTAACTGCACCACCTATCCAAGACGGGCTGAAATTGTCATAGCAGGAACCAGAAGTCAACATTACCTGCACAGGCCGATCCCCAGAGGTGGGTCAGGAGAGAGACTGGCAGGAAAGAAGAGAAGAGAAAAGACATGAGGAACTGGAGAGGGGAGATATCGACAGGTGGGGAGTTTTCCATCTGAGAGAGAGAAGGGAGGTCTCAAACCTGTCACCAATGTCACAGATGCCATGCTCGTTCAGTGTTTCTTGAAAGCTGGTTCCTCAGCTGATTGCTGTCTTCTGCCCCAAAAGAGGTTACAAACTAGACATACCCGATTCTATTATTTCCCAACCCAAAAGACCAAGCCAGGAAATGTATGGGCAGGTACACACCCACACGGCGCTACCGGCCCCTGCGCAGAACTCAGCTCGGGGGCCTTGGAGACAGCCTAGATGTTGTTTAACACTGTCAACAGCAGCTAACCACATCCAAGCCTCTTGTGGCTTCACCTCCCTCACCCACAAAAGCTTCTTCAGAATTGACAGCAGCGTGGGCCTGGAAGTAAGGAAGAAACTGCATGCAGCTGACTTGAAAAATTGAAAACCAACTTTTCACCTCGCATCATGCCGAGACATTGTGTGTGGGGTGTGTGTGTGGGGTGTCTTGTACTAGGCCTTGTTAACAGAGACATAGAAAAAATAGGGGTGGTTGGCTTTTGCTGCCCAACTCCCCCAAGGGACTGAGTCCCCTAAGTCCCTGATCAGTCAGAGGTGAATGGATGGAGGCAGGAGGCAGTGAAAGCAAGGTAGATCTTTATCTTTTGGTTGCAACAGAGTTCCTTCCCCTCCTTGCAAGGCAAGAGAGACCCCGAACCAGGAAGAAACATCTCTTTTAAGAGTTTTACCAAACTGCGGGAGGCAGTGGAAGACAGGAGTGCCTGGGGTGCTCGGGTTCATGGGGTCACAAAGAGTCGGACATGACTAAACGACTAAACAACAACAAAAATTTTGGTGTGAAGGAGGACATCCGCTCTACAAACAGTCAGAAATTATTATATCACACCTAAGGTGGGGTTACTGTGGCTCAGGCAGGCCAAGGTGTAATATTCCTGAGAATTTAGCAAGTTTTGCATAGTTCCAGACACAGTTTACACAAAACATTCGCATTTGATATGACAATCAAGATGCCTGTCAGACATCCCTCAGTGCAATCCACCAATTGGCTAGCAATGTAGGACCCAACTTGACCAGAAATCTCCACAATTGTCTTCAATTTCTTCTTCTGTTGTTAGGTGGAAAGACAATCTCACTGTACAACAGCCCCTCCTCTTCAACCGGCTGGAGCTCATTCTCCATCACTGGTCCTGAGGAAGTTGCAGCAGAACAAAAGGGGAGGAGAGCATAGGTGGCACCTGAGCCCTGTGAAAACAGAAGAAACTCAAATCTGCCGTTGCTCACCAATTAAACCAAAAAGGGCCCGTTGAAAATGAAGCTTTTCTCCCACTTTTTTGAGCTTGTTTACAAATGCAAAGGGATTCCGTCTTAAAGATATAAATGTGAATAAAAGGTAATGTTTACATGGTTCTTGGCCTATGTTAAGGACTTAAAGAAGACAGGAACACATTGCTAGTTTGTTTAGAGCAATGCGTTACTTTGTATTTGTTGACATTTTATTTTGTAACTAGTTTAAGACAGTTCTGCAGTAAAACATTCTTGTGGTAAAGCTTATTTGTTTCTACTCTGCATAAGGTTCAGATCAGGAAATTTCACTCAGATAGCAAACATTCAGCTCTCAGGAAATGTCTTCAAGGAACCCAGGGAATTGGCGGGCCAAACAATGGCCAGCACCTTTTGATAATCAATAACTGCCCTGCTAAGTCAGCTCAAGGGCTGATCTAGCTCAGTTTTGTGTATTTTGCTTAACACCAGGTCACAATCTATATTCATATCCAATTACTCATAACCTTGGATGAGCAGTGAGTGTGCACTGGCAAATATCCCCTTACAACAGGAATAGGCAAACTCAGCCCTCCAGATGTTTTGGGACTACAACTCCCGTCATCCCTAGCTAACAGGACTAGTGGTCAGGGATGATGGGAATTGTAGTCCCATAACATCTGGAGGGCCAGGTTTGCCTATGCCTACCTTACAAACATGCACCATTTAACACCAGGTAGTCAAATGCCCCCTGGGACGCTCACAAGCAGCTCTGAAGAGGACAAACTTATATCTTGGATTGGACACAGAACTGCCAGCTGGTTCCCAATGTTAATAACTATTCATGGACATCTCTGTCCATGAAATCGGCTAATATTCTGTCCATAATAATTGCCACTATCATATCCTGTGGCGGCAGCATGTTCCACAAAGGTTGTTGTGCCGTTTTCTAAGGATGGAATGGTTATTAATCTCACCTCTTACCTGACTGGGTGTTGTCTGGGGCTCCAGTGTTCCAAGATCACCTGGTCCCTCCTCCTCCTGTTCTTCTAGCTCAGATTTCCCCCAACATTTCACTGCTTCCAAAGAAACAGAGCAAAAGAGTAAAAATGTATAATATTGTCACCCCTGCTGGCCGTTGCCTTGAAAACTCACATCCATCCAGAACAGAGGACCAGACAGCCTCTGCAAATCTCTCTCTCTCTCTCTCTCTCTCTCTCTCTCTCTCTCTCTCTCTCTCCCCCCCCCCTCTCTCTCCCTCTCTCTCCCTCTCTCTCCCTCTCTCTCCCTCTCTCCCCCCATCAAAACAAGATTATCCACATTTACTGTCCAGGAACAGGTCCACGCTTAAAATCTCTGTGTCCAGGTTTGTGTGTTTTTGTTCCAGAGCTTTCCCTGTGAAAACTTGCTCTTTAGCACTCAATTGGAACAAACATCCGTTTGAGTTTTCTGCAGATAGCCATTTGCTCTGATTGAGATTTAAAGAGCAGATTTCTGCAGGGAAAGCTCTGGGGCAAAGGGGGAAAAAGGGCTTAGACATAGATCTTTTAAGCACAGACCAGTGTCCAGAAAGAGCAGGACAGAGAGTGGGGAAGTGTGGAAAAGCCCCCAATTTCAGGCTATGAAATGCAAAGAGATAACCTCCAACCCCCATCACTTACCACCAGTCTTTTTCCATCTGCAGTAAAAAGCGAGCGAAATCATCAGGATCACAAATGGGACAGCCAAACATGCATAGAGCAGTAATGGACCTGGTGATGGAGAGGAATCTGAGAAAAGAAAATCAGAAAGGATAAGGGTTTATTTGAAAAAGCATCAGTCTTGTTCTTGAAGGCCCAAGTCAGGTAGGAAATATCACTTCCAGAAAATCATTAAGTTCCATAGCTGTCAACTTACAGATTTGAAAATAAGGGACCAGCAGCCTTGAAAATAAGGGACCAGCAGCCAAAATAAGGGACCTGCAGCCTCACCTGTCCCAGGCACTCCAGTCTTCCTGTCCTCCCCATGGTCAAACTCATGCTGGTAGCTTCAAGAACACTGTCCACCCAGCTTTGTAACCAGAGGTTCAACTGAATAGAATCTGAATCACATGCACCACAAGGCCTATGCAGCTTCAACTTAAGATGGCTCCCCAGCCTGGCTTTGCACTGCAAAGTTTGCAGCAGCACGTGCAACAAAATGGCATCCAGCATTCAAAAACCCCATCAGCTTGCATTGACTAGCCACACACAAGGCATGCAAGCTCCACCCCCCAGTCGTTCTTAGACTCCTTATTGGCGAGCAGCGCAACCAAGCAACACAGTTGGAGCCTCCCTCCTCCCTGGCCAGCGGGGAGGGAGGGAGAGGAGCTGCTTTCTTTGAAATTTAAGGGACATAATTTAAGGGACATTTAAGGGACATCCATCAATAAGGGACAGCAGCGGGACATGGCGCTGGAATAAGGGACTGTCCCTTCAAATAAGGGACACTTGACAGCTTTGTTAAGTTCTGAAAAGTCCTTTAAAATATCCCTCGCGGGAAAACAGTATAAGCACACCCTCAGCTTCTCAATGCTTGACCAAATGAAAAGGGTCTCTTGGACAGTAACCGGGGTCAGTCTTTTCCACGCTGTCCCCCTATGAACTTTTCACAGTTCCTGTTGTCTGAGCGAGTAAAGTGCAGGAAATCTTCTGATAGACTCACCCACAAAGAAGTACAGAAGCTTAAAACAAATACAGTGGTACCTCAGGTTGCAGATGCTTCAGGTTACAGACGCTTCAGGTTACAGACTCCGTTAACCCAGAAATAGTACCTTGGGTTAAGGACTTTGCTTCAGGATGAGAACAGAAATCGTGCGGTGCTGGCACAGCAGCAGCAGGAGGCCCCATTAGCTAAAGTGGTGCTTCAGGTTAAGAACAGTTTCAGGTTAAGAAACGGAACTCCCGGAACGAATTAAGTTCTTAACCCGAGGCACCACTGTAATAGACTGTGGTCTACTTGGTTTTTAACAGGAAGTCATATAACTGGGTCAAACAGCTATATGAGAGTCATGGGTCTGAGATTAGTATCCTGATTTCTTGACTGCCAGTCCTGTGGTCAATTATGTTTCCTGAATTTTTTTTTAATGAATCTAGATTCAGCCAGAGAACAATCTTCCCCCTGTCCCCCAAAAAAACTGGAGCTTGAGACCCTACAATATTGGGGGTGATTCTCACATCCCCCCTGCAGTGACCATCTTTTGCTCACTCATTCATATATTTATGGAAAATCCAGATGGAGTTGTTGCTAAATTGTTATACAGTGGTACCTCAGGTTAAGTACTTAATTCGTTCCGGAGGTCCATTCTTAACTTGAAACTGTTCTTAACCTGAAGCACCACTTTAGCTAATGGGGCCTCCTACTGCCGCTGCGTGATTTCTGTTCTCATCCTGAAGCAAAGTTCTTAACCCAAGGTACTATTTCTGGGTTAGCAAAGTCTGTAACCTGAAGCGTATGTAACCTAAGGTACCATTGTATTGCAGTGATTAAAAAAAAAAAAGATTTTAAAAATAATGGGGAAAATACAGAACTTGCTCACCTTCCATTACTACAGAGATGATGTTGCTACGTGGAGACTGGATTTCCTTATTTTCTAATCTGATGGAATATGCACAGCTGTAGTTCCCGGCCGTATCTTCACCAACACGCAAAGCTTTATGGGGAATCATCAACTCATTACGGGGAAGCGCCTCAGATGCCTGACCTTGTAGCTCCTTGTAAAATGTGTATCCTGCCGCTTCCCGCCCATCAGGAACTGAGCAGAGCAGGGTAATCTGTTCTCCATGGGTGTAAACAGGATTCAGGGGGTTCAGGGAAAGGGTGGCAGGGAGTGGGAAATCTGGGATTGGAAGGAAGAGAAGAAACAAACCAGTCAGATGGGGGAATAAATGGATGAAATGCTGCTTCCATAACCTCCGTCATGGAGCTTCAATATGCTGATGACAACGTAGTGTGTGCACACTCAGAGGATGACCTCCAAACCATCCTAGATATCTTCACAGAAGCTTACGAAAAGCTTGGCCTATCGCTCACCATCCAAAAAACCAAAGTGCTGCACCAACAAGCACAAAACAACCCCTCTGCAGCACCACAAATCCAACTTAACGGTGTAACGTTGGAAAATGTCGATCACTTTTCTCACCTGGGTAGTTATAGTTCCACAAGGGCCGACACTGATGCTGAAATCCAGCTTTGCCTTAGCTCTGCAAGCACAGCTTTCTCCCGACTGAAGTGCAGAGTGTTTGAGGACTGGGACATTCGCAGGTAAACCAAAATGTTTGTTTACAAAGCTACTGTACTACCAACCTTGCTGTATGCTTGTGAAACATGGACCACTTATAAACTCCATCTCCAACTCCTCAAAAGATTCCATCAATGGTATTGCCGAAAAAATTTACATATCACTTGGGAAGACAGGCAAACTAATGTCAGTGTACTGGAAGAAGCAAAGATCACCCGTGTTGAAACAATGATTCTTCAATATCAACTTTGTTGGACTGGTCATGTTGTTCAAATGCCTGATTATCGTCTTCCAAAGCAACTACTCTATTCCGAACTTTAAAAGGGGAAGTGTAATGCTGGTGGTCAACAAAAGAGGTTTAAAGACTCTCTCAAGGAAAATCTTTAAAAATGTAGTATAAACACCAACAATTGGGAAACACTGGCCTGCGAGCGCTCCAATTGGAGAACAGCCTTTACCAAAGGTGTCTTGGGCTTTGAAGACACTCAAACTCAGGACAAAAGGGAGAAATGAGCTAAGAGGAAGGCATGTTTGGCAAACCCTCACCATGATCAACTCCCATCCAGAAACCAATGTCCTCACATCTGAATTCTGGTGCTGGTGGAGACTCTTGAGAGTCCCATGGACTGCAAGAAGATAAAACTTATCCATTCTTAAGGAAATCAGCCCGGAGTGCTCACTGGAAGGACAGATCCTGAAGCTGAGACTCCAATACATTGGCCACCTCATGAGAAGAGAAGACTCCCTGGAAAAGACCCTGATGTTGGGAAAGATGGAGGGCACAAGGAGAAGGGGACGTCAGAGGACAAGATGGTTGGACAGTGTTCTTGAAGCTACCAGCATGAGTTTGACCAAACTGCGGGAGGCAGTGGAAGACAGGAGTGCCTGGCGTGCTCTGGTCCATGAGGTCACGAAGAGTCGGACACGACTAAACGACTAAACGACTAAACAACAACAAATACAAATAATTTTGAAACTTTCTCCACTTTGAAATCTAAGTCTTATGGCCTGTGTTTTCTTACTGCTGTATGGAAAAGCACATGAACCTGACCTTCAAAGAGTTTGTAAGTAAACCATTTTTAACTAGCCAAGTCTGTGGCCTCTTTTTATGCTAAGCAAAATGGATAACTTTGGAAGCATCTTAGAAAGGGAGCCTATATTTTCAGGCTTTACTTTGCTACATATTTTGTGGTTTTAAATCTCTGCTGGGGCTCTCTCACCAAAGAGTGTTTGCCCTAAACCTGGATCTAGGCATCCAGGGAATTCTCCTTTTGTTTTAGCTAGTATTTTTTCCTTCAAACCAAATACAAAAAAACCAACACAAAGTTTACATTTATAATTGTTTACATGCCACAGAAACCCCACATTTCATAGAGGAGAACTTAACATGGCATCTGGGATGCCAAACTCCCAGCTTTCTCCAGGTGTGACTCCCTGAGCTGCTAGGAAGCTACAACATTCTGGTTTGTCTCCTTTCCACACTTTCATCACATCCAGATGGGGCTGGCCTTTGGCGCTGGGGAGAGAGTAATTCATTCACAAGAAGAAAGCTTCTTACCAGCAACAGAGAGCACAACCTGGTTGCTCTTTGCAGACTCCCTTCCTTCCCTGTTTTTCCTCCAGTAAGAACACACAAACCTTTCCCTTGACTCCAGATTCATTGTGGAGACATCCAAGATACTGCGGTTTATTATTCTATATTCGGACCACTGACCATGTCTGGTGGCCTTAAAGAAATAGAACCACTCTCCCTTATGCCCTTCTGGTCGGTGGCATATAAACTGGACTTTCTCTCCTCTGACAAAGGTGGTGTTTGCAGGAGAAGTGGTCAGCCTGGGCGCTGGTGGAGGTGGAACCGTCAGATAACCTGAGGAAGGAAAGGAGAGGCCAAATTACATCTTTCCCTTGGACCTCCTCCTCCAGCCAATTTTTCATTGACCTCTTTCCTGAACTCTAAACCCCAAATATTTGCAGCTGAGCACCAAACCTAGCTGTGTGCGGTTTTTAGTTCTGGTATCAGAGAGAAGCAGAGAAGTATTCTGGGTCAGAATGCAGCACAAGGCATTGTCAGTGATAGGATATTTGGAGCCTAGGTGGGAAAGTGGGTTTGGGAGAGATCCTTGATATGGGGATCTTCAGTCACATCCTGGTTTAATCTGTTGACCCTCATTTCCCCCTGTTGTCCATTGTTTGTATTCTCTCTCTGCAATAGATTTGTACGGAGCCTGGAAATACCTGCATTTTAGAAAGGACGAGTTAAGGTGCTTACAGTGTAACAGTGCCTTGCTTATATTTCATAGAGCATTTATATCTTCCCCCATCCCATAAATGCAGATCTTCCCCATCCTCTATCTGTCATGGTTTGCTTTTGGACACATTTTGCTCTCTAAAACATGTGCAGAGACAGAAGTTGCTTCTCCTCTCCTCCCCTCTCTGCAAGGAAGCAAGACTCATTCTTTGACGGGCAGTCATGCCATGAATTTAATTCTTTTGTGTAGTCTGATCACTACCCTTGGTCTTTGTAATAATCATCATCATAATTTATTATTTATACCCTGCCCATCTGGCTGGGTTTCCCCAGCCACTCTGAGCAGCTCCCAGCAGAATATTAAAAGCACGATAAAACACCAAACATTAAAAGCTTCCCTAAACAGGGCTGCCTTCAGATGTCTTCTAAAAGTCAGATAGTTGTTTATTTCCTTGGCTTCTGATGAGAGGGTGTTCCACAAGGTGGGCACCACTACCAAGAAGGCCCTCTGCCTGGTTCCCTGTAACCTCACATCTCGCAGGGAGGGAACTGCCAGAAGGCCCTCAGAGCTGGATCTCAGTGTCTGGGCTGAACGATGGAGGTGGAGACGCTCTTTCAGGTATACTGGGCCGAGGCCATTTAGGGCTTTCAAGGTCAGCACCAACTTTGAATTGTGCTCGGAAATGTACTGGGAGCCAATGTAGGTCTTTCAGGACTGGTGCTATGTGGTCTCGGCAGCAACTCCCAGTGACCAGTCTGACTGCCGCATTCTGGATTAGTTGTAGTTTCCGGGTCACCTTCAAAGGTAGCCCCACGTAGAGTGCATTGCAGTAGTCCAAGCGGGAGATAACCAGAGCATGCACCACTCTGGCCTGCTTCCCCGATGGAGCTGGTAGACAGCTGCCCTAGACACAGAATTGACCTGCGCCTCCATGGACAGCTGTGAGTCGAAAATGACTCCCAGGCTGCACACCTGGTCCTTCAGGGGCACAGTTACCCCATTCAGGACCAGGGAGTCCCCCACACCTGCCCGCCATCTGTCCCCCAAAACAGTAGGTTTCAACATACAGGTTAATTCTACTGAATCTGATTTTCACCTAGGGAAAGTCAGTGAGGGCGTGTGTTTTCTCAGTGTGGTGTAGTGGTTAAGAGCGGTAGTCTCGTAATCTGGGGAACCGGGTTCGCGTCTCCGCTCCTCCACATGCAGCTGCTGGGTGACCTTGGGCCAGTCACACTTCTTTGAAGTCTCTCAGCCCCACTCACCTCACAGAGTGTTTGTTGTGGGGGAGGAAGGGAAAGGAGAATAGTAGCCGCTTTGAGACTCCTTAAAGGGAGTGAAAGGCGGGATATCAAATCCAAACACCTCTTCTTCTTCTTCTTCTTCTTCTTCTTCTTCTTCTTCTTCTTCTTCTTCTTCTTCTTCTTCTGTCTTGAGGTGAGGGCATTTACGTTATAGGGAAAGAAGTAACCAGAAATGGTGGCAGCTACTGCACTCACAAGAATCCAAATGTGCCCATGGGGCTTTGAAAAGTTAGTGACGCCGGCTGCAAGGAGGAATTGATTTTCTTCTTACCTCCAGTGGGCACCATCCAGGAAAGAACCAAGAATGAGACTGAAATCGAAAAGGAAAGAGATTGAGGATGATGAGAATATATCCCAGATAAAAGCTCAGATGCCTGTAAAAGATGGTCAAAGCAGTTTCACCCACAGGCTGACAGACATGAAAATTAATGGAAAGGCCTTAAATGAATGAGACTAAACAGCAAAACACATGGAGGCAGAGAGAAAGACTGGATGAGCAAAGGAAAGTAATGAAGAATGAAGAAGATGCAATGAAGCAAGGAGAAGGGGAGCAGGGGGAGCAAATGCTGTGCACTGCCTTCTGGGTTCCTTAGCCTGCAGCCCCAATCTATTGCTGTGTTACTCCTGGTGCCTGCCAGGGTAGAAAAAAGCCCGATTGTTGTGTGCGCAGAAGGTGGAGAGTACAAGCCCCTAAGCCGCCAGTTAGCTGTGGGGCAGAGGATGAGCCTGTCCTAGGAAAAGGGCGCTTTGATTTACAAAAATGCTCCCCCAAAGAAAAACATGGCTTAGCAAATAGGTAAAGGGACCCCTGACCATTAGGTCCAGTCGTGGCCGACTCTGGGATTGCGGCGCTCATCTCGCTTTATTGGCTGAGGGAGCCAGCGTACAGCTTCCGGGTCATGTGGCCAGCATGACGAAGCTGCTTCTGGTGAACCAGAGCAGCGCACGGAAACGCTGTTTACCTTCCCGCCGGAGTGGTACCTATTTATCTACTTGCACTTTGATGTGCTTTCGAACTGCTAGGTTGGCAGGAGCAGGGACTGAACAACGGGAGCTCACCTTGTCGCGGGGATTCGAACCGCTGACCTTCTGATCAGCAAGTTCCTAGGCTCTGTGGTTTAACCCACAGCTCAACCCGCATCCCTGGCTTAGCAAATAACCTGCTATAAACCCACTTGAAGACAGAGCCTCTAGTGGCAGAGAGACAGATCAACAAAATACAGGGCTGGAAAACTGTAAAAGTCTCTCCACACCCATGTCAAAATCTCCTCTTTGCTGGAAACAGGGAGACAGGAACATAATTACATATGTGGTGGGACTGTCTCAATATTAAACCATTCTGGAGGGGAAAAAATATTTGGAGAAGCTGGTCAATAACATCCCAAGATATCCCAATGCAACCTCAGATTGTACTACTTTCCATTTTTAATTATGAATGTCATTATGAAGTTTATGAGGAACTACTTCTATTTATATTTATAACTGCGAGATTGGCTATTACAATGTTTTGGAAAACTTGTGCTGCTGCTATGTGTGAAATTTGGTAGCAACAGCTTTGGTTTCTAACACTAGTGGAAAGTTTGACTGCAAAGGAGAAAGAACACATCAACAACAGTGGGACCAACAACTTTGATGTGGAATGGAACATTTAAATTTTGTATACAGCTACAAAAGAACAAAGCTATCAACCGCCAGATGCACATCAAGCATTATGGCAAGATAGCTTGAGATAACTAAAATATTGAAAACTCAACCAGAGGCCTTTCTCCTGGGCATAGTCGGCCAATTGGTGCCAAAGAAGGATAGAACTTTCTTTATGTATGCAACAACAGCAGCAAGACTACTGATTGCAAAGTATTGGAAGACACCAAAGCTACCCACACTGGAAGAATGGCAGATGAAAGTGATGGACTACATGGAATTGGCAGAAATGACTGGCAGAATTCGTGACCAGGGAGAAGAGTCGGTGGAGGAAGACTGGAAGAAATTTAAAGACTACTTGCAGAAGTACTGTAAAATTGAGGAATGTTAAAACGATGTCTGATGGAAAATAAGTGGTATTGGTAAAAAGATTTCTAAGAAAATGTAAATAGGGATTGACAATTGGAAAATTGATATTTATAATAGGTTAATATCTTGAGTGAGGATAAATGCTAGAGGGTAAGGACTTGCTGAATTAAATATTTGAACTGGAATACAAAATGGGAGGTGCGAGGAGGTCAAGAAACTAGTGAATGAAGTATAAGATATGAAAATACTAATCTATTTTTTGTTTTGTTTTTTGGTTTTTCTTTTCTTTCCTTTTTTCCTTCCCTTCTTTTGTTAACTGTTTTCTATTGTGTATTTTTTATGTGTTTTGTTTTTGTATTTTTCCATTTTTGTAGTTTTTCTTATGTTTAAATTTTGAAACTTTTTATTGTTTGTGAAACTTTAATAAACATTATTTTAAAAAAATAAAATAAAATATTGAAAACTCTATGGCATATTATCACTAGAAATAGACTTTCCTTGAACAGACTTCACCCCCAATAGGGCTGGGAGTTCTTTGTTGTTCATTGTACCTTCTTTGCTGAAACCCTATTATTATTATTATTATTATTTCATTTCTATACCACTTTATATTTTTAAGAAAAATCTCAAAGTGGTTTACAGAATATTAAAACATCAATAAAACATCAATAAAACAATCTGAAGAAAAACAAATATAGAGTATACAGTCAAAGCAACATAATTAACAGAAAACTAAAATATTATCTTAAAGATTTCAAAATAAAACATTACAAAGAAGGTCAACTACAGGATACATATTTAACACAAAGTTAACAAAAAAAATCTTAAACATTTCAAAAAAAACCACCCCTACAACATTGCTAAGTGAAGTCAAATATAAAATGCACATTTAAAACAGCACAATTAACAAGAGAATAAAATATTATCATAAGCATGACACGGCAGTTTGGCAGGCACAAAAAGATGGGGCAAAAGAATCCAGTAGTTAAAGTTTGTTTTCAGGCATAACAACTACCCGATTTTAAGAACTAGCACTCTTAACAACTGCCACATAATGTTCATTCCACGCTGGCAAGGAATCAATCCTTTGGTGCAGCAGCAGCTAAACTCTGGAATTTACCTGACCATTGATGTTATGCAAGACTGTTTAGCTTCTTTTCAACACCTGCTAAACACCCTTTTGTTTAGGCAAGCCTACCCAGACATGTATTTTCACAACTAATTTCATTTGATTAGGTGATTTGCTTTTCAAACTACTGGCTATATTTGTATTTTGAAATTTTGATAAACAGAACCTTAAAGTTATACCCAAACATCCTTGTAACACTGTATTTGCTTTGCAACATTTAAATGCTGAGATTATCAGTATTTTTAATGTACATTTTATGCTGTTTTATGTAAACTGCTTAAGAGGCTTCGGTGGCTAAGCAGCATATAAATCCTGTTAAATAAATAAATATTAGGAGTACAGTGGTACCTCGGGTTAAGTACTTAATTCGTTCCGGAGGTCTGTTCTTAACCTGAAACTGTTCTTAACCTGAAGCACCACTTTAGCTAATGGGGCCTCCTCCTGCTGCTGCGCTGCCAGAGCACGATTTCTGTTCTTATCCTGAAGCAAAGTTCTTAACCTGAAGCCCTATTTCTGGGTTAGCGGAGTGTGTAACCAGAAGCGTATGTAACCTGAAGCATATGTAACCCGAGGTACCGCTGTAGTATTTAACAGGGCAAAAATGAAAAGGGAGTTTATGTGTTCTATGAAAGTGCAGTTACAATTTGGCACTTCATCTCCTCATGAGTAACTCAGCTAGAGGGATGAGGAGGGACAAAGGAACATGGGCAACATTTTAAGGGTTGGTCCCTGTCTTCATCTTCAGCAGCTGAAAAGCAAACCGAAACCGAGGAAGGGAAGGTTACTGAGCTGCAGAAAGATTCACCCTTCCCATTTTTGCCTCTTATCCAAGGGCTATTTGGGGAAGAGTTGCGGCAAATAATGCTTTTAAAAGCAACACCCTTTCTTGGTTGTACTCCAGAGGAGGCCGGTCCAAGCCACTTTGGCAAGGACAGAAGCCAAGCTGATTTTGCACAAACTGATTGTGGGAAAAAGCTCTGGAGAGAGACTAGAGGAAGAAGAAAAAATATACAGTGGTACCTCAGGTTAAGTGCTTAATTCATTCCGGAGGTCCGTACTTAACCTGAAACTGTTCTTAACCTGAAGCACCACTTTAGCTAATGGGGCCTCCTGCTGCTGCCGCACCGCCAGAGCACAATTTCTGTTCTCATCCTGAAACAAAGTTCTTAACCTGAAGCACTATTTCTGGGTTAGCGGAGTCTGTAACCTGAAGCGTATGTAACCTGAGGTTCCACTGTATAGGGAAGAAACGCAGTGACAAAGGAAGGACATGAGACAATACGGATGTTGGAATTCAGTTTTGAGGTGGGCAGAAAGAGAAGAGGTCCCAAACCTGTCACTAAAGCAGCAGACTCCATCCTCCGTCAGCTTCTCTTGAGTCCTCTGTTGAACTACTGTCCTGCCTCTTCCCCTCCAAACTAGGGTGAACTGCCCCTCACTGACTTCACCGCTTCTCTGTATGACTCAAAAGAGCAAAGTAGGAATGATGTCATTGTCACCACCTTCTCCCACCCCAAGCATTGCAGCCATACCCCCAGCCAGGCGTGCAGCTCAGCTCATAGGCCTTGGAAACACCAAAGGCTTTATTATAACGCTATATAGGGCAGCTTACCACATCCGTCCTGGCTGTGCTTTCGCCTGGCCTCTATTGCAAGCAAACAGCTTGAAGAACCTATAAAGGAGCAACACGGGGCTTAGAAGTGAGAAAGCGGAAGCAGGCAGCGGTTGCCAGCAGCAAACTCAAAAGAGAAAGCAGGGGCACGCGAATTAAAAAGAGTCCCGTTGGATCAGGCCGGGGAGTTCATCTCGTCCAGTGTCCTGCTCTTGTTGTGGCCAACCAGACACCCCTATGGGAATCCCAGAGGCTGACATTGTCACACACGGGGGTCTTATTCTCATTCAAAATGCCATGAGTAGAAGCCCCCTCTGGACTCAATAAGGAAGGAAGATGTTATGTACTGAAGTTCTCACCCTGGGCCAGCAGGGGGATACTGTAGATAGTTATGCAAATAAGGGATCGAAAGTGACGTTCAGTGATTGGATAGTCTTAGAAAGTTGCTACAGTTACGTTGTACTGGAGCTCTATATAAGCAGGCTGACTGAACCCTTCAGTTCAGTTCTGTCCTGGCCTGTGAATAAACAAGAGCTGTTTGAAGAATCGCTGCATCGTCTGATATGTTCACCCACAACCTAACAGAAAAGGCTGGTTGGGTGATGCAGCCTTGCAAAGGGATGTCTGGCAGCGAGCACTGGGCTGGCAGGCATGCCCTTGCTCCTGTTCCCTATTTTATTATTTATTAAATATATTTTATTGAAGCCTGTTCCCTATTTTAATCTGAAGTGTGTGTCTGCTAGGAGCAAAACCAAGCTTGCAAAAGGAGCAAAAGGCAGTGAGAAGGAGGGGGGGGAGGGAGCTCTTTTGTGACTGGCAGGTCTAACTTCTAATGAGATGGAGGGATATTGGTGGGACTCTCCAATCACGGCACCGGGGAGGAGGGATGTTGTATTCATGTGTCATATTCTGCTTCTCTGCTCTGTGCCGTGTACATGGATGGCACTGTAGAAATAAATAAGAGCAGTAATAATAATAATAATAATAATAATAATAATAATAATAATCACAGAATTAAGGCAGGACCTAAAAATACACACCTCAAGTGTCAAAAGCAAGGCAAAGAAGGTGTGTCTTTAGCATATACCGGAAGCTGCATATTAAAGGCCCCAGATGCACTTCCAGGGGAAGGGAGCTGCCACATGGCTATGTTTACTGTCCAGGATTTTGGGTAGTTGAAGAGTCTATCATTCTTCAGGACTAAGGTGTGTATATGTATGGAATGATTATTTGCTGCCCACGTAGTCATAACCTCAGTGTCTAAAGCAGTACCCATATAATCTTCCTCTTTCATTTCCATGTAATAAACCAATCTTTGTTCCACTTCCTGCTGCGACAAGTTATTAGAGACCTAAGGGTTAAGGGTATATATGCATTTTTTTAACAAAGGTTCTGTTCTTCTCAAGAGTGCACAATGGATCTACACAATGGTGTACACATGTGTGGGTTCAGGTGTACGTCTTGTAACTGTAGGAATTAACAAGGAGCCAACAGAGCCCACAGAACTACTTGTCTGAAGTTCTCCATTCTTCAGACAGGTAGGGAAGCTTTGCCCCCCCCCCAGGTGTTACTGAATTCTCATAATTACCACCCAGGAGAGTCATTGTCCAGCAATGATGGCCTTTGTGGTCCTTCAACATCTGGTAGGTCCAGCCTTGATAGAAGGGCTCAGTTCAAGCTAGGGATGTGTGGGGCAAAGTTGCCTGCTCCCTTGGCTCTGTCCAAGGTTCTGAAGTTCTTGTCTCTTACTGTTCTCCTTCTCTGCCTCACCATCTTAGCTTGGGATGTGGAACCGGAGTCTGTTCAATGAATAAATCAGCTCAAAACCACTTCCTGCACCAGCTTCCTCTCAACCTCTCCCTGCACTCCAAAGTTTAGCCACTTAAAAATCCTATTGCCATGCCTGATAAGCTAAAAGTAATTTTAAAAAAAGTATTATTTAACAGAGGTCTATACCATTTTTCGTTTAGAAAGAACCTACCAAAACTGTTCGCTTTGCAAGAACATAGTAAAGGTAAAGGGACCCCCGACCATTAGGTCCAGTTGTGGCCGACTCTGGGGTTTTGGCACTCATCTCACTTTACTGGCCGAGGAAGCCGATGTACAGCTTCCGGGTCATGTGGCCAGCATGACTAAGCCACTTCTGGAGAACCAGAGCAGCACATGGAAAAGCTGTTTACCTTCCTGCCAGAGTGCCTATTTATCTACTTGCACTTCGACGTGCTTTCAAACTGCTAGGTTGGCAGGAGCAGGGACTGAGCAATGGGAGCTCACCCCATTGCGGGGATTTGAACCGTCAACCTTCTAATCGGCAAGTCCTAGGCTCTGTGGTTTAACCCACAGCGCCACCCATGTCCCACTTTGCAAGAACATAGCAATACTGAATAAACGTTAACCAGCACCCACAAAAACTTCCACCATTATTATTATTATTTACTTAAAGAAAAGGAATTGCAATAGCTAGATGTAACACTGCAAGTTTATGTCCTCTGGCCTTGCTTGAGGTTAATCCAAGGATACAATCTGAGAAATTGTGTTTTCCAACATAGATGCCAAATTGTAAGAGTGTTGCAACATAAACTCTGCAACAGGTGGCAGCAGCGACAAATTTAAAATACGCTCTCAATACTTCAGCCAACCAGCAGGTGAAAGCAAAGCGTCTCCACTAGATCCTTCTGGTGTCTGAAGCATCAGCTAGTCAGAAACCCAAGCAGGATGGAGGACTTTTAAACAAGGGCATTTGCGAGGGATTGGCGGAGGAGACTGAAGAGAGTGAACTTGTGTCTTTTGGATTAAGGCTGGTTGCTTCTCTGAGCTGTTTGGAGCCTTATTTGTGAGTTTGGTTCTGGGTGTGGCTGTGTGCTCTGCTAGAATTTCAATAGGGACAAATGTCAGGTTCTGACTTGGGCAGAAGTAACCAGCTGCATCAGTATAAGATGGGGGGCACCTGGCTTGCCGGGGGAACATGTGAAAAGGATCTAGGGGTCTTAGTATACCACAGGCTTAACATGAGTCAACAGGGTCATACGGCAGAAAAAGAAGAAAAGCTGATGCTATTCTAGGCTGCATCAACAGAAGTACAGTGTCCATATCAAGGGAGCTCATAGTAGCACCCTCTTCTGCCTGGGTCAAACTCTACCTGAAGTTTCAAAATTCACTCATCCTCTCTCCCTGCACATCACCTGTACAATTACCAATTTATGCTGTGGCTTCTGTCCATTATTATAGCCCATCCTCAAAACAATGAAGTAAGAGAAGATGGATTTGATGAATGAGAAAATGGACTTGATGACTGTTGTGGTTAACAACTCTGGACAAATAGGGAACACTGATACAGAAACTATTCAGGGACCAACTCATGAACCTGTACTGACTGGGCAAGTGCAGAAAATAATGGAGGAGGATGCGGTTGCACCTCAAATAATACAAATAATACAAATGGAGAAACCCGAGGCCCTACAGGAGCATAAGCCGCTGCCATTGAAGATGGAAGTTGGATTGGACCAGGGGGAGTCTGGAGCTGAGGAGGCTCCTAATTTTCGAGAGACTTTGAAATATGTTTTTAAATGCTTTTTGGATTACACTGATGACTGTGGGGAGTGGGACTCTGGGGAATGGGTGGGTTTGATGAAAGGAGATGGAGACAATTTTGGGTTGGAACCCCCCAGAGACCTACTCCTCAATGAGAAAGGAAAGAAATTAAGAAAGAGACCAACAAATGACAAGGAAAAGGGCAAGTATAAACAACAAGAAGAAGATCTGCAGAAGGGACATGGAAGAGACTTAAGGGCCTCGGACATAAGACTTCCAGGTTGATGGACTAGATGGAATGGACAGTAAGGACTGACACGACCTGAGACCAGGAAGAAGAGACGTTGGATGAAGACTGGAAGAAAATCTATAAAGAAATTTTTTATTTGGGGAATTAGCCTAAAATAAATGAATATTAGGGAAAATGTTGGAATGAAACTATATGACTCTAGCAGAAATGATATCAGGAGCTATGTATATCTGAGCATTAAGATTCAAGCTTTAAGGTATTTTAGGGTAAGATAAGGTTAAATAAATCAAGGTAATTTAAATAACAAAATATGGGGAAAGATGGGAAGGATTTGTTGAGTTAACTATTAGGTTAAAATGTTAAGATAAATTATTTAACAAAAATTGAGAAAGATGGAAAGAATTTGCTGAAATAACTAATTAAACTAGAATACAAAAAGGGAGGTGCAAGGAGGTCAATGAAACAAGCAAATGGAAGTTAAAGATATGTAATTTGGGATTTGTGTTTTTTTCCTTTTTCTTTGTTTTTTTGTTGCATTGCTGTATTGGTTTTTATGTTTTGTGTTTTTTTCTTCTTCTTTATGTAGTGTATTGTAGTGGTTTTTTTTCTTTCTCTTTTTTCTATTATTCTGAAACTATCAATAAATATTATTTTAAAAAAACCAAAAACAAAACAAAACAATGGAGTAAGAGTAAACCTGAGGAGCGCAATGACGGAAAGCTGAGGAAATCTTAATCTATTTCAGCATTCCAACTTTTGTATGTTTCAAAGTACACCTGCGAATCTTTCTCAGTTTTACTGCTTTCTCCTTTGTAAACTGCTTTGAGGGTTTGGGGGGTTTTTTTGCAAGAGGAGTATAGATATAAATGAATAAAATAAATGGGTTGCTCCTGAGGAGATGCTTTTTCTCCTCCGAAATGAGACACTTCCCTCAGAAAGGGGACCCTTTTTCTCCTCAGAACAGGCCGGGATATGAAGAAGCCGAGGAGCAGGCCTCCCTCTGCCTGAGGCCTTTTCCTGCCTTTTTCCTCCCCTGAGAACAGGCTTCCTCAGCCTCGGCCCTCCAGATGTTTTAGGCCTACAACTCCCATGATCCCTAGCTAGCAGGAGCAGTGGTCAGGGATGATGGGAATTGTAGTCTCGAGACATCTGGAGGGCCGAGGTTGATGCCCTAGAAAGTGCTGGAAGAGCCGCCCCTCCCCCTCTCTCCTCAGGGGAGCCTTGGCAAGGCAGGGAAGGTGGCCATTGCTTGCTCCCTCATGTGCCTTTTCTTTCTTTCGTGGGGATTCAAAAAGTTCTTTCTTGTCCTCTTCCCAGGGGCAACTGATTTATTTCATAAAATTTATAGGCTCTTGAGCGTGAGGGTGGAGGGAAGCAGTCTGGAAAAAGAAGAGTTGGTCCTCATATCCGGAGGCCTCCTAAGCAGCCACAGTCTGAAATCCATTAATTCATGTAATTCCCTCAGGCGCCCATGAGGGGCTTTAGGGGGGTCCCTGGCCAGAGGATGGATTGGGGTTCCCCTCCTGCCTCAAGCAGAAGAGTCGGGGGCTTCTTCCGGTTTTCCTGGTCTTCTCCCTCAGCGTGGAAGAAGTCACATTTGCCTCTCTTTCCCCTCACTTTCCCAATTCATCGGCCTAAGGAGCCCCTGAAATACGCTCAGCAGAGTTTAATTTTCTGTACAATCTCTTCTTCTTTTTTGCTTGCTTGTTTGCTTTGTTTTTTTAGTCATTTGTTTTATTGGTTTTATGTACAATCTTTACAACAGAGGACTTTACAACCAAAATAAACCTTTACAACAGAAAACTTTACAACCAAAAGAAACCAATAACATGACTCTCATGTTTTCATTTGTACTAAACCCTTCTCAAATTTCCTTATTTTACTATTTATTAACTTAAATCTTCTTTTAATTCCTTTTTCTTGACCTCCTAAATCGCGTATTTGTCCTCTACAGTTTTCCAATTATTGCCTTATACTTTCCTCCCTCTATACCCGTTACTTCCCTTCACCCATGTGCGATCTTCTCTGCATACTGTTGTGTTAACAGCTATTAAATTCGTTTTCCAGTTTGTATTGTAATGTTCTCTTGTGTCCTTCAGGCTCTTGCATGTTAAATTTAAGCTGTGAAACCAAACCAATATATCCCTGTATGCATTCCCATTCTTTGTAAGTTTTTTGATTAGAGCAGCCTCTCGTTTTGCCATCTCCGCAAATTCACAATTTTTAGCTGGCCATTCTAGTAATTCAGGTATTTTTCTGATTTCATTTTTTTTTTTTGCCCCTACTATTCTAGCCACTGCTGTTGCGTACAGGAATATGTTCTTTTTGTCCATTTTCTGTACAATCTCATGCAACTAGAAAACTGTAGCGTTGGAAGGCCCTGCAATGCTGGAATCTCAACTAAAGCATCCAGGACAGAGGGTCATCCTCTTCTTCTTTGCTGATCCCTCATAGTAAGATTGTCTTCCATGAACACGGTCTTAACAATGAGTCCGTAAGTGACTGTGGAGGCCAATTCTGGACCCACACGTCCTTCCACAGTGGGGACATTGGTTTCCAGGCAGGAGTTGATCACGGTGTGGATTTGGCAAGTGTGCCTTCCTCTTAGCGCGTTTCTCCTTTGTGTCCTGAGTTTGAGTGTCTTCAAAGCCCAGGACACCTTTGGTCAAGGCTGTTCTCCAACTGGAGCACTCACAGGCCAGTGTTTCCCAGTTGTCAGTATTTATACTACATTTTAAAAATATTTGCCTTAAGAGAGTCTGTAAAGATCTCTTTTGTATTTTGCTTTCCATTCTTGAGTTGGGAATAGAGTAGTTGCTTTGAGAGGTTGTAGGCTCTCCTTCCTTGGAGGTTTTTCAGCAGAGGTTGGATGGCTGTCTGTCATGGATCCTTTTGTTAAAAGTCCTGTATTGCAGGGGGCTGGACTCAGAGTCCCTTCCAACTCTCAAGTTCTAGAATTCTTTTCTTCTTCTTTTGAGAAAGTAGTAATCATAAATAAATCAGAATGAAAGTGTGCACCCCCACCACCGAGATCATTCCACTGTAACTATCCAACCTCCCAAAAATTCAACACTTCCTGCAATGGTTTGACACCTTTCCATTTAAACAATACAAATTCTACAAACACCCTCCATACCGCCTCAAAATCATAGCCCACACCTCTTTATACCATTCTTTCATTTTATATCCTTTCACAGCCCCAGAGTCAGAGGAAGTGGGAGAAAAGCTATGAATAAGAGGTGACAGTTGTCAAGAGCTGTTGGCCACAGGCCAGATCACAAGTATTTACAACATGCTTTGCATCAAATAAGCTGACATTTGGGAGTGTGAAGAGGGTGGAGGATTTGCTTACAGACTTTTGTTGTATATAGAGAGATATAAAATCACATTGTCAGAGGCAAATTGAATTGAAATACTTTATTGTCACTTGTACAACTTGTATACAGTGAGATTACACGAGCACCCCCCACTCAGCTCTCTTAGTCTTAATTCCCCTCGTTTACTGACGCACACCCACCAAACCCGAAAGTCAGTTGCCCTGTTGTTATATTATCATTCAGCAGCCTAACAGCCCACGGATAGAAGCTGTTCTTTACCCTGTTGGTGCGACTAATCATGCTCCTATATCTTCTGCCTGAGGGCAGGAGATCAAGAAAGTGCCGGCCAGGGTGTGAATCATCCCTGAGAATTTTCCTCACTCTCCTGAGGCAACGTACTCCCACTATTTCATCCAGTGGATTCACGGGACAGCCCATAATATCTTGTGCTGTGTTCACCACCCTCTGTAGGCACTTCCTATCAGATGATGTCAAACCAGCATACCACACCGTGATGCAGTATGAAAGGACACCTTCTATTGTAGAAGGAGATAATCAGTTGTTGATTGACTTTGTTCTTCTGCAAGACTCTGAGGAGATGGAGTCTCTGTTGGGCTTTCTTAATCACCTGGGTTGTATTTATTTTCCAGGTAAGGTCTTCACTGAGATAAACTCCTAGGAATTTAAAGGAAGAGACTCTCTCCACACAGCCCGCCCCGATGTACAGCGGGGCTAGTTCTCCTCTCTTCCTCTGAAAGTCCAACACCATCTCCTTTGTCTTGCTGATATTAAGGTGCAAGTTGTTCCCTAGGCACCATGTAGATATTTTTTGGACCTCCCTTCTATATGTTGATTCGTCTCCACCTCTTATTAAACCCATTATGGTGGTGTCATCTGCAAACTTAATAATTGCAGTAGATGGGTCAGATGATACACAATCGTATGTATACAATGAATACAGGTAGGGACTTAGCACACATCCCTGTGGTATGCCAGTCCTGATTTTTAAGGAATTAGATGTTACACGTCCAATCCTCACTGTTTGTGTCCGATCTATCAGAAAGAATGTTTGAAGCTTTCTTTTTCCAGGAACTTAGGCTGGGTACAGACTTATACCTTCAAATCACATTTGAAGAACATTCCTTCCTTCCAAGAATTCAAGGCGCTGTAGTTTGCTAAGGGTTTCCTCAGGTTTGTGACTCTGTGAGAGGGGAAAGGAATAATTTGAGGCAGATTGTCTGGGATTTCTCAGTCAGGGACATGCAAGCCATGATTAATGGGAAGAGAGGAATTAAATGAGAAATGAAATTAGGAAGTGCAGAAAGATTGCCAGCCTTGCCTCTTTTCCCGTGTAAAAGGCATTGGCTTCAAGGACACTTTTTTCAAGCCCTCCCTCTGTTTCTCCTCCACCTCACCACTTCTTGCTCTTTACGTGTCACAGAGCTGCCCCCAAAAAACCAGTTTCCAAAAATAAGCACAAAAGAGAAAGCGAGGACCACAAGCCAGTATGAGGACTGTTTCATCCTGTGTGATGCTGTGAAAAATAGCTGCGCCTCCATCCGGTGTGATGCTGTGTGTATTGTGCTTGATAACTGTAAATGAGCATTTGTGTTTTTCAAAGATCTTTTGTCATCCCCCACTGACTTTAAAAAGCCCCAGCTTCCCTATGTTCCCTATGGTAGGTGCTAACGTGCTCAGCATTTTATCAGTTACCCAATTTCTCTCAGCTTCCCCATCTGCATTTGAGAGTGGCCATGACAGCTTCTGCAGAGCAGCTCCGTGCTGCAAGGCATGCTGGGAACTCTTCTTGAGGCCACCCTGGTGGTCAGCCCCGTTTGACACCAATGGTGCACCCAGAATGCTCAGCAATGCCACTGTGTTTCTTCTCAGTGTGTTTGGAAAGAAGATTACTTTTGCAGATGCATCAGCTCTGTGTTGCTGCTACAGTTGCTTCTTCTAAACTCAGACTTTGAAGCATGGAGCAAATTGGCCATCTCTTTGTCCTCCTGGGTAAGACCCTTTTCTTCTCCCCCTCCATCCCCACTCTTTTCCTTCTTCTGGAGCCTCCTATCTACACTTCCCTTCCCAGTTTCCACTGTCTGTCTTTACTCAAATCTCCTGCCTCTGTTCTCCGTTTCCAGGTGGGTCTTTAGGGAGGGATGAGCACGTTTCAGGCAAATCTTTCACAGCATCCACACAATGTCACTGGCTTGGGAATGTTGGCTGCTTTTAACCTTTACCTTTCCTGCAAAAAACCCAAAATAAAACCTCCAGAAATGCATCAGATTAAGGGATATTGTTTGGGAGGGGAAAAATGTGTATGAGGTTATTTAGGAGTCCAGATTATGAAACTTGATACAATGCCAAAAATGTTTTATCTCTCTCTCTCTCTCTCTCTCTCAGCATCACATTTTTCTCCTCTGTTCTTTTTCAGCCTCATTTTTGGCTCTTTCCTGGATGACGGCCCTTGCAGGTAATCCAGTTAATATAACTTCAAATACTGAGTGGTAGGCAGATACAGTGGTACCTCAGGTTAAGTACTTAATTCGTTCCGGAGGTCTGTACTTAACCTGAAACTGTTCTTAACCTGAAGCACCACTTTAGCTAATGGGGCCTCCTGCTGCCACCACGCTGCCGGAGCACGTTTTCTTTTCTCATCCTGAAGCAAAGTTCTTAACCTGAAGCACTATTTCTGGGTTAGCGGGGTCTGTAACCTGAAGCGTATGTAACCTGAAGCATATATAACCCGAGGTACCACTGTACTGTCAGTGTGAACACATCTTAAAATTTAGATGTGGATATATTGTTGTGGCTATTTGTTCCTTATTCTGTCCCTTATCTTGAAGTCCCAGACCTGAAGGGTGTGAATGGTGAGTCAAAGGGATCCCCCACACTTCCCTTCATACTCTGCTTTCTAAGCACAGGTCTGGGATTTCCAGGTCCAAATGGATTTTTTTTGGGGGGGGGGAGAAGAGAGGAGAGGAGAGAGAGATTTTCAAAACCTGATTGAGTTTAAGAGGCAATAAAGAGTGGAGTGGGATGGGTTGGGACTGTCAATCCGAAGCAGTAATTGAAGTATTGTGGAAGGTTATAGGGATTCATGAATCTTCTAATGCAATGGGGACATCCTAAGGGACTGGCCAAACTGTATTTTTATTGTATCCCCCTCTGTTTCTCAGATACTGTGACTGCACGTCCATCAGGCCTTTGGCTGTCTCTTTCACCTCCACACAACACTTTTGCCCGAGGAGAACTGGCTTCATTGATATGCTCCCTGCCAGAAGGACAGAGGGCAACGGGGTTCTATTTCTATGAAAAGAGAGGAGGTGAACCAGTCATGTATGGACGACAGGCGGAAAATATCTTGGAGGTTTCCACAGAATACCTGGAAACAAACAAAACATTTCTCTGTGCTTACCTGGGGGAAAAGAGTTCAGGAGGACTCTTCCTGTCTTCGCTGAGTAACGAGGTTGTGCTGTCCATCACTGGTGAGAAACGTACTCTTTGTGACAGAATTGCATGCACGAAAGCTAAGCCAGCTTGGGGATCATAGCTCCTACTCCGCCCAAGCCATTTTGGTAGTTGTAACTGTGAGAGAGATCAAAGGAGCTCTGGCCAAGATCTCTCAGCATAGTCACAAAACTGCCACCATCATAGTTGCTAGGGGAAGCCCACAGAGTACAATACTGAAGATTCAAGTCTGTCGTGAAGATGAGCTTTAATGTGATGTAGCAAAGGGGCAGGGTTATTTTAAGCAGTTCTTCAGTCTTGGGGGGCACAGATATTGTTGCTGCTCTACAACTCCCATCATCCCCTGCCTGCTTGATGGCAGCTGTAGTTCAACAACATCTGGTGACCCAGGGTTGAAGAATCGTGAAAGCCTTTGCTTACGTGGAGGGAAACCAATATTCACAGGAAGAAGCCAATCTCCTAAGCCTGACATGAATGGTTTGTTAGAGATTCCAGGATGCCTCCAGAGCCACAGATTTCAAGGTTTACTGGAGGGATTATTGTTAAAATAATTTAACCTGTAATATGGGTATGCACCAAATTCCTGGAACAGAGGTGTTTAACAAACAAAGATTGTTCTTCCTTTCTCTGTGCTCCTTCTACTTCCTTCTCAGAGCACCCTCGTCCCCCAGTCTTAACTGTTTTGCCCGAAAAGGATAGCTACAGAAGAGAGGAGTCCATAAAACTTAGATGTTCAGCTTATGAAAGCCGTGATGTATCAAAGATCCAGTTTTTCAAGGACAAGAGACAACTGCAACTCATCAATGTCCCCTCCTCTCTGAACACCTTCACACATATACAACTGCTTCTTCCTCAAGATGGTGGCGATTACTCCTGCAAGTACTACATTGTGGTATCAGGGCGAGAGTTCCCATCCAGAGAGAGCAACTCCATCAGAATTTTGGTATTGGGTGAGGAGGCCTTTCTTTGCAATATGGGTCTGTTGGAGGGGGAAATGGGAAGGTGGACTGAGTTTGGGGGAGGTTAGGCAGGCGAGGAATTGGGCCAATAATTTTGTTAGTAGAATATGTACAGAATTCAAAGATCACCTGTAATTTCATAGCCCTTCCAAACTCCTCTTTTCTTCTTGTCTGCCTTTGAAACGCATTGCCCCTTCCAGAACAACATCGTAGAAAACAAAGGCAGGGTGCCTGCCCCGAGGAGCATACAAGGGATGTTGTCACATGGGGATCCCTTCTGACCTTGGGATTCTCTTTGATTCTCTCTGCAGATGAACCACTTTCCACAATGCCTACCTTTTCCACCCCTGACCAGGCTGTTCTGAGTTTTGCCGCCACAACCAGGCCACCTAGAAAGTCAACACTGGCAACTTCATCAACCAGCTCTTCTCGCTACATCACAGGAACACCCTCAACACGTGCAAAGCTCCTTGCATCAAGCACCTCCTGGTCCAGCTCTTCGCAGATGAGTCTGCATTATAGCACCTCAACCAGCAGCACCAATGCTCAGGAGAGCAGGAAATCCTCCTCCTGCTGTGATCCCAAATCAACCACAGACCAAAAGAAGGACGATTCAGAAAAAGGTACGCCCCTCTCATGAGACTTATTTTTAAGAAAGGGACTTCCTTCCTTCCTTCCTTCCTTCCTTCCTTCCTTCCTTCCTTCCTTCCTTCCTTCCTTCCTTCCTTCCTTTCTCTTTCATTGTTTTATATTTGTATAAAATTTTGATTGTATAGGTTATAAGCCACCCTGAGTGCTGCAGTTGCAGTAGAAGGGAGCAAAATGTCCAAATAAAGAATTAAATAAATAAATAAATAAATAAATAAATAAATAAATAGGGGTTGCACTATAAATAACCCACCTGATTCAGCTCAGTGCGGAATATTATTTTCACCCTACGAAAATAAATGGAAGCAGTGCTACTGCTGCCCGATTTGTTTGCTTTTGTACCGTTATTATTTTTGTCTGGTGGTATTGTTTTTAACCAAACTGCGGGAGGCAGTGGAAGACAGGAGTGCCTGGCATGCTCTGGTCCATGGGGTCATGAAGAGTCGGACACGACTAAACGACTAAACAACAACAACAATTGTTTTTAATCTGATGGTACTGTACTGTTATTTTATCATGTGTGGCTGTGTTTTAGGTGATAAAATAGGAATTTTATGATGTTGCCATGCTTCTGTTTGAGATGGCCGACCTGAAAGGCAGCCTATAACTACAGAATATGGATGTTTGGAAAGAATAATATTTAGAAAGGGACAATCAATGGACCTTCAGAGACCAGGGAGGGAAGAGGAAGGGTGGAAGATAGAATGGCCAAAGAGGTGAATATGTGGAGCAGCAAAGTTCATAGATACTAGCCAAGTCTTTGTTTTGTAAAAATTGACTACCGTATTTTTCGCTCTATAAGACGCACCAGACCACAAGACGCACCTAGTTTTTGGAGGAGGAAAACAAGAAAAAAAATATTCTGAATCTCAGAAGCCAGAACAGCAAGAGGGGTCGCTGCGCAGTGAAACCAGCAATCCCTCTTGCTGTTCTGGCTTCTGGGATAGCTGCGCAGCCTGCATTCGCTCCATAAGACGCACACACATTTCCCCTTACTCTTTAGGAGGAAAAAAGTGAGTCTTATAGAGCAAAAAATACGGTAGTTCTCTGATCAATAACCCGTTCTGATCAACAGCAATTCTCTTGCAGGTTCATATCCTTTTCTTCTGGCCATTAGATGTGGCACTGGTGGATGTCTCCTCCTCCTGGTGTTTGTTGTCTGCATTTATAGGAGGAAGCGCAAAGGTATTTGGCAAGGCAGGGGAAGCTGGGCCTGGGGAGGTGGACATCCCAGGAAGAATGCAGATGTGGGTGGAAGTAACCCCTGGTGGATTCATCACAGCCAGAATTATCACTAACTGCTTATGCACAGCTTGTCTTCTTCATTTTTTTTATTTTGACAAAGTAATATTCATAAATAAATAAGAATGAAAATGTGCACCCCACCACCGAGATAATTCCATTGAAACTATCCAACCTTCCAAAATTTCAACACCTCTTGCGATGGTTTGAACCCTTTCCGTTTTAACAGTACAAATTCTACAAACACCCTCCATATCTCCTCAAAATCACTTCTCCTGCATATTCCCTGTCTTACCTTAATGGCACATGCTAATTTATCATTCATAACTATATCCCACACCTCTTTATCCCATTCTTCCATTTTATATTCTGCTTGCCCCTTCTATAGCTATAATAATTCTAGCTATAATAATTCGTGCAGAAAGCTCGCCTGTTCCATTTCTGTGTGTCAGGTTGCAGTTAGAACGACAGAAGCAGAGTAATAAAAGGTAGCAGCCCCATCTATTTGTCCAGGACAGAGATCTGAAATTCTTCGCAAGGCCCTCTCCATGGGGCTGCCATTGAAGACTGTTCAAACCTGCTGTGGTTTCAAAAGACAGCAACTTATAAAGAGCACATCCTGTCAGTCTTTATAAGACCTTTGCAGACTCTCTGTGTCAGATTCAAAATGATGGCCTCTTGGCCCTCAAAGCCCTAAACAACAACCATCCTTTAATTCCCCCCTTTATTTACCCATTAAGAATTACACATAATGAACTACATTGTTCTGTTGTAAAAGAAAAAATCTTCACACTAAGAGGCTAGAAAAGGAGAAAAAAGAAAAAGAAGAAAAGAAAAATAAAGAAAAAATTAAACGAAAAATCTTATGAAAAACGTACAAGAAATGCAAACCATCATCGACATTATTATAAACATATATTTCCAGTAAGAAATCCTTTTATCTTCAGCTTATCGATTTCTCCTTGCCATTCTTACTTTCTTATCTATACCTGATCTCTGGTTTTATTCCTTGATTTATTTGATGACTTCCTTCTACCACTATGCCTTTTCTAATTTCTCATATCTTAAAATTTGTGCATCCATTTTTACTCAGTGGAGAACTTATCTCTGTGGAACTTAGTCTACTCTCAGCCAAGTGTCATCACTGGAACCGTTTTGCATCATGTAATTTTTAAAAACATCCCATTCTTTTTTTAAATCCTATCTCCTGAATAGTTTCTTATGAATTCTGTTAATTTCGTTAATTCAAGATATTCACATATCTTTAGGTGCCATTCTTCTTTTGTCGGTATTACATTACTTTTCCAATACTTTGCTATAAGAATCCTGGCAGCCGTAGTAGCATAAAGAAAAACTCTTTTGGGATGTTTGTTGTAAAAATATCTAATAAAAATAATTCTGTTTTTTAAGGAAATGTATATTTTAACATTTTCTTCAATTCTTCATATATCGTGTCCCAAAATAATACGTTGGTGGTACAGAGGTGAGCATAGCTGCCTTCCATCCTTGAAATTTCACCCACTTCTCTGAGTGTTGCAGCACTGTTCCCCAGCCAAGCAATGTAAAGTGCAGCATTCTAGAGGATATTGTGCCTTACGTGCTCTAAATGTGGGAACCCCTGGTGCCCTGTCTTTGTGTCTCCTTCTTCGCTTAAGAGTCACACACATTCACAAACTTTTTTTTCTTTTCTCAGATAAGAGAGCGATCACAGCAAGGTGAGTGAGTACGAAAACTTGGGGCAGCTGTCAGAAGCAGCTTCCTCCAGGCTGTTGGACATGACGCTGCGTTTTGTGTGGCCTGATCATCGGAGGAGTCGGGGCTGCTTTGTGCTTAAAAACAGAAGCAGGGACATGCAGTCAGGAGTGACAAGAGGCTGCAAGGGTGTGGCTGCTAAAAAAGCCACCTTTTTGCAAGAAGATAAAAAGAACTTTTTAGCACAAGGCAAAGGGGAGTCATTTGGCCCATCCTCCATTTTCCAACTGTAGCCAGCCAGATGCCTCTGGGAAGCCCACCAGAAGGCCATTCCTAATTCCTACTCCCCTGGTTTTCAGAGATAGAATCAAAGAATTCTAGAGTTGGAAGGGACCCTGAAGATCATCTAGTTCAGGCACCCCCAAACTCGGCCCTCCCAATGTTTTGGGACTACAGCTCCCATCATCCCTAGCTAACAGGACCAGTGGTCAGGGATGGTGGGAATTGTAGTCCCAAAACATCTGGAGGGCTGAGTTTGGGGGTGCCTGATGTCGTCCAACCCCCTGCAACGCAGGAATATGCAGCTGCCCCATACGGAGATCAAACCTGCAACCTTGGCATCATCAGCACCACGCTCTAACCAACTGAGCTACCCAGGAAGAAGGACCAAAAGGACAAGTTTTGGGGTTGCAGATAAGGAGGGGAAATACATTTTAAAAATAATAAAAATTGTCCAGTAGCACCTTAGAGACCAACTAAGTTTGTTCTTGGTATGAGCTTTTGTGCGCACGCACACTTCTTCAGATACACTGAAACAGAAGTCACCAGACCCTTATATATAGTGTGAGGGTGGGGAGGGGTATTACTCAGAAGGGTGGTGGGAATGGGTGATTGGCTGATAGATGTGGTAAACCTGTTCACGACTGTTTACCACCATCAGCCAATCACCCATTCCCACCACTCTTCTGAGTAATAGCCCTCCCCACCCTCTGGTATGGTAACTTCTGTTTCAGTGTATCTGAAAAAGTGTGCATGCACACGAAAGCTCATACCAAGAACAAACTTAGTTGGTCTCCAAGGTGCTACTGGACAATTTTTTAATTTTTCTAAAATATATTTCTACTGTGTCAGACCAACACCACTACTTACCTGAATCAGGAGGCGGAAATGATTGGCATGTTGGAGAGAAGGAAAGATGTCTGTAAGGGATGGGGTGGCTGGGACAGGGACAGAGCCAGTGGACAGGGAAAGGTGGGGGCAGAAGGGGCGAAGGGAGCAGAGCAGGATTCCAGGTTGCCGGAGGCTGGGCTAGATGACCCTTGGGGTTTCCCTTTAATTCTTTGATTCTATGATTCTAATGTCTATTCTGGACCCAGGAGGGCAGGCAGCTCCTGCTACATGGTTCTGTCCTCAGACAGATGCTTTGATGGCAGTTTGGACTTCTCACAAGGGGGGGATTAATCATTGAGTTACTTGGCCCTTCACCTTTGCTGTGAGATGCTATGTGTTTTCTCTGTGTAAGAAACTGGGACGGAAACTGTGGAAACATTTAAAAATAGAATAAAATAGTTTAGCGAGGTTATTTCCCCCTCCATTCATTGCTGGGATTGGGAGATTCTTCCTGTCTTTCATATTGAAACCATCACTTCCTCCATGAAACCTTTGACAATACAATAACTGCCCCCCCCCCCAGTTTCTATTTAAGGAAATAGAAACTGAGCTATGGGATTGGCTGCTACAGGATGTGGTTTAGATGCCTTTTGAAAAGAGGTACATTTGTGAAGAATATTCTGCCAAAACATTTTAGTCATGACAGCTAAGTAGATCTTCATTGTGCAGAAGCAGTCTACCTCTGAATTGCTGTGCACTGGAGATAAGCAAAAGAGGAGGGTGGCCTGTTTGTGAGTTGCGCAGGAGTGTCCAGCTGGCTGCTGTCAAAACTGGATGATGCGAACCCTCAATTTGCTCCCAACAGGCTTGGGGGGATCATCATTCTTTGAACATGTCCCTCAATTTCCTTCTCCTTTTCAGGACTCAGACGCCTTTTACTGCCTTGCCACCCCCTGCTCTGCCTCAGCCCCCACTATCGCAATCATGGATGGAGAGTGGAGCCAAACTGGCCGAAGACCAGGAGGAAGGTCTCTACAACAACATTCCCCTTCAGGGTAAGAAGAGAGCAGAACGATACAGAGATTCTGAAGAAGAATGAGCCATCAGGGAGATTAAAATATTCAGATGGGGATTTACAACCAGGGAGATGGGGTGGAAGGGGTTAGGGAAGAGGGCAGTGTTCTGCCTTCCCCTGCCTATTCCAGCATACGACTGGGCTCACTTTCTGCAGCACTTTCCTCAAGAGCAGGGGTCAGCAAACTTTTTCAGCAGGGGGCCGGTCCACTGTCCCTCAGACCATAGCTATCAAGCGTCCCTTATTTGGCGGGACAGTCCCTTATCCCAGCGCCATGTCCCGCTGCTGTCCCTTATTGACGATGTCCCTTAAATAAGCTACTGAAGGTAATGGGGCCCTTTCTATGTCCAGCTGTCCTTTGTCAACAACAAATTGTTGCTGTTTTTTTGTGTTGAATATATGCTATATGGTAATTTATGGACCTAATAGGTATCTAAAGCCATTTGCATGCAACAAAATATGTATTTTATCAAAGTAATTGTTGATCCCTTATTTTGGCTGCTGATCCCTTATTTTTGAGGCTGCTAGTCCCTTATTTTCAAATCCTTATTTTCAACCCTAACCTGACTATATTTTGAAGGAAAAAATATGAACGAATTCCTATGTCCCACAAATAACCCAGAGATGCATTTTAAACAAAAGCACACATTCTACTCATGTAAAAACACGCTGATTCCCGGATTGTCCACGGGCCAGGTTTAGAAGGTAATTGGGCCGGATCTGGCCCCCGGGCCTTAGTTTGCCTACCCATGCTCAAGAGTTAGTCTGTCTAAAATACTTTGCCCCGTTGTCCAGTCTCAATATTTTGATCTTGGATTGTTTTGTGTTGTATGTTTATATTTTTAAAAATCAAATAAAAAATTTATATAATGTAACCTGTTTGGGTATTCTTTGTAATTAAAGAAATCTTTCAAATAAATAAGTAAATCAATTTTGTTTGTTTGTTTCAGTCTCATTTTCTCTTCTTTCCTGTATGGTGTCCTTTGGAGGTAAGATGAAAACGGATGCATCCCTGAAGCCAAGCTTTTCCCCTGAAAGTAATCCCTCAAGAGACAGAAAGACAGCATGCACACATGGGCGTAGCCAGGATTTTTGTTAGGAGCGGGGAGGGACTATGTTGGGGGGGCAACATAGTTCAGTATTTCTATTGTTTTACTTGATCGAGTGTCAAACAGTTCATTAAATAGCTCTGCATCACCCAGCTTTGTCTTGATCCATTCAGAAGATCATGCAAGATCTTAATGCAAAACTAAGTTCCATTCAGGACCGGTCCTTTACACAGTGAACAGTATTGTTCACTCGATAAAAATAAAAGTTAAAGTAAAAGGCAGTAAGGACTTGCAAACTGAAAAGGAAAGCATAATGATAAAAGGAAAAACTGATAATGAATGCCCCCCACCCAAACCCTCCAATTGACAATTGTAGGCAATGAATCATTGCTTTGTGAACTGAAATCATCACAAGCAGTACACTCTCAATTACAGTCCCAGAAACCCTTTAAACCATGGGTAGGCTAACTAAGGCCCGGGGGCCTGATCCAGCCCAATCGCCTTCTAAACCCGGCCCGTGGACGGTCCGGTAATCAGCGTGTTTTTACATGAGTAGAATGTGTGCTTTAATTTAAAATGCACCCCTGGGTTATTTGTGGGGCATAGGAATTCGTTCATATTTTTTCCTTCAAAATATAGTCAGGTTAGGTAATTCTGTCTCTATAATTCCCAAAAGAAAAGCCTCTGTTTTTTTTTTAACAAAGGTTATTTTAAACACCCTGTTCATGTCATTATATATCATTTTCCTTTTCTATGTACTAGAATGGGAAAATCCCAATTTCTCTGTCTGTCTGTCTGTCTGTCTGTCTGTCTGTCTGTCTCCTTTCTTCTTTCCTTCCAATCTCCCTATCATCTTTTGGCTATCCCTCTATGCAGGTAAAGTTGACTTCTGCTCTTCCCTTCTCCCATCCTGCTGCACATTGTCCCATTTGGGTTGCTTCAAGAAGTTTGACCGCAGAGAAAAACAGGTGATGGCACAGCAAGATCAGATGTGGTTAGCAGTTCCCAGATGGAGCTGGATAAAGCTTGTGGTTATGGCTAAAGCCTATAGGCCGAGTTCCACACACAGCTCAGGGTGTGTGTCTACACAATGTTCAGGAGTCGAGGGTGTGATGTTGTGCTTCCTGTCTTTAGTCTTTGCTTTGAGAAGACAGACTTTGGCAAGGCCGGTTCATTGTCTCTCTTGGGACAGAAACCAGAGAGAAGGTGGATTTGGGGCTCCAGCCGTGGTTGTTCTTCCAGGGATACTGGCTGAGCATGAAGTCTGCTGCTTTGGTGACAGGTTGGTGACCTCTCTGCTCAACTCAGATTGGAAATTTGCCATCTATCTCACATTCACACTGCATCTCTCCTTTGCTCTTCACTTCCAGCCTGTCTCCAGATCCTTCTCGGGAGATCAGTCCATGCAGGTAAAGCAGATTTCCATTCTTCTTTCAACTTTTGTGATAGGAGACAGAAGCTCTATGGGATGTAGGAGTGTCAGATTTTGCATGATTGGGTGGATGGCAGCTAGCAGATTGAGGCCGAATCCTGACAAGACAGAAATACTGTTTTGGGGGACAGAGGGCAGGCAGATGTGGAGGACTCCCTGGTCCTGAATGGGGTAACTGTGCCCCTGAAGGACCAGGTGTCCAGCCTGGGAGTCATTTTGGACTCACTGCTGTCCATGGAGGCTCAGGTCAATTCTGTGTCCAGGGCAGCTGTCTACCAGCTCCATCTGGTATGCAGGATGAGACCCTCCCTGCCCACAGACTGTCTGGCCAGAGTGATCCATGCTCTGGTTATCTCCCAATTAGACTTCACTGCACTTTACGTGGGGCTACCTTTGAAGGTGACCTGGAAACTAAAACTAATCCAGAATGTGGCAGCCAGACTGGTCACTGGGAGTGGCCACTGAGACCATGTAACACTGGTCCCAAAAGACCTACATTGGCTCCCAGTACATTTCCGAGCACAATTCAAAGTATTGGTGCTGACCTTCAAAGCCCTAAAGGGCCTCTGTCCAGTATACCTGAAGGAGCGTCTCCACCCCCACCATTCAGCCTAGACACTGGGTCCAGTTCTGAGGGCCTTCTGGCAGTTCCCTCCCTGCGAGAAGTGAGGTTACAGGGAACCAGGCAGAGGGCCTTCTCGGTAGTGACCCCCGCCCTGTGGAACGCCCTCCCATCAGATGTCAAGAAAATAAACAACTATCTGACTTTTAGAAGACATCTGAAGGCAGCCCTGTTTAGGGAATTTTTTAATGCTGTGACATCACATTGGTGGGGAAGGGGAGAAGGGAGGAGAGAGAGATTTTCAAAATCTGATTTTGAGTTTAAGAGGCATTGAAGTAAAGGATGGAATGGGCTAGTCAATCCCAAGCAGTAATCAAAGTTGAGCCATTTTGGTAGCTGTAACTGTGAGAGAGATCAAAGGAGCTCTGGCCAAGATCTCTCAGCATAGTCATAAAACTGCCACATCATAGTTCCTAGGGGAAGCCAACAGAGTACAATACTGAAGATTTAAGTCTGTCGTGAAGATGAGCTTTAATGTGATGTAGCAAAGGGGCAGGGTTATTTTAAGCAGTTCTTCAGTCTTGGGGGGCACAGATTCTGTTGCTGCTCTACAACTCCTATCTTCCCCTGCCTGCTTGATGGCAGCTGTAGTTCAACAACATCTGGTGACCCAGGGTTGAAGAACTGTGTAAGCCTTTGCTTACGTGGCTGGAAACATTGTGGAATCTGGGCGAGAGATCGCATCCAGAGAGAGCAACTCCATCAGGATTTCGCTATTGGGTGAGGAGGCCTTTCTTTGCAGTACGGATCTATTGGAAGTTGAATTGGGAAGCTGGATTGAGCCTGAGCTGTTTGGCTGGTCAAAGGAACAGGAGGGGAATTTTATTAATAGAATTAGAATATGTACAAAATTCAAATATCATCAGAAATTCTGTAGTCCTCCCAAAGTCCTATTTCCTTTTCTCATTAATCTGCTTGCTTATTGAGGGGGAGAGAGATTATAGGTCTACAACTCCCATCAGTCATCCACCAAGCAGCTTGATGGGTGTCGCAGTTCAACAACATCTGGCAACCCATGGTTCAAACATGCTTGTTTAGGTGAGCTTTTCTCAAGAAATTATGTTTGTCAAAAATCAAAAGGTTTTGTTGAAATGTTCCTCCAGCTAATGACATGGAATTATTAGAATGCTGTTTTGATAGTGACCCCAAGTAAGTAGATTGTGGAAATCTGTGTGTAGCATTTGTTTAATGCAGGACTAAGAAGGACCAAGACATTCTTGGCACTAAACAAGCATACCTTGAACCAACAACTCATTTAAAGAATTTGTGGATGAGGGACTACAGGAGAATAGCTTAAGGAAGAGGCTGAATGGCATTTCCCCCCTGCACTTCTTCCCTTTCCCCAATGCAGTTCTGCCTCCACCAGCTCCAGAGCTGTCCATCATCCCTCCAAGACAGTCCTTTCTCCAGGGACAACGGATCACGTTGAAATGCTCCCACCCAGGAGGGCAGCTGGAAGCCAAGTTCTTATTTTATGAAATTAAAGCAGATGGTAATTACACTAGACCCCAAGAACAGTTCAATAATACCCTGGAAATCACTGCAGGATTTCAGGAAACAAAGAAATCATTTGTCTGTGCCTACATGGAAGAAAGCAGTGCAGGACAACTGTCTGAACGGAGTAACCTCATTGAGGTTTCCATTATAGGTGAGTTAAGTTTGGCTAGTTCATATCATCAGAAGGCAGAGGGCCTTCTTGGTAGTGGCACCTACTAGGAAATAAACAACTACCTGACTTCTAGAAGACACCTGAAGGCGCCTTCCTTAAGAATTTTTTTAATATTTGATGTCTTATCATATTTATAATATTATATTGTGAGCCGCCCAGAGTGGCTGGGGAGACCCAGCCAGATGGGTGGGGTATAGATGATAATTAACTACAGGAGTATAACTCAAGGAAGGGGCTGAATGGCATTTCCCCCTTGCACTTCTTCCCTTTCCCCAATGCAGTTCTGCCTCCACCAGCTCCAGAGCTGTCCATCATCCCTCCAAGACAGACCTTTCTCCAGGGACAACCGATCACGTTGAAATGCTCTCACCCAGGAGGGCAGCTGGCAGCCAAGTTCTTATTTTATGAAATGAAGGCAGAACATGGGTGGACTAAACTCCAAGAAGACTTCAATAATACCCTGGAAATCACTGCAGGATTTCAGGAAATAAATAAATCATTTGTCTGTGCCTACATGGAAGAAAGCAATGCAGGACAACTGTCTGAACGGAGTAACCGCATTGAAGTTTCCATTAGAAGTGAGTTAAGTTTGGCTAGTTCATATCATCAAAAGGCAGAGGGCCTTCTTGGTAGTGGCTCCCGCCCTGTGGAATGCCCTCCCATCAGATGTCTAGGAAATAAACAACTACCTGACTTTTAAAAGACACCTGAAGGCCGCCCTGCTTAGGAAAGTTTTTAATATTTGATGTCTTATCATGTTTATAATATTATATTGTGAACTGCCCAGAGTGGCTGGGGAAACCTAGCCAGATGGGCAGGGTACATAATAATAATAATAATAATAATAATAATAATAATAATAATAATATCCCTTAACTGTGGCAAAGAGTACAGGAGAACCCCCTGGGAGAAAGAGGCACTGGCATGAACTATGGGGATGCTTTGGGCTGGATTAAGAGGACAATTTCAGACCCACATTACGGTCCTTGGAGAGACCTCCTATAGGCATTGTAGCAGCAGTAACACTGGTGAGCTGCAGTTTCGGGAGAAAAATAAATCAATCCATATCTCATGTATACTGTTCCAAAGCTTCTCCTGCAGGGGAGGTGAATTTATTTTGAAATCACCCCTTGAAATGAACCTGGAGCTGTTTCAGAGGGGTCCCTGAACACATGGGGCCCTGAACACACCACTAGGCTGGCTGCCCCTTGTCTCCTAGCACTATAGGAGAAGGAGAAGGTCGGGGGGACATTTTATCCTTTCCCCCACCCTGAAACTCCCCCCTTCTCTACAAATCCTGAACAGGACGAGGAGGCTCCTGTTGCAAGAACAACACAGCTATTAACTGCTAGACATACACTGCAACATTTTTCGCAGGCCACCCTGGTCTCCTGCCCTGCCAAACTTGGGCGGTCTTACATTTTGCAGTTTGAAGGGAAATAGGGCATCGCCAAACAAGGCTCGCTTCTTATTCTTTATCTGTTTATTTGCTTCTCAGGCCATCTTCATCCTCCGTTCTTCTCTGTGTCCCCGAAGCTTGACACCTACAGCAGTGGGGAGATTGTGAACCTCACATGCTCTGCTCCTGAAAACCTTCTCATGTCAAGGGTTCTCTTTAAGAAGGACCAATGGCTGTTGTTTGACTACAGGCCCCCTTCTCCTCTGGCCTCCTATACATACACGAGGCGCTTGTCTCCTCAAGACAGCGGGGAGCATCTTTGCACGTACCGAGCTGCAGAATCGAGCCGGAACATCTCATCCCCAGAAAGCAGAAGGATCAGGATTTCAGTGATGGGTGAGGCCTTAAAAAACGCATAATTCCCTTGGAAGATGAAGGGGGAAGGCTGCCCTAGAATGTCCCAGGTTCAATCCCCGTTGTCTCCTGGTAGGTCTGGGAAACTCTCCTGCCTGAGGACCTAGAGAGAGATGCTGCCAGTCAGTGTATACAATGCTAGCAGGACCACTGGTCTGGCGTGGTTATAAGGCAGCGGGTGACGTTCTTAGATGCCAGGGTGACCTCGGAAATGAGAACCTTCTTGATATCAGCTCAGACTGCAATGTGGGTCTGTCTTTGTTTCTTGGACGATAGCGCTATAACCCTTAGTCAAGCATTATTACTACTCATGAGTAAGAAACCATGCAAGGGGCCTGGGGGCAAGCTGGAAAGCTCTGACACATCCCCCTCATACCATTTACTTTTTCATAATAATTTTTATTGGTTTTACAATTTGGTTTTACATTCACAGAAAAAATCCAATAAAAAAATACAGAATTCTCGGACTTCCACCCTCCCTTTTGTGGAGTCCACAAATAACCCTTTTCATTGCAAATCATATTATCCTCCATTTATCCACAAAACTCTATTTTCTCTTGTAGTCCTTTTCACATTGCAAGTGTTACTTCAATCTTGATAATGTTTTTAACCGTTTACAGGGTTCTGTCAGATATATTACAAATGTTTCCCAGTCCTTATTTAAAAAATTATCACCCAGAAAAAATATGGAATGCTTCACAAATTTGCGTATTATCCTTGTGCAGGGGCCATGCTAATTTTCCCTGTATCATTCCAATTTTAGTACATGTGCTGCCGAAGGGATCACCACCCTCATACCATTGACAGATTGTGAAGGTCTGAAGTGGGGAGACCCCTATATTGTACCAGTGGAGACTCCTAGGGCAATTTAGGGGATGTGATGGCTTACACATGACATGAGTAGTAAGGTAAAGGTAAAGGGACCCCTGACCATTAGGTCCAGTCGTGACTGACTCTGGGGTTGCGGCGCTCATCTCGCTTTATTGGCCGAGGGAGCCGGCGTACAGCTTCTGGGTCATGTGGCCAGCATGACTAAGCTGCTTCTGGCGAACCAGAGCAGTGCACGGAAACGCCGTTGACCTTCCCGCTGGAGTGGTACCTATTTATCTACTTGCACTTTGACGTGCTTTCGAACTGCTAGGTTGGCAGGATCAGGGACCGAGCAACGGGAGCTCACCCCGTCATGGGGATTCGAACCTCCGACCTTCTGACCGGCAAGTCCTAGGCTCTGTGGTTTAACCCACAGCGCCACCCACGTCCCTTGACACGAGGGGTACAGGTCCCCAAATGGGGATTAAGAGTTTAGCCAGCTAACATTTACCTTCCCGGACACTGCACATTTCCCCTGAATATTGTACAACACATGCTCCTGATCTTCTCTCCTCTCCCCTCCTGAAGTCCAAGTGGGGAATTCATGAACCCACGACTCTCTGATGACAAACCTGCCTGGATGAACCTGATGTAGTTGGGTGTCAAGGTCCCCAAGGCACCCCCCCCCAAAAAAAATAAAACACAATTGACCCTTGATTTTAGTTTAAGGTTTTGGCATAATTTTGACCACAACTTTATTAAAATACAAGAAATGTGAGTGGCTGCTTAGGCATTGGTTGCGACTATCTGACCCCGCACGGGGACAGACTGACATTCGCATGCCCGGGAAGTCAGTAAGGGAAAACATTTGGGAGAGAGACAGAGCTGGGTACCATGCCCTCACCTCTCCCCAGAATGCTCCCAGGGGTTCTTGCATGGCCCTAGCCCTTTGACAGGGGTTCGGACAAAAGCATGGCAAGCCCCTGGATTCCTTTAATGGAATACCCTTGCAGCAGCAGCATTTGGAGGGGCAGGCACAGCCAATCCATACCCCTCCACCAACCAATTCATAAAACCAATGCCTAACTGCAACCTTACAAGTTGTGATGATTTGCTACGCAGTAGGCAGAAACCAAACGGCACCAGCCACCAGCCAAATGGACAAAATTCCTACCTGGCCCTTGTCCCAAAAGCAGACGACCCCATGACAGCCATAGCAAGGTCAAGTGAACAACTCTGAAAATAGGGAGGGTGGGCGAGTGATCCGATGCGCGCAGCGAAAAGAGGAAGCTCAACGCTGCATGCAGGGTATTTAAAGGCTATGGCTGCCAATCACAAAATGGCAACGTATGAATCTCCCCAGAAACAAGAAGAGCTGAATGATAATGGTGGCCAACTTCTTTTCCCACCCAGCAACAGTGGGGTGCCTTGTTAGCCCCCAACACAACACGTGCTCTCCATGAAGAAGAACACGCTTTGTGGCTTGCTGCTTAAAACCTCCGTGAGCCACAGACTCCTAATCATTTAGCCATTGTACTCATTTTCCTTTATGAACTGCTCCTGTAGCTCCTCCTCCTGCCCCGGTGCTGACAGTGGACCCTCCATCTGGAGTGGTGAAGGAAGGGGGATTCCTGCGCCTCACCTGCTTGGCCATTGGCAGCAACACAGAGCAAAGGTTCCATTTCTACCAGGATGGGGTCAAGATTTCCTCCAGCAGTGAAGAGTCTCTGGTGGACTCCGGAGAACCCAGGAATGCCTTATCGAACGCCTCTGCAAAGATCCTGGTCCAAGTCACAGCCAGCAACCACACTGGGGGATTTGCTTGCAGGTATGAGCAGAAACTGAGCAGCCGATGGATCATGTCTCCCTGGAGCCAAAGGGTGAATGTCACAGGTGAGCCATGCGCCACTGGGAACACAGAGCCCACATTAGAAGTGGGACAGTCCTCTTGTGGGTTTTGTGATTGAACTCCAAGACTCAAGGATGGAGGGAAAAGAACAAGGGGTGGGAACAATGCCGTTCTTTGCTGCGACTTCCAGCCTCCTCCTTCCTTCCTTCCTTCCTTCCTTCCTTCCTTCCTTCCTTCCTTCCTTCCTTAGATTTTGACACAGTAATAATCATAGATAAATAAGAACAAAAATGTGCACCCCTCCACTGTGACCATTCCATTGCAACTATCAAATCTCCCAAAATTTCAGTGCCACTTGTGATGGTTTGACCCCTTTCCGTTTTACCAGTACAAATTCTACAAACACCCTCCATAGCTCCTCAAAATCATTTCTCCTGCATATTCCCCGTCTTACCTTAATAGCACATGTTAATTTATCATTCATAGCTATATCCCACACCTCTTTATCCCATTCTTCCATTTTATATTCTTCTTGCCCCTTCCACTTCCTAGCTATAATAATTCATGCAGCTATCAATAAATTTGTGAGCAAGTTCTTCCTAGCCTGTGAACCTTCCACCCCACCATAAATTGATAATAATGCTACCTCTGGAATTTTGGTCAGCTTTAACCCAGTGATTTCTGTTATCTCCTTAAACACCCTTTGCCGTTTTTAAAAACATATTTCATTATTGGAAATATGTGAAATATTACATATTGGACTACTGCAATGTGCTCTACATGGGGCTAACTTTGAAGGTGACCTGGAAACTGCAACTAATCCAGAATGCGGCAGCTAGACTGGTGACTGGGAGCGGCCACGAAAACCATATAACACTGGTCTTGAAAGACCTACATTGGCTCCCAGTACGTTTCCGCGCATAGTTCAAAGTGTTGGTGTTGACCTTGAAAGCCCTAAACGGCCTCGGTCCAGTATACCTGAAGGAGCGTCTCCACCTCCATCGTTCAGCCCGGACACAGAGGTCCAGGTCTGAGGGCCTTCTGGCAGTTCCCTCCCTGTGAGGAGTGAGGTTACAGGGAACCAGGCAGAGGGCCTTCTCAGTGGTGGCGCCCGCCCTGTGGAACGCCCTCCCATCAGATGTCAAGGAAATAAACAACTATCTGACTTTTAGAAGACATCTGAAGGCAACCCTGTTTAGGGAATTTTTTAGTGCTGTGACATCACATTGGTGGGGAAGGGGTGAAGGGAGGAGAGAGAGATTTCCAAAATCTGATTCTGAGTTTAAGAGGCATTGAAGTAAAGGATGGAATGGGCTAGTCAATCCCAAGCAGTAATCGAAGTTGAGCCATTTTGGTAGTTGTAACTGTGATAGAGATCAAAGGAGCTCTGGCCAAGATCTCTCAGCATAGTCACAAAACTGCCACCCTCATAGTTCCTAGGGGAAGCCAACAGAGTACAATACTGAAGATTCAAGTCTGTCGTGAAGATGAGCTTTAATGTGATGTAGCAAAGGGGCAGGGTTATTTTAAGAAGTTCTTCAGTCTTGGGGGGCACAGATATTGTTGCTGCTCTACAACTCCCATCATCCCCTGCCAACTTAGCAGAAGTTGTAGTTCAACAACATCTGGGGGCCCAAGGTTGAAGAACTGTGTAAGCCTTTGCTTACGTAGCTGGAAACAGAGCTTGAGGAATATTCTGGTCTTCACCAAGGTGAGGAACATTCTCTTTGTGAATGAATGATACACACAAAGTCTAAACCATCTGGGTGATTCTGCCCAAACCATTCTGTTGTTTTTGCCAGGTCCAAGGAAGACAAAGCAAGGTCCCTGAATATTGTCACAAAGTCAACATCCTCCTGGTCCCTTAGGGGAGGCGAGAGAGCACTATTGCTATAACATTGCTTCATGTTTTCAATATAGCTGAATGTTAAGGAGAGGTGCTGGGGGGATTGGTCTGGAAGTTGCACGGTCTCATATTGTAGCCCTAATCTCATATATGGGGAATTCTCTGAATGGCATTTCCCCCTTGCACTTCTTCCCTTTCCCCAATGCAGTTCTGCCTCCACCAGCTCCAGAGCTGTCCATCATCCCTCCAAGACAGTCCTTTCTCCAGGGACAACGGATCAAGTTGAAATGTTCCCCTCCGGAAGGGCAGCCAGCAGCCAAGTTCTTCTTTTATGAAATTAAAGCAGGTGGTAATTACACTAGACCCCAAGAACAGTTCGATAATACCCTGGAAATCACTGCAGGATTTCAGGAAATAAAGAAAACATTTGTCTGTGCCTACTTGGAAGAAAGCAGTGCAGGACAACTGTCTGAACGGAGTAACAGCATTGAGGTTTCCATTATAGGTGAGTTAAGTTTGGCTAGTTCATATCATCAAAAGGCAGAGGGCCTTCTTGGTAGTGGCACCCACTAGGAAATAAACAACTACCTGACTTTTAGAAGACACCTGAAGGCGCCCTGCTTAGGAATTTTTTTAATATTTGATGTCTTATCATGTTTATAATATAATATTGCGAGCTGCCCAGTGTGTGTGTGTGTATGTATGTATAAATAATTTATTTCTTTAAAGACTTGCTTTCAACATTGTGTTATGTACTTGTCTTGAATTTTCAAGAGGAAGCCTGTTAGTGTGTTTCTAAGCACATCCCCGCTCCTTTATTTTTTATCTTCACAGCTCAGTTGCCAGATTCCTCTGCTCCATCAATGGGGCATGCATGGTGGGCTAGTCTACTTCTGATCCCGGCAGTCGTGTTCGCTTACTATTGTTGGAGAAAGAAAGGCAGTAAGTGATGGGAACTTGGGACCATCCAGCTCAAACCCCAGAAGAAGAGCCTGCCTCCCTTTGGGCCTAGTTCCATAGATTAACTATGCACTGCTATTATATAATCCCATAATAACACAATCTGTAAGTGGAAACCAGCCCACTTTGTTAAGTTAATGACTTGGGCTGGCTAGTTAAGTACCACAATTTAGCATAACGAAAAAAAGATGCTCTGTGCCATAGAATAGATGGGTTGGCCTTTCTTCCAGCTCCTCACCTACCTACATAGGAGAACAATAGGCAGAGTTGTGTGAAAGGCCTGGGGGGGGGGAGCAGAAAAATGGGGGGGGACAGGTTTCTTTCCAGTTTTTCTGGGTTTTTTCCAGGCCTTCCAATCTCTAAGAGAGAGACATGTTTGCTCTGGGTTTGGGGGCTGTCCTGGAAAGCTAATGGGGAAGCAAGATCTATGGGGATGTCAGTGCTATGATACCTTCCATCCTATGCTCTGGTTGTTTATGTGTGTAAATAAAACCATATACCCTAGAGCAGGGGTGTCAAACTCAAATTCATCGGGGGCCGCATCAGCAGTTTGGTCACCCTCAAAGGGCCGGTTGTAAACGGAAGTGGTTTCCTGAATGCATGTAAAGTGGAGGTTTCCTGTGTAGAACGGCCGGCACCTCTCTGGCTTGTAGGCTGCCGCGCATGCGCTGAAGAGGCGGCTGTTATGTAGTGTAGTTTCACCCTGGGCCAACAGGGGGATACTGTATATAGTTTTCACTCAGGTCTGTAGATAGTTTTCACTCAGGTCCGCGTCTGTTATTTTAGGCGGGAACTCTGGGCTGTGGTGGTTACAATGTTGACAGCCGGCTGCCTATAAATACAGGCCGGCTGAGCTGTTCGCGGGCAGTTCTATTCCAGTTTACCTTAATAAAGAGCTACTTGAAGAAATCGCTGTGCCGGCTGCTATGTCAACCCACGACTTAACACTGGCGACGAGGATGGGATCGATGGACATCAGAGCACAGCCAGATGCGGCCAGCCTCTGAACTGAGCTGAATCACTGAGCTGAATCACAGAGCGAAATCACTGAGCGAAATCACTGGGCAGAACCAATTCAGAGCTGACTGTTCTGGCTAGAGCACTGTGTTCCATCCCTCGCCCTTCACGCCGGCATCGGAATCATGGCTTCACTTGTGCCTCTACCGCCTTTTGCGCCAGCCTCTGAATCATGGGACTCCTACCTCGCTCGGTTCGACTGCTACCTCCAAGCCAACGAGCTGACAGAAGTATCACAGGATCGGAAGCGGGGCCTATTCCTCAGCCTCTGTGGGCCTGAGGTGTTTGAGACGGCCCGAGCATTGGTTGCGCCTGAAGCAGTCCAGGCAACACCATGGGACACGATCCAAGAGAAGCTCCGCAACCACTACGCACCAAAGCCGTCCAAGATTGCTGCCCGCCATGCGTTCTACCACCGGAACCAGGCAGAGGGGGAGTCAATCAACAACTACACCACCGCCCTGCGACAGGCTGCAATGCACTGTGAGTTCCGAGACTTAGACGATGCCCTGATGGATCGAATCGTCTGCGGGGTCCGGGACATCCATCTGCAACGGCGTCTCCTAGCCAAGCCAGACCTCACGCTACAGAAAGCCATTGAGGAGGCTGTGGCCTCAGAAGCTGCTGAACGCTCCGCCCAGGAGATCCGCAAGTCCAGCAGCCCGCGTCTTGCTAGGGAGCCAGTTCCGGTGCATCATGAAGAGGCCAGCAGTGAGGAGGCATCCTCCAGTGAAGACGATGACGTGCACCAGACAAAGCGGGAGCGCAGGAAGTTCCAACAGAAGTCCAAGGGCCAACCGGAATGTGCTGGCTGCGGAGGCAACCATTCCCGTGCCAAGTGTCGATTCAGAGACGCCATCTGTAGGAAGTGTTCCAGAAGGGGCCACATCGCTAAGGTCTGCCGATCGGCTCCGTCTGACACCCCCCCTTCATCGACTCGCAAGTCCAAGTCTTCACTCCAGTCTGCCAAGGAAAGTTGTTTCGCTCTCACCAACTGCCGCTGCCCGTCTGGAACCACGATTGGCCAAACCGACTCGCCTACGCGACGCAAGCTGAACGTCACGGTGCTCATTGAAGGAGCTCCATGTGACATGGAGATCGACACCGGGTCTGCCCTGTCCATCGTGTCATGGAGCACCATCAAAAGACTGGTACCCAGAGTGTCCAAAAGGCAACTCGACTCTCACCGCGTACACCTGAGAGACTACCAGGGAAACGACATTCCCGTGGTAGGCGTTGGCCGGTTCCGGATCGCCTTCAAGGATTTTTCGGGCCTGCTCCGGTTGGTGGTGGTCGAAGGTCAGCGGCCAAGCCTCCTAGGGCTAGACTGGTTTGATGCCCTCGGCCTGGAAGTCACCGGCATCAACTGCATCTCTAACGCAGAGACTGAGGGTCTGGTCAAAGACTTTGCCGAGGTTTTTGACGGCACCTTGGGCCAATATACAGGTACGCCCATCTCCTTTAGCCTTGATCCACAAGTCGCCCCCATCAAGCTAAAGCCACGCCGGGTTCCCTTTGCTCTCAAGGCTAAGGTGGACGAACAACTGGACAAACTGATCGCCCAAGGAGTTTTGGAGCCGGTTGACCACGCAAAGTGGGAAACCCCCATCGTCACGCCTGTCAAGCCAGATGGGTCGGTGAGAATCTGCGCTGACTACAAGTGCACGATCAACAAGGCACTTCAGCAGCACGCTTATCCGGTTCCTGTTGTCCAACACCTGCTGCATTCCCTGGGTGAGGGTAAGGTCTTCGCTAAGCTGGACCTTGCCCAAGCCTATCAACAACTGCCAGTCGATGATGCCACTGCTGAAGCCCAGACGATCGTCACCCACCGGGGGGCTTTCCGTTGCCGCCGGTTGCAGTTCGGGGTGAGTGTGGCTCCTGGCATCTTCCAAAGCCTTATGGAGCGTCTCCTGCAAGGGCTTCCGGGCGTGGTACCATATTTTGATGACGTCTTGGTGTCTGCAGACTCACACCAGCAGCTGTTCGAGCGCCTCCGTGCCGTGCTGACCAGGTTCCAGGAGGCCGGGCTCAAGGTAAAGAGGGACAAGTGCCAGATCGCCGTTCCACAGGTAGAGTTCCTGGGCTATCTTATCGATGCCTCCGGTCTTCATCCAACCACATCCAAGACTCGCGCTATCCAGCAGGCCCCCACCCCAAAGAACAAAACGGAGTTGCAGGCATTCCTGGGGCTGCTGAACTTTTATAACATGTTCCTGCCCCACAAAGCCACAGTGGCTGAGCCTCTTCACCGACTCCTTAGCACTAAGACGCCTTGGGCCTGGGGTCATCGGGAGACGGCGGCCTTCAACGCGGTCAAGGCTCTCCTTTCTTCAGACAGTGTGCTGGTACAGTACAGTGAATCCAGGCCGCTGGTCCTTGCCTGCGACGCCTCACCTTTTGGCATCGGTGCTGTCCTTAGTCACCGTTTTCCAGATGGAAGAGAAGCACCGCTCGCCTACTTTTCCAGGACACTATCTCCGACGGAACGGAATTACAGCCAGCTCGACAAGGAGGCATTGGCACTTGTGGCTGGAGTGAAGAGGTTCCATGAATACCTCTATGGCAGGACTTTTGACCTCATCACTGACCACAAGCCACTCCTGGGCCTCCTCGCCGGTGATCGTCCAACTCCACCGGTCCTCTCACCACGCATGCTGCGATGGACTGTTTTCCTGGCTGCCTACCACTACCGGCTCATCCATCGCCCGGGGAAATCGATGGGCCATGCCGACGCCCTCAGCCGTTGCCCTCTTCCAGCATTTGTGGAAGACCCGGCTCCAGCTTCATCGCTCCTTCTGATTGAGGATCTTCCGGCAGCGCCTGTATCGGCTGCCACTGTGGCCTCCGCATCTGCCCAGGATCGCACCATCAGCCGGGTGCTCAACTGGGTGTGGAGGGGGTGGCCACAAGGGCCTTTTGCATCGGAGTTTCAGCCCTTCGCAACCAGACAACATGAACTCTCAGCTCATCGCGGCTGCCTGCTGTGGGGAGACCGCGTCGTGATTCCCCAGGGACTCCGTCAGCGCGTCCTGGAGGCTCTGCACGTTGGCCACCCGGGAATTGTCAAAATGAAGGCGTTGGCTCGGTGTTACGTCTGGTGGCCTAAGATGGACGATGCCATCACTGCCTGGGTGTCCGCCTGTCAAGCGTGCCAGGAGTCGAGGCCTGCACCACCGGCAGCTAAGGGACACACCTGGGAGACGCCAAAGACACCCTGGTCGAGGGTGCACATCGATCTGGCTGGCCCCTTTCACGGCCGGACCTTTATGGTAGTGGTGGACGCCTATTCCAAATGGCTAGAGGTCGCCCTGATGCCCTCCACCACTACCGAAGCTGTCATCCGGGTGCTGCGAGGCCTGTTTGCAACGCATGGGTGTCCTGATGTCCTTGTCTCTGACAACGGACCGCAGTTCACGTCAGGCACGTTTGAGCGGTATCTTTTGGGACTGGGCATCCGCCATGCCCTAACGGCACCCTTTCATCCATCCAGCAACGGGCAAGCGGAAAGAATGGTGCGCTCAACAAAAGAGGCACTGGCGCGCCTGGACCGGGGAGACTGGCATGAGCGGGTCGCCGAATACTTGTTCGTGCAACACATCACCCCTCATGCGGCCACAGGGAGGAGTCCTGCTGAACTGCTTATGGGCCGCCGCCTCAGGTCACCGCTCGACCGGCTACACCCAGACTTTGCCGTGGCTGAACCCCCAGGCTGTGCCAACGCACCACGGTCATTTGTCCCAGGAAACCAGGTCTTTGCCCGGAACTATGTGGGGGACATCCCTTGGGTGCCAGCCACAGTAGTGGGAGTCACTGGACCTCGCTCGTACCAGGTGGCACTCGAAGACGGACGCTTGTGGCGACGGCACATAGACCAGCTTAGGCGCAGGGTTGAGGACTTGGACACTACCGAGGTGCCCCCAACTGCGCTTGCGGCTCCAGAAGAGACACGTACAGATGGCGAGGCCCCACCTACACCTCCCTCGCAAACTGCCAGCGTGGAGCCGAACCAAGCCGTTTCAGAACAGACTCAGACCACTCCACTTGCGGAGGCTCCACCCACAGCAGCGGATCCAGGGGAGTTGGTTCCAACGCCACCTAGGGTCGCACCACAGCCTCAGCGAGAACTGTGTGGCCCTCCGGACTTGGCTACCAGTCCCCGGCGGTCTGGCAGAGTTTCCAAGCGCCCAACTTATTTAAAGGACTATGTTGTTGGACAGGTATCACTGTTGGTCTAAGTATGGGAAATGTAACCGATATGCTTTTGTGCTTAATTGAACCATTACGCGTAGTGCTGTATATAAGGAAACCATTACGATTGTAACTAACGCCTTATCTCGGTGGGGAGGGGTGTTATGTAGTGTAGTTTCACCCTGGGCCAACAGGGGGATACTGTATATAGTTTTCACTCAGGTCTGTAGATAGTTTTCACTCAGGTCCGCGTCTGTTATTTTAGGCGGGAACTCTGGGCTGTGGTGGTTACAATGTTGACAGCCGGCTGCCTATAAATACAGGCCGGCTGAGCTGTTCGCGGGCAGTTCTATTCCAGTTTACCTTAATAAAGAGCTACTTGAAGAAATCGCTGTGCCGGCTGCTATGTCAACCCACGACTTAACAGCGGCTTTCTTGTGTCAAAAAAAAAAAAAGCGAGAATAAAAGGTGAAGGCTGGCGGCCGGTGGCGGCTACACGGGCCACATGACGAGGTCTGGCGGCCCGGATTCGGCCTGCAGGCCTTGTGTTTGACACCCGTGCCCTAGAGAAACCACAGTCTCTGCTGACCTTCGTTCCAAGGAAACTGACTCCTTGATCAGTGCAGGAATTTGTGGAGTCTCTCACAGATCAGAGAATAGAATGGTGCATAACCTTACTTTTCACTTTTCACTCCCTTTCTCTCTCTTTTTGCCCGGGGCACATCAGAATATCAGCTAGCATCTGAGACAAAGGAAAGCAAGGAGGAAACAAGTCAATACATGTTTGGATTGTCGGTACCCCAAATGACAGACTTTCAGGTCAAAGTAAGTAGAAAGGTTTAGGTTCGCATTTTGCTTCCATCTGAGCTCGGGAAATGAGTCCACCCTCTTATTGAAACCAGTTTTATGGGTCAGGATTGCTTTCAAAGATGCTTAGGAATTGTAATGATTGGTCTTCCGTCCAGGTGACAGAGACAAGTAAACAAGTGTGTAGCTGTCCTTACAGAATTGGCTATCGCCAGGAATGGGGATGGCCACCTGAATGGAAACCAAAACCAAAAAAAGAACTCATGAACCTCTTGTGGCTATAACTGCTAAATTGGCCATCCACGGACAAAGGAACACAAGAAGCTCCTTTATACTGAGTCAGGCGATTGGTCAGCCTAGCTTAGTATTACAGTGGTACCCCGCAAGACGAACGCCTCGCGAGACGAAAAACTCGCAAAACGAAAGGTTTTTTCGTTTTCGAGTTGCCTCGCAAGACGAATTTCCCTATGGGCTTGCTTCGCAAAACGAAGCTTGCCCCGGGGACAGCGGATCTTCTCTTTGAAGCAAGGGGCCGCGGGGAGATAGCGATCTCCCCGCAGCCCCTTGCAGCAAAAGATGTCGGGGGAAGCGGGAAGCGAAGCGCTTCGCTTCCCGCTTCCCCCGCACCTCTTCTAAAGCAAGGGGCTGGGGGGAGATAGCGATCTCCCCGCAGCCCCTTGCAGCGAAAGATGTCGGGGGAAGCGGGAAGCGAAGCGCTTCGCTTCCCGCTTCCCCCGCACCTCTTCTAAAGCAAGGGGCTGGGGGGAGATAGCGATCTCCCCCCAGCCCCTTGCAGCGAAAGATGTCGGGGGAAGCGGGAAGCGAAGCGCTTCGCTTCCCGCTTCCCCCGCACCTCTTCTAAAGCAAGGGGCTGGGGGGAGATAGCGATCTCCCCCCAGCCCCTTGCAGCGAAAGATGTCGGGGGAAGCGGGAAGCGAAGCGCTTCGCTTCCCGCTTCCCCCGCACCTCTTCTAAAGCAAGGGGCTGGGGGGAGATAGCGATCTCCCCCCAGCCCCTTGCAGCGAAAGATGTCGGGGGAAGCGGGAAGCGAAGCGCTTCGCTTCGCCGCTTCCCCCGACGTCTTTTGCTGCAAGGGGCTGGGGGGAGATCGCTATCTCCCCCCAGCCCCTTGCTTTAGAAGAGGTGCGGGGGAAGCGGGAAGCGAAGCGCTTCGCTTCCCGCTTCCCCCGACGTCTTTTGCTGCAAGGGGCTGGGGGGAGATCGCTATCTCCCCCCAGCCCCTTGCTTTAGAAGAGGTGCGGGGGAAGCGGGAAGCGAAGCGCTTCGCTTCGCCGCTTCCCCCGACGTCTTTTGCTGCAAGGGGCTGGGGGGAGATCGCTTCTCCCGGTGCTCCGAAGCCGGGCGGGGGGCATGGGACACCTCCCGCCGCAGCGGGGACACCTTTTGAAGGCAGGCGGGGGGGGGGGGCAAAGACTTTGGCCCCCCGCCCGCCTTCAGAAGAGGTCCAGTCGGTTTCCCTAGGAACGCATTAATTGATTTTCAATGCATTCCTATGGGAAACCGTGCATCGCAAGACGAAAAAACCGCAAGACGAAGAGAATTGCGGAACGAATTAATTTCGTCTTGCGAGGCACCACTGTATCTGCATTGACTGGTAGTGGCTCTTGAGGGTTCCAGACTAGAGTCTACCTGAAGATACCACCAGGGATCAAACCTGGGAGCTGTTGCATGCAGTGCAGATACCTTGCCACTCAGCTATAGCCCTTATCCCCCACCCCACAAACTAAGGTAAGGGGGGGGGAAGGTAAAGGACCCCTGGACGGTTATGTCCAGTCAAAGCCGTGGGTCACCCTCGGTTTCCCTCTCTGTCCTCAGAGCTCAGACGTCACCTACGCCACCATTGCCTCCCCACCGACTGTGACTCCCTCCGAACCAACGCTGAAGGACAATCCCATCTCGGCAAAAGACGAAGAGGTCCTCTACAGCGATCTTCTCTTCCATCCTCAACAACGCCACCACGAGGCTGTGCAGGAAAGAGATGGTCCAGAAGTGGAGAAGGCAGGTCCTGTGTGAAGCAATGGATGGATTTGTCCCTTTCAATCTCTCCTTTTCCCATTCTCAGTTCTCCACACTGACACATCAGTTTGTGATTTATTTATTTTTTAATTCTCATAAAAACTCCGCAGCATCTTAGAGGGAATATCTCCTAGCAGACATACTTGCCTGTGCAATTTTGCTTTTTCTGCACATCCTTTCAAAGCAATTTCCCCTGATTGTAACGTGTCCCTGCATGCTATTTTCACCAATATATGCACACTTTACCCTAAGTGTGCATTTTTGCACACGTTGCTCAGCTGGAGAACTGCAAAATTAGTGTGAATCTCTAAGGCTGTCACTTTCTCTTTTCTTTTTTGTATATCATTTTTATCACGTTTTCTGTTTTACAATTTAAAATGCTCATTTTACATCCTTAAGATATCAGTGACTTCCCTTCTTCTCTTTCCACCGTTCATTTTACATATCATAAATCCCTGCAAATTTTGCAAAAATTATGCCATTCAGAATTCCATTATTGCATCCATCAAAACTTGTTTGCACTGTTGAATTTATCTTAATGCTGCCAGCGTTTTCAGCTGTACATAATTATTTCCTATACTGTACATTCAATAAACATTTTCCAGTCTTCTCTAAACATATGTTCTTCTCGTTCTCTCATTTTATATGCTAAGTCTGCAAGTTGTGCATATTCTGTCAACTTAAGTTGCCATTCTTCTTTAGCTGGGACCTTGCTTGTTTTCTATTTTGGGGCTAACAAAACATGGGCTGCAGTAGTGGCATACATAAATAACCTTTTTTGAAACCTGGGAATTTTCGTCTGAATTATCCTCAACAGAAAGAATTCTGGTTTTTGGGGGGAAGTAATTTTAATTTTAATTTTTTTCAATTCATTATGGATCATTTCCCAATACTCTTTTACAAGTCCATCACATATGAAAGAACGTTCCCTCCACCTCTTTGCATCTTCAGCCCTTACCCGATTCTGTCTTATACATCTTAGCAACCCTACTCAGAGTTAAATGCCACCCGTGAATCGTTTTCAGGTAGTTCTCCTTCAAAGAAGAACATGTTGTGAAATTCAAATCACTTTTCCAGAGTTTTCCCCAGAGGTTAAAATCTATATTGTGACCTAGTATCTACTGCCAGTGCGTCATTGAGGCTTTAACAAGTTCGTCTTTTTCCCCAGTCTAATAACAAATTATACATTTTAGACAAAAGATTCTCTTTGTTTTGTAGAAGTTATTTTTTGAATTGTGAGCTTTGGTCCGTAAAAGCAATTTTTCTATCTAATTTAAACATTTCATGTAACTGATGGTATTGTAACCAGTTCGTAACGTGGCTCCTTACATTTTCCATTGAGTTCAGTTTGCCCCCTCCCCCAAGTACAGCAATTCCCTGTAGGTTGCCCACTGTCTATCCATATTAACTCTCTTAATAGTAATAGCCTCAATAGGAGATAGCCATAAAGGTATTTTCCTTTCCAGCAGATTTCTATGTAACTCCCAAACTCTATATAGATTCTTCCTAAGAATATCTAAAGTATATAATTCGGTATTTGAACGATTGGTGTTAATAATTGTATTATAAATTGGGTGTTGCTATAATGAGGCTATTATTGGATTGTAATTGTAAACGAATAAAAATTACTATATATACCGTATTTTTTGCTCTATAAGACTCACTATTTCCCTCCTAAAAAGTAAGGGGAAATGTGTGTGCGTCTTATGGAGCGAATACAGGCTGCGCAGCTATCCCAGAAGCCAGAACAGCAAGGGGGATCGCTGCTTTTGCTGCGCAGCAATCCCTCTTGCTGTTCTGGCTTCTGAGATTCAGAATCCCCCCCCCTTGTTTTACTCCTTCAAAAACTATGTGCGTCTTGTGGTCTGGTGCGTCTTATAGAGCGAAAAATACAGTGTATATATATATATATATATATGACAGGAATTCCTTTGAATGATGACGTGTCAGGGAAGTACAGTGGTACCTTGGGCTAAGAACTTAATTTGTTCCAGAGGTCTGTTCTTAACCTGAAACTGTTCTTAACCTGAAGCACCACTTTAGCTAATGGGGCCTCCTGCTGCCGCTGCGCCGCCGCTGCACGATTTCTGTTCTCATCCTGAAGGAAAGTTCTTAACCCAAGGCACTATTTCTGGGTTAGCGGATTCTGTAACCTGAAGCGTATGTAACCTGAAGCGTCTGTAACCCGAGGTACCACTGTACTGTGTATATTGGGTGTCACTGTCGAGCATAGCTGTCAACCGTCCCTTATTTGGCGGGAAACTCCCTAATCCCAGCGCCATGTCCCGCTGCTGTCCCTTTTTGATGATGTCCCTTAAATTTCCCGGGTTTCAAAGGAAGCAGCTCCTTTCCCTCCCTCGCTGCCAGCCAGGGAGGAGGGAGGCTCCAACTGTGTTGCTTGGCTGCGTTGCTCACCCAATAAGGAGTCTAAGAACGACTGGGGGGTGGAGCTTGCATTCCTTGTGCCGATCAAATCGGCTGCGTTGCCTGGGGACTCGCCTTTGCTCAGCGCTTCCCAGCAGAGAGGCGACGGTGGTTTCCCTTGCTGCATCCGCTTTGCCGGGTTGCTGCGCTGTGGGAACCACCGCTTGAGGCTTCGTTTGGCTGCTGGCTGGGCTTTCTGCCTTTGGCTCGGAGGGGCTCAGAAGTTGAACATAGCTGTGCTTGGAAAATCCCTTATTTTGGCTGCTGATCCCTTATTTTCGAGGCTGCTGGTCCCTTATTTTCAAATCTGTAAGTGGACAGCTATGCTGCCAAGGCAGGCTGCCCAGAAGCAGCCTTTTCTCCATAGCTGATGGGCAAAACCCCAATCGTCCCTTTGAAATATGATGCAAGAGGCAGGGCGGGCAGCAGACTAATATTACTAGCGGGGAGCTGTGGTTTTGTTTTGTTCTTCTGAGAAGAGAGGAATCTGGGGACGTGGCCAGTGTGGTCTACCGAGAGAGGAAGTGCTGTTTTTATTCTGCACAGCCACACAGGTTCAAGACCTGCCATTCTCTCCAGTTTAAACCAAACCTCACACACAGCGAGGGGAGAATCTGTCCGTGTTGACGGACTTTGGGAGAAGTGATGTGCGTTGGGCATGCTTTATTTTTTTCTATTTTTTATTGGAAATTTTATTTACAACATAACATAAACCCCCACCCCCCAATACAGAAATCCACCCTCATTAAACTTGAACATAACATACAATAAGCATAACATACAACAATACAAATAAAAGACTTCCTTTATCCTGTATCTGGCCTCCTTATTTACTTCTTATAAGCTGTTTCCTTTATGAATAATTATTAAGATTTTTCTAATTGTAACTTAAATATCCACAAAGTCTCCTGCAGACATTAATCCAAACAAGTCCAGGCATGTCTTTTAGGGCACTATTTTGTGAAGTATTCTCTGCATTTTCCCCATGCTTTTTGAAACTGTGATCTCTAATTGCCTCTGTTAATCTAGCCTGTTCAATATACTCTAACAGTTTGTCTTGCCATTCCCTGTAATCGGACTCTGGTGCAACCAGACCAGGACTGAGGCAATATGTTCAAACCCTCTTGTTCCAGTGAGCAACCTGGCCACTGAATTCTGCACCAGCTGAAGTTTCCAAACCGTCTTCAAAGGCAGCCCTACATATAACGCATTGCAGTAATCTAACCTTGAGGATACAAGAGCATAGACAACAACTTCAACCATTCCTATCACAGATAGGTAGCCGTGTTGGTCTGCCATAGTCAAAATAAAAAAATTCCTTCCAGTAGCACCTTAAAGACCAACTAAGTTGGTCTTTAAGGTGCTACTCGAAGGATTTTTTTTATTTTAACCATTCCCATCATCCCTCAAGCACAGACCATGTTGGCTGGGCCTGATCTAGGGAGAGGAACAGCAGCTAACTGGGCAAATCCTGCTGCTTAGAGGCACCCTTGGGCAACAGGGCAAAGTATTTTAGACAGACAAACTCTTGAGGAAAGTGCTGCAGAAAGTGAGCCAAGCCGTATGCTGGACTAGGCAGGGGAAGGCAGAACACTGCCCTCTTCCCTGACCCCTTCCACCCCATCTCCCTGGTTGTAAATCCCCATCTGAATATTTTAATCTCCCCGATGGCTCATTCTTCTTCAGAATCTCTGTATTGTTCTGCTCTCTTCTTGCCCTGAAGGGGAATGTAGTTGTAGAGACCTTCCTCCTGGTCTTCCTCCGGTTTGGCTCCACTCTCCATCCATGATTGCGATATTGGGGGCTGAGGCAGAGCAGGGGGTGGCAAGGCAGTAAAAGGCGTTTGAGTCCTGAAAAGGAGAAGGAAATTGAGGGACATGTTCAAAGAATGATGATCCCCCCCAAGCCTGTTGGGAGCAAATTGAGGGTTTGCATCATCCACTTTTGAGAGCAACCAGTTGGACACTCCTGGGCAACTCACAAACAGGCCACCATCCTCTTTTGCTTATCTCCAGTGCACAGCAATTCAGAGGTAGACTGCTTCTGCACAATGAAGATCTACTTAGCTGTCATGACTAAAATGTTTTGGCAGAATATTCTTCACGAATGAACCTCTTTTCAAAACGCATCTAAACCACATCCTGTAGCAGCCAACTCCATAGCTCAGTTTCTATTTCCTTAAATAGAGATTGTGGGGGGGAGGGAGCCAGTTATTGTATTACCAAAGGTTCGTTTTTAAATGGTTTCACAATTTCTGTCCCAGTTTTTTTACACAGAGAATACACACAGCAGTTCATGGCAAAGGTGAATGGTCAAGCAACTCAACGAATCTGCTCCCTTCTCCCCTTCTGCCTCCACCTTTCCCTGCCCCATCGTTCTATCCCTGTCCCAGCCACCCCATCTCTTTCAGACATCTTCCCTTCTCTCCAACATGCCAATCATTTCCCCCTCCTTATCTGCCATCCCCAAACATGTCCTATTGGTCCTTCTTCCTGAATAGCTGAGTTGGCTATAGCGTGGCGCTGATTATGCCAAGGTTGCAGGTTTGATCCCCGCAAGGGGCAGCTGCATTTCCCTGCATTGCAGGGGGGTTGGACTAGACTAGATATTCCACCGGGTCCCTTCCAATTCTACAATTCTATGATTCTTCCTGTGGGGTCTCTTTGCTCCTTTTTCTGCCTGGGACACCCCCCGCTGCCTGTTCCTCCAGTCGCCTTTTATCCTTTTATCTCCCAGCCAACAAGACACTGCCCCTCTCTTGACTGATAAGTCTCTCCTGCATTTGCAAGTTGCCAGGCTCTGGGTTCAAGTTTTCCTCCCCTCTGGAAACTCCTTGCATAGTTTGTGGGTGCTCTTCGCCTCCAACTATGTTCAAAACTTTAAGAACTGAACTGCTGCCTGAGCTGGCTCTTTCGCTCCTCCCTTCTTGTGTGCCACGACCATTGTTATTTTGGTCGGCCAGTCTAGGAACACTTTTTGGAAGAAATGCTTTAAATAAATAAGAAATCATGAAGATAACACACACATCACATCACATCAGTGTTATACCAGCATTAGTTGCCGTTACCTCTGAGGCTTCCAAGTGGCGCTGAACATTTCAACATACTCAGAATTTGCTTCTTCCTTGTTTTCCTGCTCAGATTTCAACGCTTCCAAAGTGGAAATGAAAAGAGAAAAGAGGAGAAATATGGTGAGACAGGGCTGGTCCTGAAAACAAACCTCTTGTGGCTGGGAGTTCCACAGGACAGACACAGGCAAGGCTCCCTCCGACATCCTAACCACATCCAATACGAAGGAAGACAAAACAAATGCTTGGTTTTGTTGCTTTTAACCAACACTGCTCTCACGGCCACCACTCTCACGACACAGAGAGGAGCATCATCCCCTAAAGATCTTAAGCAGGCTTCTACATACATAGGTAGTAGTAGTAGTAGTAGTAGTAGTAGTAGTAATAATTTATTTATACCCTGCCCACCTTTTGGGTTACCCAGCTACTCTGGGCGGCTCCCAACAGAATATTAAAAACATGATCAAACATCAACAACTTCCCTAAACAGGACTGCCTTCAGATGCCTTCTAAAATTCAGATAGTAGTTTATTTCCTTGACATCTGATGGGAGGATGTTCCACAGGGAGAGTGCCACCACCGAGAAGGCCCTCTGTCTGGTTCCCTGTAACCTCACTTTTCGCAGGGAGGGAACCGCCAGAAGGCCCTCAGAGCTGGACCTCAGTGTCCGGGCAGAACGATGGGGGTGGAGATGCTCCTTCAGGTATACTGGGCCAATGATATGAGAGGCCCACAGTCTCCAGCATCACCTACCTCTCTTCCTTCTCGTGCAGTAAAAAGCAAGAGGGACCATCAGGATCACCAGTGGAATTGCCCAGCCTGCATATAGCAGGGGTGACGAAGAGCAATTTGGTGCCCAAGCTGCAGAGAGGAAAGAAGGGGATTTGGCTGTTGGTATGAATAAGGAGAGGGGGGACTCCATTGCAGCCGTTGTTGTTGAAGACACAGTAACAGTAATTCAGTGAAGTTAAAAACATATCAGTATATCGGTATACCGATATACCAAAGGAACAGAAAAGACATTATATGTATGCGACAAGAGCCACATGGATGCTGCTAGCTTAGAGATGGAAAGAAAATTATGTCCCTACCAGAGAAGAAAGGCAAATAAAACTGTTGGACTATGCTGAAATGGCAAAACTGACTGGAAGACTCAGGAACCAAGGAGACCTAAACTTCAATAAAGAAAGGGGAAAATTTATAATTTATCTAGGTGATCACTGTAAACAGGTGAAAACCCTAGCAGGATTGTAATAACACTTGCAATGTAACTAATATTATGGACAAGATGGGAAGATATAAAATACAGATTGTGGAAAAATATGCAGTTAAGAGGGTGTACAATAGGACCCACGGAGGGGAAGATGGAAAATCCAGAGATTTGGAGAAGTCTCTAATTATGGGTATGTAATTTGGTTTGTTATGAATTAATATTTGTAAAATATTAGGGCATGGCTCACCTGTGAGATTCACCGTTTGGCTCCAGGGAGACATGATCCATCGGCTGCTCAGTTTCTGCTCATACCTGCAAGCAAATCCCCCAGTGTGGATGCCGGCTGTGACTTGGACCAGGATGTCTGCAGAGGCGTTCGAGAAGGCATTCCTGGGTTCTCTGGAGTCCGCCAGAGACTCTTCACCGCTGCAGGAAATCTTGACCCCATCGCGGTAGAAATGGAACCTTTGCTCTGTGTTGCTGCCAATGGCCAAGCAAGTGAGGCGCAGGAATCCCCCTTCCTTCACCACTCCAGACGGAGGGTCCACTGTCAGCACCGGGGCAGGAGGAGGAGCTACAGGAGCTGTCCGTAAAGGGAAATGAGTACAATGGCTAAGTGATTAGGAGTCTGTGGCTCATGGAGGTTTAAGGGGCAAGCCATAACTAAATCGGGTTCATCCAGGCAGGGTTGTCAGCAGAGAGTCACAGGTTCATGAATTCCCCACTTGGACTTCAGGAGGGGAGAGGAGAGGAGAAGATCAGGAGCATGTGTTGCACAGCATTCAGGGGAAATGTGCAGTGTCCGGGAAGGTAAATGTTAGCTGGCTAAACTCTTGATCACAGTTTGGGGATCTGTACTACTCATGTCATGTGTAAGCCATCACATCCCCTAAATTGCCCTAAGAGTCTCCACTGGTACCATAGAGGGGTCTCCCCACTTCAGACCTTCACCATCTGTCAATGGTATGAGGGTGGTGACCCCTTCGGCAGCACATGTACTAAAATTGGAATGATACAGGAAAGATTAGCATCGCCCCAGCTCAAGGATGACATGTAAATTCGTGAAGAGTTCCATATTTTTTCAGGGCTATATTTTTTTTAATAAGGATTCGGGGAAAATTGTAATATATTTGACAGAACACTGTAAAATGTTAAAAACATTACCAAGATTGAAAAAACACTTGCAATGTGAAAAGAAATATAGGAGAAAATAGAGTTTTATGGAGGATAATATGATTTGCAGTAAAAAAGGGTTATATGTGGACCCCACAAAAGGGAGGGTGGAAGTCTGAGAATTCTGTATTTTTATTGGATTTTTTCTGTGAATGTAAAACCAAATTGTAAAACCAATAAAAATAGTTATAAAAGAAGTACCAACTGGTATGAGGGTGATGTGTCAGTACTTTCCAGCATGCCCCAGGCCCCTTGCATGGTTTCCTACTCATGAGTAGTATTAATGCTTGACTATGTGTGGGTTAAACCACAGAGCCTAGGGCTTGCCGATCAGAAGGTCGGCGGTTTGAATCCCCACGACGGGGTGAGCTCCTGTTGCTCAGTCCCTGCTCCTGCCAACCTAGCAGTTCAAAAGCATATCAAAGTGCAAGTAGATAAATAGGTACCGCTCTGGCGGGAAGGTAAACGGCGTTTCTGTGCGCTGCTCTGGTTCGCCAGAAGCGGCTCAGTCATGCTGGCCACATGACCCGGAAGCTGTACGCCGGCTCCCTCGGCCAATAAAGCAAGATGAGCACCGCAACCCCAGAGTCGGCCATGACTGGACCTAATGGTCAGGGGTCCCATTTGGATTGTTATGAATTAATATTTGTAAAATATTAGGGCATGGCTCACCTGTGAGATTCACCGTTTGGCTCCAGGGAGACATGATCCATCGGCTGCTCAGTTTCTGCTCATACCTGCAAGCAAATCCCCCAGTGTGGATGCCGGCTGTGACTTGGACCAGGATGTCTGCAGAGGCGTTCGAGAAGGCATTCCTGGGTTCTCCGGAGTCCGCCAGAGACTCTTCACTGCTGGAGGAAATCTTGACCCCATCGCGGTAGAAATGGAACCTTTGCTCTGTGTTGCTGCCAATGGCCAAGCAAGTGAGGCGCAGGAATCCCCCTTCCTTCACCACTCCAGACGGAGGGTCCACTGTCAGCACCGGGGCAGGAGGAGCTGCTACAGGAGCCGTCCGTAAAGGAAAATGAGTACAATGGCTAAGTGATTAGGAGTCTGTGGCTCATGGAGGTTTAAGGGGCAAGCCATAACTAAATTGGGTTCATCCAGGCAGGGTTGTCATCAGAGAGTTGTGGGTTCATGAGTTCCCCACTTGGACTTCAGGAGGGGAGAGGAGAGGAGAAGATCAGGAGCATGTGTTGCACAACATTCAGGGGAAATGTGCAGTGTCCGGGAAGGTAAACGGTAGCTGGCTAAACTCTTAATCCCCATTTGGGGATCTGTACTACTCATGTCAAGGGACGCGGGTGGCGCTGTGGGTTAAACCACAGAGCCTAGGACTTGCTGATGAGAAGGTCGGCAGTTCGAATCCCCGCAACGGAGTGAGCTCCCGTTGCTCGGTCCATGCTCCTGCCAACCTAGCAGTTCGAAAGCACGTCAAAGTGCAAGTAGATAAATGGGTACGGCTCCAGTGGGAAGGTAAACGGCGTTTCCGTGCACTGCTCTGGTTCGCCAGAAGCGGCTTAGTCCTGCTGGCCACATGACCCGGAAGCTGTACGCCGGCTCCCTCGGCCAATAAAGCGAGATGAGCGCCGCAACCCCAGAGTCGGTCACGCCTGGACCTAAGGGTCAGGGGTCCCTTTACCTTTACCTTACTACTCATGTCATGTGTAAGCCATCACATCCCCTAAATTGCCCTAAGAGTCTCCACTGGTACCATAGAGGGGTCTACCCACTTCAGACCTTCTCCATATGTCAATGGTATGAGGGTGGTGATCCCTTCGGAAGCACATGTACTAAAATTGGAATGATACAGGGAAAATTAGCATGGCCCCTGCACAAGGATGACACGCAAATTCGTGAAGCGTTCCATATTTTTTCAGTGCTATATATTTTTTAATAAGGACTGGGGGGGGAGATTGTAATATATTTGACAGAACACTGTAAACGGTTAAAAACATTACCAAGATTGAAATAACACTTGCAATGTGAAAAGAACTATAGGAGAAAATAGAGTTTTTTGGAGGATAATATTTACAGATTTACAGTGAAAAGGGTTATTTGTGGACTCCACAAAAGGGAGGGTGGCAGTCCGAGAATTCTGTATTTTTTATTGGATTTTTTCTGTGAATTTAAAACCAGATTGTAAAACCAACAAAAATTATTATAAAAGAAGTAACTGGTATGAGGGGGATGTGTCGGAGCTTTCCAGCTTGCCCCCAGGCCCCTTGCCTGGTTTCTTACTCATGAGTAGTATTCATGTTTGACTAAGGGTTACAGCGCTATCGTCCAAGAAAAAAAGACCCACATTGCAGTCTGAGCAGATATCAAGAAGGTTCTCATTTCCGAGGTAACCCTGGCATCTAAGAACATCACCCACTGCCTTATAACCACGCCAGACCAGTGGTCCTGCTAGCATTGTATACACTGACTGGCAGCATCTCTCTCCCGGTCTTCAGGCAGGAGAGTTTCCCAGACCTACCAGGAGACAACGGGGATTGAACCTGGGACATTCTAGGGCAGCCTTCCCCTTCATCTTCCAAGGGAATTATGCGTGTTTTTTTAAGGCCTCACCCATCACTGAAATCCTGATCCTTCTGCTTTTGGGGGATGAGATGTTCCAGCTCGATTCCGCAGCTTGGTACGTGCAAAAATGATCCCCGCTGTGTCGAGGAAACAAGCGCTTCATGTGCGTTAAGGAGGCCAGAGGAGAAGGGGGCCTGTAGCCATACAACAGCAATCGGTCCTTCCGAAAGAGAACCCTTGACATGAGAAGGTTTTCAGGAGCAGAGCATGTGAAGTTCACAATCTCCCCACTGCTATAGGTGTCAAGCTTCGGGGACACAGAGAAGAACGGAGGACGAAGGGGGTCTGAGAAGCAAATAAACAGATAAGGAATAAGAAGCAAGCCTTGTTTGGCGATGCCCCATTTCCCTTCAAAATGCAAAACGTAAGACCGCCCAAGTGTGGCAGGGCAGGAGACCAGGGTGGCCTGCAACAAAATGTTGCCATGTATGTCAAGTGGGAGATAACCAGAGCATGCCCCACTCTGGTGAGACAGTCCGCAGGCAGGGAGGGTCTCATCCTGCATACCAGATGGAGCTGGTAGACAGCTGCCCTGGACACAGAATTGACCTGCGCCTCCATGGACAGCAGTGAGTCCAAAATGACTCCCAGGCTGGACACCTGGTCCTTCAGGGGCACAGTTGCCCCATTCAGGACCAGGGAGTCCTCCACATCTGCCCGCCCTCTGTCCCCCAAAACAGTACTTCGGTCTTGTCAGGATTCGGCCTCAATCTGCTAGCCGCCATCCACCCAATCATGCAAAATGTGACACTCCTACATCCCATAGAGCTTCTGTCTCCTATCACAAAAGTTGAAAGAAGAACGGAAATCCGCTTTACCTGCATGGACTGATCTCCCGAGAAGGATCTGGAGACAGACTGGAAGTGAAGAGCAAAGGAGAGATGCAGTGTGAATGTGAGATAGACGGCAAATTTCCAATCTGAGTTGGGCAGAGAGGTCACCAACCTGTCACCAAAGCAGCAGACTTCATGCTCAGTCAGTATCCCTGGAAGAACAACCACGGCTGGAGCCCCAAATCCACCTTCTCTCTGGTTTCTGTCCCAAGAGAGACAATGAACCGGCCTTGCCGGAGTCTGTCTTCTCAAAGCAAAGACTAAAGACAGGAAGCACAACATCACACCCTTGATTCCTGTGCATTGTGGACACACACACACACCCTGAGCTGTGTGCGGAACGCGGCCTATAGGCTTTAGCCATAACCACAAGCTTTATCCAGCTCCATCTAGGAACTGCTAACTGTTGTGTATTGAGTCAAAAGATTTTATATCTGTATTATTATTGTCTGTATTTGCGGTTCCCGAGGGTACAGCTACTATTGGTTCATTTAAGCTGCTGTATTTGGATCCTCTGTCTTATTGGTTTCCTCCAAAAGGCAGGACTGTGATTGCCTGATATTGTTCCCTCCAAAATATATCCTTTCTAGCTAGTCCCCTGTCCCTATAAATGTAGCTTTCCTCTCCCCAGTCTTTAGTCTTGTTGCTTTAATAAAGAAGTGTTACTAGAGAACTGTCTCCAGCATATTATGTCAAGAGAGCTGAAATCACAAACCCCACGTCACAACACTAACCACATCTGATCTTGCTGTGCCATCACCTGTTATTCTCTGTGGTCAAACTTCTTGAAGCATCCCAAATGGAACAATGTGCAGCAGGATGGGAGAAGGGAAGAGCAGAAGTCAACTTTACCTGTGTAGACAGATCGCCAAAGGAAGATCGGGAGATTGGAAGGAAAGCTCCTGCTCTGGGAAACTGGTATTAGTTGCTTCCAGCCTGCCAAACTCCTTTGAGAAGCTTCTGCCCCCTCTTTCCCAAGTTCAGTTAAAGAAGTCACGTTAGAATTCAACTTGGAAATGTGAAAACACACGCATTGAGAAGCGGATTTCAGTGCAACATGCTGAGTACCTCAGCTGAAACATAAATGTATTTACAATATAAATACATTCAAGTACAGTGGTGCCTCGCAAGACGAAAAGAATCCGTTCTGTGATTCTCTTCGTCTAGCGGTTTTTTCGTCTTGCGAAGCAAGCCCATTGACAGATTAGCGGATTAGCGCTATTAGCGGCTTTTAGCGGCTTATCTGCTGATCGGATCAGCTGATAAGTGGTTTAGCGGCTTAGAAAAAAGGGGGGAGGAAAAAAACCCCGCAGGAACTCGCAAGGCATTGTCGTCTTGCGAAGCAAGCCCATAGGAGATTCGTTTTGCGAAGCACCTCCAAAACGGAAAACCCTTTCGTCTAGCGGGTTTTCCGTCTTGCGAGGCATTCGTCTTGCAGGGCACCACTGTAAAAAAAAAGGCGAAAGATTTATACGATCTGAAGAGAAACCAGAGTATAACGTTTGAAACCAGAGATAACGTTTGCAAGTTTTAAGGAAGTTTTGTGATAATATCGATCAGAAATATTGTTAAAAAATAAGGTTAACAGCAAAATAATACTGTAGTGTAATATTAATTTAAGAAATGTGAAAGAAGTGAGTAAAATGAAGGATTATCAGACAAGCTGAGGGAAGTCAAAAAGGAGAAATTTGTGATAAAATGAAACGATGTTTGGATTGTATAATTTTTGTATTGGAAAATGAATAAAAAATATTTACATATTAAAAAAAGAAACTTAAATGTATTTACAGTGGTACCTCAGGTTAAGTACTTAATTCGTTCCGGAGGTCCGTTAACCTGAAACTGTTCTTAACCTGAAGCACCACTCTAGGTAATGGGGCCTCCCACTGCTACCGTGCCACCGGAGCACGATTTCTGTTCTCATCCTGAAGCAAAGTTCTTAACCTAAAGCACTATTTCTGGGTTAGCGGAGTCTGTAACCTGAAGCGTATGTAATCTGAGGTACCACTGTATTTGCATTTAGATCCCACCCCTTTCTTCTGTTGGCAAACATATATTTCTTCGGTTAGTTAAGAAAATTTCTCTAGTGCTGGACTGCAGTAAAAGCTTGACTGTAGCTTAAAGGAAATATCAAAATTATCAACAATGAGTACAGTGGTGCCCCACAAGATGAATGCCTCGCAAGACGGAAAACTCGCTAGACGAAAGAGTTTTCCGTTTTGGAGGTGCTTCGCAAAACGAATCTCCTATGGGCTTGCTTCGCAAGACGAAAATGTCTTGCGAGTTCCTGCGGGGTTTTTTTCCTCCCCCCCCCCTTTTTCCAAGCCGCTAAGCCACTTATCAGCTGATCTGATCAGCAGATAAGCCGCTAAAAGCCGCTAATAGCGCTAATCCGCTAATCCTTCAATGGGCTTGCTTCGCAAGACGAAAAAACCGCTAGACGAAGAGAATCACAGAACGGATTCCTTTCGTCTTGCGAGGCACCACTGTACGTAGTTAAGAACAATGTGAAACATTAATTGTAGTTCCCTGGCAGCCACACAGCCAGGCATTGACCAGATCCAAAGATGTATAGCTTCAGCAAGGTGGTAGTTTTATTTGCCTTCAGGCCAAACCCTGATGGGAACCAAGCCGCCAACAGAGTTGCCATGTAGGGCCCAGGGCCAGATTTGGGTTTGATGAGGCCCTCAGCTACTGAAGGTAATGGGGCCCTTTAGATGTCCAGCTGTCCTTTGTCAACAGCAATTTGTCACTGTTTTTGTGTGAATATATGCTATATGGTAATTTATGAACCTAATAGGTATTAGCCGCTCTGAGCCTGGCTTCAGCTGGGGAGGGTGGGATATAAATAAATTATTATTATTATTATTATTATTATTATTATTATTATTATTATTATTACTATTGCTATTGCTATTATTATTATTGCCATTTGCACATAATATGTATTTTATCAAAATAATTGTTGAACTGAAATACAATTAAGAAGAAGTATATTAATAGTGAAATACCTCACTTACGTGAAAAGTTTGCGGACTGGCTGGAACAGGAGCACATCCTAAAGGAAGCCCAGGCTGGTTTCAGGGCACATAGATCAACTCTAGACCAAGGATTGGTATTGCAACATCTAGTGGAGAAATACACCTCAAAGAAAGGAGGCTCTCTCTATGTAGCCTTTATAGATTTCAAATCAGCCTTCGACTCGATACCCCGGCACAGACTTTGGGAAAAACTAAATGTCACAAACATCGATAGACGTCTTTTGCTTCTTATCCGTAGACTACATGAAAATACTCGGATCCGTGTTAGATGCGACCGTTATGGGAACCTATCAAAGGAAATCCAAAGTTCCCATGGTGTCAAGCAAGGCTGTGTTCTTGCCCCTATTCTTTTTAACTTCTATATAAACTCCTTAGTCGGAAAGATGGAGGAAGCAAGCACTCATTCCCCAAATCTAAATAATACACCAATCCCGGTCCTTTTGTACGCGGATGATGCGGCACTTATTTCCTTCTCTTGTGTGGGTCTAAGAAAACTTTTACGAGCTCTTACAGAGTATTGCGAAGCTGAACACCTAATAATAAATTACACTAAATCAAAAATTATGGTGTTCTCCAAGAGAAAACTCCGACATAAATGGAAAATTAATAACCAACCTATTGAGCAAGTAACATCTTTTAGATATCTTGGAATAATTTTTGATGAGAAGGGATCTTGGTGCCATCAGATTAAGAATTCCATTGTAAATGCGCAAAGATCTTCCAGAGCTATCATAAGATTCTTTTACAGAAAAGGAGGTCAATATGTTCCTGCTGCCTCCCAGGTCTTTCTTGCAAAAATACTTCCACAATTGACGTATGGCACCCAGATATTTAATTGTCAAAAACTCAAGTCCCTGGAATCTGTACAAACTAAATTTTATCGTTCCCTACTAGGGTTACCTACCTGTGTCTCTAACACTGCCATTAGGCTGGAGGTTGGCCAACTCCCTATTAATGCCAGGATATGGATCTTGAAGATTCACTTCTGGCTGAAACTCATATTTTTCCCAGTGGGAGTGGCTCCATTGACTCTACTAGACCCGTTCCAGTCTAAATGGAGATTGTCGCTTTATGAAAAATTGAGGGGCCTGGGGCTTTCCTCACAAGAACTCATAGCCTTAGGCTTTGAGAAGGCTAAAATGATGGTGAGCCAGCGAATTGGAGATGTAGAGCTTCAGGACCATATGAGTAAGATAGATAAATATCCAGCTATCCAAGATTATGGAAAAGGGTTTAATCTAACCCCATATTTGCTGGACCTACAAATCGCAAAATATAGGCGGGCGTTTACCCTTACCAGATTTGATGTATTGCCATCTGCCTTACTGAGGGCAGATACGAGGGCACACCCTATGCTGAACGAGTTTGCCCATGTGGTCTGAAGGAGGTGGAAACGGCTTCACATGTGCTGTTACACTGCGACCTTTATGGGGATATCAGGTTACTGTTTATCTCCCCTATTGTTCAGAAATTTCCAGGTCGATCTGAATCTCAGCGGCTGAAAATCCTACTAGGAGATAAAAACCCAGAAGTAACACTGAAAGTGGCCAAGTTTTCTGCGGCCGCGATCAAGCGGAGGGCATTAGCTGTAAAAAAGTAAAAGATCTGACCCCTGGATAAGCCCCCCCCCTTTTTAAGCCCATACATATACTGTAGTGTATATATGAGTATGTATATGTGTGTGTGGGTGTGTGTGTGTGTATATGTGTATTGTCTTTATGTATAATTTTACAACTTTTAATTGACACCATCATTCCCTTGTAAACTATCGCTGCCTTTTATGTTTTTTTCTTTTCTTCTGGTCTATGACCGTAATAAATTCATTCATTCATTCATAGTGAAATACAATTAAGAAGAGGTGTATCAATAGTGAAATATTAATTAAGCTCTAACTTAAAATGATTTTTTATTCATAACAAAATTAATAATGCAATCACATTGGCATTTGGCAATAACAAAAGTTCCTTTAGAAACACCATTTACAAAGACTCATAATCTAGGTTTTAATGTTATATTTTTGAAACGTACATCCAGTTTTTTCCCTTTAATTTTTTTTGGGGGGCCCAAGAGAGCGGGGCCCTAAACTATAGCTTGTTTAGCTTATACGTAAATCCGGCACTGGTAGAGTCCTACCCTGTCCAGAAACCTACACAGTTTCGTTTGTTTAAGACTGAAACAAAAGAAGTTTTGCTTTACTTATTTATTTGAAAGAGTCCTTTAATGACAAAGAAAAAACCCAGACAGGTCATATTGTAAATGCAAAGCTCCATGAAAACCAAGCAATCGTTTTCTGAGGGCAGGAGACCCCATGCCCTGACCCCCCCATTGCAGCCACCAGAATGGAGAAGGCCTTCTTCTGGAACACTCCCCCCCCCAATGATAGACAGGGCTGACATAGACTTTGGGCCCATCCTGGAAACTGTCCCCGCTGCATGTCGGAAACCGTCTTCCAGGTCATGCACAGAACGGAAGGGGACACCTGAAAGCCCCAACGTTATCTATCGCTCCTCTTTCTCCTTCAACAGAAAGCGAGCGGGACCATGAGGATCAGGAGCGTAGGAGCCAAGCGCAAATATCCCAGTGACAGGGATGGATTTGGTGTGGGTGATGGTGGTGCCGACGAATGTGGCCCTTGACCTGAAAGGAATAAAGAGGAATCCGTTATTTGTTCGTTGTGTTTCGCTTGGGTCTTTCGTCCTGAAGGCGTGATGTCATTTGAAAAAGGTCCCAAGAATTCTGAATGTTGATTTTTATCTCTTTAATGACGGCACAGTGGTACCTCTGGTTGCGGACGGGATCCGTTCCAGAAACCCGTTCACAACATGAGCAGAACGTAATAATAATAATAATAATAATAATAATAATAATAATAATAATAATAATAATAATAATAATTTATACCTCGCCCATCTGGCTGGGTTTCCCCAGCCACTCTGGGTGGCTCCCAATCAATTGTTAAAAACAATACAGTGGTACCTCGGGTTAAGTACTTAATTTGTTCCGGAGGTCCGTTCTTAACCTGAAACTGTTCTTAACCTGAAGCACCACTTTAGCTAATGGGGCCTCCTGCTGCCGTCGGGCCGCCGGAGCACGATTTCTGTTCTCACCCTGAAGCAAGGTTCTTAACGTGAGGTAATTTTTCTGGGTTAGTGGAGTCTGTAACCTGAAGTGTCTGTAACTTGAAGCGTGTGTAACCCAAGGTACCACTGTACAGCATTAAATATTAAAAACTTCTCTAAACATAGGATAAAATGTGAGCAGACCTCTCCATCTCCATCCCTCCCCCTCCATTCCCCCCAAGCATGAAGGTTGAGACGCAGCGTATGAAATAAAGAAGGTGACATTCATTGTGTCTCTTGCGGAAGACCAGACATATGGATAGCCTCATTTCACACAACACATTAAAATGGATTGTGCTACTGCTAAAGATGGCTCTCACTTCCCCAAAATGACTCACCTGGGACATTCACCACGACCTTCCCTGTCTTGCTCCATGGAGACATAACCCATCGGCCACCAATCACTTCCTCATAACTGCAAGCAAATTCTCCACTGTGGTTGACCGTAGCTTGTAAGATGCTCACAGAGGCGTTTGGTGAGGTATTCGCAGGTTCTCTGGATCCTTCATGACTGGTGTCCATCTCAGCACCATCCTTGAAGAAATGGAATCTCTTCTCAGTCATGGTCCCATGGGCCAAGCAAGTGAGGCGCAGGGAGCTCCCTTCGTTCACCACTCCAGATGGAGGATCCACTTTGAGCACCGGAAAAGGAGGGGGATCTGCAGGAATCATCCACAAAGGAGAAGTTATGAGCAGGTGACCTAGACATGGCTTAGTAGTTAAGAGCCTGTGGTCCACTTGGCCTGTTAGCCACCATCCATCCTCCAACTGCCTCCAGACACACACAGGACCTTCACCGCCTTCACTGGTTCTGATTTAAAAGAGAGGTAGAGCTGGGTATCATCCACATACTGATGAACACCCAGTCCAATCATAGAATTGTTGAGTTGGAAGGGATCCCAAGAGTCATAGAGTCCATACAATGCAGGAATCCTGTCCACAACTGCCCCTGGGTGGGCGTGAACCACCAGCCTTCTGGATAATAGCTAGATGCACTGACCCACTTTGTCTACTCCTCAAAAGATTCCATCTTGTCTCTGAAAAATTGTACACATCACTTGGGAACACAGGCGAACTAATGGCCATGTACTTGAAGAAGAAAAGATCACCAGCGTTGAAGCAATGATACTTCAGCATAAATTTTGTTGGACTGGTCATGTTGTGCGAATGCCTGATTATCATCTTCCAAAGCAACTACTCTATTCCCAACTTAAAAATGGAAAGCGTAATGCTGGTGGTCAACATTTGAAGACTGAGATTTGAAGACTGTCTCAAGGCAAATTTAAAAAACTGTAGTATAAACAATGACAACTGGGAAACACTGGCTTGCAAATGCTCCAGTTGGAGAACAGCCTTTATCAAAGGTGTCCTGGGCTTTGAAGACACTCGAACTCAGGACACAAAGGAGAAACGTGCTAAGAGAAAGGCACGCTTGGCAAATCCACACCGTGATCAACTCCCGCCCGGAAACCAATGTCCCCACTGTGGAAGGACGTGTGGATCCAGAATTGGCCTCCACAGTCACTTATGGACTCATTGTTAAAACCGTGTTTATGGAAGACAATCTTACTTGGCTACGAGGGATCGCCAAAGAAGAAGAAAGAAGAAGCACTGACCCGTTGTGCCATGTGCAAATTTGGCAAGGAAGACTCTTCACCCAGATTACACCACTGCCACTCTCCCAAAAAAATCTGTACCTTGAGACCTGAGAATAGGTTGCTGGCCAGTAAGTCCTACTCAGCAGACTCAGTGAAATTAATGGGCTTAAGTTAGAGCCACCTGACATTTAATAACTCAACAAGGAACATTCATACATGCAAGTTCCTACACTATGATTACTCTGAAGGAAGTTTCATTCAGTAAATCAACGCTGATCCTTTCCTTATCACTGCCCGCTCACCTTATAAACCTTCCAGGCAGTCTGAAATCCTTCTTTCAGGGCACCTTTAATCATATGTGGTGGAAATGCAAGATAGTAAAAGAATTTTGGGAAATGATATACAATGAGTTGAAAAAAATGTTTAAAATAACCTTTTCTTTAAACCCCCCCCCCCCTGAAGCCTTCCTTTTAGGAATTCTAGGTGCCAAAATCTGAAGGGAGCAGAAAATACTATTTATGTATGCGACCATGACAGCACAGATGTTATTGGCCCTGAGATGGAAAGAAGATAAAGTCCCCAACAGAGAAAAATGGCAGATCAAGTTGATGGATTACTCTGAAATGGCTAAAATGACCGGAACAATCAGAAATCAGGAAGACCAACATTTTAATAAGAAATGGGGAAAAATTATAATTTATCTTAAAAACCATTGTAAACAGTTAAAATCGTTAGTAGGCTTGGAATAACACTTTAGTTTAATGGCAAATTTTGGACACAATGGAGAGGTAAAAGATTTGGATTATCATAAAAGATGCAGGAGGAAATGATCAACAATAGGATTAACAAAAGACCGACCTGGAACCATTTTGATTCCCAAACTGACCAAATGTTTTCTCTGCAAGGTCAAGTGGGAAACCTCCCCATTGTCTTTTCCCTGTCTTAAGGGTATGTCTCTGTTTGAATAGGGTGTGAGCCTGTGACCTGGCCCATGAACTAAGTATTTATCTTTTTTTTTATTAAAAAAAATAATCTTTATTAAAGTTTCAAAAGGTTACAGAAAACAAAACAGAAAACAAAAGAAAACACAAAAAGCAACAAAAAAGATTCCACCTTTTAGATCTCATTTTCAATAACTTCTTTTCATGACTTCCCCACGCCTCCCCTTATTGTATTCCAACTCCAGTTGTTTGTTCAAACAAGTTTTTGTCCTTAATGTCCTAATCATAAATTGTTAATTTACTTAACCCTAATTTGTTAATATGATTCTGCAATAAGTTTATGCCTTATCATTATTATCCTTATCCTTAGTTTAGTTTATTCAACAATTTTTTAAAATATATACCTTAATCATATATGAAAGAAAAAACAAGAAATATAAAAACAGGAAAAAAGATACCTTTCCTAAGATTGTCCTTAATTCCCATCCACGGATTCCCCATTCTTATAATAATAAAAAACATAAATTTTACACTGCAAAGTGAGAATCAGGCCGCCTTTGGACTTCCAAACCCCCACCCTTCTCTCCCCGGTTTCAGTCCCAAACCAAAGTCCAGTTAGTCCATCTTTTTAGCCTGGTGACCTTATGTCTGAGGCTCTCAAATCTCTCTCAGTCCCTTTCAGCCGGCTTCTTCGAAAGTTTCTCATGCTAAACATCCAGGGTCGAAAAGGTACCTTCTCAGTGTTGACCATGCTTCTTCCAGCCATGCCTACTTGTTTAAAGATGGAGCTCCAACTCTGCTTCTTGAATTTGTAAATCCCAAATGGTCTAACTTTCACCTTGGTCGAGTTAGAGTTCATCTTAGCAGGTCTCCGGCTCTCTTTTATCTTTTGTGGCGTTTCAGCCACCCCTTCTTTCTGTTCCTTCTGTTCAGCAGGTGTCTTTTCCTCCTCTTCAATTTTTGGTTCCTTTTCTTGACCAGCTGCCTGTGTTTTGAGCATCAAGTCCCTTTCCAACTCAATAGGTGTATTTTCTGTAGACTTCGGTTTTGTGGGGCTTGTAGACAAAACGTGGCCTCGCTCGCTCGTCTCTCGCAGCTTTCCCACGAGAAAAATAAGCTCTTGCAAGTCAGCTCGTATTTCCCGACCTAGTTCCATTCTTGTAATGTCCAAGAATCCCCTCTAGAGGGATTCTGGTTACTTTGTGTTCTTTTCCCTTCCGATCCAAAAGTCAGATTTATTTGTATCAATCTTTCTTTACTTTCAATATTTTGTAACAATATAACCGGTTAAAATTTAAGCTTTCAGTTTTTCCCAACTTTGACAGCTAGTTTGACAGCTGTCAAAAGTTTTCTGTAAATCCTCAGCAGGCTCTTTTCACGGGTTACTCCCGGGCTTGAGAAAGGTGGTACTTGATCCAAACAAATAAACTCTTTTCCTCCAGCACACTAGCTTAGTCCTTTAAATCCGAAGAAATTATTTTTTATCCAATCACAACAATTCTTCTCGCAACCTTAGATGACAGATCCTTGCTTTAAGCTGTTTACAATAGGGGGGAGACGGACTTCCTTTTTTCCCCACCTCCCCCGCTCGTGCCAAATCCAAAACCGAATAATTTATAGTCCAATTTCCAAGTTACTCACGGGTTGTTGCTCTTGATTTTAAGTCCAAATTTTAGCAGGAAGAAGTCAGCACTCTCCGACAAATGGCATGTGGCTACGCTCGGCAGGGGAAGCAGAAGACTCACAGCACCACGCCTCTCCCCGGCACCTGTTCCGTAGCCTTTAAAAAGGCTCCTTCACGAGTCGGGAGGGCGCTAACGGTGCCAGCCGAGTCACCATGTCCATGGGCTCCGTGCCCGTGGTTTTTTAGGGTCCCCGTGTCGCCGGCACGGCAAGACCCAGCCCCCTGTCAAGCCGATTCCCTCCGGAGCTCGGAGGGAATCCGCCATTAGTTGATCGCGCTAACCCGGAAGTCCGCGCTAACCCGGAAGTCCTAAGTATTTATCACTACAAAAGACTGGCCATGCTCCCCAGGCAATCCAATCAAGTAACCTGCCAGACAGGAGATAAACAACATTCAAATTTCTGTCTTAAGACTGCCTTTTCTGTGATGTAGGTGTGATGTATCTGAGGGGTGGTCTTAGATTACACCCCTTCCGTGATGTATGTATGATGTTTCTGGGGGTGGCCTTGATCTACAGGGTGGCAATTTCAAAAGTCTTTATAAGGCCTTGCACGCCATTTTTCTGGGTCCCTCCTCCCTCCTGTGGGTGAGGGGAGCACCCTGTTGCAACAGATCAATAAAGATCAGGCTTACTAGCTGCTTTGCTTCTCAATATTCTCTGGTTGGCCTCTGTTATTCTCTCCTACCGATAAGGAACCTATGTAAGGACTCTATATGGGCTCTTGGATACCCCATAAGGGGAAAGGGCAATTTTTGTTTACAACAACCTGAGCTGTGAATTTAATCATATACAAAATTGACACCCCGGCCATCCCTTGCAACTGCTTTCTAAAATCAGTAACAATTAAACAAAAATGTAAACCAACTTTACCTGCATGGACTGATCTCCAAAGGAGGATCCGCAGACAGGCTAGAAGTGAAGAGCAAAGGAAAGATGTCATGAGTGAAAAATGGAGAGATCCCCTTGTGTGGAGATCTGAAGACCTAAGGATTACAAATTTGATGGTGGAGGTTGGAGCCATGGGTATAAACGGACTTGAAAGGAATATGAAACAAGATTTGGAACACCCCCTAGGCTTCACCTTTTGGACGGAAGAAATATGGATCGTGTTGGGCCGGAGCTTCTCTGAGATTTGGTGTTTAACATTATGGACTATCAAAAAAACCGGCAGAGAGGAAGTGAGAGAGAATTAAGAGCCTCGGACGTTAGATCTCCAGGCTGACTGTATATTGAGATTGATAGACATTTGTTGGGGACTGAAACCGGGAAGGGGGTATGGGTGGAATAGAAATTGGGAATTTAAAGTGTATATAATTATAATTTGTTTTCTTTTTTTTGCATTATTATTTGTATGAAAATTGGGAAATTCGTGGAAGGGAATTATGGTCGACCTTAGAAAATGTTTTAAGAATAAGTATCGATGAACAAGTTTGGATGAGAGCTAAGATTAGATAAAGTAAAATTGGTTTCTAAGGTGAATTAAATCAGGTGAGGACTTGCTGAGCTAATAATTTGAATTGGAATACAGAGAGGGGAGATGTGAGGAGGTCTGAGAAATAAGTTAATAGAAAAGTAAGTAATGGAAATTCTATGGTTTTTTTTAATTCATTTTAAGTTTTGTATTTTTGTATTTTTGTCATTTTTGTTTTGTTTTTGTTTTTGTACTTTGTATTATTTTGGAAATGCTAATAAATATTCATTAAAAAAAAGGAAAGATGTCATGACAAATGGTGTGGTTTGTGAGATAGAGGGTGAGTTTCTATAAACTCATCCTCTATCTCACAATCACACCATTATTAAATTTTCTGTTTTACAATTGAAAATACTCATTAAAATACCAGTGACTTCCCTTCTTCCCTTTCCATATATGATATCTTTATTGTCATTGTCCCATGCAGAACAATGAAATTGAACTACATAAAACATTCAAAACCCCCTAAAAACTCTGAAACCCCATTTTAAAATACAATATACTATAGAGACTCCTTATGCTGCGTTTAGAACCAGAATTGCATTTGCATGGAAACTGTTTCTCAGGCAGCTAGTCCTAGTCTTTATATCCCTGTCCCTTCTTCCAGAAGGCAGAAGCTGAAAGAGATCATTTCCGGGGTGCGCACTATCCTGCGCTATCTCTGCAGCTTTCTTATGGCACCTGACAGCATAGATTTGTTCCAAGGTGGGAAGAGTGCACCCAATTATTCTCTCTGCAGTCTTTACAACCCTGGACAGTATTGTTTTTTCCCTGACCGTGCAGCTCCCAAACCACACACATAGACCATAAGTTAATATACTCTCCAAAGTGCAATGGTAAAATGCCATCAACAGGTCCTTTGAGAGATTGTTTTTCCGGAGGATTCTCAGAAAATATAACCTCTGCTTTGCTCTCTTCACCAGGTCTTTGCTGTTTTCTCCCCAGGTTAGGTCGTCTCTCAACTCCATTCCCAGAAATCGAAACACCGAGACCTGTTCCACGCACTTCCCCTCAATAATAAGTGGCTGAATATTCAATTTACATTTCCTAAAGTCCACAATGATCTCTTTGGTTTTCTTTAAGTTAAGGAGTAAGTTGTTTTTCCTGAACCACTCCCCCAACTGCTCAACTTCCTTCCTATAGGCCGCCTCCCCCTCTCCAGCCGTGATTAAACCAACCACCCTTGTATCATCTGCGAACTTTCTGTGGTTCATTTTGCATATCATAAATCCCGGCATATTTTACAAAAACTGAACCATTCAGCATTCCGTTATTGCATCTGTCAAAACCTATTTACACTGTTGAATTTATCTCAATGCTGCCAATGTTTTCAGCTACGAGTGATCGCCAAAGGAAAAGAATATCAAGACTGCCTAGTGGTTAGGGCAGACTTGTGGCAGCTGACCCGGAAATCAGAAAAGTGGGTAGAGCTCAGATTCCTCGGTGTCAGATTGACAGGAACGAGCACCCAGGGGTGGATTTCCCCTTGCTTTTGACGTCTTACTTCAGGGTGGCTGGAATCCGTGGCCCTCTCAGGCTTGGTCTCCTTGCTCTTGGCCTTTGCCAATGTGGCTGAGTCCAAGCCTGTCAGTTGTAAGATGCAGATGATGATAATAATAATAATTATTATTTATTTATACCCCGCGCATCTGGCTGGGTTTCCCCAGCCACTCTGGGCAGCTTCCAACAAAATATTAAAATACAATAACCTATTAAACATAAGGTAAAGGTAAAGGGACCCCTGACCAATATGTCCAGTCGTGGCTGACTCTGGGGTTGCGGTGCTCATCTCGCTTTATTGACCGAGGGAGCCGGCGTACAGCTTCCGGGTCATGTGGCCAGCATCACTAAGCTGCTTCTGGCGAACCAGAGCAGCGCACGGAAACGCCGTTTACCTTCCCGCCGGTGCGGTACCTCTTTATCTACTTGCACTCTGACGTGCTTTTGAACTGCTAGGTTGGCAGGAGCAGGGACTGAGCAACGGGAGGTCACCCCGTTGTGGAGATTCAAACTGCCAACCTTCTGATCAGCAAGTCCTAGGCTCTGTGGTTTAATCCACAGCGCCACCCGCATCCCACTATTAAACATTAACAGCTTCCCTAAACAGGGCTACCTTCAGATGTGTTCTAAAAGTCTGGTAGCTGTTTTTCTCTTTGACATCTGGTGGGAGGGCGTTCCACAGGGTGGGTGCCACCACCGAGAAGGCCCTCTGCCTGGTTCCCTGTAACTTGGCTTCTCACAGGGAGGGAACCACCAGAAGGATAAGGAGTGAGTTTTTGGTTACCGAGGTGTTGCCTCCATCCATTCATCTATGACCAATCATGGGCTTAGGCGACCTTGGCAAGTAGGGCAGCAAAAGCCAACCCCCCTATTTTGTCTATAACAAGAGAGAGGCCCCAAACCTGTTATCAAAGCAGCAAATTTCATGCTCGGCCGGCGTCCCTCGAAGGCCAATGGCTGTGTCCTCTGCTTCACCACTGTCTCTCTGCTTTCAAAGAGAGGATGGGCTGTCTCTCCCTGACTCAACCAGACTGTCAGACGCAAAGACAAGAGCAGGAACTGAACAGTCATCGCCTCCTTTCCTCCCAGCCACCACAAAGCATTGCACCTGCGCCCCCAGTGCAGCTCATAGGCCTTGAGGACACCAAAAGCTGCTGGGTGGAACAACCGATGTTCCAACCAGCTCACCACATCTCTCCTTGCAGCGCCTATGCCCAGCCTCCTTTGTAACCAAAACGCTTGAGAAGGCGGTAGAACGAGGCTAGAAATGAGAAAGCGGAAGGACGCAGCAATCACAGGTGGCCGACTCAAAAAGGGGCCTCAAGAAGAAGATCAAATCTATCCATTCTGAAGGAAATCAGCCCTGAGTGCTCACTGGAAGGACAGATCCTGAAGCTGAGGCTCCAAGACTTTGGCCACCTCATGAGAAGAGAAGACTCCCTGGAAAAGACCCTGATGTTGGGAAAGATGGAGGGCACAAGGAGAAGGGGACGACAGAGGACGAGATGGGTGGATAGTGTTCTCGAAGCTACCAGCATGAGTTTGACCAAACTGCGGGAGGCAGTGGAAGACAGGAGGGCCTGGCGTGCTCTGCTTCATGGGGGTCTCGAAGAGTCGGACACGACTAAATGACTAAACAACAACAACAAAATCTTAGAAGAGTCCTGGTAATCTGGCCAAAGTGGCTTCTAGTCCAGCATCTTCTTCTGACAGTGGCCAACTAGGCACCCCTTTTGGGGAAAGAAGAGACCAGGATCAGCAGAATGGGAACTCCAGCACCAGGGAGCAGGAATAAGATCCTCAACGACCGCCTCTCCCTACATGAAGGGATCCAGACCCTGCGATCATCACCCAAGGCCCTTCTTTGTGTCCCTCCTCCACAAGAGGTCTGGAGGGTGTCAGCACGAGAACGGGCCTTTTCTGTTAGGCGTAATGGTTTGATTCACACAGAAATGAAAAAGGTACACGTATTAAAGAAGGTTTAAAATGGAACATGGCTAAATGTGTATTGGTAACACTGAAGTTTCCCCCAATGCTGTTTTCTAAAGCTGTAATTAGTTTTCTGAGCTGCAATTAGCTAATGATGACCTGCTGTTTGTTTCTCTACTCTGTACTGAGAGTGAACCTTTGATCATGTGATGAAGGTATTGAGTTGCAAATCTGCCGTTTTGAACAGAGCTGCCTTTGAGTCTTTGCCTTCCAAACCCAATAGAGTGAAGATGCAAATGGAGTCTTTCTCTGAACGCAAGAGAACAATCCATGTGATAATGGTTTGGCAAGAGTTGGAAAGCTAGTAGGAGAGAGAGAGAGAGAGAGAGAGAGAGAGAGAGAGAGAGAGAGAGCACTCTGCTTATAGGTCTATTTTGACTATTTCGTACAGCGGTACCTTGGGTTACATACGCTTCAGGTTACATACGTTTCAGGTTACAGACTCTGCTAACCCAGAAATAGTCCCTGGGGTTAAGAACTTTGCTTCAGGATGAAATTGTGCTCTGGCGGCGCGGTGGTAGCAGGAGGCCCCATTAGCTAAAGTGGTGCTTCAAGTTAAGAACAGTTTCAGGTTAAGAACAGACCTCTGGAATGAATTAAGTACTTAACCCAAGATACCACTGTATTTTGTAAGATGCTGAGCCTATGCTGGTCAACACAATATATTGTATGGGTGTTTTAATTATTTTGAATAAAGTTCTGCCAGGAAAAGTTTAAGCAATATTTTCATGGGTCTGGACAAAGTTTCATTTCCAAAGGAGTCAGTTCTTAAGCTACCACTTGCTTCAAAGAGCACAAAATTTTATATCTGCAACATTTTCTGCAGTGGCTCCCCAATTGTGGGACGCTCTCCCCACAGAGGCTCCTTCTGGTGCCTTCATTATACATTTTTAGGTGCCAGGCAATTATTTAAATGTGTTTTTGGGAAGGGGGTTATTGTTTTGCTTTGTTCTTGTTCTTATTATGACCTTTGCGGTTTTATTCTGTGAACCACGCTGAGAACTTCGGTTGAGGGGTAGCATACAAATTAAATTAAATTAAAAAATAAATATTCATGAGAACCATATTACTATGCAGGAAGCACAACAATTATAATAATTTTATTATTCGTACCCCGCCCATCTGACTGGCTTGCCCCAGCCACTCTGGGCGGCTTCCAACAACTATAAAAGCATAATGAAACATCAAACATTAAAAACTTCCCTGAACAGGGCTGCCTTCAGATATCTTCTAAGAGTAATATAGTTCTTTATTTTCTCAACATCTGAAAAGAGGACGTTCCATAGGGTGGGTGCCACTACCGAGAAGGCCCTCTGCCTGGTTCCCTGTAACTTGGCTTCTCGCAGGGAGGGAACCGCCAGAAGGCCCTCGGCGCTGGACCTCAGTGTCTGTGTTGGACGACGGGGGGGTGGAGACGCTCCTTCAGGTCTACTGGGCCTTTGAGGCCATTTAGGGATTTCAAGGTCAGCACCAACACTTTGAATTCTGCCCAGAAACGTACTGGGAGCCAATGCAGGTCTTTCAGGTTTTATATGGTCTTGGTGGCCACTCCCAATCACCAGTCTGGCAGCTGCATTCTGGATTAGTTGTCATTTTGAGATGTTTCTGCCCTCTTCTCTTTCCCAACCATGTTTGTAAATGACACTGTAAATCTTTAATCACATCAGAATTCAACTTGTAAGAATCGAATTGTCTTTATTGAATAGAAGCTGCGTTGATTTCTGTGGAACGTGAGGAGGACCTCAACCAACACGTATTTGTCTGTTTTCTTTTCTTAAATTTACATCCCATCCTTTCTTCCATCACTGGACACCATCATAGCAGCACATCTGTGGTTTCCAGCTAGTCACCCACCCAGACACTGACCAGACCCGGACCTGCTTAGCTTCCGCAAGATGGGCACCTCCCGTGCCTTCAGCCATGCCCTGGCTGAGAGCAATAAACCAACTGGCAGGCGATGTAGAATCCTTTGGCAGCCACTCAGAACTCCACAATCTCTTTCCTTTCCACAATCTCTTCACTTTCTTCCTCTGTTAATAGGTGGAAATAGAACCTCGCTGTACATCACCTTCTCCTCTTCCACCAGTCGGAGCCCATTTCCTAAGCAAGACTTAGCAGAGCAGAATTTGATGGTGGCGTAGGTGATGGTTGAGCCCTGTGGGAACAGAAGGAATGTGAGGGTGCCATTGGTCAGCACTGAAAGCAGGAGGGGCCTGGCAAATAACCTCCCTGGGTACCTTATCTGGTATTGTGGACACTGGTTGGCAGCAGCTTTCTAAGTCCTTCACAGCCTTACCTGAAGAGGCCGGTGGGATTGATCCTCAGACCTTCTACATGCAGAGCATATGTCCTACTGTTGGCCTACAACCCTACATAGCCGGAGCTCAGAGAAGGAAGCTTTTTCCCCACTTCCTAGTGCTTGATCATAGGCTCCCAGTATGTTTCCGAGCACAATTCAAAGTGTTGGTGCTGACCTTGAAATCCCTAAATGGCCTCAAAGGCCCAGTAGGCCTGAAGGAGCGCCTCCACTCCCATCGTTCAGTCTGGACACTGAGGTCCCGCTCCGAGGGCCTTCTGGTGGTTCCCTACCTGCGAGAAGCAAAGTTACAGGGAACCAGGTAGAGGGCCTTCTCTGTGGTGGCGCCCGCCCAGCAGATGTCAAGGAAATAAACAACTATCTGACTTTTAGAAGGTATCTAAAGGCAGTACACAATAGAGATCTCTGTCCACGAGCTTGGTCATTTGTAGGCTATCATTGCATCTTGCAGTAGCACCACATTCCATAAAGGTACTTAGGCAGTTTTTCCATGGATGTAACTAATATTACACATGAATCTCTGTGCTTACTTGGTCGTGTTCCTGCAAAACTGCTGTTTGGGGCTCCCCTGTTTCAAGATCACCCCGTTCCTTCTCCTCCTCCTCCTCCTCCTCCTCCTCCTCCTCCGCCTGCTGTTCTTCTGGCTCAGAATCCTGCTGGCATTTCCCTGCTTCCAAAAAGGAGAGAAAGAGAGACAAAGGCGGAAAAGGTACACACAATATTATTCACATAAGCATCACAGTATCCTCAAAACCCATCACATAACTACCAGTCTTTTTCTGTCCAAAGTAGAGAACGAGGAGAATCATCAGAATCACAAACGGGACTGCCAGATATGCAAATGCCAGCGATGGACCTGTTGATGATGAAGGATCTGAGAAAAGAAAGGAAAAATGGTTAGGTTATTGCATTTTTAATAAGGCTTCCTTGTCCTTGGATGCGAGACAGGCAGCAAATGTCATGCAAAATAAATATTCAAGTTCTGAACTTTCAGGACAAGTAACTAGTGCCAGACTTTTCTAGACAAGTTGAAGAGGGAAAATGTTTGAGCCCTGCAAATAACACTTCTCTCTCTACCTCTCTCTCTCTCTCCTTTCAATCCTTTCAAATATGAACTGCTCACTCTTACTCAACAATAAGGCTGAGGTGATGTATGGAAGTGAGAGCTGGACCATAAAGAAGGCTGATCGCCGAAGAATGGATGCTTTTGAATTCTGGTGCTGGAGGAGATTCTTGAGAGTCCTATGGACTGCAAGAAGATTAAACCTCTCCATTCTGAAGGAAATCAGCCCTGAGTGCTCACTGGAAGGACAGATCCTGAAGCTGAGGCTCCAAGACTTTGGCCACCTCAGAAGAAGAGAAGACTCCCTGGAAAAGACCCTGGTGTTGGGAAAGATGGAGGGCACAAGGAGAAGGGGACAATGGAGGACAAGATGGTGGGACAGTGTTCTCGAAGCTCCCAGCATGAGTTTGACCAAACTGCGGGAGGCAGTGGAAGACAGGAGTGCCTGGCGTGCTCTGGTCCATGGGGTCACGAAGAGTCAGACATGACTAAACGACTAAACAACAACAAAAGGCATAGGAAATAAAATAGATGACATTTACAGGTTACAGGGAATGACAGACATTTTGCTCAATCTCCCCCCTTTTTCTGGCCCATCCAGTGGCGCCCCCTTAATACTTCAATCAACACAGAAAAATGGAATATCCTTCTGCTAAATTGAGCTCTAACTTTCCCCAAATGACTCGCCTGGGACTTTCACCATGATTTTCACCGTCTGGCTCCAGGAAGAGGTCACCCACCGGCCACCAACCTCTTCCTCATAGCTGCAAGCAAATTCTCCACTATGGTTGAGCTTGGCTTTCAAGATGCTAACAGAGGCATTTGAGAAGTTAGTTCCAGGTTCTCTGAAGCTCCACACAGATCCTTCATCGCTGAAGGTTATCGCAAGTCCATCCCTGTAGAAAGCGAATCTTTTCTCAGTCTCTCCCTCGTTGGCCAGGCAAGTGAGGTTTAGGGAGTCCCCTTCGTTCACCGCTCCAGGTGGAGGATTCACTTTCAGCGTTGGAGAGGCAGGGTGATCTGGAGTGATCGTTCACAAAGGAGAAGCAATCAGCTGAGGACAAGGCTCAATGGTTAAGAGACTGTGATCCACTTGGCTTTTAAAGAGAAGGCATGTATTTTGGTTGGACAGCTCTATGAAAAGTCATGGCTCTGACGCTGGCATTCTGCTTCGTCAATTGCCAGCTCTGTGGCTGCAAGATTGTCACAGGAGCGCCTGGACTAAAATTGCCCATCAAAACCTTCACTCTTGTGGTTTATCACCACAACAGCTAATCACTTTGGGTTTTAGTAAAGCAAGCGGTCTAATTTGTCAGCGCCTGAATGAGACTGACACGGGACGTGTGTGGCGCTGTGGGTTAAACCACAGAGCCTAGGACTTGCCGATCAGAAGGTTGGCGGTTCGAATCCCTGTGACGGGGTGAGCTCCCGTTGCTCGGTCCCTGCTCCTGCCAACCTAGCAGTTCGAAAGCACGTCAAAGTGCAAGTAGATAAATAGGTACCACTCCAGTGGGAAGGTTAACGGTGTTCCCGTGCACTGCTCTGGTTCCCCAGAAGTGGCTTAGTCATGCTGGCCACATGACCCGGAAGCTGTATGCCGGCTCCCTCGGCCAATAAAGCGAGATGAGCACCGCAACCCCAGAGTCAGTCACGACTGGACCTAATGGTCAGGGGTCCCTTTACCTTTACCTTAAATGAGACCTAGCGCCAGAACAACTTGGCCACAATAAGAAACTTTTGCCAATGGTATGACTACTTTCTACCTTCCCATTTCAACTCTCTGGCACCCTATCTGCATAACCTAGCAATTCTAAAATATAGACGTGCTTTTAATCTCGCGAGATTGAATGTACTGCCCTCGGCTGTACTTGAGGGACGATTCCAACAGATTCCACATGAAAAACACTTATGTCCCTGCGGAGATGGCAGTACTGAATCAGCGGCACACGCCCTTCTGGCTTGCACTCTTTATAAAGACTTGAGGAATGAGATTATCACCCCTTTTTATTGTCCATTCTGGGTCGCCCAGCCACTGCCACAGCGTCCTTTCTCTTGGCAGATCAAGATGAGCAGGGGACAGCAAAGGTTGCAAGGTTTTTAGCTGGGGCAATCAGAACTAGATCCACTATTTGACTCTTGATTCAAAACCCGAAAATGTATTTTATATAATTGACTTTTTATTTCTATTCTTTGTATATCATATTGTTGTTTTATTGCTATGGCGGATGGTTGACGCAAATAAAGATTCATTTATTCAGCTCTGTGGACAACTATGACACCCAAAGAAGTTTGTGTTACGAATCTGGGGTTCAGCAGGGAACAATTTCCCCAGAAATTTCAACCCCCCCTTGGAAAAAACATTCAGACCTGATGATGTGTTGCAACCAGATAAGTCCTACTCAGAGGAGACCCATTGAAATTAATGGCCTTCAGTTAGCCGTGCCCCATTACCTTCAATGCATCTACTCTGAGTAGGACTAGCTTTGAATATAATCTAATCTCACCTAAGGCGTTGCTCCTTTGCAATATATACGCCATCAGTAGGAAATGAAATTACCTAGTAGACAGATTCTCATGGCATTTAATAACTCAACAATAAACATTCCCACATGCTAGCACCCACAGTATGTTTACTCTGAAGGAAGTTGCATGCAGTAAATTAAAGCAGTCCCTCCAAGTATCCCAATTTTCCAGGGACAGTCCCTGGATTGACAGAAGCCATCTCACCTTCTGATTTGATCCCGGAATGTCCTGCTTTTCCTTAGGATGTCCCTATTTTCATCAGGGAAATGTTGGAGGGGATGTGAATGCTGCTCCTTTCATTATTAGTACAGTGGTACCTCAGGTTAAGTACTTACCGTATTTTTCGCACCATAGGGCGCACCGGACCATAGGGCGCACCCAGTTTTTTGGGGGGGAAATAAAGGGGAAAAAATTATTTCCCCCCCAGGCGCGGGGCTGGGGTGGGGGAAGCTCGAGCTTCCCCAGCCCCCAAACAGGCAGCTCTCTGCAAGCCGTGGGAGCGCTCCCGCTGCTTGCGGAGAGGTCCACGAAGCCTGGAGAGCGAGAGGGGTCGGTGCGCACCGACCCCTCTCACTCTCCAGGCTTCAGTGAAAGCCTGCATTCACACCATAGGACGCACACACATTTCCCCTTCATTTTTGGAGGGGAAAAAGTGCGTCCTATGGTGCGAAAAATACGGTAATTCGTTCCAGAGGTCCGTTCTTAACCTGAAGCACCACTTTAGCTAATGGGGCCTCCTGCTGCCGCCGTACCTCCAGAGCGCGATTTCTGTTCTCATCCTGAAGCAAAGTTCTTAACCTGAGGTACTATTTCTGGGTTAGTGGAGTTTGTAACCTGAAGCGTCTGTAACCCGAAGTACCACTGTACAGTGGTACCTTGGTTCTCGAACGGCTTAGTCGACGAACAAATCAGCTCCTGAGCGCTGCAAATCCAGTAAGTGTTCCAGTTTTTGAACGTTTTTCGGAAGCCGAACATCCGACGCAGATTCAGATTGAGTGCAGGATGCTCCCGCAGCCAATCAGAAGCCATGCCTTGGGTTTAAAACGGTTTCGGTAGTCGAACGGACTTCTGGAACGGATTAAGTTTGAGTACCAAGGTTCCACTGTACCTTATTACCTTCAAGGCAGTCTGAAATCCTTTCGGAACACAGTGCTCCTCTCCCTCTTGTGTTGCAAATTAACAAGATAATGTCAAGCAGTAAAATTCAAAGATGCTCACCTGCCATGGCTACAAAGACAAGGTTGCTCTGTGGGGACCATATTTGCTGTCTTGAGGGCATGATAAAGTACAAACAGCTGTAATTCCCAACAGTATCTTCGTTGACACGGAAAATCTCATAAGGCCCCATTCCACTATTGGGCAACTCCTTGAAGGTCCGATCTTGCTGTTCTTTGAGGAATGTGTATCCTGCCACCTCCAAACCATCAGGAGCCGAACAAGTGAGAATCACCTTTTCACCTTTGATGTAGACGGGGTGCTGGGGATCCAAGGAAAGAATTGCTGCAGGTGGGATCTCTGGAGAAGGAGAGGAAACCCAGCCAGTCAGGAAACAAACAAATGAAAACCAGAGGACGAAGACACTCTGAGAAGGAAACTGAAGGCACACACTATGAAAAGCGCTTCCTATGTACTACTTGTCTCTAATTTTAAAAAGCAGAGACATCACCTTGCCAACAAAGGTCCATATAGTAAAAGCTCTGGTTTTCCCAGCAGTGATGTATGGAAGTGAGAGCTGGACCATAAAGAAGGCTGATCGCCGAAGAATGGATGCTTTTGAATTCTGGTGCTGGAGGAGACTCTGGAGAGTCCCATGGGCTGCAAGAAGATCAAACCTCTCCATTCTGAAGGAAATCAGCCCTGAGTGCTCACTGGAAGGACAGATCCTGAAGCTGAGGCTCCAAGACTTTGGCCACCTCATGAGAAGAGAAGACTCCCTGGAAAAGACCCTGATGTTGGGAAAGATGGAGGGCCCAAGGAGAAGGGGACGACAGAGGACGAGATGGTTGGACAGTGTTCTCGAAGCTACCAGCATGAGTTTGACCAAACTGCAGGAGGCAGTGGAAGACAGGAGTGCCTGGCGTGCTCTGGTCCAGGGGGTCACAAAGAGTCGGACATGACTAAACAACTCAACATCATCAACAACAACATGTATTACTTGTGGGATCTGGAAAGAGAAGCTGCTGAATTGCAACTCATTACCAAACTTAAAACCATGGAGAGACCTGGTCTCAACAGAGACATTGGATTCTTATCTCATGATACACGACTAAGCCATTTCTCACCTTCTCACCCCTTGCCTTTTCCTGTAAGACCTATTACAGTCGTTAAGAGTCGTCAACAGGCTCATCTCAGCTATCTGCCAATCTCCCATTCCCACCACCCTTCTAAGTAATACCCCTCCCCACCTTCTCACTATATAGAAGGATCTGGCAACTTCTGTTTCAGTGTATCTGAAGAAGTGTGCATGCACACGATAGCTCATACCTAGAACTAACTTAGTTGGTCTTTAAGGTGCTACTGGAAGGAATTTTTTTATTTTTACTTGTGGGATGTGAGACATAAGTAGCAGTCAAGTACCGGAGTGTCTCTGGCGCCATCTGGTGGCCAAACGGGAAAAGGTAAACCGTGGAAAATAGAAAGGAACATAGAAAGGAGAAGAAATATAAGGATGAATAATAAAATTCACGGAGTAACAGTGGGCCAGCAAAATTACAAAATAAAAGCGTTCACGGATGACATTGTATTAACCTTAGAGCAACCAAGAGTGAGCATACCAGGCGTGACAAAAGAGATAAATAGATCTGGAAAATTGGTTGGCTTTAAATTAAAGAAAGGGGAAACCAAGATGCTGGTAAAAAATATGGATAATCAAACAAAAAAAGACATTGAATCAGAATGTGGGTGGAAAATAGAGGATGTACATCTCCAAAACAAAAAACAAAAAACGAATAAAATAAAACCTACATACAGCAACAGTGTTTTGTGTCGCGTAGGCTCCTATTTGTTATGTGTAAAAGACATTAGATACCTATGAGGTCCATAAATTATCATATAGCATATATTCAACAAAAACAACTTGTTGTTGGCAAAGGACAGCTGGACATCTAAAGGGCCCCATTACCTTCAGTAGCTGAGGGCCACATCAAACCTAAATGCGGCCCTGAATCTGCGACTTGAGGAAGTTCTCTCAAAATTGTGCATGGATGGTATTTAACACTGAGGTGCCTCCCTTAAAACCCAATAGCCCTCTGTTATGTTGCAGAGGGTGCAAATTATACGCACATACCAACATATGTGGTAGGAATGTCCACAAATAGAACTACTTTGGAAAGAAGTTTTTAAAGAGATCTCTCAGACAACCCCAGCGACCACTTAATTTATATACTTCAGATATGGACCAATGAAGAAGGAATTGATAACACATTTATTAACGGCAGCTAGAATGGTAATAGCAAGTACTTAGAGAAACTTGCAATTAATGAATATTGATCACTGGTGTAACACAGTCAGACAAACAGCTGTAATGAAGAAGCTGTCACAAAAACGGAAAAGGAGGGAAACAAACAGTATAATTTTTACACTTCATGGTGTGATTTTATTAAGTATACATATGAGACAACACATGGATGAGAAATACAACATATATTGCAGTATGGTGCAGATAAGCAAGCACAACTCATTAGCTAGCTCCTCCAACTCAAGTTGATTTGCTGAAGAATTCATTATACTAGTTTACTGTAACCACCAGATTATTGTGTACTGAAAAATAATGTGTTTAGTATTTTACCCATTCTTTGTCAGCCATGTACGGTAAGTCTAACTATTTAATTTTGTAACAAGGGGTGTGTGTGACATTTTTTAAATAAAAAAGTAACACCCTTACATCCCTTGGAACTGTGGCAAGTTCTTAAAGAAATGGGAGTGCCTGATCTCCTCATCCGTTTCCTGAGAAATCTCTATGTGGGACAAGAAGCTACAGTTAGAACTGGATATGGAACACCTGACTGGTTCAAAATTGGGAAAGGAGTACGGCAAGGCTGCATATTGTCTCCCTGCTTATTTAACTTATATGCAGAATTCATCATGCGAAAGGCTGGGCTAGATGAATCCCTAGCCGGAATTAAGATTGCCGGAAGAAATATCAACAACCTCAGATATGCAGATAACACAACCTTGATGGCAGAAAGTGAGGAGGAATTAAAGAACTTTTTAATGAGGGTGAAAGAGGAGAGCGCAAAATATGGTCTGAAGCTCAACATCAAAAAAACGAAGATCATGGCCACTGGGCCCATCACCTCCTGGCAAATAGATGGGGAAGAAATGGAGGCAGTGAGAGATTTTACTTTCTTGGGCTCCATGATCAGTGCAGATGGTGACAGCAGTCACGAAATTAAAAGACGCCTGCTCCTTGGGAGAAAGGCGATGGCAAACCTAGACAACATCTTAAAAAGCAGAGACGTCACCTTGCCAACAAAGGTCCGTATAGTTAAAGCTCTGGTTTTCCCAGTAGTGATGTATGGAAGTGAGAGCTGGACCATAAAGAAGGCTGATCGCCGAAGAATTGATGCTTTTGAATTATGGTGCTGGAGGAGACTCTTGAGAGTCCCATGGACTGCAAGAAGATCAAACCTCTCCATTCTTAAGGAAATCAGCCCTGAGTGCTCACTGGAAGGACAGATCCTGAAGCTGAGGCTCCAATACTTTGGCCACCTCATGAGAAGAGAAGAAGACTCCCTGGAAAAGACCCTGATGTTGGGAAAGATGGAGGGCACAAGGAGAAGGGGATGACAGAGGACGAGATGGCTGGATAGTGTTCTCGAAGCTACCAGCATGAGATTGACCAAACTGCGGGAGGCAGTGGAAGACAGGAGTGCCTGGTGTGCTCTGGTCCAGGGGGTCACAAAGAGTCGGACACGACTAAACGACTAAACAACAACAACAAACAAGAATGGAAGTCAACTTTACCTGGGTGGGTTGATTTCACAAGAAGGATCTGGAGACAGGCTGGAAGTGCAGAACAAAGGAGAGATGCAATAAAAATGGCGTGAATGTGAATGTGATAGAAAGCAAATTTCCCCCATCTGAGGAGGGCAGAGAGGTCACCAACCTGTCACAAAAGCGGCAGACTTCATGCTCTGTCCGTATCCTTCAAAGATCACCCACGGCTGGGGGACCCAACTCCCTCCTTGCCCTGCTCTCTCTCTCAAGACAGACAAGAAGCTGGTGCTGCTGAAACAAACCCCTGAGACAGGAACTGCAACACCACACCTTTCCCTCCAGCACATTGCCAGTTAGCATTTCTTGATCTGATGTGTAGAAATCTTTCCTATTCTGCTTAATTCGAGAGGGTTACTGGGAGCTTTTCTCTGTGTGAAAGAAACAAGCAGAAGGTTCATGATGTTTGAGTTGTTCCTTCAGAGAAGCTGAATACAGCTGACTTAAACTGATTCCCTTATTTCAGGGGTGGCCAACTCCCAAGAGACCGCGATCTACTCACACAGTTAAAAACTGGCAGTGATCTACCCCTGGTGATCTATCACAGACGTCCAGTGATCTGCCGGCAGATCACAATCTACCTGTTCAACATGCCTGCCTTATTTCTTCTGTCAAAGTCATGCTGACTACGGATAATAATACGGCTGAGAGGAGCCTAGGTTTCACTTTATCTTTCTGTCTCTCTTCCTTCTGGTGTGGTGTTCTATATATAGCGTTTTAGTCTTATTATAAGTTATTGTAAGTTTAAGTTAAGACTGCTGCAACTGGATTTCCTATGGACGGTGCCAATCCTGAATGTATTGGATCTGTGACCATTATGCTCATTTGCCTTCAGTAAAGCTCTCTGCTGGATGAAATATCAATTTGCCTTTATAATATTTAAATAAATCATTATTGTTACCTTAACTCTTTGCTCATATGAGCTAATTGACTTCCCTCCCTCCCGCCTCATGGTTTTCATAATTCACTTCTATATCCTAGCATTTGTACCTCTTCCAATTTACATTTCACTTGTTCCAATTATCACAAATTTTGAGTAAATATAAAAAGGCAGTAATCATCGTTACAGGTCTTTTCATAACAACCCTGCTAGTGTTGTTAATTGTTTACAATTATCCTTCAAATATTGTACAAATTTACTCCAGTCTTTTTGGAAAGCTCTATCACACTGGTTTTTGATTCTCCCAATCAGCTCCGCCAATTCTGTATATAGTGTTAAGGTTTAGTCTTATTATAAGTTATTGTAAGTTTAAGTTAAGTCTGTTGTAACTGGATTTCTTATGGACGGTGCCAATCCTGAATACATTGGATTTGTGACCATTATGCTCATTAGCCTTCAGTAAAGCTCTCTGCTGGATGAAATATCAATTGCCTTTGGTCTACTTTTTGGGAATCCTGCAATGTGTTTAAGTTTTTGCTCTGCTAACGATACGCTGGAGTTCTCCTCTGGATCAATACTGAGCAGAATTTCAATGACATGAACCCTGAGCTCGGTGCAGAACTGAGCCTATAGGCCATAAGCTTTACTCAGCCCCATCAAAGGGCTGCTAACCACATCTGATCTAGCTGTGACAACGCCATCACTTGTTTTTATCTGTGTTCAAATAGATAGTGCAGATAGATAGCGTTCAGTTCAGCCTCGGTTGGTTAGACTAGAGCATGGGACTGATAATGCCAAGTTTGCAAGTTCGATTCCCATATGGGACAGCTGCATATCCCTGCATTGCAAGGAGTTGGACTAGGGCAGGGGTCTGCAACCCGCGGCTCCGGAGCCGCATGTGGCTCTTTTACACCTTTGCTGTGGCTCCGGGGCGGATACTAGCAAGGGGAGGAGGCGCATTGTGCGCCCCGACACTCCCCACTGTGGCGGGCGCTGTACTGGCTGTGACGTCGCATGGGGGCGGTGCGTGTGTCACACACCGTCCCGACGTCACCTTCCCGCCCGCTGTCGGATCGCGGCTCCGGAGATATATTTGTTTTAAATGCCGCAATGGTTTTGCGGCTCCCAGGTTGTTTTCCTTCGGAAACGGGTCCAAGTGGCTCTTTTTGTCTTAAAGGTTGCAGACCCCTGGACTAGGGTTATAACCAGTGGCGTAGCGTGGGTTGTCAGCACCCGGGGCAAGGCAAGTAATTTGCACCCCCTAACCCGTGGATTTGCGCCCCCTAACCCTAACCCCCAGATGTTGCGCCCGGTGCGGCCGGCCCCCCCTGCACCCCCCACGCTACGCCACTGGTTATAACTCTACAATTATGTGATTTTCAAAGTAGCCAGAATGCAACAATGTGGAGAGGGGGGGGCATGAGAAAGCACCCGTCCCCACCCCTGCAAATTCAAGAGCACAGTGCATGGCTTCTTGGTGTGTACACCATCAAAACAAATATGCAACATAAAGGCCAGGAAACTGTAATAGAAAAGCAGATAAAAACCTGGATTATTGAATTAGAATGTAATAAGAACAGTTCCTTGCCAGGGACCTAGGTGCCGGCCTGCCTCAACATTCTGCCTGTCCCCAAAGCTGACCACAGGAGTAAAGAGCAGAGCTCACCACATCCGTCCTTGCTGTGCTTTTGCCTGTTAACCAAAGCGCTTGAGAAAAAGACAGAGCAGCAGAGTGGGGCTGGAGGTGAGAAAGAGGAAGGATGCTGCCGGCTCAGAAAGGGGTCATGCAAACTTGAGAAGTTGATTGGGCCAAAGTGGCCTCTCTTAGCTCAGCATCCTCTTCTTAGAGTGGGCAAGGAGATGCCCCTCGTGGGAAGCAGCAGTAGAGCAGAAACTGAAACCCCAAGGAGCAGGGTGAGACACTTTGTTAGGATCGTTGTCAGAACATCCTCCTCCATTGCAGATGCCACAATGATAAACATCAAGCTAAGCCGGGTCCTGCTTTGGAAATCGCCTTATACCGAGTCAGAACACTGGCCCATTTAGCTCACAGATGAACGTGGGGTAAAACCTCCTCTTCCCCCAAAAAGTTGCCCACTTTCCGAGCCAGCCAGGAGTCGAACCTAGAATCTTCTGATCCGTAGTCAGACGCGTTATCCATTGCGCCACTGGCCCTTGGGCACGTGTTACTCTGGCTGGTTTGGCTGAAGACAGAGCTGACTTAACATACATTCAGCATCCTGACTTCCCTCAGCTGGGAGAACTAGGAGACAAAGAGGGGCAGGGCAGCCTCCCGATGTGTTTATCTTTCCCCTTTCCCAACCTATAAAGGCAAATAGCAGGAGGGGCTTGATTATTTTCCTGATCATCATGATCAAATGCAGCAGCGTATAGCAAACGGCAGGCTCCAGAGAGCTCATTGTCTGGTTTGCATGCATCTAATCCGAAAAGGAAGCAAAGCAGGGATACTGGTCGGTCCTCTGAGATCCCTTCCATTATCCTAAAAACTCATCGCTGTCAAACGACGCCCAATGAGAATCCCATAAGCCGCGAGCAAAACTTCAAAATTCCCGCGCGGCTTCTCATTTGCCTAGTTCGTTTCTCGGATTGTAAACGAGCACTTCTGATTGGATGGCGGGGGAAACTGAACCAATGAGAGCGAACTCTCGATTTAACCAATAGGAAATGGACTCCCTTTGGCGCTAAAGTGAAGGAGCCTTGGCTATCCAATGATAAACAAACGCTTCCATGCTATTTGCATACTACATTGCCGACCAATAGAAATTTGAGGGTTTGAAGTGCTAATTTGCATGAGACTCGTATAAATACAAGCGGCGGCGAAGAGCACTTCATTTCTCTCTCGGCGGTTGCTGGAATCGTTTCGAGATGCCTGAGCCTGCGAAGTCGGTTCCCGTGCCTAAGAAAGGGTCGAAGAAGGCCATTACTAAGACCCAGAAGAAGGGCGACAAGAAGCGCAAGAAGAGCAGGAAGGAGAGCTACTCCATCTATGTCTACAAGGTGCTCAAGCAGGTCCACCCGGACACGGGCATCTCCTCCAAGGCCATGAGCATCATGAACTCCTTCGTCAGTGACATCTTCGAGCGCATCGCGGCCGAGTCTTCCCGCCTGGCCCATTACAACAAGCGATCCACTATCACTTCCCGGGAGATCCAGACTGCTGTGCGCCTGCTGCTGCCCGGGGAGTTGGCCAAGCACGCTGTGTCTGAGGGCACCAAGGCCGTCACCAAGTACACCAGCTCCAAGTAAACTTGGGGGGGAAACTCCTCCACTTAAACCAAAAGGCTCTTTTAAGAGCCACACAAATTATTTTAAAAGATGAAATCACTACTGAGTTATTTCTTAGGGCTTCCAACTTGTACCCAAAATATCTACTACAATCTGGCCACCACTTTCAAAAGTAATAGTTTAAAACTTATTAAATTGGTTCAACAGTTACTAGCATTTAAGCTGGGGGTTTCATTGGTGTAATAAGCATTAAGAACTTTACCAATCCAGTACAGGAAAAGGCAAGTTACTGTTTTCTGGGAGACAACATTGTTCTGTTGTAATAACTGGTAACATATCAACCTACCACTAATCCTTTGCATAAGCACACACATTGAATAGCTAAATACACATTTTCTAATTGGTAATTAACCATTTTCTTTTGTGCAGCTTTGGGATCTGATAATATAGTTAGTTTTATGTGGTTCTATGGTGTAATGTTTAGCACTTTGAACTCTGATTCCAGCGTTTTTAAGTTCAAATCTCAATAGAACCTACAACTTACATTGAGCAAACGTTCATCAAGAATTACGAAGTCCTATCACTTCCCCAACTTTATACTTCTCTCAAAAATGTTGCCTGGTCACTTCCTCCCCCCCACTCTGCACTTTGTACCATATATTAATTCTGATTTCAGATCTGTGAAACTAGAAACTGAATCCATTTCTTTATTGTATTAAATCTGAATAGTAAAATATTGGTATGTAGTTGTGTTCCTCTACAACCTTTTCAATAAAATAAATATTGGACGCAGGAAAAGCAGTTTTGAGTTTCATCCAGTCTTTTCCCAGGGACTATTTAGTGACTTTTTTAGTGTCTAATCAAGGCAAGAATACCTGTGAGATCTGAAAACTCATGTTTTGAAGGAATTCGACCCTCCCCAAACTTATTTTCTCCCTATCTGGGGTTCAAACTACTTTTCCGCTTGAGGTTCTCCCAATTCTCTCCCGCAACAGCCTCCAAATATATTATCGGTCAATGTGTTCTGGTAGCATGAAGATAGGTGACAGCTGCAGTTCTGATTCCTATTACCTAGGAGTCATTGTCTTCGTGTTTGGCAATCACTCGTCGCCAAGTTAGATTGTCTTCCACGAACACGGTCTTAACAGTGAGTCTGTAAGTGACTGTGGAGGCCAATTCTGGATCCACACATCCTTCCACAGTAGGGACATAGGTTTCCAGGTGGGAGTTGATCATGGTGAGGGTTTGCCAAGCGTGCCTTCCTCTTAGCGCGTTTCTCCCTTGCATCCTGAGTTTTAGTGTCTTCAAATCCCATGATACCTTTGGTAAAGGCTGTTCTCCAATTGGAGCACTCGCAGGCCAGCGTTTCACAATTGTTGGTGTTTATACTACATTTTTCCAGATTTGCCTTGAGAGTCTTTAAACCTCTTTTGCTGACCACCAGCATTACGCTTTCCATTTTTAAGTATCGAATACAGTAGTTCCTTTGGAAGACGATAATCAGGCGTCCGCACAACATGACCAGTCAAGCTGATGTTGAAGAATCATTTCTTCGACAGTGGTGATCTTTGCTTCTTCCAGTACGCTGGCATTAGTTTGGCCTTCAAAACAAGGTTCTTCCTGCTGCAGCTTGTACACTTTACAGAGGTTTTTTTTTTAATTAGTTCTAGAACACTTATCAGTTTTAGGATCTAAACCTTTGGCTAATTAAGCAATCTGTGTTGTGGCCTTTTAAAGTGTGTGTGAGGGGTTATTATTATTTTCGCTATGTATTTTTGTATTGTAAACCGCCCTGTAATCCTGATGAAACGTACAGTAGTATAGAAACTTAATAATAAAATATTCAGTTTTTACCAAGGGGCGCTAAAGCTAAATTAACTCTGGTCTCTTCTCCATTCCCTTAGTTCACAGTTAAAATTAGCGGATAGATTTAAGTGAAGTGGAATTTCTGTCTCGTGCCGTGCTTTTCCCAGCCCAGCCATTTATTTGTCAAAAAAACAACAACAAATCACCAGCAATTCGATTTCCAAGAATCTAGGACGGGTGTTATCAAAAGCGCCGAAGTTGTAATTCATGTACGCTGACAGAACAGTTTATCTTCACTAGGAAAAACGTCATTCGGCAGGTTGAATTGTATGAAGACCCGCGGCATATTTTTACTGGTTGAGAGGCGTGGGTGGAGCAAACGTTGAAGTTTTCCCTCTGGTCGGATCCGATACTATAAAAGAACAACTGCAGAGGCTTACGCTACATTGGTTTCTCGTGAGACTGTAACCGATTGTGATTTAGCAAGATGTCTGGCCGTGGCAAAGGTGGCAAGGGCTTGGGCAAAGGGGGTGCCAAAAGGCACAGGAAGGTTCTTCGTGATAACATCCAGGGAATCACTAAGCCCGCTATTCGCCGGCTGGCTCGCCGCGGAGGAGTGAAGCGTATTTCTGGGCTGATCTACGAGGAGACTCGAGGTGTCCTAAAGGTGTTCCTGGAGAACGTGATCCGCGATGCCGTAACTTACACCGAGCACGCGAAAAGGAAGACCGTGACAGCTATGGATGTGGTGTACGCCTTGAAGCGCCAGGGTCGTACTCTGTATGGATTTGGCGGCTAAATTCTTGATTTCGTATTCGCAACTCAAACGGCCCTTTTAAGGGCCACCACTTGCCCGTAAGAGAGCTGTTAAATGCGCTAAAATAGTTCTGTTTTTTAAAAGGCTTTCTGCATCTGCATTAGTGAATTGGGAATTCTCGAGAGTTCGGCTTGACTTCATAGTAGAGCTGACTGAAGGGACGGAAGGCTTGAAGTAAAAAGTTTTATCGTTCCTGTTGGGGGTTTTTTTCAAGGTTACAAGCACCTAATGTAGCCTTGAACGAGCATGGGCAGTTTAGATACGGGTTTTCTTTGGTTGCACAATAACTATGCCTTTTCAATATATATTTCCAGAGCGTTCATGGCGGGCGGGGATGTAGCTCAGTGGTAGAGCGCATGCTTTGCATGTATGAGGCCCCGGGTTCGATCCCCGGCATCTCCATTAAACGTTTTGCACACGAAATTTTACGTTTTAATTTTTTAAAATAGGATTGATTTCCTGATTAGATATCGTCCTAGCCTACAGAAGATACCCACACCTGAAGATTTTATTAATGCCTTCGATACATGTTGAAAAAGGGGCATAACGAGTCCCCATAGGGCAATTGCCAAAACTACGCAATGCACGTGATTGCTCGAAGCCGTTTAATCCGATTATCAATGGCGCCCCCCCCCCGGGGATTTAAGGGAATCGATTATCATGAGAACACGTTGGAATCTGATTTGGGAAAGCTTCATATCAAAAAGGGAGGTGGCGTTTTTTTAGAAGCGCAACCGTGCTTGAAAAATTGGTCGACACTTCCGTCCCTGAACCTTGAGAAAGAGAACGGAAGGGAAGGTTTGGGGAGATTATCGGGGGTTTGGGGGTTGGGAGGGAAACTACGGGGGAAATCAAAATAGTGCAGTAATCAAACGGTTTCCTACAGGAACTTGCAAGCCTCCGTTTTGAATGCTAAAGAGTAAAAGACAAAGCAACAGGGCTTTCTTTAAAAAATAATTCGGCGAAGAAGTTGGCAATCATGAGAGTGCTCAGCAATTTTATTGCGAATTTACAGTACTATATTCCGTTTCTCAAAAGGAAATTTGGTGTTTGTCTGATTTTTAATGGGAACAGATAGTCTGACTCTAAAATTAACCCTTTTTGATCTAATAATTGTATTATCTTTTTTAAAAGGATTTGCCCGAAACGTTTTGCTCAATTTGGCCTGTGGCTTCGAATCGCATTTTTGATTGGATAGCAATGCAAGCTTTCCAGTCAGCGACCAATACCATATTGAGCTTGTAATTCAAACTCTAGGGAGCGTTGTTCTTGAACCAATGGGAAACACGTATTTTCTGCCTATAGAAACGCAGTATTTGAAACAGTCTCCCGACCAGCCAATCAGAAAACGAGTGCTTCAAGCCCTTCATTTGCATGAAGCTGGCATAAAAGGCGTTAGTTTCTCCCTGCGCTACAGAAGTAGCGGCCGATTTTGAAAATGCCTGAGCCTGCGAAGTCGGTTCCCGTGCCTAAGAAGGGGTCGAAGAAGGCCATCACTAAGACCCAGAAGAAGGGCGACAAGAAGCGCAAGAAGAGCAGGAAGGAGAGCTACTCTATCTATGTCTACAAGGTGCTCAAACAGGTCCACCCGGACACGGGCATCTCCTCCAAGGCCATGAGCATCATGAACTCCTTCGTCAACGACATCTTCGAGCGCATCGCGGCCGAGTCTTCCCGCCTGGCCCATTACAACAAGCGATCCACTATCACATCCCGGGAGATCCAGACTGCTGTGCGCCTGCTGCTGCCTGGGGAGTTGGCCAAGCACGCTGTGTCTGAGGGCACCAAGGCCGTAACCAAGTACACCAGCTCCAAGTAAACTAAAACCCAACACTCCACTTAAACCCAAAGGCTCTTTTAAGAGCCCTCCACCTTTTCTTTAGAAGAGCTGTACTTGCTTTTCACTTAGGGAAAAAAAAGTGCTAGATGCTTGCAGCAGATTCAAACGTAAAATTAACCCAAGCAATTTAAGGTTGGCGTATTGGATAACCACCACATGTGCTTCAATTTGCTATTAAATCAAGAACTAAACCAAGCTATTGCAGTTTCCTACCTAGTTGTAGCTGATAGTACAGTGTTTCACAAAGACGCAGCATTCTTTCCAGTATGCTGTTGAAATCCAAAGTTGTGAACTGTATACCAGGTGTCTTAAGCATGAAACAGCAAAGCTGGATTTTTAAACTGCAGGTTAGATCAGCTGCAATATATATATATTAGCGGCATGAATCAAATGTGTAGGACCCTTTTGATACTAGTAGAAAGTTCTAGGTTAAGGGAAGCAATTAGAATGAGGCAGGGAACTGTTCCTTTACGGAAATGGCTGTAAAAATTTCTCATAGATAGGCCAAGCTTTCTACCCTGTTGGTCCTATACATAGACCCACTGAAAGTGTATGAAGATCAAATATGGGCCTACTGTAGGTATTTATTTTAAGCAGCGTCTCAAGGTTGAAAAGACTCCTAAAGCAGCGAAGTGGTCAAAAATATTTGCATTTTTCCACACTATCATGAAGGACATATGCATCCTGTAAAAGGGATCTACCACCACCCCGACCTAAGAGCGCTTAATATTTATATCTGAAGAAGTTATATGCAGAAAATGTTAACAGCATTTTCGGGCGCAGCTTTCGCATTTTGCCCTACCGAAGGGGACACCGAAAGCAAGAGCAATTTCCAGCCATTTTGAGAGTATGTAGTGGCTCTTAAAAGAGCCTTTTGTTCTTTGAGCGAGAGGTGCCGATTTAAGCCCTTTCTCCGCGGATGCGGCGAGCCAGCTGGATGTCTTTGGGCATGATGGTGACCCGCTTGGCGTGGATGGCGCACAGGTTGGTATCTTCGAAAAGACCCACCAGGTAAGCCTCGCTCGCCTCCTGAAGGGCCATCACCGCAGAGCTCTGGAAGCGCAGGTCGGTCTTGAAATCCTGCGCGATCTCTCGCACCAGACGCTGGAAGGGCAGCTTGCGAATCAGCAGCTCCGTCGACTTCTGGTAGCGACGGATCTCTCGCAGGGCGACAGTCCCAGGGCGGTAGCGGTGAGGCTTCTTCACGCCCCCGGTGGCCGGGGCGCTCTTCCGGGCGGCTTTGGTCGCCAGCTGCTTCCGAGGCGCCTTCCCGCCGGTGGACTTGCGAGCGGTCTGCTTAGTACGAGCCATTAGAGAGCTACAAGGCGAAAAGAATAGAAAATTAGCACCTTCTCTCACGGCTGACACCAACGATATGTTGAAAGCGGCTTTTGGCGGGCTATTTATACTGTAATTCCTCTGCTTGGATTGGCTAACAGCGTTGACCAATCACTTGCCGGATTTGAATCTCCCGCGCTTTGCAGGGATTGGACGTGATTTGAAGCCGCAACGTCTCCCTCCTTTTCTCTTTTTACCTTCCCTAGCTTGCCTCGCTCACAATATATTTGTTGTTTCCAGGATTCTTTTAATAAAATGAAGGCGAGGACACAACATATGTGGACTTAATTTCATGAAGAACATACATTTCTGGGCTGTGCTCCCTCAATCTGAGTTTCAATTTCTTAGGGATTACCCGGTAGCGAGCGAAAACTAAATATTTTTATTTAAATATCCCGCGCGGCGACACGAATGGACAAAAACGGAAGTTAGCCATTGACCAATCAGAACGAAGCAAATGGTAGCGCAGCGTGAGACTTAAATACTGCTGGAATTGTACAGAGAATTGCAGAAAGTGCCGGTTTACATGCTTGCAGCTGATTAGACGAGTAGACAGAACACAAAAGAACAAAAGAAAATTTAGTCTTGCAAACTAAAATGAGAGAGAAAAAGAACTCCTTTCGTAAGGTAGCGTGGCCGAGCGGTCTAAGGCGCTGGATTAAGGCTCCAGTCTCTTCGGGGGCGTGGGTTCGAATCCCACCGCTGCCAGTATCTATTTTCCTGTTAACTGAATGCTGACCACATGGAAGATTGTTTTTTTCTGCTACTGTCTGAGTTTTGGAACCCGCAAGCGATTTTATGTTCCCTTTCATACGACTGAGATTGTATCGTATATTAAATATTAGTATTGTGTTCAGTGCTGATCAGTGGAGTATAGCATTCTTAATCTAACACTTTAAACTGTTAATGGGTATTAATAATATAGAATAATAGTAAGAATACATATACAGCTATTGTTTTTGCGATCACCATTTCCGCGCCTCCCCGGCAAAATGTGCGCTTCTCCCCGTCGGGGAATCGAACCCCGGTCTCCCGCGTGACAGGCGGGGATACTTACCACTATACTAACGAGGACTTCGCTGATCCGCAGTTTTCCTGATTTGATGTTATCCTAATAGTATTCGAGTCTGCCTAAGGGCTGAGACCTCCCAAAAAGCAGGTGTGACTAATTATGTACGAGGATGCTGCAGCCCTGGTTTTCTTTTTTAATGCAATGTTTCTCACATTTACCTGGGACGAAGGCCCATTGCATATAATGAGGCTTCCTTTCGGATAAACACGCATAGGTTTGCACTGTTAAGCAGCTTAGAAAGTGATTTCTGACCTTTCCTTGATTTTTTTGAAGTGATTCATTTTCATAAGAGTTTCCTAAGAATTTTCACTGATGAAGGAGAAAAGATATTGTGCCATTGTGCCACTGTATGTCACTGGGTTGATGGGTTTTTGTGTGTGCTGGGGAAAGAAATTGCTGAATTAACTAATTGAATTGGAATACAAAAAAGGGAGGTATGAGGAGGTCAGGGAAACAAGGATATGAATGTAAGGCATGGAAAGATTGATTCATTTTTTTCTTTTTTCTTTTCCTTTGTAAGTGTTTTTATTTTTTTATTTTGTATTTTATATTTTTCTTGTATTTTTATTTTTGTTTTTTATTTTTGCATTTCTTGTTTTTATGTAATTCTTTTCTCTGAAATCTTAATAAATATCATTTTGTGTGTGCTGTTTCCACGATATTGTCTGTTACTATGACATTCCATTGAATTGTTGTAGCCACTGCTGTGTGGCATTATCTGTTTCTATTAATTTCTTTAAATATCTATCAAACATTTTGTATATTCAGTTCAAGGGGTCCAGAAGCAGTGTTGTATCAATTTCAGTTTTATACATTTCACCTTTTTCAGAGAAGCAGGAACAATTTATCTTCGCCTGATTTTCTACCTCACAACAAGCTTGTGAAGTTGGCAAGACTGAGAGGGAGTGACTGGCTTCAGATCACCTAATGAGTGACTTTTAGGTCATTTTATCACGAGTAGACAATTTAACTGCCAGTCTTCCCGGGTCTGATGTAGCACTCACCAGTCATAGATGTCAGCCAATGGATCCCAGAGACTACATTGCCACCATAGCCAGGGATAAAAGGATAAAATTTCAGGGTGTTACAATATAGTTAGGTGACTCATTACTGACAGTGAAGTCTTAATAATAATAAAAACAATAATAATAATAACAATAATTTATTATTTATACTCTGCCCATCTGGCTGGGTTTCCCCAGCCACTCTGGGCAGCTTCCAACAGAATATTAAAATACAAAAATCTATTAAACATAAAAAACTTCCCTAAACACAGCTGCCTTCAGAAACTCAGATAGCTGCTTATTTCCTTGACATCTGGTGGGAGGGCGTTCCACAGAGCGGGTGCCACCACCGAGAAGGCCCTCTGCCTGGTTCCCTGTAAATTTGCTTCTTGCAGTGAGGGAACCGCCAGAAGGCCCTCGGAGCTGGACCTCAGTGTCCGGGCTGAACGATGGGGGTGGAGACGCTCCTTCAGCTAAACTGAGCAGTTTAGGGCTTTCAAGGTCAGCACCAACACTTTGAATTGAGCTTGGAAACATACTGGGGGCCAATGTAGGTCTTTCAGGACCGGTGTTATATGGTCTCGGCAGCCGCTCCCAGTCACCAGTCTGGCTGCCGCATTCTGGATTAGTTGTAGTTTCTAGGTCACCTTCAAAGGCAGCCCCACGTAGAGCACATTGCAGTAGTCCAAGCAGGAAATAACTAGAGCATGCACCACTCTGACGAGACAGTCTGCGGGCAGGAAGGGTCTCAGCCTACGTACCAGATGGAGCTGGTAAACAGCTGCCCTGGACACAGAATTGACCTGCGCCTCCATGGACAGCAGTGAGTCCAAAATGACTCCCAGGCTGTGCACCTGGTCCTTCAGGGGCACAGTTACCCCATTCAGGACCAGAGAATCCCCCACACCCACCCACCTCCTGTCCCCCCAAAATAGCACTTCTGTCTTGTCAGGATTCAACCTCAGTCTATTAGCCGCCATCCATCCTCCAACCGCCTTCAGACACTCACTTTCAGACACTTGCAAAAACCAAAGGCACCCAGATCCTGTCTGCTGTGGGACATCCACAAGGATCTATTCTTTGTAAACTTCAGTTTGGAGTGGAGTAGGAGAAACTGTCAGTTTCCTAAGGCAGAAAGTCTGCATCTGTTGTTATTGTTGTTGCAGACTCCCTTTATATCCGTGATATATCTATTCTCAGGCGACACAGCGGACAAACCTTCTTAACCATTATTTCAGGGGAAAGCCGATCAGTTTCTGTGCAGCAGTGGTTTAGACTTTCAATAAATTCCCACGGATATCTTGGAAGCTTGGTTCAAAAACAACTATACGATACCACTTTCCTTTCACTGAAGTCCAGAAAACAGCACCTCATAAGACAAGCCTGATGTGCTACTTGGCTCAATTAAATAAGCAATAGTCTTGAAATAATCCGCCGAAACACGTTCCTTTCTTGGTTACTGAAAAGGAAACCCTCTAAAGTATCCTATTAAATACTTTCCACAAGTGTCCGTCCAAAGAAACATTTGCTATTTTGACTTAAAAGCAAATGTTTACATATTTGAAGGCTTAAGAACTAGCCAAGGGTTGAGTTCCCCTCTGTTTTCCAGGCTTGCCTTGCATCCCCCGAACGCGAAAACCAGATCCTTAAAATCGCACATATCCTCCCCATCGATCCCTCCCGGAACCGAAATTATCCGTGCAGCTAATTTCGATTAATTGACATTTTAAGCGGATAAAGAAGCACAATGCGGCAAAGGCCCCGAGCCAGGTATTGGCATGCACGCGCCGTCCCCGAAACGCACCAATCAGAGCGCGGCTCATCCCCTATAAATACGGAGCTCCGAGCCGCTGCTCGCGCTCAGATTTCGGAGTGGAGGAAGAAGAAGGTTCACTGCGATAATGGCTGAAGTTGCTCCTGTCGCCGCTGCTGCTGCGGCCCCCAAAGGCACCACGAAGAAGGCGGCCTCGAAGCCCCGCAAGGCCTCGGGCCCCAGCGTGACGGAGCTGCTGACCCAGGCGGTGACGGCGTCCAAGGAGCGCGGCGGCATCTCCCTGGCCGCGCTGAAGAAGTCGCTGGCGGCCGCCGGCTACGACGTGGAGAAGAACAACAGCCGCATCAAGCTGGGCCTGAAGAGCCTGGTGACCCGGGGGATCCTGCTGCAGACCAAGGGCACGGGCGCCTCTGGGTCCTTCAAGCTCAATAAGAAGCAGGCGGACAACAAGGACAAGGGGCCCAAGAAGCCGGCGGCAGCGGTGAAGAGCAAGAAGCCTGCCGCGGCCAAGGTGAAGAAGGCTGTAGGAGGTGCTGGGGCCAAGAAAACCGTCAAGAAAGTGGCCAAGAAACCGGGGGCAGGAGGTGCCAAGAAGGCAGCCAAGAGCCCTAAGAAGTCCAAAGTCACCAAGCCCAAGAAGACAACGAAGAGCCCCGCCAAAGCTCTGAAGCCGAAGGCTAAAGCCAAGCCGAAGGCATCCAAGCCCAAACTCGCCCCTAAGAAAAAGTGAATTGACATTCCACTGGGGGGCGTCATTTAACACAAACGGCTCTTTTAAGAGCCACCCACAATTTCTGTGAAAGACTGAAATCACTGCCCTGATCGGCTTCTCTCCCAAGTTGTCGAAATCGATTGCTTTTATGATTAAACGAATTGTGGCAGCGTGAGCGAGCGGTCGTAAAACGCTGCATTAAGAGGAAAAAGGTAAAATGCGGATCTACACGGATCCTCGTGAATTCATATGATTTTTTCATTCAAATTAAATAAAACCACCATGATATTGTAGACCATGTCTTACTCTGTAGAAAGCATAAAAAAAATCACGCACCCACTGTTTCGGGGGGGGCGCAGGGGCGCAAAAACATGGTTAAAAAACACGGATCCTCATGGATCCTCATGATTTTTCCACTAGATCAGCCCAAAGTCACCATCAGATCCAACATCATGGCCATGGGCACAGCATCCACCACAAAAATCACAGATCCACGACTTCCTGGCGAAACCGTGGCCCAAAAAAGTGGTTTTGAAGCACGGATCCTCATGGATCCTCACGCTTTTTGCATCGGGCCACCCCAAACTCACCATCAAATCACACATCATGTCCAGGGGCACTGCCTGCACCACAAAAATCACGGATCCACGGCTTCCTGACCATACCGTGGACCAAAAACGTGGTTTTGAAGCACGGATCCTCATGGATCCTCACGCTTTTTGCATCGGGCCACCCCAAACTCACCATCAAATCACACATCATGTCCAGGGGCACTGCTTGCACCACAAAAAACTCGGACCCACGGCTTCCTGGCCACTCCATGGCCCAAAAACGTGGTTTTGATGCACGGATCCTCATGGATCCTCACGCTTTTTGCATTGGGCCACCCCAAACTCACCGTCAAATCACACATCATGTCCAGGAGCACTGCCTGCACCACAAAAAACTCGGATCCACGGCTTCCTGGCCACTCCATGGCCCAAAAACTTGGTTCCGAAGCACGGATCCTCATGGATCCTCACGCTTTTTGCACTAGATCAGCCCAAACTCACCGTCAAATCACACATCATGTCCAGAGGCACAGCCTGCACCACAAAAATCACGGATCCACGGCTTCCTGACCATACCGTGGCCCAAAAACGTGGTTTTGAAGCACGGATCCTCATGGATCCACACGCTTTTTGCATCGGGCCACCCCAAACTCACCATCAAATCACACATCATGTCCAGGGGCACAGCCTGCACCACAAAAATCACGGATCCACGGCTTCCTGACCATACCTTGGACCAAAAACGTGGTTTTGAAGCACGGATCCTCATGGATCCTCACACTTTTTGCATTGGGCCACCCCAAACCTACCGTCAAATCACACATCATGTCCAGGGGCACTGCCTGCACCACAAAAAACTCGGATCCACGGCTTCCTGGCCACTCCATGGCCCAAAAACTTGGTTCCGAAGCACGGATCCTCATGGATCCTCACGCTTTTTGCACTAGATCAGCCCAAACTCACTGTCAAATCACACATCATGTCCAGAGGCACAGCCTGCACCACAAAAATCACGGATCCACGGCTTCCTGACCATACCGTGGCCCAAAAACGTGGTTTTGAAGCACGGATCCTCATGGATCCACACGCTTTTTGCATCGGGCCACCCCAAACTCACCGTCAAATCACACATCATGTCCAGAGGCACTGCCTGCACCACAAAAATCACGGATCCACGGCTTCCTGACCATACCGTGGCCCAAAAACGTGGTTTTGAAGCACGGATCCTCATGGATCCTCACGCTTTTTGCATCGGGCCACCCCAAACTCACCATCCAATCACACATCATGTCCAGGGGCACTGCTTGCACCACAAAAAACTCGGACCCACGGCTTCCTGGCCACTCCATGGCCCAAAAACGTGGTTTTGATGCACGGATCCTCATGGATCCTCACGCTTTTTGCATTGGGCCACCCCAAACTCACCGTCAAATCACACATCATGTCCAGGAGCACTGCCTGCACCACAAAAAACTCGGATCCATGGCTTCCTGGCCACTCCATGGCCCAAAAACTTGGTTCCGAAGCACGGATCCTCATGGATCCTCACGCTTTTTGCACTAGATCAGCCCAAACTCACCGTCAAATCACACATCATGTCCAGAGGCACAGCCTGCACCACAAAAATCACGGATCCACGGCTTCCTGACCATACCGTGGCCCAAAAACGTGGTTTTGAAGCACGGATCCTCATGGATCCACACGCTTTTTGCATCGGGCCACCCCAAACTCACCATCAAATCACACATCATGTCCAGGGGCACAGCCTGCACCACAAAAAACTCGGATCCACGGCTTCCTGACCATACCTTGGACCAAAAACGTGGTTTTGAAGCACGGATCCTCATGGATCCTCACACTTTTTGCATTGGGCCACCCCAAACCTACCGTCAAATCACACATCATGTCCAGGGGCACTGCCTGCACCACAAAAAACTCGGATCCACGGCTTCCTGGCCACTCCATGGCCCAAAAACGTGGTTCCGAAGCACAGATCCTCATGGATCCTCACGCTTTTTGCATTGGGCCAACCCAAACTCCCTGTCAAATCACATATCATGGCCAGGGGCACAACATCCACCACAAAAAACTCGGATGCATGCCTGCCTGGCCATACCGTGGCCCAAAAACGTGGTTTTGAAGCATGGATTCCCATGGATCTTCGTGATTTTTGCACAAGATCAGCCCAAAGTCATCATCAGATCAAACTTCATGGCCAGGGGCACAGCATCCACCACAAAAATCACGGATCCACGGCTTCCTGGCCACTCCATGGCCCAAAAACGTGGTTCCAAACCACGGATCCTCATGCATCTTCACGCTTTTTGCATTGGGCCACCCCAAACTCACTGTCAAATCACACGTCATAGCCAGGAGCAGAGCCTGCACCATAAAAATTATGGATCCACGGCTTCCTGGCAACGCCATGGCCCAAAAAGGTAGTTTTGAAGCACAGATCCTCAAGGATCCTCACTCTTTTCGCATTGGGGCTCCCCAAACTCACCATCAAATCACACATCATAGCCACGGGCACAACTCACAAATCATGAGTTGCACTACAAAAATCACAAAAATCCCCTTACCTGCACTGTCAATGTCACCACTGCAATATTATTATTAGAGCCGATAGGAGAATATATGACTACCGTATTTTTCGCTCTATAGGACACACTTTTTACCCTCCAAAAATCAAGGGGAAATGTGTGTGCGTCCTATGGAGTGAATGCAGGCTCCTTGGCTTCAGCGATAGCAACACGAAGCCTCCGATGCGCAGAGGGAGCGCTCCCTCCACGCTCCAGAGGCTACGCGTTGCTTTCGCTGAAGCCTGGAGAGCGAGAGGGGTCGGTGCTCACGGACCCCTCTCGCTGTCCAGACTTCAGGGATAGCCGCCTGAAGCCTTTGGAGCACAGCGCAAGTTCCTGCTGATCTCCGAAGGCTTGTGGTAAGCCGCCTGAAGCCTGGAGAACGAGAGGGATCGGTGCACACCGATCCCTCTTGCTCTCCAGGCTTTGCTTCGCTGGAGAGGCACTGCACAATGTTTCCTCTCTGCGCAGCGCCCCTTCAGTGAAGCAGGAGGAGAAATGGAAGGGGCTCCGTTTCTCATCCCGCTTCGCTGAAGGGGCGCTGAGCGGAGAGGGGGAGAATTTTTTTCTCCTTGTTCTCCCCCTCCTTTGGTTCGGTGCGTCCTATGGTTCGGTGCGTCCTATAGAGTGAAAAATACGGTATATATTGTACCAAGATATGGTTCATCTTCAAGAACAGATCAAATACATGCCAAAGTATTAAAGAGGAGAAAAAATATGAAACTGCTTACATACTGTCAACTAATATCCAGATTCAAGAAAGACTGTATGGCAAACATTTAAATCAGTGAAAAGATAGAATCTGAGTCCATCATAACAGAGTTCTACCTTCTGAGTAAAATTTATAAACTATTACTCAAATATGACACCAAGCCCGAACAAGCAAAACCTTATATGACAAAATGGATGCAAAAATTTTAAGAGCAGTTCACAGTAGAACAGTGAGAACAATTATGAATAAAGGAATAAAATTTACTGCAAATTAAGCCCTAAAACAAAATTGGTACAGTGGAACCTCGGGTTGCAGACATAACCCGTGACTGAGGCACGTCCGCAACCCACAGCATTCGCATCCTGAAGCGCCACGTCTGCACAGGCACTGGTGCAATTTGGCGCTTCTGCGCATATGAAAGACCCAGTTCTCTGAGTGCATGTTCTGGAAGCTGGGCAATAGGGGCAGTACAGGATTCCTTTTGGTGTACTGACCTCCCCGCTGCACCAAGGATTCCCTGCCCGAGCTGCTTCAGGTCATCGCGGATGTTCTCCTGGAGATACCTAGTTTGGTTGTCCTAGGGGATTTTAACATCCATGCCAACATGACCTTACAAGGGGCTGCTTGGGACTTCGTGGAAAGCATGGCCTCCATGGAGCTGTCCCTGAATAGGTTTGGCCCAACTCATAGTCACGGACATGCCTTAGACCTAGTGCTCACCAATAGTGACATGGGTGATATGACACTAGGTAAAAGTGAAACAAAAGAAGTGCCATGGTCAGATCACTTCCTGGTGCAACTGGACTTCTCCGTGACCCTTCTCCTCTGCAGGGAGGTGGGACCAATGCGGATGGTCTGCCCCCGCCACTTAATGAATCCAAACGGTTTCCAGAGAGTGGTAGGGCATGCTTTATCCCATGTTGATGGCCTTTCAGCTGATTCCCTGGTGGCCCGCTGGAATGTGGAGTTGACCAGGGCTACCGACTGTCTGGCTCCGAAGCGCCCTCTCCGACTGCATGGAGCCCTGACAGCCCCGTGGTTTTCTTTGGAGCTGCGGGTGAGGAAACAATCGCTGAGACGGCTCGAGTGCCAGTGGCAGAAAACTCATTCTGAATTGGACCGGACACAGGTTAGAGCTCAATGTCGAGCCTACCAAGTGGCGATAGCAATGGCGAAGAAGACTTTCTTCACCGCCTCTATAGCATCTACAGAAAATAGTAGCAGGAGACTCTTTCAGGTGGTTTGCAATTTAACGGAACAACCTTTACCACCGGGGCCTTGTAAAGACCCCAAGACCTCCTGCAACGATTTTTCAAATTTTTATGCAGATAAAGTTGCTCATATTCGGAAGGAGGTAGACACCACCGTGGGAGCAGGGTCGGGGCGAGAGAGTGCTAGAGCCCAGTCTGGTCAAGTTGCATGGAATCAATTTCAATCTGTTACCCCCGAGAATGTGGACAGGCTGCTTGGATGCGTGAAACCAACCACCTGTCTCCTTGATCCTTGACCATCCTGGCTAATAAAAGCAAGCCGGGAAGGGCTGGGCAATGGGCTCTGAGGGGTGGTAAATGCTTCCCTCTGTGAGGGGGCATTCCCAGACCAGCTGAAAGAGGCGGTCATTAAACCGCTTCTTAAAAAAAACATCTTCAGACCCGGCCAGTATGGCCAACTATCGCCCAGCCTCAAATCTTCCATTCTTGGGCAAGGTGATTGAGCGGGTGGTTGCTGAACAACTCCAGGCACGCCTGGAGGATGCAGACCATTTGGATCCCTTCCAATTGGGATTCAGGTCTCCTCATGGGACTGAAACTGCCTTGGTCGCAACAATCGATCATAACATCCTTCTGGACCGTCTAGAGGAGCTGGGAGCTGAGGGCACTGTTATACAGTGGTTCTGCTCCTTCCTCCTGGGCTGTGTCCAGAAAGTTGTGGTGGGGGATGAGTGTTCAGACTTACTTGTGGGGTGCCTCGGGGTTCCGTCCTCCCCTCCATGCTTTTTAACATCTACAGGAAGCTGCTGGGAGAGATCATCAGGGGGTTTGGGCTTGGTGTCCATCAATATGCGGATGATACCCAGCTCTACCTCTCTTTCAACTCAGAACCAGTGAAGGTGGTGAAGGTCCTGTGTGAGTGCTTGGAGGCGGTTGGAGGATGGATGGCAGCTAGTGGATTGAGGTTGAATCCTGACAATAATGAAGTTCTGTTCTTGGGGGACAGGGGGTGGGCTGGTGTGAAGGACTCCCTGGTCCAGAATGGGGTAACTGTGCTCCTGAAGGACCAGGTGCACAGCCTGGGAGTCATTTTGGACTCACAGCTGTCCATGGACGCACAGGTCAATTCTGTATCCAGGGCAGCTGTCTACCAGCTCCATCTGGTATGCAGGCTGAGACCCTACCTGCCCGGAGACTGCCTCACTAGAGTGGTGCATGCTCTTGTTATCTTCTGCTTGGACTACTGCAATGTCCTCTACGTGGGGCTACCTTTGAAGGTGACCCAGAAACTACAACTAATCCAGAACGCAGCAGCTAGTCTGGTGACTGGGAGTGGCCACCAAGACCATATAACACATGTCCTGAAAGACTTACATTGGCTCCCAGTACATTTCTGAGCACAATTCAAAGTGTTGGTGCTGACCTTTAAAGCCCTAAATGGCCTCAATGCAGTATACCTGAAGGAGCATCTCCACGCCCATCATTCTGCCCAGACACTGATGTCCAGCACCAAGGGCCTTCTGGTGGTTCCCTCACTGTGAGAAGCAAAGTGACAAGGAACCAGGCAGAGGACCTTCTTGCTTGTGGCGCCCGCCCTGTGGAATGTCCTCCCATTAGATGTCAAAGAGATAAACAACTACCTGACATTTAGAAGACATCTGACGACAGCCCTGTTTAGGGACGTTTTTAATGTGTGACTTTTTAATGTATTTTTATTTCATTTTTTGGGAAGCCACCCAGAGTGGCTGGGGAAACCCAGCCAGATGGGCAGGGTACAAATATATTTGTTGTTGTTGTAGTAGTAGTAGTAGTAGTAGTAGTAGTAGTACTTTGTAGGATTTGATAATCTTTATAGGTCTTTTAAATTTCTAATCTATCTATCTATCTATCTATCTATCTATCTATCTATCTATCCCCTCCCCCGTTTCCCTTTCTGTACTTCCTTATCCTTATAAAATTGAATATATATATTTTAAAAATATATATATATATTCAATTTTTATATATATATACAAAATATATATACAGTTTTCTGGGTAGCCCCATATTCATTACCCAACCACCTATACTGCTCATGGCCAGATCACTTTGGGGCACTGCCATGCTGTAAAAAGATTCTCATGAAGCACAGATCCCCATGGATCCTTAGGTTTTTTTATGTTTGGTCACCCTGAAATCACTATCAAATCACACATGATGTATATGACCACAGAATGAACCACAAAAACCACAGAGCACAGCCAAGGAACAAACACTATATTAAATACTTTAATCCTCATGGATCGGCATGATTGTTAAATGGACTCCACCAAATTATATTGTAAGATCACACCAATGTCCATGGAATGACCAAAATACAAACGCTATCTGAAATGGTTCTGCATTAGCAAGAACATTGAAATAAAATGACATTCATATTCATAGCTTCCACTGTGAAGAACTGCACCTGGAAATTTTTGACACTGCTAAACCTCAAGAATGTCCAAGGCAGAGATTGTGATGATCTTACCTGTGAATGTAAATTATCAAACCAACTAGATGGAGACCACCAAAGTAACCATTAAAATCAATCACCTGTCTTGCGTCAATTCAGCTACAAATGGTTTTGGGACAAAAGTTGGTTGCTTTGCAGGGGTAGTAATTATAAATGGAGGTTTAACTGCAAGTTTTTTTGAGAACAGATTTTGTCAGTGCAAACTTTGAAATAGGGGGTTTCCAACGTGGTGCCCATGGGAATCATGTTGCCTGCTGAGAGCTTTCCTGGAGTCCACCACGTGTTTTTAGAAAAAGAACAGGATTAGTGGTGAATTGTGCCCAGCATGACTTCAGATTGTTCATAGTACATTTGATTGACTACAGGGGCATATGAAGGGGCAGCGGGGTGATGGTGCCCCAGGGTGCCATGCTGGGGGGAGAGTGACAGTAAAGTTGCTGTACTGGCTGCCGCTCTTGCGGCAACTGTACAGGCAGCCCCTCTCGCAGCGACCGTATGGGCCATACGGGCAGCTGCTCTCGCGGCGACTGTACAGGTTGCTGCTCGCGTAGCGTCCGTACAGGCAGCTTCTCTCACGGTGGCCGTACAGGCTGTATGGGCAGCCACTCTCCTGGCGACCATACGGGCAGCCATGCATGCACAGTCCGTACAGGACATCATCCAGGACTTGTTACCATATTATAGCTGCCACAAAATCTATCGGCATGCCACCAGAACCAGGGAGGCCTTGCCAGTTGCAGCTCACACAGTTGAAGTGAAATAAAAGACAGAAGAGTAGATCGGGAAGAAAGTTCCCCAGACTGCAGGAAAAGATAACAGTAGCTCCAGCATCTGATTCAGTGCAGGCTGCTGAGGGGTTTGACTCCTTAAGATCACCAACTGACTATGAGACACCTGGAAAGCACTCAGCCTCAGATGACCTCCACTCCAAAAGGTGGGAAAGAGGTTTTTATAGTGACCAATATGGTAGGATACACTAACCTATTGCTCAGATATCCTTGTTTGAAGACTGCTGGTCACTATGTTTCTTGAAGGAAGGGTGCAGGAGGCCCAGTGGTGACCTAACTATGGCTTACTGTGAAGGAAACTGCAAGGACTGGTACCACTGCTTTCGCATAGGCATTGATTCAAAAGATCTTCCAGAGGTTTTTGTGTGTCCAGACTGTCAATCCACTGTGGCCAAATAGATTTTGAAACTGCAGACTGTCATATTCCACAGGTTGGTATAATACAGCAAAATCCAAACATATAGTTTTCATCATCATGGCAGGGATGGTCCTTTTCCATAGATTTCTTATTTATGGAGTTAGTTTTTATATCCTGCTTTTCTCTACTTGAAGGAGTCTCAAAGTGGCTAAAAATCTTCTTTCCCTTCCACCCCCACAACAGACACCTTGTGAGGTAGGTGGGGCTGAGAGAGTTCAGAGAGAAGTGTGACTGGCCCAAGGTCACCCAGCAGCTGCATGTGGAGGAGCGGGGAAGCGAACCCAGCTCACCAGATTAGAGTCCACCGCTCTTAACCACTACACCACAGAAATGTATCTCTTAAAACTTTGGAGCAAGCTGTTCAGTTCAGCCTCATAGTGATACTGATTTGTGGAGGGAAGGTTGGTGATGAGCAAGATCTGTTCCCATTTCCCAACACAGAGACCATAGAGCAGTTTCTTTTGGGGGCTGAACCTGCAGAGTGTTTCTGTTCAGAATTTCCGTGGCAGAAATTGGCTAAGTGCCTTTATAAACATTCAGCTTCTCAAATCGAACCCCATCATGAAACTTTCAGGTGTAGCTGTTGGAGGTGGAGGGCAGAGAAGGTGCTAGTCCTTACCTCCCTCCTCCCAGCCTATCATTGCCCAATGGGCTGAATTTCAGGGCTTTTGCATGTAGAGGGCAAGCTTGTTCTTTACTTGTTTAGACTCTTTAAACTTGGAAACAGATATTTGGCTCCATGACCAAAATGACCAAAAGGGTCAGCTTCTAGAGGACTGGAAAGATCATAATTGTACTTCCCCTACCCTCAGCCCTAACTCCGTTGAGTATTTTTTGTTATGAGACTGAGTGTTTGGGGCTGATGCTGTAGCATTCTTGTCTGGGGGCTTGATGGAAAAACAGAAAAGTGACCCTCACCTAACTCTCCAATGCCCTTCAACAAGAATGCTGTAGGAAATATTGCTAAGCCCAAAGGGAGGCAAGAATTTGCTTCAGCTCACCTTGTTAATGGCAGAGCAAAAGCTATGCGTGTGTCATTCTCAATCAGTCTACTTTCAGGACTGATTTTAGAACCCTCTTATATCAGGCCACATGGTCACTGGAGGTGGCCCCATCATGCAAACATGACTATCCACACAGGGACCATCTATTTTTGTTTTTTCCCCTGATACTGGATTTTAAGTTACAGTTACATCTTTTAAAACAGCTGTCAGTATATCACACTGTATTCCACTTGCCTTCCAAAGGAACACGTGGCTCTCCCCACATAGCAGGTTAGGTTGAGACTGCTGATCCAAAGTGATCAGTAATTTTTACGGTAATTACAATCCTGCTTTCCCTTGTACCAGCTTACCTTGACTTCAGTAAGGCCTTTGAAAAGGTCCCCCATGATATTATTGCAAAACAACTAGTAAAATGTGGGCTAGACAAAGCTACTGTTAGGTGGATTTGTAATTGGTTGATGGGCTGAACCCAAAGAGTGCTCATCAGTGGCTCACCTTCATCCTGGAAAAAAATGACTACTGAGGTTCCACAAGGTTCTGTCCTGGGCCTGGTGCTATTCAATATTTTTATAAATGATTTGGATGATGGAATAGAGGGTGTGCTAATCAAATTTGCAAATGACTGCAAACTGGGAGGGGTTGCTAATACACCAGAGGACAGGGTCAGAATTCAAAATGACCTGAATAGCCTAGAGAGCTGGGCCAAAACCAACAATATGGAGTTCGATAGGGAGAAATGTAAGGTACTGCACCTGGATAGAAAAAATGAAATGCACAGGTGGGGGACACTTGGCTTGACAACAGTACCTGTGAAAGGGATTTGGGAGTCTTAGTCGACCACAAGCTGAATATGTGTCAACAGTGTGATGTGGCAGCTAAGAATGCCAATGCAATTCTGGGCTGCATCAATAGGAGTACAGTGTCTAGATCAAGTGAAGGAATGCTACCACACTATTCTGGTTGGTTGGTCAGACCACACCTGAAATACTGTGTCCAGTTGAAGAAGGATATTGTCAAGTTGGAGCATGTCCAGAGGAGGGTGACCAAAATGTAAAAGGTCTGGAATTCAAGCCCTATGAGGAGAGACTTAGGGAGCTGGATTTGTTTAATTTAGAGAAGAGAAGATTAAGGAGTGACATGATAGCCATGTTTAAATATTTGAAGGGATGTCATGTTGAAGAGGGAGCAAGCTTGTTTTCTGCTGTTCTAGAGACTAGGATGCAGAATAATGGATTCAAACTATGGGAAAAGAGATTCCACCTGGGCGTGGTAATCCAGTCAGGGAAAAAGGGAGGCATTCTATGTTTAGGGCACCGTTTCCAGCCCCTTCCCCTTTTCGGGGTGAGCATAGTGGATCCTAAAAAGGGCTGCTCAGTCATGGATACAGCTGCTGAGCTGCTCAACGGCCTCATTCCTTGAGTCAGAATGACTGACCGCCCATGTGTCGGTTCATGACTAGGGGCTTCACATTCCTGCCACAGTAGCCATTTAGTGATGGCCATGGGGGGAGGGTTTGGGGAGGTTGGGTTTGGTTTTTGGAAGACACCTGTGCGTGAATTTGTTTTATGTGTGTAGATTAGTGCACGCTGACCAACGCACAGTATTCGCAGTAGGGCTCTGTTCTGATGGCATGAGTAGTCACGACAAACTGGTGGATCCTATCTGCTGCAGCCTTCATCCGCCTTCAGAGCCGTTGTAACACACTGCTTGTTATCACCCCCCTGTTCTGCCGTTGAGGACTTCTTGGATCATTCTTTGTCTAACTCCTTCCCTGTTATGTACTAAGCTTGGATCCTAGAACAATAGGCAAGTAGGATCCTAGAATGCAAGAACTGATTGGCTTGCAGGAAAAGACCAATCAGGCTCCAGGAGGGAAGCAGAATCAGCTAGTCAGACGGGACTCATTGTGTAAATAATGTATATAAAAGCCTGAGGTTTGGGGGGAAATTCAATCACTGTTTTACAAGCTGCAATAAAGAGCATGAAATCACTACAGGACTCTGAGCATATTTAATTTTCTTTGACCTTACCACCTTGGGTGACCCTGCTGGGAGTACGAGATTCCCAATGGCTTCACTCACAAGGGTCATAGGAATGTGCAAGCCCACTCACCATGACAAGTGAGAGAACTGAGATAGATTGCACTGAGCCCTGGTTCTCATTAGACAAAGCGTTCCACCAAAAAGGCTCTGGCTGAGGACAGCTGGATATGTTTTGGGCCAGGGACCACCAGTAGGTTGCCGTCAGATGAGCGTCACACTCATGGGGGGTGTATTGGAAGATAATTCCCACAGATAAGAAAGGTCATAGACTGTTTAGGGCTTTAAAGATTAGCATCAAAACATTGAACCTGATTTGATACTCCACCTGGAGCCAATCCAGCTGATGAACAACCAACTGAATGTGGGCTCTCCACAAAGTCCAAGTAAGAACTCATGCATCTGATCTGCATTTTAGACCATTTGGAGTTTCTGGAGCAGTCTCAAGGGTAGCCCTGCATATCTCTCTCTCTCTCTCTCTCTCTCTCTCTCTCTCTCTCTCTCTCTCTCTCTCTCACACACACACACACACACACACACACACACACATTTATACCCTGCACTCCCCGGCTCAGGTGTACAGCAAGTTAAAGTAGTCTAGTCTGCAGCTGACTACTGCATGGATCACCATGGCTAGGTTGGGAAGGGACAGGTACGGTACCGATCTCCTAACCTGACATAGATTCAAAAATTCCAGTTTGGCTCCATTTGTGGCCAATGCCTCCATAGAGACAGAAGCATCCCGGATCACACTCCTGATAGCGGCTACAGGTGACTATTGCGCCCCATTAAGAGCTGGGAGCTGGCAAACCGAACTGAAATTATTCTGGCCCAGCCATTGGACGCCCATCTTTAATGGATTGAGATTCAGCCGACTCAGTTTCCTCCATCCCAGCACACCCACCTAAAAATTGGCCAATATATCCAGGGTAGCATCTGGCAGTAGATCCATGATGTTTGTGGTCAGATCTGTGGTTATGTACAAGATATTTGAACAAAGGGTGAATTTGGGGTTCCCCAATGCAAAAAGTGTGATGATCCATGAGGACCCGTGCTTCAAAACCACGTTATTGGGCCACGGTATGGCCAGGAACCCGTGGATCCAAGTTTTTTGTGCTGCAAACTGTGTCCCATGGCATGAAGTGTGATTTGACAGTGATTTAGGGGTGGCCCAGTGCAAAAAGTGTGAGGATCCACGAGGATCCGTGCTTCAAAACTACATTTTTGGGCTACAGTGTCGCCAGGAAGCCATGGATCCGTGATTTTTGTGGTGCAAGCAGTGCCCCTGGACATGATGTGTGATTTGATGGTGAGTTTGGGCTGATCTAGTGCAAAAAGCGTGAGGATCCATGAGGATCCGTGCTTCAAAACCACATTTTTGGGCCACAGTATGACGAGGAAGCCATGGATCCATGATTTTTGTGGTGCAGGCTGTGCCTCTGGACATGATGTGTGATTTGACGGTGCGTTTGGGGTGGCCCAATGCAAAAAGCGTGAGGATCCACGAGGATCCGTGCTTCAAAACCACGTTTTTGGGCCATGGAGTGGCCAGGAAGCCGTGGATCCGTGATTTATGTGGTGCAGGCTGTGCCTCTGGACATGATGTGTGATTTGACAGTGAGTTTGGGGTGGCCCAATGCAAAAAGCGTGAGGATCCATGAGGATCCGTGCTTCGGAACCACGTTTTTGGGCCATGGTGTGGCCAGGAAGCCGTGGATCCTAGTTTTTTGTGGTGCAGGCTGTGCCCCTGGACATGATGTGTGATTTGACGGTGAGTTTGGGCTGATCTAGTGCAAAAAGCGTGAGGATCCATGAGGATCCGTGCTTTAAAACCACGTTTTTGGGCCATGGAGCGGCCAGGAAGCTGTGGATCCGAGTTTTTTGTGGTGCAGGCTTCGCCCCTGGGAATGATGTGTGATTTGACGGTGAGTTTGGGCTGATCTAGTGCAAAAAGCGTGAGGATCCATGAGGATCCGTGCTTTAAAACCACGTTTTTGGGCCATGGAGTGGCCAGGAAGCTGTGGATCCGAGTTTTTTGTGGTGCAGGCAGTGCTCCTGGACATGATGTGTGATTTGACGGTGAGTTTGGGGTGGCCCGATGCAAAAAGCGTGAGGATCCATGAGGATCCGTGCTTCGGAACCACGTTTTTGGGCCATGGAGTGGGCAGGAAGCCGTGGATCCGAGTTTTTTGTGGTGCAGGCAGTGCCCCTGGACATGATGTGTGATTTGACGGTGAGTTTGGGCTGATCTAGTGCAAAAAGCGTGAGGATCCATGAGGATCCGTGCTTTAAAACCACGTTTTTGGGCCATGGAGTGGCCAGGAAGCTGTGGATCCGAGTTTTTTGTGGTGCAGGCTTCGCCCCTGGGAATGATGTGTGATTTGACGGTGAGTTTGGGCTGATCTAGTGCAAAAAGCGTGAGGATCCATGAGGATCCGTGCTTTAAAACCACGTTTTTGGGCCATGGAGTGGCCAGGAAGCTGTGGATCCGAGTTTTTTGTGGTGCAGGCAGTGCTCCTGGACATGATGTGTGATTTGACGGTGAGTTTGGGGTGGCCCGATGCAAAAAGCGTGAGGATCCATGAGGATCCGTGCTTCGGAACCACGTTTTTGGGCCATGGAGTGGGCAGGAAGCCGTGGATCCGAGTTTTTTGTGGTGCAGGCAGTGCCCCTGGACATGATGTGTGATTTGACGGTGAGTTTGGGCTGATCTAGTGCAAAAAGCGTGAGGATCCATGAGGATCCGTGCTTTAAAACCACGTTTTTGGGCCATGGAGTGGCCAGGAAGCTGTGGATCCGAGTTTTTTGTGGTGCAGGCTTCGCCCCTGGGAATGATGTGTGATTTGACGGTGAGTTTGGGCTGATCTAGTGCAAAAAGCGTGAGGATCCATGAGGATCCGTGCTTCAGAACCAAGTTTTTGGGCCATGGAGTGGCCAGGAAGCCGTGGATCCGAGTTTTTTGTGGTGCAAGCAGTGCCCCTGGACATGATGTGTGATTTGATGGTGAGTTTGGGGTGGCCCGATGCAAAAAGCGTGAGGATCCATGAGGATCCGTGCTTCAAAACCACGTTTTTGGGCCACGGTATGGTCAGGAAGCCGTGGATCCGTGATTTTTGTGGTGCAGGCAGTGCCCCTGGACATGATGTGTGATTTGACGGTGAGTTTGGGGTGGCCCGATGCAAAAAGCGTGAGGATCCATGAGGATCCGTGCTTCGGAACCACGTTTTTGGGCCATGGAGTGGCCAGGAAGCCGTGGATCCGAGTTTTTTGTGGTGCAGGCAGTGCTCCTGGACATGATGTGTGATTTGACGGTGAGTTTGGGGTGGCCCAATGCAAAAAGCGTGAGGATCCATGAGGATCCGTGCATCAAAACCACGTTTTTGGGCCATGGAGTGGCCAGGAAGCCGTGGGTCCGAGTTTTTTGTGGTGCAAGCAGTGCCCCTGGACATGATGTGTGATTTGATGGTGAGTTTGGGGTGGCCCGATGCAAAAAGCGTGAGGATCCATGAGGATCCGTGCTTCAAAACCACGTTTTTGGGCCACGGTATGGTCAGGAAGCCGTGGATCCGTGATTTTTGTGGTGCAGGCAGTGCCCCTGGACATGATGTGTGATTTGACGGTGAGTTTGGGGTGGCCCGATGCAAAAAGCGTGAGGATCCATGAGGATCCGTGCTTCGGAACCACGTTTTTGGGCCATGGAGTGGGCAGGAAGCCGTGGATCCGAGTTTTTTGTGGTGCAGGCAGTGCCCCTGGACATGATGTGTGATTTGATGGTGAGTTTGGGGTGGCCCGATGCAAAAAGCGCATGGATCCATGAAGATCCGTGCTTCAAAACCACGTTTTTGGGCCACGGTATGGTCAGGAAGCCATGGATCCGTGATTTTTGTGGTGCAGGCTGTGCCTCTGGACATGATGTGTGATTTGACGGTGAGTTTGGGCTGATCTAGTGCAAAAAGCGTGAGGATCCATGAGGATCCGTGCTTCGGAACCAAGTTTTTGGGCCATGGAGTGGCCAGGAAGCCGTGGATCCGAGTTTTTTTGTGGTGCAGGCAGTGCTCCTGGACATGATGTGTGATTTGACGGTGAGTTTGGGGTGGCCCAATGCAAAAAGCGTGAGGATCCATGAGGATCTGTGCATCAAAACCACGTTTTTGGGCCATGGAGTGGCCAGGAAGCCGTGGATCCGAGTTTTTTGTGGTGCAAGCAGTGCCCCTGGACATGATGTGTGATTTGATGGTGAGTTTGGGGTGGCCCGATGCAAAAAGCGTGAGGATCCATGAGGATCCGTGCTTCAAAACCACTTTTTTGGGCCACGGTTTCGCCAGGAAGTCGTGGATCTGTGATTTTTGTGGTGGATGCTGTGCCCATGGCCATGATGTTGGATCTGATGGTGACTTTGGGCTGATCTAGTGCAAAAATCATGAGGATTCATGAGGATCCGTGCTTCGGAACCACGTTTTTGGGCCAGGGCGTGGCCAGGCAGGCGTGGATCTGAGTTTTTTGTGGTGTAGGCTGTGCCCCTGGCTATGATGTGTGATTTGACGGTGAGTTTGGGTTGCAATGCAAAAAGTGTGAGGATCCATGAGGATCTTTTCTTGAAAACCACGTTTTTGGGCCATGGTATGGCCAGGAAGCCATGGATCCGTGATTTCTGTGGTGGATGTTGTGCCCCTGGACATGATGTGTAATTTGAAAGTGAATTTGGGCTGATCTAGTGCAAAAATCATGCGGATTCATGAGGATCCGTGTTTTTTAACCATGTTTTTGCGCCATTGCGGCACCACGAAACAGTGGATGCGTGATTTTTTTGGTTCCTCCTACAGACTAAGATGTGGTCTACAGTAGCATGGTGTTTTTATTTTGTTTCAATATAAAAATCATATGAATTCATGAGGATCCGTGCCTCGGATCCATGTTTTTATGGTGCTGCGGCGCGGCAAAGTGTTGGATCCACGTTTTTTATAGTCCAGTTTGTAGGCGTGCCTTCTAGGTGTGATTTGACACTGCATTTGTTGGAGTTATTTTTAAAAAAGTGGAGGATCCATGAGGATCCGTGTAGATCCGCCTTTTATGCAGACCCCATTAAGACTCCAGTCTTTAAGGGGGGTGGGTTCGGATCCCGCTGCCAGTTATTTATATTTGCTTCCTTATTTACATTTGTGCTCACAACAAAGGGGATGCGGTTTATTTTTTTCTTACCATAGGGTCTACTGCTAATTCAATTTAATTCCAAATTGCAATTTAATGGAAGGATATAGTTTTAGGAGAAAACGGCAGGTGCGGTTCGCGAGATCAGCAGCGTATTTAGAACACTGCTTTGGTCATAAGTGGCACGTATTTTTACATTTCTGATTCATGGTCGGTTCGCACTGCAGGTTTGATGCTTAGGCTGCGTACTGCTATTTTAAAAAAAGACACCCTAACTGCCAACATGCACCGACGAGGATGGGATTCGAACCCACGCGTGCAGAGCACAATGGATTAGCAGTCCATCGCCTTAACCACTCGGCCACCTCGTCGTGGCTGTTGCTCGTGATCGGGCTGTTATCCTGGCCAGGTTCACCTGTTCTTATTCACCTCTCAGTTTTACCTATATCATTTTCATTAGGTTTAAGGGGAAACGGGGGTGACTTGGAAGACTTCATATCCACTGTGTTAACACTGGTTCATTTGCTCCTGATACTTGACTCTCTTTCGCAGTGCTGGTCCACAGATGCTTGTTCAAAAATGGGTATTCAGACGTGCAACGAATTGCTATTTCTTGCCTTTTCCCTTGTCGTCCCCCAGCCCATTTCTTTTCTCTTTATTTGCAAATGAAAAGTGCTCTTCCGTCTTCTTTCAGCAAGTGCTCAGTAAATAACTTAAATACTACTTGTAATGGCATGGCAACAATTCATTTCTTTTTATCTTCATGTCCTCTTGTTCTTTCTTGAAGTTGCATAGTAGCTCTTTTTAAAAAATGAAATAAAGTGTCCACACAAAACGAAGCGTGTTTGAATGTTCACAGCGGAGAAACTTACTGTTAAGGACTGCATTTTCACTACTGACTCTTATTACTTAGAGGCCGAAGAACAAAAACGTAGACTGCCAATGCCGAAACCCGGGATCGAACCAGGGACCTTTAGATCTTCAGTCTAACGCTCTCCCAACTGAGCTATTTCGGCCAGTGATAATAACTACCTTGATGTAATGTGCAATCTCAGCAGTTCTTAATACTGCTTTATTCAAAAGTCTATAAAAGTTTGCCTTTTGATATTCCCGAAGAGAGAGGAAATGTTATTGTGCGATAATATAATTAACTGAAGAAACATATGCAGAAATCTTAAAAGTAGATTAAAATGTGCGTTGCATTGGCCGGGAATCGAACCCGGGCCTCCCGCGTGGCAGGCGAGAATTCTACCACTGAACCACCAATGCATCCACTCTTGTGTTTTCCCCGTCACTGTATATGTAGACGCTTTACAAGGTGTGAGCGGCATTTTGAAAACTTTGGACGTGTTAGCCTATTGTTGGCATGGTTTCATTTTGCAGCTGAGCGGTCCTGCTTTCCGAAAATGAATCTCGGGCCCCAGCAATCAAAACGCAGCCTGTTCTCCCCCACTTGGGCGATGCCTCCTTCTGAGATTTCAACTTTTTCTTCAGTCTGCGCTGTGTTGAGTGAGCTGCGATCTCCTATTTTAGGCACACGCGAAGGAAGGAAATCACCCCGCCCGTACGGAAGGCACTCTGCACATGTTTAAATGGGCTGGTTTCTTTAAGATTGCATAACGCCTTCCAGATGATTACCCCGCCCCCTTTATTCCCCCCCCCCTCTAAAGCTTTTACTGCTTAAGTTTAAGGAACTCAGACTGAAGTTTTCGTTTCTGGATTAAAGCTTTCCCTACTTTGGAGACACGAACACTAATTTTTAACACTTCTGTAAACTCCACTAGAAATCCACGCACACACTTTCTGCTTTTAAATTCCTCTTGAGAGTGAACGAGACAGGCTGCGACCAAATCTCTCCACTGGAGACGCAACCCTCTAAATTCAACCCAGGGTTTGTGGCTAACGCGCATTTTGAAAATCGAGGGGGGTTAGGGGATGGGAGAAGCCCCCACTCACAAACAAAATGAGGTTCCACCGAGATTTGAACTCGGATCGCTGGATTCAAAGTCCAGAGTGCTAACCATTACACCATGGAACCAAGCATACCAACTGTCTCCTGTCCCGTGACTTTGTTCCCATTTAATTGCACACTAAGATAATAACAGCTGCCAAACACCACTCTATGTTTACATTATGGAGGAATATAGAAGAAAGGGTATAATCAGATACTCTTTGAGTCTTGAAATATTGTCTTTTTAAAAAAGAAATACAGTACTGGAAACTGTTCCACCAGGAGCGTTCCCATTTCACTGGAAGTGTGAAGCAGGCAGGCGAAGAGGACTAGTATCATGGAACAGCAAAAAATATAAATATTCTTGACTTTTCAGGATGGCCTCTCATCAGCACCCATTCCCATGTTGCCATCTGCGTATATGGACACAAAAAACAGGTTTGGGAGGACCCAGACCACAGAGGCTTGCAATCTAAAAATAGACTCAAAGGGAGCTAAATGGAAGGAACATACAATTACCCACACTATGGCTTAATTACAATAGGAATTTTAGTCTAGGGAGTTGTTCATGGGCGTGGGCAGGGTGGGGGCAGCTGCCCCCACTCAATAAAAATCAATTAAATTCCTTGCAAGCTGTTAGGCCTGCCCGCCTAACAAAAAGTCTGCCCCCACCAAAAATCCTGGCTTTGCCCATGAAATTGTTGCAGCATAAATTCATCACAGCACTTTGAAAGCGGGTTCAAAACAAGTAGGATATTTGCAATGTAATTGGCTGGCAAAGAGGCGTTGATTCTGTGCCCCATTTGAATTTGATGACACTTCGAAACTAATTCTCAAATCACTTTGAAATGTGGCATTACATTTTGATGCGGTTTCTTTCGTTTCTGTCCTGTGTTTTATTTTGATACCAATGTCAGCTGCTCTGGAAAACGGTCTGCTATGGAAACCTGCATGCTTTAAACTTAAGATTCAAACGCCGGGGGGACGGGACCTGAATGGGACAGAAAAATCATTCTCCTAGTTTGCAGAGTCTTCCCCCAAACGCATAGACTTCTCTGGCTTTATTTCCTTGGTTTGTAAAATTTATACACTTCTGGATTGAAAACAAAACAAAACAAAACCATCAAAGTGGACACAAAGTACCACATTTTTTGCTCTATAAGACTTTTTCCCTCCTAAAAAGTAAAGGGAAATGTGTGTGCGTCTTATGGAGCAAATGCAGGCTGCACAGCTATCCCAGAAGCCAGAACAGAAAGAGGGATTGCTGCTTTTACAGTGCAGCAATCCCTCTTGCTGTTCTGGCTTCTGAGATTCAGAATATTTTTTTCCTTGTTTTTCTCCTCCCAAAACTAGGTGCATCTTGTGGTCTGGTGCGTCTTATTGAGCGAAAATACGGTAGATTTGCTTTTTTGGATCAGACCAATTACTCTTCTCCTGTCCAGTAGTCAAGACTGCAGCTTGCCAGCTGCTTCTGCAAAGTTTACAGGGAAGTAAAGGTTATGGTATTCCTCTTGTTTGGGTCAAGCACCCACTGCTATTACAACCACCTAGAAAGCTTCCCTTTGGGGGACATAGCAACAGGGTGCCATCAATTTCTGGGCGGGACACTTTTTTCTTTCTGACATGGTGAAGATAGCAGCTACATAGGCAAGTATTTATAAGGAATAAGAGAGACATGGTACAGTGGTGCCCCGCAAGACGAATGCCTCGCAAGATGGAAAACCCGCTAGACGAAAGGGCTTTCCATTTTTGAGCTGCTTCGCAAGACAAATTTCCCTATGGGCTTGCTTCGCAAGACGAAAACGTCTTGCGAGTGTTGCGATTTTTTTTCACTCCCCCCCCTTTTTCTAAGCCGCTAAGCTGCTAATAGCCTTTTAGCTGCTAAGCCGCTAATCCGCTAATAGCGCTAATCCGCTAATAGGATTGCTTCGCAAGACAAAAAAACCGCTAGACGAAGAGACTCGCGGAACGGATTAATTTCGTCTTGCGAGGCACCACTGTACTAGTTTTGTCAGGAAATGTGCAACCTGACTCCAACAACCTGTAACTGAGACAATCTAGCCTTCAGTAGTGAGGGGTAAAGGGACCCCTGACTGTTAGGTCCAGTTGTGAATGACTCTGGGGTTGCGGTGCTCATCTTGCTTTACTGGCCGAGGGAGCCGGTGTACAGCTTCCGGGTCATGTGGCCAGCATGACTAAGCCACTTCTGGCGAACCAGAGCAGCGCATGGAAACACCATTTACCTTCCCGCCGGAGTGGTACCTATTTATCTACTTGCACTTTGACGTGCTTTCCAACTGCTAGATCGGCAGAAGCTGGGACCGAGTAACGGGAGATCACCCCGCCACGGGGATTCGAACCGCCGACCTTCCGATCGGCAAGTCCTAGGCTCTGTGGTTTAGACAGAAGTAGTAAAATGGGAAATCTTGTGAAATTTAGGCTCTCAGTATGGAGTCCACAGCAACCCCAAGCAGGGTGAATAATACACCAGTCTCAGATAGTAACATTTTACTGAAGCTTCCCCTCCCCAAAAACCCCTCTGATAGAATCCAGAAATGACAAGAAAAGGTTGCTGTCTCTGTTGTGAAAAAATAAGTCTCAAAGAGAACACATTACAGAACATCAAGAGAGTTATATAAATATTTTGACAGTGTTGTGAGTGGGACAATTAGCAAGCTTCCCTTCCTTCATATGGAGCCACACCCAAACTTAATGAAGCAGGAGGTAGAGTTTTGATGAGCAAGCATTCTTTGGCGGTGAGGAATGTGTGTGTTTTAACTCCCTAGCCTTGCTTCCTCTACGGGGCTGAAGCTCAAGTTAATCAAATTCCCTTGCTTTTTTTTTTTAATGATCCCTTTGTGCAGCACAGCCAAGCAGAAACAGCTAGAGGCAGGGAAGACATCCTGCCATCAGAAACCTGAAAATGTTTCTTAGGTGAGGTTCATGTGGTAAGGCTCACCTAACAAAATCTAAGCAGGTTTCACTGCTGTGACGGCCTCGCCCCACACAGAACCAAGCAGGCCGTAGTTTGGGGAGAGGATTTGAAGACTTCTACCCATATAGACCAGTGTTTCCGTGCGCTGCTCTGGTTCGCCAGAAGTGGCTTCATCGTGCTGGCCACATGACCCAGAAGCTGTACGCCGGCTCCCTCAGCCAGTAAAGCGAGATGAGTGCCGCAACCCCAGAGTCGGCCACGACTGGACCTAATGGTCAGGGGTCCCTTTACCTTTTCCCACATCAAAAAAGGCAAAAGCAAATCTGCAGCTGCCGGGGCAGATTAGGACTGCAAAGAATGGGTGTGATCACACCGAGAAGAAAAGGGTAGCACCCATTTGCCCAGAAATCTGAAAAAGTTCAGCTTTGTTCCTTTATAAAAAAGTTTCTGACTCATGAATTAGGTGTGTGCACAGTACATTATTTACTGATTTATCATTGCCTGTGTCTGGTCACATTCACAGCACAATTGTGAAGCACTATGATGCCACAGTAATTCTGGGAGTTGTAGTTTCTTAAGCGTGTTGAAAGTTGTCAGGAGGCCCCTATTCCTCTCCCTGAACTACCATTCCCAGAGTTCCATGTGAAGAGGGATTGGTGGTTAAACCACACTGAGATATTGTAGCTCTAGGACAGGCATGGCCAAAGTTGGCCCTCCAAATGTGTTGGGACTACAATTCCCATCATCCCTGACCACTGGTCCTGTGAGCTAGGGGTGATGGGAGTCATAGTCACAAAACATCTGGAGGGCCAACTTTGGCCATGCTTGCTCTCCTAACAACTCTTGGCAGCCTTAACAAAATACAACTCCCAGGATTCTTTGGGGAAGCCATGGCTGTTTAAAGCAGTATAGTGGTACCTCGGGTTACATACACTTCAGGTTACAGACGCTTCAGGTTACAGACTCTGCTAACCCAGAAATACTACCTTGGGTTAAGAACTTTGCTTCAGGATGAGAACACAAATCGTGTTCCGGCAGCGCGGCGGCAGCAGGAGGCCCCATTACCTAAAGTGGTGCTTCAGGTTAAGAACAGTTTCAGGTTAAGTACGGATCTTTGGAACGAATTAAGTACTTAGCCCGAGGTGCCACTATATTATAGTGCTTTAAATGTGGCCTAGGACGGCCTGAGTGTTCATTAAGGGTATTCTAAATAAAAAGCAGAACTGATGAAACACAGGTAACAAGAGAGATTTGGGGAAAGGGAAGGCATCTCTGCTTTGCAGATACCCCACCATCACATGCAAGATTCCCCTGGTATTACTGTTTCCAGAAAAGAAGAATCCACTCCTTGTGCATGAAAACCAGGAGCCTGCTTTGTATATAAAGCAAACTCCTTCCAGCATTTAATGAGAACTATTAATGATCCTACTAAAGCCATATCCCATGGCATGCAAACCAACATAGGTTCTTAAGCCCCTGAGCCTTCATATAGAAGAGGCAGACATATATCAAAAGCCCCAGCCCTTGCACCAGCTTTAGTACAATGACGAAATAAATCCCCTTCATTTCAGCATGCTTTCGTGCAGATATTTACAGTGGATTACGCCCCAAATCACCACCGCAGCCCCGTCTCTTATTCAAAAAGGAGGCCAGCTTAGAAGCATTCCGTTTGCTCCTCTGGAACCCGATGCTTTCTGTTCCTCCTCTTTCAGAGAGCTATGAAGGTAACAAATTATTGGAACAGAATGTCCTTCTGGGCCTGGGGATGAATGAAACCAGGTAACAGCTTTATCTGCAAACCGACATCCATTTTTTCCTGGGACCAGGAAACCGGCTGAAGCCCTGCATCCGGCTCCTACTGCTTCTTGCTTCACAGCACAAAGCGGAAGAAAACTTTAAAGACATCCTTCTCAGGAGGTACTTGGATCTATGGAATCCAGCCAAAAGGGGGAGTTTCTGCGCCACAAATGACGCCCCCTCGGCACCCCCAAGGAGGCATTTGCCGAAGGAAAAGGCTTTGGAGCGGGAGTAAACACGAAAAGAAGAATCTGGCTGGAGGGTGGTGAACTCTCTGCAAAGAGAAGGCTGCCAGCTGGTAAGGGATTTCTAGTGAACCGTTCGCTCCTTCTGCCTCTGGTAGTCTGGAAGGGAAACGGGAGAGAAAGAATGAGTGGTAGAACATAAAGACTTCATTCCTAGATCATGACATTAGCCAGGGGTCTGCAACCTTTAAGACAAAAAAAGCCACTTGGACCCGTTTCCGAAGAAAAAAAACTGGGAGCCGCAAAACTCGTCATTATAAAAATAATTTTTTTGTCACTTTTTGTTATTATTTCTTTGTTTGACCCCTCAGAATTACTCCTCCTCATAGAAATAAACATTAAATTAACAAGTTACCTTTTTTTGTGTGTGTGTTCTTCACTCCCCTTCAAAACAGTGACCAGCGTACATGCCCCCTTTCAATGCCGTGACCAGCGTACAGGCCCCTTACAATGTATCGGGCGGGAAGGTGACGTCGGGACGGTGCATGACTAACGCACGCACTGCCCCCATGCGACGTCACAGCCAGTACAGCGCCCACCACAGTGGGGAGTGTCGGGGCGCACAATGCGCCTCCTCCCCTCACTAGTATCCGCCCTGGAGCCGCAGCAAAGGTGTAAAAGAGCCACATGCGGCTCCGGAGCCGTGGGTTGCAGACCCCTGACATTAGCCCTTCAATTTCTGATCCTGTTTCTCATGCCCACAATGTTGGCATGAAGGTAACAGCTCTCCTCCCACCGCTGTCCCCCAGGAACTGGTGTTCAAAAGCTAGACTAGCCCTGAAGCTGGAGGTTTCATTTAGCCATCACTGCCACTGACAGACCTCTCCTCCAGGAATTTGTCTAATAAATACCCCTTTTAAGCCATCTATAATGATGTTACGAAACTCTACACTATTTTAAAATACATATGTGTGTGTGTGTGTTTCATATTTTGGATTTGTATAAAGGAGGAGAACATTATTTTTCCTCTCCTCTTTCATGGATGTAGTGGGTCCCAGTTCACCTGACAAACAGTCTCTTTCAAACAGGTCAAAGATTTTGCAAAGAGCAGTAGCAGTGGCAGCGGCAACAGCACTTACTATATGGGAAGAATCGGACTCTCATAATGATCTCCCGAGCAGTTTTCAAGATCTCCACAGCCTGTAGGGGCAGGGGAAAAACAACAGATGAACATCTAAACAAAGAAGGGCATCACACTGGGTTGAATCATTGATTTATTAATAATAATAATAATTTATTATTTATACCCCACCCATCTGGCTGGGTTTCCCCAGCCACTCTGGGCGGCTTCCAACTGAATACTAAAAACAATACAACATCAGACATAAAAAACTTCCCTAAACAGGGCCACCTTCATTTGTTTTTTAAAAGTAAAATAGTTGTTTATTGCCTTGACATCTGGTGGAAGGGTGTTCCACAGGGCAGGCGCCACTACTGAGAAGGCCCTCTACCTGGTTCCCTGTAACCTCACTTCTTGCAGCGAAGAAAGCCCTCAGCACTGGACCTCAGTGTCCGGGCTGGATGATGGGGGTGGAGATGCTCCTTCAGGCCTTCAGGTATACAGGACCGAGGCTGTTTAGAGCTTTAAAGGTCAGCACCAACACTTTGAATTGTGCTCGGAAACGTACTGGGAGTCAATGAAGATCTTTCATGACCGGTGTTCTATGGTCTCGACGGCCACTCCCAGTCACCAGTCTAGCTACCGCATTCTGGATTAATTGCAGTTTCCGAGGCACCTTCAAAGGTAGCCCCACGTAGAGCGCATGGCAGTAGTCCAAGCGGGAGATAACCAGAGCATGCACCACTCTGGCGAGACAGTCTGCGGGCAGGTAGGGTCTTAGCCTGCGTACCAGGTGGAGCTGGTAGACAGCTGCCCTGGACACAGAATTTACCTGAGCCTCCATGGACAGCTGTGAGTCCAAAATGACTCCCAGGCTGCGCACCTGGTCCTTCAGGGGCACAGTTACCCTATTCAGGATCTGCCCTTCCTTCCCAGTGTAGAAGGCATCCCACATAAAGGATTTCAAGGCCGTCTCCCTTCCAGGCACCTCCCTAAACCAGCTTTGCTTCAGCAAGGCTTACAACATGAGCCTTCAGACCACATCCTGTGGCTGCTCCATGCAGGCCTCTGGTTCATCATTTCTCCCCTCTCACCTTGCTGTGCTCGATATCCTGGAAGTCGACGTCATTAACTGCCAGCACTTGGTCTCCTTCCTGCAATCCGGCTCGATGGGCATCTGAATCCGGGATCACCTGGGATCAGGAGAGGCAAGACCGGCTTTCAGACAGAGGCCAGGAGCTGCCAATGCGCCCTTGGCATCTTGGGGAAGCTGGCCCCATCCTGTCACACTACCCAACTGCCCTGCGCTCTGCCACTTCCAAACCTTTCAATCCCCAAATGGTGCGGCGATAAAACTGCTGGCATATTTGTGAGGCTGCTGGGAGGGGCAGGCAGGATTCCTCCCTTCATTTTTATTTTGAAAACCTGCAAATCATGCTCATAGCAGCTAGACTGAAATAAATGGTTCTGTTTTTAAAATCCAACCATTCCTCTTTTATCTAAGTCATGTGATAAGGTAGGGTTATTTTAGATTTATTTTTTAACCAAGATCGGTACGGAACGCCTAAGTCATTTACCAGAAATAATCATTTAAAGCTGAAACCTCAGCCTGTTTGTTTGGTAATAAGCAAGTATGTGGCATACGCTTCCAAGGAAACAGGCATAATAACTGATAGATATTCTTCATAGAGAAAGTAAATCTCATCAAGTAATTTGGCAAATGAATAGACATATTTTATGCTTTATTGAAATTAATTCTAATCAGATTAGAAGGGGTGTTTTTCTATAATTTTATATGCTAACTTAAACAAAAATACTCATAGGATGAAACTGCAGGTCATTTGACAAGTGCAACATATAATAAGAACTGGTGAATGAGTTTTACTTTTTCCTCTGCCGTCTTGAACCCCTTTCCCTTTTGCGCCATGCCTTTTATATTGCAAATCTGTGGGCAGGGACTCCCTTGTTTTGTGATCTTACATAAAATGCTCTGGGAGCCTTCTCAGCTGAAGATCATAGTAAAAATGCTTTTTTTAAAAAATGACCAAGAAACACAATTAATTTGCATGTCAACATAACTAGGCAGCCATGAGGTCAGGACTAAAGATCAACACACCTTAGAGATGAAGATTCCCAGTTGTGATGCTTTTCCTCCTCGAATATTGAAGCCCAGCTAGAAAGGAAACAGAATTGAGTTGGAGATTTGGCAGTTCAACATATAGATTGTTCCTGAATACAGTGGTACCTCGGGTTACATACGCTTCAGGTTAGACTCCGCTAACCCAGAAATAGTGCTTCAGGTTAAGAACTATGCTTCAGGATAAGAACAGAAATCGTGCTCTGGCGGCATGGTGGCAGCAGCAGGAGGCCCCATTAGCTAAAGTGGTGCTTCAGGTTAAGAACCGTTTCAGGTTAAGTACGGACCTCCGGAACGAATTAAGTACTTAACCCGAGGTACCACTGTACTGTCTTCTTCCAGACTGTTATTTCTGCTGCAGACCTTTGGGTGAGAGGTCTACGTCATCATTGCATTTTTACTGCAACCCACAATGACCCCATGAAAGAGAGGAACTGTTATTAATAGCCAGATAGATAAAATAAATTTTGTAAAAGCACAGGGCAGGTTACAAATGCAGAGAATCCCCTCCAGGGATAGCTAACTTTTCAGTAGAGCATGGGTGAGGAACCTGGTATCCTCCAGATGTTTCAGACTACAACTCCCATCATTCCTGACCATTGCCCATGCTGACTGGGGCTGATGGGAGATGGAGTCCAAAAAACGTCCACAGGCCCTCATGTTTTCCAAGCCTGGTGTGGAGGGCCTCAGTTGAGAAGCCTACAATCCCAGCTGAGAAAACCTCTCACACCCTTGTAATCCCCATTTCCTGCAAGTCCCCTGAGAGTGGGCCAAGACTCACCTGTGCCCCTGGAGGTTTTTTCAACACAATGGTACGAGGCAGGAATTGGGTCAGCTCATTGTTATAATCCGAATGGTAAATTCTCTAGGGGGGGAAAGCAAGATACAAAATAAAAAAATGGCAAGGTGAATTTCATTGTGGAAATCAGAAACTTCTTGGGGTTCATCATAGCATACCATTGCCTAGTTCTGCTCCAAGAAGAATAAGAAGAATGGCTGAAGAAAAACATTTTAAGCAACTTGGATTTCTTTTAAAACCTTACAACCAGACATCAGCGCTGTAGAAGAGGGTTAGCCAACGCCCAACTCTAATCAGCTTCTACCAGTATGGATTATATAATATACAAAAGTGATTTAACAATATGAACAGCAACAATAAAAAACATAAATACAGTGGTGCCTCGCAAGACGAAAAGAATCCGTTCTGTGATTCTCTTCGTCTAGCGGTTTTCTCGTCTTGCTCAGCAAGCCCATTGACAGATTAGCGGATTAGCGCTATTAGCGGCTTTTAGCGGCTTATCTGCTGATCGGATCAGCTTAGCGACTTAGAAAAAAGGGGGGGGGGAGGAAAAAAACCCTGCAGGAACTCGCAAGGCATTGTCGTCTTGCAAAGCAAACCCATAGGAAATTCGTTTTGCGAAGCACCTCCAAAACGGAAAACCCTTTCGTCTAGCGGGTTTTCCGTCTTGCGAGGCATTAATCTTGCGGGGCACCACTGTAAATGATTTCATATATAAAAATGCTTTGGAATCCAGTAGATACAGTCGGCGGGGGGGGGGGGGAATCTCCATTGAGCCATCTTGTTGAAAGAGGAAGGTGGTAGTAATAATTATTATTATTATTTGTTGTTGTTGTTGTTATATCCCCACCAATCTGGCTGGATTTCTCCAGGTTTCCTGATGAGATTATCTGCAAGAGTCCCTCTGCTGCAGAGAGCAGTGATCAGTTTGGGGGTATATGGGGTGAAATGATATTTTAAACTTCCGTGGTACCTCGGGTTAAGTACTTAATTCATTCCAGAGATCTGTTCTTAACCTGAAACTGTTCTTAACCTGAAGCACCACTTTAGCTAATGGGGCCTCCTGTTGCCGCCGCACCGCCGGAGCACGATTTCTGTTCTCATCCTGAAGCAAAGTTCTTAACCCGAGGTACTATTTCTGGGTTAGCGGAGTCTGTAACCTGAAGCGTATATAACCTGAAGCGTATGTAACCCGAGGTACCACTGTATTCTCGTCCCAAGATGTATAGCGCTTTGTACACCAGTTCCAACATCTTTAAAATATCCTGGTAGCTAACTGGCACCTAGGGGAATTAATTCAAAAGCAGTGTAACATGATGGAGATAGTCTGATCGGGTGAGCAGTTAAGCTGCTGGAGTTTGCACTAGCTTCCAGGACAATGCCCGAAGCAGTTCCCACAAGAAGTGCACTGCAGTAGTCTATCCTGGGGGTTACCAGCGCATGGACAACAGCGGCCAGGCTTTCTTAATGACCCAGGGATCTTTTATATACACACCTCATGAGGAGGGATCCAGGTGGGAGGGCTCTCGTAGGGAGGCAGAAACACCACGGGATAGTCATCGTATGGGATGCGGCCACAGCCACCACCTCCGATATCCATTTTGGAGTCAGTACAGAGCTGCGAAACCCCCAGGCAATCTTTCCGAAGATGGGATGTCAATTCTGGGGAGAAAACAGTATACGTGGTCTGTCAACTTTCCTTCTTAAAGCCAAATACCGTATCTTTTGCTCAACAGACCACAAGACGCACCTGGTTTTTGGAGGAAGAAAACAAGGGAAAAAATATTCTGAATCTCAGAAGCCAGAACAGCAAGAGGGATTGCTGCACAGTGAAAGCAGCAATCCCTCTTGCTGTTCTGGCTTCTGGGATAGCTGCGCAGCCTGCATTCGCTCCATAAGACGGAGACACATTTCCCCTTACTTTTTAGGAGCGAAAAAGTTGAGTCTTATAGAGCAAAAAATACGGTATGCTTCAAGGCAGGGAGAAATTAATGGAAAACACCCACACGCACACACACCCAAAAAGCTAGTGATTGCACAAGAGATTTGATGTCATCTATTTCCCACCAGCTGTGGTATAAATAAGAGTCTTTTTTGTTAACTGTAATTTTGTTCTAAAGTCGTCGTCTCTTCCTCCTCTCCAAAAAGCTTTCGTGCTTTAAACTTTTGCATGAGTGCTTTTAAAAATCAAGTGCAGTTTTCTCCCAGTTCAGAGATGTGACAGTGGCAATAGCTATGCTTGGTGAATCCTATATCTGTCAGAACACTATTAAAATCTGGTCTCTTTTAAACTAGCTTTGAACACATCTCTTTTTAGAACATCCTTTGGAGTTTAAATTGTCACGCAGGATAATGACGTTCATTTGCCCAGGGCTGGGTTTAATAATGTTTTGCTGTTTAAATGAAACAGGTTTTCATTTCATTCCTCCACCCCTAGAAGGAGGAGAGCTGGAGGGGGGAGATATTTTCATGCTATTTGAAAACAGATATATAAATGGTGAATACGTTTTACGTCTACCGTATTTTTCGCCCCATAGGACGCACTTTTTCCCCTCCAAAAATGAAGGGGAAATCTGGGTGCATCCTATGGGGCGAATACAAGCCTCGCGCGCCCGGCAGGAGGTCCCGCCCGGTGCGCGAGGCTTGGGGCAGCAGCCCGTCGCCCGAGGAGCCCTCCGGAGGGCTCCCCCTGCTTCGGGCGAGTGTCTGCAAGCCTCCCGCGCCCGGCAGGAGGTCCCACCGGGCGCACGAGGCTTGGGGCGGCAGCCTGTCACCCCGAAGCACGGGGAGCCCTCCGGAGGGCTTCCCCTGCTTCGGGCAGGTGAGCGCAAGGCTTGGGGCGGCAGCCAGGGCTGGGGGGGGGGGAATAATTTTTTTTAATTCATTTCCCCCCCCAAAAATGAGGTGCGTCCTATGGGCCGGTGCGCCTTATAGGACGAAAAATACGGTACTTGTTTTTTTAGCTTTATTTTATGCATATACAGATCTTGGAAGCCAAACAAAAATAAATAAAATATATATCTGCTCCCATTTGTACACGTACACAGTACAATGAATGCATATGCCAAAGCCTCATATAGCCTATACCAGCCTTCATTCCTCACTCCTTAACTACTGTCGTGAAGTAGTGATTCTGCGAGCAAGTATCGATGGGTGGGGCCCCTCAGGCAGGTGGTTAACAATTACAGTGGTACCTCGGGTTACATATGCTTCAGGTTACAGATGCTTCAGGTTATAGACTCCACTAACCCAGAAATAGTACCTCGGGTTAAGAACTTTGATTCAGGATGAGAACAGAAATCGTGCTCCGGCGGCACGGCAGCAGTGAGAGGCCCCATTAGCTAAAGTGGTGCTTCAGGTTAAGAACAGACCTCCGGAACGAATTAAGTACTTAACCTGAGGAACCACTGTACCGTCTTTCCCCGAAAGTAAGACATCCCCCCCAAAATAAGACCTAGCGCATCTTTGGGAGCAAAAATTAATATAAGACACTGTCTTATTTTCGGGGAAACAGGGTATAAATCTTCGAGTTCACCTGCCGAGGGGAGGAGAGAACATGCCGTAGATCAGACTGCCGTTTGATGTCTTTACCTGGTGCCAGAGAATATGCCAATAAAGCCTGACACCCATTAGGTGCCTACGTGTGAGTTATTTGAAGCTCGGGGGGAGGACTCGGGAAAGGGACCTCTTCCTTGGCATGATGGCATAGCGGCGGATTCGAACAGGAGTTTTGGAGCTTCAGCACCCTGAGTGTGAATGGCAAGTTTAGATGGCAGAAAGTGTTCATCCATTCCAAAGAAAGATCCGTACTTTCTCCCTGGAATTGAAGAGGAGGAGGGGGAAGGAAACGCCCTAAGGTGTGCTATCCCTTAGCCAATAACAGCAAAGGCACTCTCAAAACTACCACTTGATCAGGCATAGGCAAACTCCGGCCATCCAGATATTTGGGACTACAAATCCCATCATCATTTTAGTGTTTTGTTGGAAGCCGCCCAGAGTGGCTGGGAAAACCCAGCCAGATGGGCGGGGTATAAATAATAAATTATTATTATAAATTACAGTGGTATCTCAGGTTAGGTTCTTAATTCGTTCCGGAGGTCTGTGCTTAACCTGAAGCACCACTTTAGGTAATGGGGCCTCCTGCTGCTGCCGCGCCACAGGAGCATGATTTCTGTTCTCATCCTGAAGCAAAGTTCTTAACCTGAGGTACTATTTCTGGGTTAGCGGAGTCTGTAACCTGAAGCGTATGTAACCTGAAGCGTATGTAACCCGAGGTACCACTGTATTATCATCACAGCGCTTTCAATGCATGGTGCGGATGGGGCCCTACAGTGCAAAGCTAGGGAGGTCTACTCAAGAGGTGAGCCCTGCGAAGTTTCCATAGGGCCTGCTCCCAGAGGATTCTCCCCACCCCATGCCCACTTACCTGGGAGTAACCCCCAGGGAAATCCATGGGACTTACTTCCGAGTAGACACCCAGAGGGCTGCGAAATCAGGAGCTTCCTTTGGATCCACTCCCACAGAGCTCAGCGGGGCCTACTCCAGAGTAAAGGGGCACAGAGGCGTCCAATCCGCTCCCTGGAAGAACCGGCCTTCCTCCTGCTGCTGATCAGCTGAGCTCCAAGGGACAAACACCAGCCTCCTCCTCCTCCTCCAATCAAAGGAGGCTCCTCCCCTGCCAGCCACCCAATCAAAACAGAAGGGTATCACTACTCTACTCCTACTAGCTAGGCTCACTGTCAGTTAGCGAAGGAAGCCTGACGGTTGGTTGGGTTTCTCAGGAGGCGGGGGAAAATAAGGCACTCCAGCCTCTGAGGGAATTATGGGAGGAGTTGGGCCTGTTTTTAAAACCCAACATTTTAATGGCTGCGACGCTGAATGTGCTGGAAGGCCAGAGCATACACATTTCAAATTGGGTGTGTGTGTGAGGAAACGGTATTTGTTTTTCAAGCCTTCTCTTAATTGCCACCAGCTTCTCGCCCCCCACAGAAAGGGTTTGGGCGTGAAACTACTCCAGTGGTTACCATGGCAACGGTTGCTAGGCGCGCAGTCACTAAGGCGCGGCACGTGACCCAACGGTCACTTCTGTGAGGTAAAGGAAGAGAGAGGCCTACTCCGCTTCGTTCCCTCAGGCTGGCTCTCGCCATTTAAAAAATACATTAAAAAATTGATGTAAACCATCCTGGAGGGTTAACAAGGAAGGGCAGTGTACAAACATTAACCCATAAACGAATGAGAGAGTTCTCTCACACGCATCTTTTAAGGAAAGAAGGGCTGACAATATATAGTCTTGATTTCCCAGCTCTTGCCTCACGAAAGAGACGCCATTTTGATCCCGGAGCTTGGAAGAACTACAATTCCCATCAGCCCCTGCAACGATGACGGGATGGGGGTTGTCATTCCTCAGAGTCAGAGCCAATGGCGGCTTTCCGTTTTCACTTGAAGTTTAGCAGTAGGCGGGATTTGTCTTCCCCAGTCTCACCCGCTTCACAGGATCACAGATCTATGGCCACGTTGCTCCATTAAACCAAAAATGAATCTATATTTGGGTTTCAGAAAACAAATTAAACTGTGATCGTGCTTTCGAGCTGCGCAGATACTTGGGTGATGAGACCTCGGTCAACTGCATTCAAATGATTTAGCAAGAGTTTTCTTCCTTTCTCTCTCGGAAGAAGTGGACAATAACAGAAGTTGTTTTCAAGATGACTCGCAAACTCTGTAAAGTCTCGGCCAAGAGATTTTATTCCCTGACCGGGTACAAGCATTACAGTAGCAAAGATATTTTTCTTTTTTTTCTTTTTATTAATTCTTTTTATTAATTTTTTTATTAAATTTTCTCAATAAAGAAGTTCAAAAAGAATACAAAAACAGAAGAAAAAAGTACAAAAACAGAAAAATACAAAGTCAAAATACAAAAATACAAACATTAAACACAAAAAAGAAAAATGAAACACACATAAAAAAAGAAAAAAAACTCCCTCTTTTTTAACTCCTCTTTAGTTAACTTATTTTTGTTGATGACGTTGAAATGAATTCAAGGGGTTCTAGCAACAAGGCAAAATGTAAGATGGGATTGATAATAGATAAACTAAATTGATTATGAATGTGCTGAACCAACTTTAAAAAAGGGATACAAAAAAGGGAGGCGTGAGGAAGTAGCAAGGATATTTTTCAACTGTTAAAATCTTCGTCTTTTCTTCGGCGATCACTTGTAGCCCAGTATTATTGTCTTCCGTAAACATCAAACCCAAACCCATTCAGTTCTACCATTCGCTAACAGACTCCCGACACCTCGGATCTAAGAGAACCCGAAAACTCTTCGCAACAGGTACACCTCTTCACTCTGGCATACGTCTATGGCGCCGACGGGGGTGGTGCTGACGTCACCGCGCACGCTGCCTCGGCGCGTCCGTCTGCATTATTTCCCCCCCTCCCTCCCTTGAGGTGCCCGGATTGGCGCGGCGGATTTGAACGTTGTAAACTGAGGGGAAGGAGCGGCGGAGGCGGTGTCTCCGCGAGACGAGGCCGTGGACGGGGAAGGAGAAGGCCGCGCGCGCGAGAGAGGAGAAGAGGGTAACGGTCGCTTGCGGGGGGGGGGGGGGCGGCGGGTAGGTCCTAGGACAATGCAAAGCCCCCCCCCGCCCCGCTTTTAACCCTTTCGGTCCCCTTCCCCGCCTTTTTCCTTCCCCAAAGCGCGTCTTCGGGTGACGGTTGCATTTAAATTTTCCCCTCTTTATTCCGCCTCTTTATTCTTATTCTTCCCCTGGAGCGACGTTCTCCTTCCTCTTGCCTCCCTCCCCCCCCCTCCGCCGGCCCTGTTCGCATCCTCTCAACAACAACCCTGTGAGGGAGGCTCAGGCCGAGGGGGGGCCACCCCTCCCCGCTTCTCCTCCCCACCCCCCATCTTCGCAAGGTGCAAGGGGGTTGGGCACTTCTGCTGTCACAACAACCCTGGGAGGGAGGCTCAGGCCAAGAGGTTGAAAGACTGTCTTAAGGTAAATCTAAAAATATATATAATAATAATAATAATAATAATAATAATAATAATAATTTATTATTTATACCCCACCCATCTGGCTGGGTTTCCCCAGCCACTCTGGGCGGCCTCCAGCTGAATATTAAAAACAATACAGCATCAGACATTAAAAACTTCCCTAAAGAGGGCTGCCTTCAGTTGTCTTTTAAAAGTAAAATAGTTGTTTATCGCCTTGACATCTGGTGGGAGGGCTTTCCACAGGGCAGGCGCCACCACCGAGAAGGCCCTCTGCCTGGTTCCCTGTAATCTTACTTCTCGCAATGAGGGAACCGCCAGAAGGCCCTTGGCGCTGGATCTCAGTGTCCGGGCTGAAAGATGGGGATGGATTCGCTCCTTCAGGTATAAAGGACCAGAGGCCTGTATAGTGGTACCTTGGGTTACATACACTTCAGGTTACAGACTCTGCTTACCCAGAAAGAGTGCTTCAGGTTAAGAACTTGGCTTCGGGATGAGAACAGAAATTGCGCGGTGGCGGCGGCTGGAGGCCCCGTTAGCTAAAGTGGTGCTTCAGGTTAAGAACAGTTTCAGGTTAAGAACGGACCTCCGGAACGAATTAAGTATACAACCAGAGGTACCACTGTAGTATAAACACCGACAATTGAGAAACACTTGACTGTGAGCGCTCCAATGGGAGAACAGCCTCTACCAAAGGTGTCCTGGGCTTTAAAGACACTCGAACTCAGGACGCAAGGGAGAAATGTACCAAGAGGAAGGCATGCGTGGCAAACTCTCACCATGATCGACTCCCATCCGGAAACCAATGTCCCCACTGTGGAAGGACGTGTGGATCCAGAATTGGCCTCCACAGTCACTTACGGATTCATTGTTAAAACTGTGTTTATGGAAGACAATCTTACTCGGCTAATCGCCAAAGAGAGAAAAGACCCCTCCCCGCTTCTCCTCCTCGCCCCCCACCTTCGCACTAAGCGAGTGGCGGTTGGGCACTTCTGTGGCACAACAACCCTGCGAGGGAGGCTTTGGGGGCTGTCATGCTCTCCTCCCCCTGTGATGTCCTCTAAGTGAGCTTCAGGGCTGGATTGTGTATGGTGGGGGGGGGCGGTTGGAGTTGAGCACTTCTACTGACTCTCCTTCTTTTAAGCAGAGGTTGGATGGCCACCTGCTGCGGATGCTTTACTTGAGATTCCTGCATTGCAGGAGGCTGAGCTAGATGACCCTCGGGGGTCCCTTCCAAACCTACCATTGTTCAGCCTGGACACTGAGGTCCAGCTCCGAGGGCCTTCTGGCGGTTCCCTCCCTGCGAGAAGGGAAGTTACAGGGAACCAGGCAGAGGGCCTTCTCGGTGGTGGCGCCTGCTCTGTGGAACACCCTCCCATCAGATGTCAAAGAATTAAACAACTATCTGACTTTTCGAAGGCATCTGAAGGCAGCCCTGTTTAGGGAAGCTTTTAATATTTGATGAATTAGTGTAGTTTAATATTTTGTTGGAAGCCGCCCAGAGTGGCTGCGGAAACCCAGCCAGATGGGCAGGGTTTAAATAATAAATTATTGTTGTTGTTATTATACTACAGTGATACCTTGGTTTACGAACTTAATCTGTTCCGGAAGTCCATTATCGAACCGAAACCATTCTTAAACCAAGGCACGCTTTCTCTGATGAGGCCTCCCGCCGCTGGTGCCCTTCCACCATTCGGATTCCGTTCTTGGACCGACGTAAAGTTCTCAAATCAAGATGCTATTTCCAGTTTTGCAGAGTTTGTAAACCAAATCATTTTTAAACCGAGGTACTGCTGTACTACCATTCAATAATTCTATAACAGCCCTGCGAGGGAGCTCAGGCTGGGAGGTGGCAACCAGCTGCCAAGGTCCCCAAAAACTTTTCAAACATGAGTGGAGACTTCTTGAACCAGGGTTGTATTGGTTGTACTACTCAATATTTTTGAGTATTTTGGTGTGTTGCCCCCCCCCGCTTTTTGCATTTCTATTTATTGTCTATATGTGTGCACATTGTGTTTAAATGTATGTGTTAGAGATTTCACCCTTATTGGAAACCATTTTGAGAAGTTTCATATATAAGTGGACTTTAAATGATTAACCCTAAGTTAAAATAATATATTACATTGGGTTCAGAAGCAGTTTGCCGCAAATCAAAACTGGTGGTATTTCCCAGTGAGCTAATGCTTTTTAACTTTCTAATTTCTTTTAGGAAGATAACATAAAATGTCAAGGGAAGATGCCCGGGTCATCCCTGTGCGGGTGGCACTAAGGTGCCGCCCCCTTGTTCCTAAGGAACTTTCCGAGGGTTGTCAGATGTGTTTGTCTTTTGTCCCTGGAGAACAGCAGGTGAGGAAAGATTTGTAGAGTTTCTGTGTGTGTTTGTGTTTCATCTGCTCTAAAATGATGCGAGGGTCGTTCATTAAAGATTTCCCCTGACCCACTTCCGGTAATTGGAAGGTAAAGGTAAAGGGACCCCTGACCATTAGGTCCAGTCGTGACCGACTCTGGGGTTGGGTGCTCATCTCACTTTATCGGCCAAGGGAGCTGGCGTACAGCTTCCGGGTCATGTGGCCAGCATGACTAAGCCGCTTCTGGCGAACCAGAGCAGCACACGGAAACGGTGTTTACCTTCCCACCGGAGTGGTACCTATTTATCTACTTGCACTTTGACGTGCTTTCGAACTGCTAGGTTGGCAGGAGCAGGGACCGAGCAACGGGAGCTCACCCCATCACGGGGATTCGAACTGCCGACCTTCTGATCAGCAAACCCTAGGCTCTGTGGTTTAACCCACAGCGCCACCCGCGTCCCATTCCGGTTATTGTAGGAGGATGAAATTGCACGTTTATAATGATACATCTCTCCATTGGTAACATGGTACTTTGTCGCTCTGAACTCCTAACAGTTTCTCTGTTACTGGTGCTAACGTGGAGTAACGTCTGATAATGGAACCAATTGAATGTAGAGCAGTCATCAGGTTCCTTTACTTGAAAGGGCGCGCACCACGAGCGATGTTTGATGAGATGAAAGGGACTTATGGGGAGGATGCCCCATTGTATGATGTAGTCAAGCACTGGCATTGTCAATTCAAGTGTGGTCGGACTTCGGTGGAATGGCTCCCATTCCTGGGCAGCCACAGTCTGCCATTAAAGAAGAGACCATCCAACAAGTGGAGGCCGCCATTTTGGAGGATAGCCGCATAATGGTTCGCCAACTAGCTTCAGATGTCAGGATCAGTGTGGGCTCTGTAGAAAAAAAGAATCCATGATCATTTGCACATGGGAAAGGAGTCTGCACGGTGGGTTCCCCGGCTGCTGATGCCTTTCCAGAAACAGGAACGAGTCACATGCTCACTGGCTCTTTTGGCCAGGTGTCACAAAAACCATGATGAGTTCTTCACCAGACTAATTACTCAGGACGAAACACGGGTCCATCATTATGACCCAGAGACTAAATCCCAGTCCAAACAATGGAAGCACTCTGCCTCACCCACCTCCAAAGAAGGCACGTTTCCAACTGTCAGCAGGCAAGGTCATGCTCACGGTCTTTTGGGACCACAGCGGAGTAGTACTGATGGATTTCCTGTCAAAGTGTACCACAATTACCAGGACATATGACGCTTCACTGCTGCAAAAATTGCAGAAGGCCATCAAAATCGAGAGGCGTAGTACACTGACCAAGGGTGTCCGCCTCCTGCAGGATAATGCCCCGGTTCACAACTCGCATGTTGCTCAGACAGAAGCACGGTCCTGTGGCTATGAAATCCTTCCTCACCCCCCTTATTCTCCCAACCTCGCACCATTGGACTTCCACCTCTTTCCAACCATGAAGTTACAGTGGTACCTCGCAAGACGAAAAAGGCGCAAGACGAAAGAGTTTTCCGTTTTTTCAGTCGTTCCGCAAGATGAATTTCCCTATGGGCTTGCTTCGCAAGATGAAACGTCTTGCGAGTTTGCTTCCTTTTTCTTAAAGCCGCTAAGCCGTTAATAGCTGCTAAGCCGTGCTTCGCAAGATGAAAAAACTGCAAGACGAAGAGACTCGCGGAACGGATTAATTTCGTCTTGCGAGGCACCACTGTATTTTTGAAGGGCAAGCTTTTTCCAGACGATGAAATACTGATTTCTGAGGTCAGGTTGTAGCTTCTGATGCAACCTGCCGACTTCTACAGACGAGGTCTCCACAGCTGCATAATGGGATAAGTGTTTGACTCTTGCTGGTAGCTATGTAAAGGTAAAGGGACTCCTGACCATTAGGTCCAGTCGTGACCGACTCTGGGGTTGCAGTGCTCATCTCGCTCTATAGGCCAAGGGAGCCGGCATACAGCTTCCAGGTCATGTGGCCAGCAGGACTAAGCCGCTTCTGGCGAACCAGAGCAGCGCACGGAAACGCCGTTTACCTTCCCGCTGGAGCGGTCCCTATTTATCTACTTGCACTTTGACGTGCTTTCGAACTGCTAGGTTGGAAGGAGCAGGAACCGAGCAACGGGAGCTCACCCCGTCGCGGGGATTCGAACTGCCGACCTTCTGATTGGCAAGTCCTAGGCTCTGTGGTTTAACACACAGTGCCACCTGCGTCCCTGGTAGCTATGTAGAGAAGGACTAATAACTGCCCAGTTTTGTTTGTCTCAGTCCATGGGAAGTATGTCAGGGGAAATCTTTAATGAACGCCCCTCTTATAACTAGCCTAGGAGAGACGGGTGGAGACTCACTCCGCTATAAATGGGACCAGTTCTCAAATCCTCAAGAGCTGATTTTGCTAAGAGGCAAAACCATAGCCCTCACTACTTCTCTTCCTTCCTCACAGGTGGTTCTAGGTAATGACAAAGCATTCACGTATGATTATGTCTTCGACCCGTCCACTGAGCAAGAGGAGGTGTTCAACGCCTGTATTTCTCCCCTTTTAATGGGCATCTTCAAAGGTGAGAGCTGTTAAGGTGGAACGTGTTGGGAACATCTTCAGTAGGAAGTGGCCTGGTGACCTGGAGGAAAGGTGGTGATTAAGTTCTTTGGCCACAAAAAGCTGGCTCGGTTTTAAAAAGTCCTGCATGCCATGCTGGCTGGACAGTAACTTGATACTTGGAAGTGGCATCTTGCTTTACTGGAATGTATTGCGTGGAGCATGTGAGACTGCCGGCACTACAAGGTCAAATCGGGGGGGGAGCTTCTGTCCCACAAGCCTAATTTGCCCACATCAGCCAAGCCTCACTGAGTTGCCCAACTTGAGGTAGCACCCATAGGGTCTTCTTGGTCAGGATCCCATTCAGGCACTGAGCCAAACCAACTTAGTATCTGCAGTGAGGCTGCTCAAACTGTCTTCAGCCCCTGGGACCCGTGAAGATCACAATTTAGTTTTATTTTTGTGTGTGTGTATGTGTGTGTGTTTGTGTAACAGAGTATGAAAAATAAAGAGACTTTCTTCCCTACAAGTTGTAAGAAAGATCATAAAATTGTAAATTAGCTGAGCAGCAGCTGAAAAATGAGCTGGTACTGGAGTTTCAGTAATATGCAGGTCAGGGTGGATTTTATTTAAATCAAATTGATTTAAATCACTAGTCAGTAAGACTTGATTTAAATCATTTTTTTACAGAAAGACTCATTCTTGCTAGTATCATCTTAATATTTATAACCAGAGGAAGGGTTTTATTTCTGGAATAATGAATTTTCAGAGTAGTTTTTATAGTTATATCAAAAATTACTGATTTGGTTATACTATTAGAAATAATTAAGAAATTATTCTGAGGTTTAATAAGTTAACTTTATATTTGGACAACTTTTCTGCTGTACTTTATTGGAAGGGGAAAAAATCATTTCCTTAATAACACTTTAAACAATTTATTTAACTGAAGTAATAACATTATAGCATATGTATCCATGTTTAACTGATGTGGTTAAACGTTTTGTTGTTTTTAAACAGACTGAGTTTTAGCAAACATGAAAAACTTAAAACAAATCCTTATTTCCTGATGAATAGCCTTTGGAACATAATGTAACGTAAATAAAAAAAAATTTTTCCTCCAAAAGCATTTTATTTTAAAAACCCAATTTAAATAAAACAAGCTGATATTTATTTATTTATTTATTTATTTTAATCATTGATTTTTATCCACCCTGATGCAGGCTGATTAGGCTGCCTAGGGATTGAGATATATTCAACTTGCTCCAGTCTGATTCTTGTCCTTGCTGTTGTCAACACGCGAAATACTATTAAGGGGCAGTTGTCGTCCTGGAAATGACCCTCACTTCTTTTTGCGTTCTTAATTCCACAGGATATAATGCCACGGTTTTAGCCTATGGACAGACGGGATCCGGAAAAACCTACTCCATGGGAGGTGCCTACACAGCCGACAAAGAGAACGATCCCACTGTCGGAATCATCCCTCGGGCAATAAAGCTTCTCTTCCAAGAAATGAAAGAGAGGGTGGGGTGGCAGTTCTTCCTGAAAGTCTCTTATTTGGAGGTAAGAGCCATCTATGCTGTCAATATTTTTGTACTTTTAAGAGCAGTTGTAGTGTAGGGCCAAAAATATGCTTCTCCCTCACCTTGAAATCCAAGCCTCAGGGCCAAAATTACTTAAGAATTTTGTTGAGGTTGGGATCAGATGCCTCTGGGCAGGGATGGGCATTTTTTGACCAGTCAAAAAAGATTTGATTGGACAGGCATTTTCTAAAGCATTAGCTTTATTGAAAACAACAACAAAAGACAATCTTTTCATCACCAACAGGCTTGATATCTGCGAATTACTAAAGCAAACTAGTTTAAACTGTTAAATCCATTGATTTCAGTGGGTCTACTCTGCGTGATGGCCGACTAAGTCATGCCCAATGAAGTGAACAGCTTTTTTTAATAAAAAAATTGAAATATTATCAATGTTACGTAAGATTTGTTACCTAAGTGGTTCCACGAACAGCTTTTCTGTTTGGCTTTTATCTTCTAATGCCCGGGTCAGCCTGCACTTCAAAACTGACTTAGAATTTATAATATTATTTGTTGTTGTTCTGTTATAGTACAACTGTTTTTAGAGGTAGAAACAGGCTGATTGTGATCATAAGGCCAAAGGCCTGTCCAGTTCAACATCCCTGACCAGACGCCTTTGGGAAGTCCATAAACTGGAGTAGAGGGCAGTGGCCTTTTTCTGCTGTTTCCCCCCAGTGTCTGGTATTCTGAGACTCAGTGCCTTTGATATGCTGAAGCAGCATGTAGACAGAATCATAGAATGGTTGAGTTGGAAGGGAGCCTGGTGGTCATCTATTCCACCCCCTTTGCAATGCAGGAATATGCAGCTGTTGCATAATAGTAGCTATTATCCTCTATGACTTAAAGTAGTATCAGATGTTTAAGTGTCAGTTGACCCTACCTTTAGATGGCCTTTTTAAAGAAAGTTTAATTTTTTTCTGTCTGTTTCAGCATACTGTGTTGCTGAAAATGTGCTTGTGGCTCCATAAACTGGCTCGGGTTGCTGTGCTGAACCTTTGCTATGAATCTTTGCTATAGATTGTAGTTGAGCTTAACACTCCCATTAATAATAACAATAATAGTTTATTATTCATACCCCGCCCATCGGGCTGGGTTTCCCCAGCCACTCTGGGCGGCTTCCAACAAAACACTAAAATACAATAACCTATTAAAAATTAAGAGCTTCCCTGAACAGGGCTGCCTTCAGATGTCTTCTAAAAGTTTGGTAGTTATTTTTCTCTTTGACATCTGGTGGGAGGGCGTTCCACAGGGCGGGTGCCACTACCGAGAAGGCCCTCTGCCTGGTTCCCTGTAACTTGGCTTCTCGCAATGAGGGAACCGCCAGAAGGCACTCAGCGCTGAGCCTCAGTGTCCGAGCAGAACGATGGAGGTGGGGACGCTCCTTCAGGTATACTGGACCGAGGCCCTTCCCGGTTCCCTTGCAAAGCTGTGACTTCCAAGGGGTTTAGGGCAGGAATACAAAAGCTGTGGCAATTCTATTCTGTTTGGCTTTTGAGATGTGTCAAACCTCTCTTCCAATCTGCTATCTTTTCTTCCTCAGATCTATAATGAAGACATCCTAGACCTCTTGGCACCAGCCAAAGAGCGGACAGCTCAAATCAGCATCCGTGAAGACCCCAAGGAAGGCATAAAGGTGGAGTCCCTGCCAGGATTTGATATTTTTATAGAACAGGGTATAGCATGTCATAGAGGCAAGGCTGGTAGTGTCAAATAGATCCTGCCTTGTTCTGTGGCAGACACATGAAAGCTTTTTTGTTGGGGGGGGGAGAAATCTGATTGAAATAACCATTCAATTTAACTTTTAGCTTTACTGTGTGTCAGCTAAGCAGTCTCAACAACCCTCTGGCTCATGAGGAGACCCTCTCCAGAGCCTGAAGAGGTCGTCTTCGGGCTCTGTGGAGGGTCTCCTCCTGAGCAAGGAGGACTCTCCAGGATGTTCCCCATTTTATGTGATTTCATGTTTGCACGCAGTGGGGAGTCACCTGTACACTCACTAGTCAGGGCCTCAAACAGGGCCTTTCCAGTCCTATCTGGAGATGGAGGAGACGGAACCTTCCTTTTCAAGTCAGGCCAATGACCTGCCTTGTTCTTTTTCCCAAAGAGAAGGGATCTGTCCTCCTACTCCATACACTGCCGGGCATGCCAAACAGCTAATTTAGCCTATGAATTCCCATAACAGACTCCTTTATCCAGAGGATGGCTAGGGTGAAGCTTCACTTCTGGGAGCTTGAACACAGGCTAGCAGTGGTCTGATTGCTCCAGATGGTCCCGATTACGTCTGGACACAGAAAACACCCGTAACAAAAGCTTGGTAGGATTTTTTAAGAAAGATGCTGTTGATGAAGCGAAGGGAGGCGGAAAAAACATTTCCTCCCCATTTTCTCTCTTGATACAGATTGTGGGGCTCACTGAGCACGTGGTGCATTCTGCTCAAGAGACCACCCTGTGCCTGGAGCAGGGGAACAACTCCCGAACGGTGGCTGCCACGGCTATGAACACCCAGTCATCACGCTCTCACGCCATCTTCACCATGACCATTGAACAGAAAAGCAAGGGTGACGCGTAAGCAAAAGTGTTCAGACTGTTAGGATATAGTTCCATTCCACCTTAAAAGGGTACAGGCATGACGTTTGTGTATCACGTGCCTGTTTACTTCCAGCTCTCGCTGGGAACCTCCGTTGTATATTGCTTTTGCTATGCAGCTGTTTATCCGGAGACGAAGGGATGCAGACACATTTTCTTTTGTCGCTAAACTATGCAGAATAAAAGCTGTATATAAAGCCTACATCTGCCTGTTCTCTTAAAAGCAAGGTCCATTGAAGGAAGGTTTGGGTTTTGCTGCCCGTGAGTGTGTGTTTTAGCACCTTGAGACTGTGCTTAAGGGAGGGTGCCTTGCTTCAAGACGGATGAGGGCAGAAGAAGTGGAAGTCAATAAATGTTTAAGGAGAGCTCTTGGCGTATTCGAAATGGTGCCTATCGAACAACTATATCACGGGAGGATGGAGCAAACTTGTTTTCTCTTCCTGGAGGATAAAACCTCCAGGAATGGCTTCAGATTACAAAAAAGGAGATTCAGACTAAACATCAGGAAGAACTTTCTGACAGTAAGAGCTGTCTGACAGTGGAACAGGCTCTTGCTAGAGGTGGTGGACTCTCCTTCCTTGGAGGTTTTTAAGCAGAGGTTGCATGGTGATCTGTCATGTGTGAGCTAGCTGAGATTCCCGCATGGCAAGGGGGTTGGACTAGATTACTCGTGGGGGTCCCTTCAGACTCTACAGTTCTATGATTCTCTGATTCCCCAGCCTAGTGCCTACCAGATGCTTTGGACTGCAGCAGCTGTGCTGGCTGGGGCTGATGGGAGCTTTAGCCCCAAACATCTGGAGGGCAGCAGGTTGGGGAAAGCTGGATTCTTGTTACAGCCTCAGGGGTTTTTATTCATTGCTCTGTGAGTGAAATGCTCCTACCTCTGACTTAGGAACACCAGTTTTTGTTCCAAGCTGCACCTCGTAGACCTTGCTGGTTCAGAAAGGCAAAAGAAGACCAAAGCAGAAGGAGATCGACTTCGGGAAGGTGAGTAGTAAAAATTTCTGATGGCATGTTAAGTTTGTCCCCGTGGTGGATTGTGATCTGTTCTGTGTTAGAAATCCTCGCTTCAAAGGGACCTTGTTTTTAGAAATAGCTGTTCAGGCCTGCCTAATTTAAGACCAATGGTTTATATGGCCCCCTCCTCCTCCTCCTTCACTCTCTAAGCTACCATCTCAAGGCAATTTACACATAAGATAATTAAAACAGCTAAGAACACAAAAACAATACATTTAAAGCAAGATGAAAACTCTAATTAGTCGTCAGTAATGGTAAATTTATCCAGCTGGGTAAATCTGTGAACAAAAATATAGTATATGCATAAAATTTGTCATCCTCGTCTATTAATTGGTTTAGAGTCAGTATACCCACATCCATACAATTGCCCCATACAACCATTTTTCCATGGTTGTTAGAGTAGGATTTCCACACAGAGTCAGTTTAACGTGGAAGAATTGGTCAAATATTTTTTTATTATCCAATACGTTCCATAACTTTCTAACTGACAAGATTGATTCAAGAGAATCCTGGGTTTTAATATATTTTGATCCTAATGCTGTCCATTCAGATAAAGGAGCTATATATGTATAGTCTAGGATTGCTGAATTTGGAAAATTATCCCTAATTTTGGGTTTTCAGTGTCAAGTATTTGACAGTAAATAAGCTTCACAATATGGTTCCGGAACGGTTCCTTTGAACTCTACAATTCTAAAAGTGTTGATCTCAGCTCTCCATCTCTTCCCCCTTTTGCGTGTTTGCATGTTTAGGTATCAACATCAACAAAGGACTTCTCTGCCTGGGGAATGTCATCAGTGCTCTTGGAGAGGAAAGCAAGAAGGGCAATTTTGTCCCTTATAGGGACTCTAAGTTAACACGCCTTTTGCAAGGTAAGTGTGGGAGCCAAAAAGTCCAGGGAATCATCTTGTGCCTCTGGAAACCTTTCATCTCCCAAAAGTGGTGGGTTTTTTTTAACCTAAAGTAAAGGTAAAGGAACCCCTGACCATTAGGTCCAGTCGTGACCGACTCTGGGGTTGCGGCGCTCATCTCGCTCTATTGGCCGAGGGAGCCGGCGTACAGCTTCCTGTGGCCAGCATGTGGCCAGCATGACTAAGCCGCTTCTGGCGAACCAGAGCAGCACACAGAAACGCTGTTTACTTTCCCGCCAGAGCGGTACCTATTTATCTACTTGCACTTTGACATGCTTTCGAACTGCCAGGTTGGCAGGAGCAGGGACCGAACAACGGGAGCTCACCCCGTCGCGGGGATTCGAACCGCCAACCTTCTGATTGGCAAGTCCTAGGCTCTGTGGTTTAACCCACAGCACCACCCACGTCCCCTTTTTACCTAAACAGTCGCCCTATTTTTCTCCCTTCAGATTCCTTGGGAGGCAATAGCCACACCTTGATGGTGGCCTGTGTGAGCCCAGCAGATTCGAACCTCGAGGAGACTTTGAATACCCTTCGATATGCTGACAGGGCCAGAAAAATTAAGAACAAGCCGGTAGTGAATATTGACCCTCAGGCAGCAGAGATCGGCCGGCTAAAGCTGCAGGTGTGTCTGTGGGCTACTAGATTTGGAGGGGCGGCAGAGGAGTTGGCTGCAGAGATGTGGGTGGTGGTGGGGTTGTGAGCCGAAGATGCAGGCCAGTATTGATGCTTACTTGAAAGAGCTGCCACAGAACCACAGGCTGAATTTTCTGATGGGTGAGAAACAGTTAAAAGTAGCCATTTTCTCTCCTTCAGGTTCAACAGCTGCAGGTCTTACTGCTGCAGGCTCATGGAGGGACGCTTCCTGTGTCTATTGGGTGAGGACTGCTGGCCAACAACACATGTGACACTCACTCTTCAGCGCTAAAGGCAGCCTGTACTTTTTCATAAACGTTCATTACTGCAGACCTAACCAATGAAGGCACTGGTGCAGAGATCTCCGCAAACATAATTGGCAAAGCTTTGTCTGGCCTCGAGGCTTGAATTGATGAGATGCACTTGGAAAACTGCTGCCCTATTTAAGAGAGCGTTGAAAGTTAATACGTTGCCAAGACTAAACATCCAAACGCTGCCTGACTTTGAATTTTTTGACTGCAGGATGTGTCACTCCTTCTTTAGCATATAAATCTAATTAACAGAATTCTGGATACAAATCCAGGTCTGGTGCTGCTGCCTTTTCTGTCTTTCTCAGGCTCCTCTTATTCTTCCTCTTGCTTCAAGCCTGCTTAGCATCTGGCTTTCTGTCAAAACCCCATTCTCTAAAAACATGCCTGAAAACCTGCTCTTCCTGAGCCACTGCAAGCCTTCCCTCTTCTGTGGCTCCTTGTAAGTTGGCCCATACTTTTTTCTTTTTCTTCTTTGTTTTATTTGCCTGCACTTATTGCTGTCCCATTGGGGTGATTTGAGTGGTCCATTTTCCATGCAAGGCTCCCTCTCTTTCATAGAAAACACACAATGCTGTACCCACAAGAACTACATGAAAAGGACTGTCTTAGCTAGCCAACACAAATTTGCACGCTTGTCTAACATCCTGCCCGTCTGAGCAGGTAGGATTAGGCAGGGTGTGTGTGTTTCGTTCCTCTGACGTCATTGTGCCATTTAGAGGCATCAGAAATGCTTTCAAGTCCCAGTGCAAATCTGGGGACAAGAATCTCAGCTCCCTTCCAGTTTGGGGCTGGGAACAAGGGGATTGCCTTTTGTTTGTTTTCTATAGAAAAATACATCTATGCTGCAATTTCATTAAAAAAATTCAAAGCATCTTACACCTTATATATGTGTGTGTGCGTGCAATAAAAGCGACACAAGATTTAAAAATGAACACCACAAGCTAACAGTTACAGAAAGTGTTTTTCTTAATGTTCTGCGTAAGCCTGAAGGCATAGAAAAGTTTAAAGCAAACAGTTAATATAGAAAATGCCTGCAGCTGCGCTGCTTTGATTTGGAAATGCATGGAAAGCAGAGAGATGATTATTTCCAAGTGTGTCTAAAGCCTGGGCAGAGCCCACTCTGAAGATATTGTGGCAAGGTGGCAATTTCTGAACCCCCACGTCAATCCTGTTTATGCACTGCCCGGAAGGGGGTTATTCTGCAGTTTTGAGAATAATGGAGGAGAAAACTTCTAGTGTGTTCTTCTGTGGCATGAAATAATCTTTAACTCATATTTAAGATACTTTTTCTAGCAGTGTAGCCCTGTCCTTCCTTGGATTTACTTTTAACTCACCCTTCCAGGAATCTGGGCTCTTTTTTTTCTTCTTGAATGAGATAAATCTTCCTTAGTGTGCCGGATGCAGGCAGATGACTAGCCAATAAACCACCTAGAGGCTTTATTACAACTGAGCGGTATATGAATTTCGTTAAATAAATAAATGAATGCTTCCTGCTTAAACTTCCAGTGGTGAGCCCTCGGAAAACCTGCAATCTCTGATGGAGAAAAATCACTCCCTCACGGAGGAAAATGAAAAACTAAGCCGCGGCCTCAGTGAAGCAGCTGGCCAGCTTGCCCAGATGCTGGAAAGAATCATTGTGGTAAGGCCTCAGATATTTGGGGGGTGGGGTGGCTGGTGGCGGTGAGACCTTTTTGTGGCATAGGCATGACTTCCCATCAGTGAGTTCAGAAAGAGGGCTATTCTGTTGCCAAAAATGCAATCTTGTGACTTCATTTAAGAGTTTAGGAATTATTTTTTAAATGCAGTGGTGTGAGTGATTATTGAAATTCCTGGCTGGTTTTTATGTACAGTGGTACCTTGGGTTACGTACGCTTCAGGTTACAGACTCCGCTAACCCAGAAGTAGTACCTTGGGTTAAAAATGTTGCTTCAGGATGAGAACAGAAATCGTGCTCCGCCGGCACGGTGGCAGCAGGAGGCCCCATTAGCTAAAGTGGTGCTTCAGGTTAAGAACTGACCTCCGGAACGAATTAAGTACTTAACTCGAAGGACCACTGTACAGGTGACAACCATTTTGTGTGGGGGTCCCGTTCCTGGCCCCCGTTCTTCCCTCTTCGGGTGCATTTGCACATGCCTAAAATGGTCGCTGTCTGTACTCATTGGAACATATTGTAACGTGAGATCTACTCAGAGTTAGACCCATACTTATTACTGCTTAAATCAGTGTGGTGTAGTGGTTGGAGCAGGCTTCCTCAAACTCGGCCCTCCAAATGTTTTTGAGACTACAATTCCCATCATCCCTGCCCACTGGTCCTGTGAGCTGGGGATCATGGGAGTTGTAGGCCAAAACCACCTGTAGGCCAAGTTTGAGAAAGCAAACTTAGAGTGTCAGATTAGGACCTGGGAGACCAAAGTTCAAATCCTTACTCAGCCATGAAGTTCAATGGGTGACCTTGGGGGCCAGCCACTGCCTCTCAGCCAAATCTACTTCACAGGCCTGTTTGGGGGATTAAATGAGGGCAGAACCACGTATGCCACCTTGAGCTTGGAGGAAAAAATGGGATACCAATGCAACAAACTAAACAAGAATAGATTTAGTTGACTGAGCCCAACTCTGAACTGCAACCACCTGGAGCCAAATACGCCACCTGGCCACCACCTCCTAAGCCAGCTGTTTTCAACCTGGTGCCCTCCAGAGGTTTCTCAACTCCCATCTCCCATCATGCCCTGCCAGCATTGCTAGTGGTTGAGGACGATGGAGTTGTAGTCACATCCTTTGGTTTAATTCAAAACTATCCCATGACGCACAACCGGCTTCCCACTTTCTGCAGACGGAGCAGCAGAACGAAAAGATCAGCACAAAGGTGGAAGAGCTCCAGAAACATGATGCGTAAGTAGTTGTTCTCTGTGCACGCTCTTAGCTGTTCAAAATGCAGACCGATTGCTCATGGGGCTGGCTACGTCTAAAATACAGGAAGTGAGACTGGTGGGCTGCTTTGAAAGGGCACTTTTGGGCATGAGTATGGGACGTGGGTGGCGCTGTGGGTTAAACCACAGAGCCTAGGACTTGCCGATCAGAAGGTTGGGGGTTCGAATCCCCGCGACGGGGTGAGCTCCCGTTGCTCGGTCCCTGCTCCTGCCAACCTAGCAGTTCGAAAGCACATCAAAGTGCAAGTAGATAAATAGGTACCGCTCCGGCGGGAAGGTAAATGGCGTTTCTGTGCGCTGCTCTGGTTCGCCAGAAGCGGCTTAGTCATGCTGGCCTCACGACCTGGAAGCTGTATGCCGGCTCCCTCGGCCAATAAAGCGAGATGAGCGCCGCAACACCAGAGTCGGTCACGACTGGGCCTAATGGTCAGGGGTCCCTTTACCTTTACCTTTATGGGCAGCAAAAGTAAAAACAGGTGTTGCATTATGAGGTAGGAGGAATAAATAAATAATCCACGTGTAGGTCAGTTAGAGCAGGATGAGTCTATTCAATCAAGCATCTGCATGGCATAAAACTAACACCAACTCGTGAGTAAGTTCTTCTGTGACTGGATTTCAGGCTGAAACTCGACCTGCAGAAGCTGCTGGAGGCTCTGGAGGATCAAGAACTGAAAGAGCACGTGGAACTAATTCGCCACCTGCAGCAAGTAATCGCCCAGTTTCTGGTAAGGATCCCTTTGGGGACACGAGGACGTTTCATTGTTGATGGAACCCGCTGCTTCTGCTGCCTTTCCCAAATTTGGGGAATAAGCAAGAAGCATTCAAGACATTCTGTGTTGGTGGCTTCCAGAGAAGTTCAAAAGTAGACCAAGCAGCTCCTTTTTGTTTGGGGTGAGATCTTGCTGGTGTTTGCAGCATGTAACATTTCAAACTGCACAGAGCATTTGGCAGACCTTAGGACTGTCTTGTGGCGCCAGGCAAACCTTGTGTGTTCTCCGCAGAGTGAAACCCCTGCTGGCGTTACGGACATGGACACATCTGATCAAGACTCCAGCGCTGTAAGTAAGAGGCCTCCTGACTTGATGCGAATCCTGTGTGTACTTTTCAATGCATAGCTAGAGGTTTCTTGGCAACAGGACCCCAGCTACAATAAGGGACTGATGGAAGCAACACCTTTATTTAGAAGATTTTGTTGTTGTTTAGTTGTTTAGTCGTGTCCGACTCTTCGTGACCCCCTGGACCAGAGCACGCCAGGCACTCCTGTCTTCCACTGCCTCCCGCAGTTTGGTCAAACTCATGCTGGTAGCTTCGAGAACACTGTCAAACCATCTTGTCCTCTGTCGTCCCCTTCTCCTTGTGCCCTCCATCTTTCCCAACATCAGGGTCTTTTCCAGGGAGTCTTCTTCTCTTCTCACGAGGGGGCCAAAGTCTTGGAGCCTCAGCTTCAGGATCTGTCCTTCCAGTGAGCACTCAGGGCTGATTTCCTTCAGAATGGAGAGGTTGGATCTTCTTGCAGTCCATGGGACTCTCAAGAGTCTCCTCCAACACCATAATTCAAAAACATCAATTCTTTGGTGATCAGCCTTCTTTATGGTCCAGCTCTCACTTCCATATATCTCTACTGGGAAAACCATAGCTTGAACTATACGGACCTTTGTCGGCAAGGTGATGTCTCTGCTTTTTAAGATGCTGTCTAGGTTTGTCATTGCTTTTCTTCCAAGAAGCAGGCGTCTTTTAATTTTGTGGCTACTGTCACCATCTGCGGTGATCAGGGAGCCCAAGAAAGTAAAATCTCTCACTGCCTCCATTTCTTCCCCTTCTATTTGCCAGGAGGTGATGGGACCAGTGGCCATGATCCTGGTTTTTTTGATGTTGAGCTTCAGACCATATTTTGTGCTCTCCTCTTTCACCCTCATTAAAAGGTTCTTTAATTCCTCCTCACTTTCTGCCATCAAGATTGTGTCATCTGCATATCTGAGGTTGTTGATATTTCTTCCGGCAATCTTAATTCTGGCTTGGGATTCATCCAGCCCAGCCTTTCGCACGATGAATTCTGCATATAAGTTAAATAAGCAGGGAGACAATATACAGCCTTGTCGTACTCCTTTCCCAATTTTGAACCAATCAGTTGTTCCATATTTAGAAGATTTTAGGGACCACTTAATCAAATAGCTCTCTAATTGGTATGCACATAAGATTGTAGAAAAGCAAAGCACATAAAACATTTTTTTAAAAAATCCAGATGTTAGTTAAACCTTTGCCTCTCTCCCCCCTAGGTGTCAGAAGGTGACCTGGATGCTCAAGGGTCCTCTGATGAGTACGCCACTCGGCACGCTCTCCACCAAGCTCAGATGTCCAAAGAGTTGCTGGAGCTCAACAAAGCCCTGGCTCTGAAGGAGGCCTTGGCAAGGAAGATGTCTCAGAACGACAGCCAGCTGGAGCCCATACAATGCCAATACCAGGTAACAGCAGCTGACCAGGAAGGAGTGAGCATCTGTACACACAGTGGGCTGCTTGACTGGGTGCCTAGCAAGCCACAGGAGGGCAGCCTCTCCTTTTTTAAGTGGAGATGTGGCCTGTTGGAAAGAAACAGCTGTAGCTGGAGGGGCTGCTGTTGGTGGCGTGCTGAAAAAATGAATGTATGTGTGTTTAAATCAAGACCAGCATCAAGGACCTGGAAATGGAGGTGGCCAAACTGCAGAAGGAAAAAGAAGACCTGGTCCTTGGCATTCATATGACGAAGAAGGATGTCAGCCAAGCAAAGTAAGAGGCACCTAATTGGGAGGTTTGAGAGGGGAAGGTTGTTGACTTCACGACTACAGGGCTGCGGTGTTCATTTCAGACTCAGCGAACGGCGCAGGAAGCGGCTTCAGGAGCTGGAAGGGGAAATGGCAGATCTGAAGAAGAAGCTGAAGGAGCAGTCGAAGCTCCTGAAGATGAAAGAATCCAGTGAGCAGACAGTGTGCAAACTGAACCAGGAGATCCGGGTATGTAGTAGTAGTAGTAGTAATAATAAAAATAAATAAATAAATAAATAAATAAATTGTTATTTATACCCTGCTCATCTGGCTGGGTTTCCCCGGCCACACTGGATGGCTCCCAACAGAATATTATTAATAATAAAAAAGTGACAAAACACCAAACATTAAAAACTTCCCTAAACAGGGCTGCCTTCAGATGTCTTCTAAAAGTCAGAGTTGCTTATTTCCTTGACATCTGATGGGAGGGCTTTCCACAGGGTGGGTGTCACCACCGAGAAGGCCCTTTGCCTGGTTCCCTGTAAACCTCAATTCTCGCAGGGAGGGAACCGCCAGAAGAACCTCGGAGCTGGACCTCAGTGTCCGGGTTGAATGATGGGGGTGAAGATGCTCCTTGAGGTATACTGGGCCGAAGCCATTTAGGGCTTTAAAGGTCAGCACCAACACTTTGAATTGTGCTGGGAAACGTAACACCCAGAGGGTACAATAAGAAAGATAATGGGGTTTGTGGTGTGGATAGCCGACAAGGTTGGCATTTTATTGGTTCATGTTTGATGGACACTGTAACTGTATAACTGGCACTTTAGATGTGTGTATTTTTTATAATCTTGGGAAAGCAGTTCATTCTTACCCTGACTGCCATTATGTTTCTCAGCTACTGTTTAAAAGCAACAGCAACTTGTTTAAGTTTGAATGCTTGCTTTTTCAGTCATGAGAGCTAGAAAAGCCAAGAAATTTTGAATGGGATTCTTGGGAAGTTATCAAGGCTGGGCGAAAGAAACTAAGGATTTGGAGAATTTAAACTCCCCAGTCCGTGCCAAAAGCTTTTATCAATCGAGCTGATTTCCTGAAGTCCTCCAAGCTGCATGCTCCAAAAAATTTCAAGGTTTCTAAGAATCTGGGCATCTCAGTGTTTGTTTCAGCGATAGGCAATGCGGTTCCCTCAAGACGTCAAACTTCCTCTCCCGTCATCCCTGACCTTTGACTGTGCTGAGGCCAATGGGAGTTGGGAGCCCTCCAGCATCTGGCTACACCTGCTAGGCAGATTCTCACCCAAGGCCTTTCCTCCTCCTCCTCCTCCTCCTTTGTTCCCCCTTCAGGCGATGAAGAGTCAACGTGTTCAGCTGATACGTCAAATGAAAGAGGACTCTGAGAAGTTTAAGCAGTGGAGGCAACAGAAAGACAAGGAAGTCATCCAGCTGAAGGCACGGGTGAGTCGAGCGTCAGCACTGAACTGTACCAGAAAAGCCCGGCAACCGCTGGGTGTTCTCACCCAGTGGCCAGCCAGATGTTCCATGGGGAAGCCCACAAGGAGAAGCTGAATGCAATGGTACTCTCCCAGCTTGTGATTGTAGGCAGACAGCCTCTGACCCTGGAGCTGGAATCTAACCACCATGGGACTCAGTCTGACTCTGATAAAAGTCTGACTTGGATAAAATAGCCAAAAGCAGCTTCCATAATTGAAGGACAGGCAAGCAAGAAATCCCTTCTGCTCTCAAAGGGAAGGCAAACTGGACTCCAAAAGCCACAGAACAGACAGAACTCTATTAGCAAAACTTGTGGCTAAATAAGAATAAGCAAAGACCTGGTAGGCGCTGGCACCAAGATACTGTCTCTCTTTGATCCCTCCAAATTCTCCTGTCTCCTGATACACTCCTTTCTCCCTAAGATTTAGTTGTTTGACTTCAGGAGCAAACTCCTGTAAAAGAGTTGTTTTATTTTTCGTTAATTGCTTTGGAGGAAGGACATATTTGTGAACCTTATCTGTACCAGCAGCCTCATGAAGGTCAGTTGGAGTCACTAACGAGCGGCCTTCATCCTGCTGCATGATCTCAACTTGACTAAAGTCTTGCCAAGCCTTCTGTTTCTCATGATTCAGCAGGGTCCAGCCAGCCAAACATTTCTGCCATTAAAGCAGACCTTTGATCTTGCCCTAAATCGTTAGCCAGTTCTCTTGGACAAGTTTGCTACCATTCCACTCCAGTTTCCATACATGCACATCCACTCCATTCCATACATGCAAATCTCTCCCCCCCCCCCCACAAAATCACCTATATAACTTCCAGTATAATAATAATAATAATAATAATAATAATAATAATAATAATAATAAAAAATTTATTTATTATTTATACCCCGCCCATCTGGCTGAGTTTCCCCAGCCACTCTGGGCGGCTCCCAATCAGTGTTAAAAACAGTACAGCATTACATATTAAAAACTTCCCTGAACAGGGCTGCCTTAAGATGTCTTCTGAATGTCAGGTAATTATTTATCTCTTTGACATCTGATGGGAGGGCGTTCCACAGGGCGGGCACCACTACCGAGAAGGCCCTCTGTCTGGTTCCCTGTAGCCTCACTTCTCGCAATGAGGGAACCGCCAGAAGGCCCTCGGCGCTGGATCTCAGTGTCCGGGCTGAACGATGGGGGTGGAGACGCTCCTTCAGGTATACAGGACTGAGGCCGTTTAGGGCTTTAAAGGTCAGCACCAACACTTTAAATCGTGCTCGGAAACGTACTGGGAGCCAATGCAGATCTCTCAGGACCGGTGTTATGTGGTCCCGGCGGCCACTCCCAGTCACCAGTCTAGCTGCCGCATTCTGGATTAATTGCAGTTTCTGGGTCACCTTCAAAGGTAGCCCCACGTAGAGCGCGTTGCAGTAGTCCAGGCGTGAGATAAATAGAGCATGCACCACTCTGGCGAGACAGTTCGCGGGCAGGTAGGGTCTTAGCCTGCGTACCAGGTGGAGCTGGTAGACAGCTGCCTAGACACAGAGTTAACCTGCGCCTCCATGGACAGCTGTGAGTCCAAAATGACTCCCAGGCTGCGCACCTGGTCCTTCAGGGGCACAGTTACCCCATTCAAGACCAGGGAATCACCCACACCAACCCGCTCCCTGTCCCCCAAAAACAGTACTTCTGTCTTGTCAGGATTCAACCTCAATCTGTTAGCCGCCATCCATCCTCCAACCACCTCCAGGCACTCACATCGCTTAAGCTGCTGCTTTCTGTGTTCCTTATAATAAGTAATACCATTGGCCTAGTTCAGTGTAATCTAAACTGTTTGGCTGTGGCTCTCTAGTCTTCCTTGAGACACCAGGAATTTGGATTGTCCCGGGTTCTGTTTTCCAAGCATTTCAAATTACTTGATGAGGTCTCTAGAATACAGGTGGGTTTAATGCCTCTATAAAAGTGGGTCACAAGACTTGCTAAGTTTGAGTGCAGACCACAAATCACTGTCCTGCTGGGTTGTTGAAAGGTCAGCCATTTTGACTCTTTGTCTTTCAGGATCGCAAGAGGCAGTATGAACTTGTCAAACTAGAGCAAGACTTCCAAAAGCAAGCCACCGTCCTCCGGCGAAAAGCAGAGGAGGTGAGTGGCCTTGGGCAGCAATATCTTCCGCCTGGTGAAGCACCACTGTTTTTAAAATAATCTACAGAGATTAGACAGGCTGAGACTTTGAATGCTTTGTGTAGAGAGACAAGGAACAGGCCCCAAGGTTAGAATTCCCTGATTCAGTAAATCAGAAGTGGGGGAATAGTGTACAAAGCTCTTCCCTCCCTCTGATTGTGTAGAGATTCTAGAATATGTGGTGTTAAATGGAGTATGCTTGACTTAATTCTGCCTCTAGGATTCATAGTTTAAACCAGGGCTGGAGAACCGGTGGCCTTCCACACATGGTCAGCCTCTGACTCCCAACAGCCAGTCTGGCCAATGGTCAGGGGGTAATGAGGGTTGTATTCAACAAGAGCTGGAGGGCCACAGGTGGTTCTCCTGTCCGGGTTTAAGACACTAACTTTGCTGGAAAGCCTAGCATAGATCGGAGGTCAATGGCATAGTAACTAGAGGAAAGGTAACAGCTTTCTTGTAATCTTCAATGAGTTAACCTCAGTCCTACATTGCAGGGGCTTGGACTAGTTGGCCCTCGAGATCCCTTCCAACTCTACAATTCTATGATTCCTGCTTACACATTTTTGATTCTCCATTTGTCCTCGTCAGCCATGCTGGCTGAGGCTCTTTATTTTAAAGCAAAGAGTTCTTAGAATACCGACTTCAAAGCCTGTGAAAATCCTCATTTTTGAGTAGGAGAACATCAAATCTCTTCTCAGAGCACATTGATGGTTACATTTTTATCCCACCCTTCTGAGGCAGAGGTAGGAAACCTCTGGCTGTGGGTCGCAGGGCCGATTCCCCCAAACCGCACCCACCTGCCTCACACCTGAAGTCATAAGTGACGTCGGGCGAGGCAGGCAAAGAAGGAACAATCGGGAGCTTAAATTGTGCTCCCAGTTGCTCCTTGGCTAGCTGGGTTTGCTGACAGTGAGCCCTTTTCGAAGACGCTACAGGCATGGTTTGGATGCAAGCTGCCCTTGCAGAAGGACATCTTCCCCGCTTTTGCAATCAGCTTTGGATCTGCAAATTGACAAGTTCAAAGGGACTCTTTGTTAGCACCGGTCAACTAATAAGTGCCGATAGGGAGCCCCTTTGAATTTGTTCCATCCCTGTTGAAAATGGCCTGTGGAGGTTTGGCCAGCTCTTGATCTGACCCTTCGGCTATAGAAGGCCCCCCACCTCCACCTCTTCATCCTCCTAAAATCCCAGGGGGAGGCTAGCTTTCGAGAGTGGCTATCCTAAGGTCACCCAGTGAGTTTCATTGCCAAGCAAGGGATTTTGAAAGTTTGGGTCCTGTTTCAACACACCAGCCTCCACCCCTCTCTCACAGGCCGCTGCTGCCAACAAGCGCTTAAAGGATGCTCTCCAGAAACAGCAAGAGGCTACCAATAAGCGAAAAGAGAACGTCAACCGCGGGATCGAGGGAGTTGCTGCTCGGGTGAAGGTAGGGGCCATAGCTCTCCTTGTTTCTGCTTCGGGCAGATTCACAGTGGCTCAAGTGGCTTATTCCAGGGGAGAGGCAAAGTTGGCTTGCAGGCACCATGGGGTGGGTTCTGGCCACCTTTCCGCCGACCCTCTGTCGTAACCAGCTTCCATCTTGTGCAGAGCTGGCTCGCGAACGAAGTGGAGGTCCTTGTTAGCATCGAAGAGGCTCAGCGCCACCTCAACGACCTCCTGGAGGACCGGAAGACCTTGGCGAAGGAGATTGCCTCGCTTAAAGAGAAGCGAGATGCTGGGGAGAACCTCCCGTCAAAGTACAAGGTGGGCAGTGATGCAGGCTGCAGCGGAGAGGGGGAAGGAAGGGACCGTGTGTTCTATCTAATCCACTTTCTCTTTGGCGTTGGGGTCTTCTGATGCAGGTATAGGCCACTTTCCAAAGGCCGCATGCCTGTAGTGGGCAGGGCCACAGACAAAAGTGGGTGGAGCAACGAGTGTGAATTCTGCCATCCAGGCATTTTCAGTGCTCACACAGACATTTTACCTAGGTATAACACTCCAGGAGGTGCAAAGGGGGTAGGGGAGAAGGAGACCTCCGATGGGCAGATAGAAAGGCTTGGGGGCTGCATTTGCCCCCCAGATTCCCTACCCCTGCTGTAAAGGGTGAGTTCTCTCATTCTGCACTGGAGGCAGGAGATCTTCCAGAAGCTGGTTCTGCTTCCCCACCATGGCAGATCCCCTTCCAGAGGGGAAAATCAAAGTCCTGCCCTGCTGGAAATAGCTACTGCTGCTTCTCTTAGAGTTAAACTGCCACGTCTTCTGAACTGAGTCCCACCTCCTCTCCCTGTGCTCTGCTTATTTTCTGATTCCGTTCCCATCCTCCTTTTCCAGAGGCGCACGTTTTCCCATAAAGCTGCGGAAATGGAGCATTCCATCGCCAAGCAAATAGAGAGCCTTGAAACAGAGATGGAGCTCAGGTATGGGGTGTTTTCAAGTCTCAGAAGAAGCAAAGCCACAACAAAGAGTGTAAGAAAAACTCCTCTAGCTCAAGCTGGAGGCTAATCTAGCCTGGTGTAGGAATTTAGAGGCATATGGACTCCAATATATAACCTTAATTGACTAGTACCTATTCGCTCTTGTAGTCCATTGATTTTCTAACCCCCTTTTAAGGCTGTCTGAGCTCTAGTGTTCATCATCTCGTGGTTGCAAATCCATAGTTCTAACTATGCATTGCAGGGGGGTGGACTAGATGACGCTTGGGGTCCCTTCCAACTCTACAGTTCTACGATTCTTCAATCTTCTGTTGCTGTGTAACATTCATCTTCTTGTTCTGAAAACATCTGGGAAAGCTTATTGTAGCTGTTTCCTGTGGAAAGGGGGTAAGAGGTGGCAGATTCAGGAGGTGCTGAAGTTTCCCTCTCAGTCCTCCAGTCATCTATCTGCTGCTCTGCTGCACCATCTCTGGACCACAGCAGGTCTCTTAGGAAATTAAACCCAGCCTGGCAGCCTAAGCAACTGCGTATTCACCCAGGGCTGCTGCTGCTGCTCAAGTCACAGTTCATCCAACACAAGCAGGGGCCAAATTGCCCAAGTTCCCCAAATGATCTGCTCTCTTGCCAAATCCCATGCGAACTCATGCAGTGGCTTCTTCTTCCAAAGGAGTGCCCAGATTGCTGACCTGCAGCAGAAACTGCTGGACGCAGACGCCGGCGACCGCACCAAGCAGCGCTGGGAGAGCATCACCAACCTTGCGGAAGCCAAGTGTGCCATCAAATACCTGATTGGCGAAGTAAGCTTGAGTGGCAGCAGAGGAGGCGGGCGGGAACAAAGAGGCAGGCGGCTCTGGAATGGAACCAGGGATTTGAGTCTCTAGAACAAATAAGAGGACTGGGGGGTGGAAGGGGCAGTGACACAGTGGCAGTGACCCCTCGTGGGCTAAAGGGGGCAGCCCTCCTAGCTTCTGTTGCTTGACAGCTCAACTCTTTCTCAAAGATACTTCTGTACCTTTCCTGTACTGAATGAGCACAATGATGCCAGTTGGCAAGATAATATTTTTATTATTTGTACCCTGCCCACCTGACTGGGTTGCCCTAGCCACTCTGGGCAGCTCCCAACAAATATAGAAGCACAATCAAACATTAAAAACTTCCATATACGGGGCTGCCTTGTATTTATAGTAGTTATTTATCTCCTTGACATGTAACGGGAGGGTATTCCACCGAGAAGTCTCTCTGCAACTTGACTTTTTGCAGTGAGGGAACTGCCAGAAGCCCTTGGTCCTAGATGCAAATTCTTCAGCATTACACCTTTTAATATTGTGTTCTCTCTCTTTCTCCACCTCCTACCCCCCGTGCGTGTACATTTCAAAGCTGGTCTCCTCAAAAGTGGAGAATGGGAAACTGGAGAACCGTTTGCAGCAGACCAAAACCACATGTGCCGACATGCATAAAATGCTTCTCGAAGAGCGAAAGGTTGTGGCGGAAATGGAAGCGGAGCACGAGAGTCAGCTGGTCCAGAAGGAGCAGCAGCATCAAGAAAAGGTATCACCTCCCACCCCCACCCCCCAAAACCACCTAATTCTGCAGCAGCTACAAAAACTACACCCATCCCAAAATCCCATTCTGAGCAGTTGATCAGTAGTCCTAACTAGGCTTTGCTGCTGGTACATTTAACCTGATTTCCAGGTTAAGGACCCTCTATCCACACCTATGAATTTGGCTTAGTCCAACCTCATGTTAGCGGAGAGGTGGCTGTGAATGGGATCCCTGGAAGTGCCCTTATGGAGAACTGCAGTGCCAGTGGTCAATAGCAGCAGAGAAAGGGCAATTCGGTTGCTGCCTTCTCAGTAAAGTTTGCAGGCTTGGGGTGCTCCAAGTTCTTTCAGTGTTTAGAACTCTGTGTTGTGCAGTGGCTAGAAAATGTGGGTGATCTGGTGGTAAATTTTGAGATTGAGCGCTGGTCCATGAACTACCATCAGACAACCCCATCCTGCCCGCCTGCCTGCCTTAACTTACAACCCTGTTTGCCTGCCAGCTTCTTCTTCGTTCTCAGTGTTGCCCCTTGTAGAACTCAGTATTGAGGTGGATGGGAAGAGAATTAGAACTAATTAGCTTGGCACCACCCACTAGAATGCCCCCAAGATCCAGGTTTGGGTCAAGTATTCTTTGATGAGAGAACCCCCCAGCAGAGATTTAAAATCACAAAACATACAGCAAAATGTGTGGAAATAGAGGAGGTTAGACCTTTAAAATATGCCCTTGTGGGTTTCTTCTAAAGCTCCCCTCTTCCCCTAGCATAGAGAAAGACCACACATTTGGTAAGTTAAAAATTAGTTTACTTACAAACTCTTCAAAGGTCAGGTTCATGTGGTTTTCCATACAGCAGTCAGAAAACACAGGCGGCAAAACTTGGCTTAGTTACAGTGGTGAAAGTTCCTAAATTATTACTATAGGAACTCGAGAGTGGCTTGTAAGAGCCATGAGGTCTGAGCTGCAGTAACCAGCTCAGGCGTCATACATTGAGCTTCTTTGGTAGACTGGGAGAGAGAACAAAGGCTTAATTACCTAATCCCTCCCAAGGTGAGCTAAGCTTAACCCCTTCATGCGTTAGTTAGACTTAATCATGTTGGTTATATGAGGCTGGTTATGCCACACGTTTGTGGTTTAGCCAACTCAAGACTTTGGCTGCCATAATGCGAGCTATACGGAAAGTATAGCCTCCCTTCAGACTGTGCCGCCTCTGACCCAAGGTCTCTACCCACCCACATCTCTCTTTCACCCCCAGGTACTCTATCTACTCAGCCAGATACAGCACAAAGAAGAAGCCGAGAAGAAGCTGGAGACTTCCATTTCAGAACGGGAGCAGCAGCAACTCGAGCGCATCAAGTTCCAGGTAAAAGCTGCTGTGTCTCTTAGGCATGGTTGCTCCTGCCCCCTCAAAGACAGCCGTGTTTGCCATCCAACCATTCCAGCTGTTCCCTTTGCTGGTGGGAAGGAATCCCATCTATAAGCTACAAGGCTTGTGGTGCTGGCATTGTGTCACTGAATGAGGCTGCCTGATTTTGGCTCAGACCACTACTCTTGATGCTGCTCTTGTCGATCTCTACTTTATCATCCACTGGCTTTGTAACCAAAGTGTCTTCTCTGCTCCCCCTCATTTTTGAAGGCTATGCTAATACGGTAGTTGTTCTTCCACATTTTTCTGTTTCTCAAAACATGCAGAACAATGTTAGCTCTGGTCATTTAAGTAAGTTTTGAAGGGGCTGTGTGTGTGAATGGATGGAGTGTGGTGTTGCTGGGAGGGAGGGAGAAAATGTGGTGTGTGTGTGTGGGGGGGGAGTCTCTAAATCAACCAGTGTATCCTGTAGGCCAGAAGTTGGAACTTCAAGTGATGGCACTCAAGGCTCTATCCCTGTTGTTGTTTAGTCGTGTCCGACTCTTCGTGGCCCCCTGGACCAGAGCACGCCAGGCACTCCTGTCTTCCACTGCCTCCCACAGTTTGGTCAAACTCATGCTGGTAGCTTCGAGAACACTGTCCCACCACCTCGTCCTCTGTCATCCCCTTCTCCTTGTGCCCTCCATCTTTCCCAACATCAGGGTCTTTTCCAGGGAGTCTTCTCTTCTCATGAGGGGGCCAAAGTCTTGGAGCCTCAGCTTCAGGATCTGTCCTTCCAGTGAGCACTCAGGGCTGATTTCCTTCAGAATGGAGAGGTTGGATCTTCTTGCAGTCCATGGGGCTCTCAAGAGTCTCCTCCAACACCATAATTCAAATCATCCATTCTTCGGCGATCAGCCTTTTTTATGATATAATTTTTTTAAAATAATAATTTTTAAAAATCAGAGCTGGGGGAAATATCAAGCATTCTTTCATTCTTAGTAGCCCTCTTCAAATCTTTAGAAGGCAGGGATTGCACAAATCCTAGGTGTGCAAACACCCCAAAGCGTGGGTTCCTTTGCAGCTGAAGATGAGACCTTAAGAGCCTTTTGCCTTCTTTACTCTGGACAGGAAGAAGAGCTGGCCAAGATGAGGGAGGTTTTTGAAAAGAACCAGGAACACCAAGAAGAGATTGAAACTCTTAGACAGGTAGGTCCGGGAGTGACAGCAGCGGCTGCTATTAGAGGAGCTGACTTTGCTCCTGCCACTCAGTGAACCTCACACTCCTCCCTTTCTTCCCAACAGAAACTGAGAGTTTTTCAAGCTGTCAGTGGCCAGAGGATCTGCAATGGCCAGCCGGGCCCTGCAGCAGGCACCCCGGAGTCCCCCTTTGAATACATTCCACCCAAGGTGTGTGTCCTTCCGGTGGGGTGGGGCGGAGAAGCAAAGCAGGGTGTCTGCGTGCAACAGAGCTTGTTTGTATGGCTGGTCCATCCTGTCACCTGAAAGATAAAGCTGGGTACAGTGGGTACCGTATTTTTCGCTCTATAAGACGCACCAGACCACAAGACGCACCTAGTTTTTGGAGGAGGAAAACAAGAAAAAAAATGTTCTGAATCTCAGAAGCCAGAACAGCAAGAGGGATCGCTGTGCAGTGAAAGCAGCAATCCCTCTTGCTGTTCTGGCTTCTGGGATAGCTGCGCAGCCTGCATTCGCTCCATAAGACACACACACATTTCCCCTTACTTTTTAGGAGGGAAAAAATGAGTCTTATAGAGCAAAAAATATGGCACTTAATTTGTTCCGGAGGTTTGTACTTAACCTGAAACTGTTCTTAACCTGAAGCACCACTTTAGCTAATGGGGCCTCCTGCTGCTACCGCACCGCTGGAGCAGGATTTCTGTTCTCATCTGGAAGCAAAGTTGTTAACCTGAAGCACTGTTTCTGGGTTAGCGGAGTCTGTAACCTGAAGCGTATGTAACCTGAGGTACCACTGTATGGATTAGAAGCACAAGTCAAAATACATTACAGCTCTTAGTGACTGCCTTAATGTTCATGGCAGTGTGGTGTAATGGTTAGGGTATCAGACTAGGACCTGGGAGACCAGGGTTCAAATTCCCACTCAGCCATGAAGCTCACGGGTGTCCTTGAATATCAGTCCCTGGCTCTCAGCCTGAACTACCTTGCAGGGTTGTTGTGGGGATTAAATGAGGAGGGGGCAGGACCATGTACAGCTGCTTGGAGGAAAGATTGAGATAGGAATGCGGCAAATAATAAAAAGGCTCGCCTCTGATCCCCTAAATGGCGCCTCAAATTACATTGCTTGAGAAAATCGCTAACCTCAACCAGGTGGGCTTTGGGTTCCAACTTCCATCAGCTGCAGCCAACCTGGCCTGATCATTTTTTGTGCGGCTGCCTTTGTTCCATAACTTGAGTGAGGCAGAAATGGTGAGCTTGTCTTCTTCTGACTGACCCAGAAACTCCAGCGGATGCAGAATGCCGTGGCGAGACTCCTTACGGGGTCCTCACTGCAAGATCACATTCACCCGGTGCTATACCAGCTGTACTGGCTCCCAGTGGAGTACAGGATCAGGTTTAAGGTGCTGGTTTTAACCTTCAAAGCCATATACGGCCTAGGACCCTTGTGCCTCTCCTGGTATGTCCCACAGAGGAACTTACGGTCTTCAAACAAAAACATCTTGGAGGTCCCAGGCCACAGAGAGGTTAGGCTGGCCTCAACCAGAGCCAGGGCTTTTTCGGCTGTGGCTCCAATCTGGTGGAACACTCTGTCCCAAGAGACTAGGGCCCTGCGGGACTTGACATCTTTTCGCAGGGCCTGCAAGACAGAGCTGTTCCACCAGGCCTTTGGCCAAGGCACAGCCTGACTCCCTCCTTTGGCAATCTTCACAGAATTTTAGCCCAGTGGTTGCCATCAATTTGATTTGAATTAATTTTATAATGAAATGATTTTAGAATGTTGTATTTTATTGTTGTTGGCCCCCCTGAGCCCGGCTTCGGCTGGGGAGGGCGGGATATAAATAAAAAGTTATTATTATTATTATTATTATTATTATTATTATTATTATTATTATATTCGGTTCCCCCCCCCCTTCAGCCAAAGTCTCGCAAGCGAATGACCTCCCTGCCTCCAGCCGACATGGATGAGGAAGACTCATCTCCTGACTCGGATGAGGCCAAAGGAATGGAAGATGCAGAGTGGGTGCCGTACAAGCTTTCCAGAGGAGCCAGGCAGAGCATTCTGGGGGTAGGATCATCGAGCAGGACGGATGACTTTTAGGAAGTTGCCTCCTGAAATCTGGCCAGGAGGAGCAATGCAAGAATTGGCTCTGGTAGACCAGCCCCAAGTGCACATCAGGTTCAGCTGTCTTGCTTCCAACACTGCCCTGTGGGGACACAAAGGCATCATCCCTCTTCTGATATCCATCCCAGTAATGAAAATACTCAGAGATATACAGTGGTACCTCGGGTTAAGTACTTAATTCGTTCCAGAGGTCCGTTCTTAACCTGAAACTGTTCTTAACCTGAAGAAGCACCACTTTAGCTAATGGGGCCTCCTGCTAACGCCGTGCCACCGGAGCACAATTTCTGTTCTCATCCTGAAGCAAAGTTCTTAACCTGAAGCACTGTGTCTGGGTTAGCAGAGTCTGTAACCTAAAACGTATGTAACCTGAAGCGTATGTAACCCGAGGTACCACTGTATTGTCACTGAGCATGGAGGCTCCATTCATCCAGCTTAATGACTAACCGATGATAGAGCTCCTTGTCCTCCACAAATTTGTCTAAACGTCTTGTTTATTAATTAAAGCCACCTCAGTGATCATTGCTAGGTTCTACGTTGATGGATTCCCACAATGTGCACATTGAATACTGTTCAGTCAAATGTGTCTAAATATCATAAGGAGTTTCTGGTGCAAATCCTCCACCTTTTGTGGAACGGTTGACGTCTTTAAATTGAAAAATTATAATTCTGTGACAGCTGAGCTGAGTGTGCCTTGCAGTCTTGGGGCAAAGGAGTGTCAGGATGCTCCACCAAACCTTTTCAGGACCTGTGCATGCATTTGCAAACTGGAGAGGCTGTTGTTGCCCCCCCCCCAAAAAAAAACACAACAACAAAAAACGCACACACACACTAAGCTCACACTGTGACCCTAGCCTATTGATTGCAACGGATGGGTATTTCAAGCTTAATTTCAGTGGCGGTTGGTGATCCTGGGGGAAAGCCTCTATGGGCATATATGTGCCCACGGGCACCACCTTGGCAACCTGCATCATGCATGCTGGCTCTGACAGCTAGGAAGAACCTTTGTGGGTCAAACATGTCCCATTCTTATTTCAGAGCCCCAAACCTGAAAGGAGTTGAGTCCCAGAAACAGATACAGCAGAAGAGGCCTTGCGGGGCCACCATGGCAATGGCGGCACATGCCACTTGTGGGCTGTTCCACGTGTGTTTTCTGCTCTCTCACTGTGCTCTCCCTTTGCAGTGCACCTGCCGAGGCCGCTGTGGAAACAAGAAGTGCGGCTGCCGTAAGCAAAAGATGGCCTGCTCCGAGGACTGTCGCTGCGAGTACGGGAGGTGTCGGAACCGCGAGCACTATGATTTGGTGAGCAACCCATGGCAAGACCTCCTTTTCTCTTTGAGGGAGCAGGACAGCCCTGGAGTTGCCTGCTCCACCTCCCAGCAGGCAGGGCGTGTTAAAGTTGAGGGCAGATCATGCGCAGCTCTTGTCCTGGCTTCCCAGCTTGCTGCAGCAGGCTGGGAAGTGAGATGAGAAAGTTGGTGAGAATTGATCGGGCTGGAACTCCAGTATGCAGGGCCAAAGGGAAAACTTCTGCCTCTTGGCAGGAAGGAGTTGTTCAAATCTGAGCTGGTGACTCTCTTTGCATGGGGCTCAAAGGGTTTTATATGCCTTTTTTCAAGATGCCACACATAAATAGCCCAGAAGGTAACCTCTAAGAGGTGTGTTATCCTGCAGTTGGGGAGGAGTCTTCCCCTGCCCTTGCAGTGGACGAGGGGATTCATGGGTGGCAAATTCTCACAAGCAGAGGGGGAGCAACACAGCCATCCTCGGATCCCCTCCACTCCCTGCAGAAAATGCACATATTTTGGTAAGCCCAATCAATGCTTATGGGTCACCTTTATAAGCCTGCCTCCTGAGAGGGAGTTAACCCCTTCATGCATGCTCTGCTGCCTGCTAAGCATAAGGACACTTTGCACTGAGGCCAGCTTTCCATTCTCCCATCCTGTAATTCATAAGTGGGGAAACAGGTTGTTGGACTCCAACTCACACCAGCTCTTGCAACATGGCCAATAGTCAGGGATGATGGGAGTTGTAGTCCAGCAACATCTGGAGGTGCGGGGGTTCCCTCCCCACTCCTCCTGTTTAGGCTGCAATTGCCCTGGTAGAGAGACAGGGTACTAATAATAACAAAAAACTAAAAATACACTAAAATGTCACACATTAAAAACTTCCCTGAACAGGGCTGCCTTCAGATGTCTTCTGAATGTTAGGTAGTTGTTTATCCCTTTGACATCTGATGGGAGGGCGTTCCACAGGGCGGGCGCCACTACCGAGAAGGCCCTCTGCCTGGTTCCCTGTAACTTGGCCTCTCGCAGGGAGGGAACCGCCAGAAGGCCCTCGGAGCTGGACCTCAGCGTCCGGGCAGAACGATGGGGGTGGAGATGCTCCTTCAGGTCTACTGGTGGCTTTTTTTTGTCTGATTCTACTTTAAGATTTAATCCCATTCAAAAACTGACATGCTTAATCCCTGACTCCTGTCCCCTCAATGCTAAGACCAGCTCAGGGAGTTTGTGTGATGGTTAGCAAGGCATTGATGGAAGGGTGTTTTGGCACTGCTTGGGGTAGCCCCTGAGCATGCTGAGCTCTTCCCTCCGTGGGGATCGGGTCCCTGTAGCTTTATGGGTTGGAGCAGATGCCAAGCGTTGGACTGTATCAAGTGCAGTCCAGGCTAGCGTGCGCCCTGCCTTTTCCCCCCTTAGGAAGGGGTGCTTGCTGATGAGCAAGCGGGAGATTCAAAGGACAGCTTCGACCCGGAAGATCCTACTCTGGCAACCGGAGGAGACACCTTCTTTGAGCCGCCAGCTGTTGCACCTACCAGAAAGGTATGAGGATTGCAGAGATGCAGGTGGCCTTGAACACGGCTCTGGTTTCGCTTTGGGGCTAGGAAAGGGCACTTGTGGGGTTGTTGCAGAGCTGTGAGTTCCCCATAGTCTGGCACACGCTTGAAGGGGTAACGAAATGACTGCATAGTGACATCCAATTACCCCGTGGTCACTGACTGGCCATGGTGTATGTGTCTGTAAAAGCACTGGTAAGCCTAGTCCAACTGGTTATGTCTTTTTTAAACAGATTATATACTTGAAATAATATTAATGGGGAGAAGAGAGGATAGCCCAACTTGGGTTGTCCGTCCTTGGTCACCTCCAGGTTAGATGACCGTGTTGCATGTGGGGCTGCCTTTGAAGGCTCTTTGGAAACTGCAGTTGGTGAAGAATTCAGCAGCCAGATTGCTGACCAGGGCAAGGTAGTCCAAGCAGAGAACGCCAATCTTGGCACGACTGTTCTGGCTGCTGACTACTTTCCAGGCTCAATTCAAAGAGCTGGTTTTGATCTGTAAAGCCTTATGTGTCAGGATCCCAACACTTCAGGGACTGCCTCTCCCCATACGAACCAATCTGGACCCTGCTTTAGTCATCTGAGGTCCTTATCCACCTCTCCTCCAGTGGAATGCTCTCCCCGGCTACCTTTAGGTGCCTGGCAAAAATATTTCTGTTCCCCCAGGCTTTCAGCCCTTAATTTAGAGGGTACTTAGATATGTTTGTGGCCTCTTTCTCTGCTTGTCTTTAGTGGAATGGGTTGCATTTGTCTGCCATTTTCTTTGTATTATATTTTATTATGGATGGGCATTTTAGGTTCTTGTTTTATTGTTTTTGTACTTGGTTTTAACGTGTGTGTGTGTGGTTTGAGTTGTAAATGATTTTGAGCTTCTCCCATGAAAAAAATGTATAGTATTGAAGTTGGGTTCATTGATGCCTGGGCGCAAAATGTCTGTTTTCCTCATGTGTCGGCTTAGCAACCAGTTATGTGCCTACCCTGGTAAGCTGCCACTCAGTAAACACTTGTCTGCATCTGCCCAGTGCCTGAAAATAACATGGGAATAAAATGCCCCCTTCCCCCCTCATCTGTACTTCCCTGTTCACGCCACAAACAGCTTGTCTGATGTAGCCTTCGCTGCTGAACTCCTTAATCTTGCCTGTTGTGTGGGCACAGGGTGTATCTCTCCAGCCTTGAATTCTTGGAAGGGCAGGAGTGTTTTCCTTTTTGCTGTGGACAACCATCCTGAGGCAGGCACAATTTAATTTTCTTTTCCAGGAAGCTGCCCTTCCTGATGTCCCGTTCATCCGTGCACATAATTCCGTCTGCTTCACTGAACCCAAATGTGCCTGTTTGGAAACCCTCCCCCCTCCCCTTGCGAAATGAAATTGCAGCTCAGGCTGTAACTGCAGTCTCTTTTCTCTCTCTCCCTGCTCCCAGGTCCTGGAGGAGAAAAATGAGATTCTGCCTGCCACTTCCTTATTTGCACTGGGAGACGATTCCAGCAAGATCTCACCACCAGCAGCCATGAAGAAGGGGAGGAAGAGGCTTCACAGCACCAGAAGCAACTACTTCTTAGGCTGCACACCAATTAAGGAAGATGGTTGAGGGCCGGAGCAGGCTTGGAAAGGAAAGCTTGGGCCTGCAGGCAACGGATATTTTTATAGTGTATAGTGTTGTTTTTAGAGCTTATACGTTTTTTGAATAAAGGAAATCCAAGTATATCAGAGTGTCTTGTTCTCACTTATTAGCTCCTTCAGCAAGGGGTGGGGAAACATTTTCAGACTTGAGAGTCGTCTATTCCCTTGTGGGAGGGTATACCAGTGACTGGGGAGCCCAGGACCAAGAGCAGGAGGTTGAATGGGTGCAACTGTGGCTATGGAAATGTCATGAGGCGTCTGCCCCCTGCACTGGTCCAGATACCTCAAAGTCTCCTTCCATGCAGAAACATCTGAGTGCAGAGCAGGACAGGTGTGAGGGCATGGCTTGACAAGAGTCTGTCTAAACAGGCTTAGGTCTAGGGGCCAAGTGGCCTTTATGTGAACATAAGGTAACGGGACCCCTGACCGTTAGGTCCAGTCGTGACCAACTCGGGTTGCGGCGCTCATCTCGCTTTATTGGCCGAGGGAGCCGGCGTACAGCTTCCGGGTCATGTGGCCAGCATGACTAAGCCGCTTCTGGCGAACCAGAGCAGTGCACAGAAACGCCGTTTACCTTCCCGCTGGAGCGGTACCGATTTATCTACTTGCACTTTGACGTGCTTTCGAATTGCTAGGTTGCCAGGAGCAGGGACCGAGCAACGGGAGCTCACCCCGTCGTGGGGATTCAAACTGCCCACCTTCCGATTGGCAAGTCCTAGGCTCTGTGGTTTAACCCGCAGCAACACACAATCAAATCTTTTTTACTGAAAGAGAGTTGGGAAGAACAGAATGCAGCTCTCTTGAGTTTTGTAAAGGAGGTCAGAGATAACCACTCCTTAAGAAGCCGGATTGTGAAAAACATTAGAAGCAAAGGCTAAGGCTTGGGCCTCCTGGAAGTTTTCCACAAGCCCCAGAGCAGATCCATGCTCAGAGCACATGACTTCCCTCAAAGAATGCAGGAAGTAATGTGTTGAAGGTGCTTTAAATTACAGCCCGGATCTGCCCCAGAAGGATGGCACCTTTTCACTATTGAGAGCGTACCATATCAGGCAAGACTAGTGCCCACATGTGTCTAGCAAGCAAAGATCACCAGGGTCGAAGCAGTGATTCTTCAACATCAACTTCGTTAGACTGGTCATGTTGTGCGGATGCCTGATTATCGTCTTCCAAAGCAACTACTCTATTCCAAACTTAAAAATGCTGGTGGTCAACAAAAGGTTTAAAGACTCAAGGCAGATCTTTTAAAATGTAGTATAAACACTGACAACTGGGAAACACTGGCCTGTGAGTGCTCCAGTTGGAGAACAGCCTTGACCAAAGGTATCCTGGGCTTTGAAGACACTCGAACTCAGGACGCAAGGGAGAAACGCGCTAAGAGGAAGGCACACTTGGCAAACCCTCACCATGATCAACCCCCATCCAGAAACCTATGTCCCCACTGTGGAAGGATGTGTGGATCCAGAACTGGCCTCCACAGTCACTTACGGACCCACTGCTAAAACCGTGTTTATGGAAGACAATATTACTTGGCTATGAGTGATTGCCAAAGAAGAGCAAGCATTAAATTAATTTGCTATTGTTAACTGCTACATTAGATCCTATTAGCCCAACTGCAAAACAGGGCTATGACCTTGAATCGACCGAGTCCTTTTTAACCCAGCTGCGTAAAAACAGAACGGATTAATCCATTCTGAAAAAAAGCTTTGTTTACTAGAACAGGTATTACATGGCGATGAAGTTTTCAAGAATAACGAGGCTGGGAAAGTAACAATCACACACAAAAATGGAGAGGGAAATTGCTTTCCCCCCCATTTCCCACATGTATATTAACTATATATTATATTGAACTCATCACACACACAGCTCTCCAAAGCAAAGGGTGTAATGATGTTGTTATTCCACTCAGTATTTCTAAAGGGGGGGGCAGCTTGAGACGCAGGTGTTTTCCCATCACACACTCCCTGGCAACGTGAAACCAGACTGCCTCCAGAACCAGCTTTGTCAAAACAGCACTGTCACTGCTTGCGGTTCGCTTAAAGAAAATGTTATGAAAATGATGTATAGATGGCACCCAACACCAGTGAAATTAGCAAAAACGCATAGAACAATTTATGTTGGAAATGTAAAGAAAAAGATGGAACCTTTTACCGTATGTGGTGGTCTTGTAAGGAGGTGAAAGCTTTCTGGGAAATGTATTATAATGAACTTTTAAAAATGTTGAAATATACTTAAAAAAACAAACAAACCCAGAAGCTTTCCTATTAGGTATAGTAAGTAGAGAAACACGTAAGCAGGATAAAACATGGTTTTTATATGCGACAACAGCGGCAAGAATGTTATTAGCCCAAAGATGGAAGCAAGAAGATGTAACAACGAAAGAAAAGTGGCAGATGAAATTAATGGACTGCAGAATTGGTGAAACTGACGGGGGAAAATCCGGAACCAACAGGACAAGGCTTTCCAGAAAGACTGGAACAAATTCATGTTATATATGAAGGACAACTGTAAACAATTAACATCGCTAGTAAGGTTACAGGAAGCTTTGTAAGGATAAGTTTATTACTTATTGTAGTTAAGTAAGGAATTATGTAAGGGTAAGATTTAGCAAGAATAAGAAATACAGTGGTGCACCGCAAGACGAATGCTTCGCAAGACGAAAACGTCTTGCGAGTCTTGCGATTTTTTTTTGCCCCCCCTTTTTCTAAGCCGCTAAGCTGCTAATAGCCTTTTAGCCGCTAAGCCTTTAATAGCCGCTAGGCCTTTAATAGCCGCTAAACCGCTAATAGGGCTAATCCGCTAATAGGGTTGCTTTGCAAGACGAAAAAACCGCTAGACGAAGAGACTCGCGGAACGGATTATTTTCGTCTTGCGAGGCACCACTGTAGAGGAAAATGCAAGGTATAGAGTTTAAGTTTGAAAACCACTAGTCAGGGAGGAGGGAAAGTTACTGGCTCATGGAGCCAAATGTTTTATTTTTTTGGGAAAGGCTGTTATGATGTTACGCAAAGCAAATAGATGTAAAAACCAATAAAAGTTATTTGAAAGAAGAAGAAAAAACTGCACTCTTCCCCCCGCAACCCCCATCCAAGAAAGACATGTAGGAAAACAAGAGTACCACCAGAACAGATGCTGCTTCTTTTAATTCCAAGAGAGATCGGAGGAATGGGCTATGCCAGGAGGAGAATCAACTTTTTCCAAAGCTCCTGTGCTAAGCCTTCCACCATCTAAGGGCTTCCACGTGTTTTCCATCTAAGCTCCCATCAGTCCCAGTTTGGGTCCACTGCAGCTAGACTGTAGCCAATTGGGAGAGTGGAGCCATTGCTTGTCTTCTGTCCCTCCGTCCCCTCCATTCTTGAAGGCTTCTGGAGAGGGAGAGGTGGAAGCGCCACAACTAAGGCAAAAAAAAGGTGAGCGTTCCCTTTCACAAGTTATCGTAGTCGTCGTCTTCCTCGTGCTTCCTCTTCAAAGTGTTCGCCTCGCCACAGCTGCCCTGCGACGACACCATGTTGGTGGTGATGAGGATGTTTTTGGACCCGATCAGGGAGGGGTTGATCAGCACATTCTGGACTGTGGGGGTAGTTGGAGTCGCTGAGGAGGAGAAAGGGAAGGGTATTTGTTAGATAGTTATACTGCCTGTCTGTATGTCAAAAATCAAGAATGATAGATAGATGGATACATGGAGGGATAGATAGATACCGTATTTTGCGCCCCATAGGACGCTCCGGCCCATAGGACGCACCTAGTTTTTTGGGGGGAAATAAAGAAAAAAAATTTATTTCCCCCCCAGGTGCGGGGCTGGAAGAACCAGGTCGGGGAACAGTGGGAAGGCACGCTCTGCCTCCCCGCTGTCCCCCGAGCTTGTGGGGCTGGCGATGGGGAGAAGTGCGCTGATCCCGGGACTGCAGGCAGCTCTGCGCCGCCATCCGGAGCGGGGCGGGACTTAGCGCCCCGCTCCCGGTGGCCGCGCAGAGCTGCGCTGATCCCGGGACTGCAGGCAGCTCTGCGCGGCCATCCGGAGAGGGACGGGACTTAGCGCCCCGCTCCCGATGGCCGCGCAGAGCTGCGCTGATCCCGGGACTGCAGGCAGCTCTGCGCGGCCATCCGGAGAGGGACGGGACTTAGCGCCCCGCTCCCGATGGCCGCGCAGAGCTGCGCTGATCCCGGGACTGCAGGCAGCTCTGCACAACCCTCGGAGCCGGTCTCCCGAGGGTTGCGCAGAGCTTCCTGAAGCCTGGAGAGTGAGAGGGGTCGGTGCGCACCGACCCCTCTTGCTCTCCAGGCTTCAGCGAAAGCCTGCATTCGCCCCATAGGACGCACACACATTTCCCCTTCATTTTTGGAGGGGAAAAAGTGCGTCCTATAGGGCAAAAAATACGGTAGATAGATTAGATAGATAGATAGTCAAAGCTGGGGGGAAATATGGGAGAAATGTACATTGATAATGTTGTCTATAAGAATAAAAAAATTATTGTAAATTAGTTTGGAGATGGTATTTAACACCAGTCAGATTAAATCAAATAAACAAGGAATATTCGGTGCTATGTTGGAGGGAATGCCAGGAAACAGGGAATTACGTTCACATGTGGGGGTGTACACATGTACAGTTTTTTTGGCAAAGGGTGTTTAAGGAGATAACAGAAACCACTGGGTTAAAGCTGATCAAAAGTCCAGAGGTATAATGATTATCGATTTACGATGGGGTGGAAGGTTCGCAGGCTATGAAGGACTTGCTCACAAATTTATTGGCAGCTGCACGAATTATTATAGCTAGGAAGTGGAAGGGGCAAGCAGGATTCCCCCCCAAAATAGACGAAAGGCAATTAGCATTTCATCCAGCAGAGCTTTACAGCTACTGAAAGCAAATGAGCATAATAGTCACAAATCCAATACATTCAGGATTGGCACTGTCCATAAGAAATCCGGTTGCAGCAGACTTACTTTGCTGCTTCGCTTTTTATCTGTTTCCAGGCCTCGTAAGAACGTTAAGAGTCTGGCTTCTGGATCAGGCCATTGGAGCATCTAGTCAAGGATCCTGTTCTCAAAGTGGCCAACTGGTTTCCTATGGCAAACCAGCAAGAACCTGGGTAGAATTGCCCCCTCTGCAGCTAGCATTCAGGAAGAGACACAAGCACAGCCCTCTCCTCCCTGAATTTGCCTAACCCTCTTTCAAAGCCATCTAGGTTGTTGGTCATCACCGCCACATGCGGAAACAAGTGTCAGTTTGCATTTCTTGGCACAGAAAATATTGATATTCCAGGCAATCAAAGGAAAGTATTCCTCTGTGCAACAGCAGCTGCCAGGATGCTCATGGCAAAAAGCTGGGGGGACGGGACCTCATCAATAAAAGAATGGCAAATTAAACTTCGTGACTATATAAATTTCACAAGATTTACAGCATTCTTAAGGGGACAATTGGACCAAAAATCAGCAGAAGAATGGGATTGTGTCAAAGACTGCATGAAATAAACATTGTTCTGGAGTAAATATGTAATGAATGAAGCTTTGCAGGGTTAAAGAAATTGAAAAAACGGTGCAAATGGTGTAAAGATAGAGGTAATTTACATTAGACACAACAATTCAGAAAGATTAAAAATTCTGAAGTCTCAAAACAGAGGAAGGAAGTCAATGTGTATGTGTATATGTACATAAAGTTTGTTATAATGGTATGGTTTTCTTTGTAGGTTTGTTTTTTGTTCTTTTTGTTTTGTTTTTCCTTTTCCTTTTTGGATTTTATGTTTGTAATTTTTGTTGTAATTTCACATTGAAAGTAAAGGAAAAGAAAAGAAAAGAAAATATTGATCTGATGTGTAGAGATCTTTCCTATTCTAATTAATTCAAGAGGGTTCGGAGAGCTTTTCTCTGTGTGAAAGAAACAAGCTGAAGGTTTGTGATGTTTTCAGTTATTCCTTCAAAGAAGCAGAGTACAGCTGGCTGAAACTGGTCCTGTTATCTCTTTCTGCCAAGGTCTTGCTGACTATAATAACAAGGCCAGAAGGAGATTGGGTTTCACACTTTCTCTTTCTATCTCTCTTCTTTCTGGTGTGGTGTTTTGTATACAGTGGGGTTTTTTTTAAAAAAAAATTAATTACATTCCCATTTTATAATACAGTGGTGCCTCGCTAGACGAAATTAATCCGTTCCGTGAGTCTCTTCGTCTTGCGGTTTTTTCGTCTTGCGAAGCACGGCTATTAGCGGCTTATCGGCTATTAGCGGCTTAGCGGCTATTAGCGGCTTAGCGGCTATTACGGCTTAGAGGCTTTAAGAAAAAGGAAACAAACTCGCAAGAACTCGCAAGACATTTTGTCTTGCGAAGCAAGCCCATAGGGAAATTCGTCTTGCGGAACGACTCAAAAAACGCAAAACCCTTTTGTCTAGCGAGTTTTTCGTCTTGCGAGGCATTTGTCTTGCGGGGCACCACTGTATTTAAATACATCCTTATTGTTACCTTAACTCTTTGCTCATATGAGCTAATCGACTTCCCTCCCTCCCGCCTCATGTTTCTCATAATTCATTTCTATATCCTAGCATTTGTACCTCTTCCAATTTACAGTTCACTTATTCCAATTATCACAAATTTTGAGGAAATATAAAAAGGCAGAAATCATTCTTACAGGTCTTTTCATAACAACCCTGGTAGCATTGTTAATTGTTCTTCAATTATCCTTCAAATATTGTACAAATTTACTCCAGTCTTTTTGGAAAGCTCCATCACGCTGTTTTTTTATTCTCCCAATCAGCTCTGCCAATTCTGTATATAGTGTTAAGGTTTAGTCTTATTATAAGTTATTGTAAGTTTAAGTTAAGTCTGCTGCAACTGGATTTCTTATGGACGGTGCCAATCCTGAATGTATTGGATCTGTGACCATTATGCTCATTTGCCTTCAGTAGCAATAAAGCTCTGCTAGTTGAAATATTAATTTCCTTTGGTCTATTTTTTGGGGGAATCCTGCAACGTGTTTTAAGTTTTTGCTCTGCTAACTGTACGTCGGAGTTCCGCTCTGGATCGATATTGAGTAGAATTAATGACAGAAAGTGCCACAGTTACAGCTGCGTGCTTCGCGAAGAAGTACTTTGTTCCTAATCTGACCTGAATCTTCCAACCTTCAGCTTCAGTGTAAGGAGACCAGCTGGCTCCCTCTATCCAGACTGAGTTAAGGATGCGCCGGAAATGTTTTTTTTGCAGAAGAAACAGCCTTGAGGCAGCCGGGTGAAGAGTAAACACCCTGTTTTTCGCACAGAGGAATGCAGCTCTGATAAGATAGGCATGCTTTTGCTCTGTGAAGGTGACTAAATTTCTAAGCATATGTGAAGTTAAGGCGAGGGAATGCCTCTATAGAAAACCTGTGTACTTTGCAGGCCTGCGGAACCCATGAAAGTGGCTTCTGCAACAGCCATTATTCTCAGCCAATAAACTTGCACCAACCTTTTTCATTGAGCATTTCTCAGGACGCGCAAAGCTGCACTTTTTATTATTATTACAGTCAAACCTCCATTTTTGAACATTTTGGCTCCCGAACGCTGAAAACCAGGGAGTAACCGCTCTGGTTTTCAAACAATTTTCGGAAGCCAAACGTGTCTCGCAGCTTCCGTTTTGCGTTTCCCTATTGCAGGCACGTACAACAGGTAGATCGTGATCTACCGGTAGATCACTGGCTCCCCCCTAAAAAGCTCAACAAGTTTGGCTCCCCTAAAAAAAAAGCTCAAAACTTTTGCCCTGCACCCCCCTCAAAATGGGGCTTTACTCCTCCCTAAAAAAACCTCAGCAACTTTGACCTGAACCCCAAAGAAACAGGCCTTTCTCCTTCCTCAAAAAAGCTTGACAACTTTGATCTGAACCCCCCAAAAGGGGGTAGATCACTGCCAGTCTTTAACTCCATGAATAGATCGCAGTCTCTCGGAAGCAGGCCACCCCTGCCCTACTGTATTGAGGCTTCCACTTTCAGTTTTCGGTCATCTGACGTTTCGGAAGTCCAACGGTCTTCCGGAACAGATTACGTTCGACAACCGAGGTTTGACTGTATTATTTATTGAATTTATATACCGCCCTATACCCAGGGGACTTAGGGCGGTCCACAAAATAAAATCAAGATATAGTGGACGCTCAGGTTGAGAAAGTGATCCGTGCGGGATACATATTCGCAACCTGCAGCGTTCGCAACCCGCGTATGCGCAAAGCGCGATTTAGCGCTTCTGCGCATGTGTGAGCGCCGAAACCCGCAAGTAACCCATTCCGGTACTTCTGGGTTTCGGCGGTCCACAACCCGAAAAAACGCAACCTGAAGCAGCTGTAACCCGAGGTATGACTGTATAAAACCACAAAATACCTAATAAAAATACGAACAACAACCCAATAGCCCACCCCCCAAGAAGGTGGCACAGGTATTGGGTTTCGTCCTCTAGCTAGAAAGGGATGTCAGCCTTCGCAACAGCTCCTCTGCCTTGGGTTCAAGGGAAGCGAATGGTCTGGCCAGCCTTATTCTCAGCAGCGGCTAGTGCCCACTGGGGCTGGCAAGGCAAGAAGCACAGAGACCAGCAGTAGGATGAATCAGAGCCAATGATAAGAAGAACCATCATTTGATTCAGGCATAGGCAAACTCGGCCCTCCAGATGTTTTCAGACTACAACTCCCATCATCCCTGACCGCTGGTCCTGTTAACTAGGGATGATGGGAGTTGTAGTCCCAAAACACCTGGAGGGCCGAGTTTGCCTATGCCTGCTCTGACTAGTTGCAAGAACGAAGACGGGTAGGTGGGGCTAGCTGAAAGCTGGCGGATTGCCTGGTCAGTGAGCTACTTGCCTAATAATAATAATAATAATAAATTTTATTTCTACCCCGCCCTCCCCGGCCAGAGCCGGGCTCAGGGCGGCTAACACCAGTAAAAGTTACAGTAAAAACATAATAGGGAAAAATGAAAAATAAAACAATTTAAAATACAGGTTAAAATGCAATTTAAAATGCAGCCTCATTTTAAAAGTAACCCATAGATCACATAAAGGGAGGGAAACGTAAGGGTCAGACTGAGTCCAAACCAAAGGCCAGGCAGAACAGCTCTGTCTTGCAGGCCCTGCGGAAAGAAATCAGATCCTAACAGAACAGCCCCTACCCCTCTTTCTTCTCCAGGAGTTTGCCACATAACGGTGCGAGCTAGAACACGCACAAACAGCCCCCCTCCAAACCTTGCAAATAAAGAGAAGGCACACTTGAGATCAAGGGACGCGGGTGGCGCTGTCGTCTAAACCACAGAGCCTAGGGCTTGCTGATCCGAAGGTCGGCGGTTCGAATCCCCGCGACGGGGTGAGCTCCCGTTGCTCGGTCCCTGCTCCTGCCAACCTAGCAGTTCGAAAGCACCTCAAAGTGCAAGTAGATTAATAGGTACCGCTCCGGTGGGAAGGTAAACAGCGTTTCTGTGCGCTGTTCTGGTTTGCCAGAAGCGGATTAGTCATGCTGGCCACATGACCCGGAAGCTGTACGCCGGCTCCCTCGGCCAATAAAGTGAGATGAGCGCCGCAACCCCAGAGTCAGTCACGACTGGACCTAACGGTCAGGGGTCCCTTTACCTTTACCTTACACTTGAGCTCACACTTTTCCCACCCGGCAAAAGGTTCAGCTTTTGTACCTCAGAGTCCTGGTTCCCCCATTCGAGGAAAAGCTTTGCAGCTGTAACACCTGGTGGCGTGGCTTGCTCTCACCTGATTTTACGGAGGTCTGGGAGGTTGGGATCTGCACCGTGAATCTTTGACCGGTGAGAGGCATGGGAGTGCCAACTTTCGTTGAAACCGACACCGTCTGCGCCGAAGGTGTACCTGAAATTCACACAACCAGGATTCAGTTTTGAAGCAGCACCCCATTGTTTTTAAATTCAAGGTGACATACGGAGGGGGCCAGGCAAAACATGAAGATTAAGGCTCCATCTCCAGTACGCATTTAAAGCAGATTATCGCTTAACAGTCATGGCTTCCCCCAGGAGCTGCTGTTTACCTCTCCCCCCTCTTCTCTTGCTATCTGTGTTTTATCAGTCGTCTTCTTATTTTGACTATCATCAAACAGCCATAGGACACACTGAAAATATACATTTAGAGCACAATGGTGCCACGTTAAATTAATGGCTTCTTCCCCAAAGGATTCTGGGAGCTGTGGTTTGTTAAGGGTGATGGGAATTGTTTGTTGTTGTTTAGTCGTGTCCGACTCCTAATCCCCTCACAGAACTACAATTCCCAGAGTGGTTTAACCTCTTCTTAGGAAGCTCTGGGAATCACCGTATTTTTCGCTCCATAAGACGCACCAGACCATAAGACGCAACTAGTTTTTGGAGGAGGAAAACAAGGAAAAAAATATTCTGAATCTCAGAAGCCAGAACAGCAAGAGGGATCGCTGTGCAGCGAAAGAAGCAATCCCTCTTGCTGTTCTGGCTTCTGGGATAGCTGCGCAGCCTGCATTCGCTCCATAAGACGCACACACATTACTTTTTAGGAGGGAAAAAGTGAGTCTTATAGAGCAAAAAATACAGTATATTGCCGTGAAGGAAATAAGGGCTACCAAACAACTCTCAGCAACAAACTACGCTTCCCAGGATTCTCTGGGGGAAGCCATGGCTGTTTAAAATGGAATAAGAGCGCTTTAAATGTATAATAATTTATTATTTATACCCCACCCTTTTGAATTCTGGTGCTGGAGGAGACTCTTGAGAGTCCCATGGACTGCAAGAAGATCAAACCTCTCCATTCTGAAGGAAATCAGCCCTGAGTGCTCACTGGAAGGACAGATCCTGAAGCTGAGGCTCCAAGACTTTGGCCACCTCATGAGAAGAGAAGACTCCCTGGAAAAGATCCTGATGTTGGGAAAGATGGAGGGCACAAGCAGAAGGGGACGACGGAGGACGAGATGGTTGGACAGTGTTCTCGAAGCTACCAGCATGAGTTTGACCAAACTGCGGGAGGCAGTGGAAGACAGGAGCGCCTGGCGTGCTCTGGTCCAGGGGGTCACGAAGAGTCGGACACGACTAAACAACAACAACATCCCCACCCACCTGGCTGGGTTTCCCCCAGCCAGCCATTCTGTGCTGCTCCCAACAGAATATTAAAAACACAACAAAACATCAAACATTAAACACTTCCCTAAACAGGGCTGCCTTCAGACGTCTTCTAAAAGTCAGGTAGCCTTCGATAGAATCAGAAGCTGAAACTTGCCTAACGTCGGCGTGCTGGGCCTGCTGGTGACGGCGCCGGCGCTCAGTCGTGGCACCGTGATCCGTGCCGCAGAGGAAGTCAGCTGGAACGAAGCAGCACCCAATTAATAGGTCATTCAGGGTCACTGGCTCAGAAAACGGCCTGTTTTAAAAGGGAAGGCCTCAGTAATACTGTGTCATAGGCTGGTTGGATGCGGAGGGATGGTGGAAGGAAACCCCAGGGGGAAAAGGATCAGAGACCGGGAACGGTGGTGAGATGACGATGAGCAGACAGAGGAAGAAGACAATAACGGACTGGCATAACAAACGACAAGAATTTGCTGAAATGGCGCAGTTGACAAACAGCCCGAGAGGCAACTCAAAACAAAAAATTATGGGATAGATATAAGACAAATGTTAAGAAATATAGTAAAGGTTCGCTATCTATGCTAGCATTCGAGTGACGTTGGAGAGCAATTGAGTTGAGAAATAAGATTAAGGGTACATATTGATATAGGAATGCATTAGATAAAATGTAAAGAAATATATAATAATAAGTGTACATTCATTTGTAAAAAAGGAATATACAACGGGATACACAGGAAGTCCAAAGTGTTGGTACATATATGATTTTGGAACAGCTTTGTCTGTTTTTTCTTTCTTTAGGTACACAAATTTGGTATATAAATTTTGTATACACGTTGAAAATTATATTATAATATGCCCTGTAATGTAATATGATAATGTATACATATGTGACATAAGAACATTAATTAAAAGGGGGGGGGGAGAAAGACAGAGGAAGAAGACTGGGAGGAGGAGATGTCGGAGGCTGGAGAGGCTACAGGGTTCAGTGAGTGGGGAGACTGTGTGGCAGACAGACTCTTCCATTTTGGGTAGGCTCCTTACCTTCTTCTGAAAAGACTTCAGCCTGTAATTTGGCGCTGTGAGGCAGTATCTATCCGGCGGCAACCTCGGGCCCGAGTACGGCTTTATCAGAGGCAATGGCGTTTGGTTCTTCTGTCTCGCAATATCTAGCAAAAACTTTTTCCAAGAAAGAAGAAGAAAAAAAGAAGTAATAAGAATCAGGAAGGTACCTTGAATACCAAGTCAGCCCATTGGTCCAGCAAGCTCAGTATTGGGCTCTCTGATTGGAAGCAGCAGCTCTCTAGGGCTGGCATAGGCAAACTGGGCCTTCCAGATGTTTTGGGACTACATCTCCCATCATCCCTGACCACTGGTCCTGTTAGCTAGGGATGATGGGAGTTGTAGTCCCAAAACATCTGGCGGGCTGAGTTTGCCTATGCTTGCTGTAGGGTTTCAGGCCAGAGTCTCAGCCAGCCTGACCTGGAAGAGATGCCAAAGATGACGTTTAAGACCTTCTGCATGCAAAACAGGAGCTCTACAGCTAAGCTCCTCTCAAATTCCTCCTCAGCACCGATCATACTGGTGAAGGGGGAAATCACAAAGTGCTGGTCCACATCTAGGCCACACTGACAGCGTACAGTGATACCTCAGGTTAAGTACTTAATTCGTTCCGGAGGTCCGTACTTAACCTGAAACTGTTCTTAACCTGAAGCACCACTTTAGCTAATGGGGCCTCCCGCTGCCGCCGTGCCGCCGGAGCACGATTTCTGTTCTCATCCTGAAGCAAAGTTCTTGACCTGAAGCACTATTTCTGGGTTAGCGGAGTCTGTAACCTGAAGCGTATGTACCCTGAGGTACCACTGTACGTTTAAAGCACATCAAACAGCCACGAATTCCGCCAAAGAATTCTGGGAGCTGAAGTTTGTTAAGTACGTAAGAATCATAGAACTGCAGAGTTGGATCCAGGAACCCACAGATCATCTAGTCCAAATCCCCTTGCAGGACTAGGAAGGTGGCCCCTACAGGAATCGAACCCGTGACCTTGGTGTTACCAGCACCACGTTATAACCAACTGAGCTAACTCTTGACCTTGAGGATGCTGAGAGTTGTTAAGATGCCCCTATTCCCCTCACAGAGCTATTATTTGAAAACTGTATCTCTTGAAAATTGAGAGGGGGAAAACAACTCAGCGTTCTTAACAAACTGCACCTCCCAGAATTCTTTGAGGGGGAAGTCAACACTGTTTAAAGTGCTATCGCATTGCGTTAAATGCAAGTTGTGGATGGGGCCTTAGCCTCTCTTATCCTTAGCCTCTCCCTGCTACCTTTTATTTGCTTGGTTAGATATTGTTTACCTGCCACCTTCCTTCCATAATAGGACCCAGAATTATATATATGTGGCTCCCAAGTGATCTACCCAGGCACTTCCAACCGGCTTAGCCTGAGCAAGGCGATGGCCTCGCTTGCCTTCCAAACACACCCCAGCGCCCTGTCTACCCTGCTCACGTTAATTTTGCACAGAGCTATGCTCGTGTATAGGGGACGTGGGTGACGCTGTGGGTTAAACCACAGAGCCCAGGACTTTCCGATCAGAAGGTCGGCGGTTCGAATCCCCGCGATGGGGTGAGCTCCCGTTGCTCGGTCCCTGCTCCTGCCAACCTAGCAGTTCGAAAGCACCTCGAAGTGGAAGTAGATAAATAGGTACCGCTCCGGTAGGAAGGTAAACGCCGTTTCCGTGCGCTGCTCTGGTTTGCCAGAAGCGGCTTAGTCATGCTGGCCACATGACCCGGAAGCTGTACGCCGGCTCCCTCGGCCAATATAGCGAGATGAGTGTCGCAACCCCAGAGTCGGCCACGACTGGACCTAATGGTCAGGGGTCCCTTTACCTTTACCTTTTATGCTCATGTATGGCTATAATAAGAATCCTTCCCTTTCCCCAATACAGTGGTACCTCGGGTTAACATACGCTTCAGGTTACAGACTTCGATAACCCAGAAATAGGACCTCGGGTTAAGAACTTTGCTTCAGGGTAAGAACAGAAATTGTGATCCGGCGGCGTGGCAGCAGCAGGAGGCCCCATTAGCTAAAGTGGTGCTTCAGATTTAGAACAGTTTCAGGTTAAGAACGGACCTCCGGAACAAATTAAGTACTTAACCCAAGGTACCACTGTCTCACATGATGATTTAGAAAGTTCCAGAGCCATTGATGTACTAAACCATGACTGATGTATTAATCGCCTTTCAAACTGCCATCTCAAGGCCCTTTACACATAAGGTAATAATAATAATAATAACAACAACAACAGTTAAAGGATAATTAAAAAGAGTTAAAACATACATCTCTGGGTGGTGGGGAAGTGAATGACTGGTCTGTCCTGCACTGGATAGCCAGCCTCACATCATCTGCGTCGACGCTCGACTTCTTTGCGTGACTGGAATAAATTTTGGCATCTTCCAAGATGGTTGTCACATATCCTGTCAGGAAGTAAAAGCCAGAATGCAAGAACATTAAGAGCGGCCTGCAGGATCAAGCCAAAGGCTCATTTAGCCCAGTATCCTGTTCACACAGCGGCCAACCAGGCGCCTCTTCTGGGAAACCCATACCTGAGGACAATTCCCCACTTGCAATTCCCAGCAAATCTGTGTTCAGAACAGTGATAGAAACTCAGATATATAAGCTGGGCGCCAAATGGCTCCTTAAACAAGGGCTACAGGTGCCAAAACAGAATGTCTAGTTGCCATTTTCGGGGCCCGATGGCTCAAAAACCATATTTTTCAATATGATTTTTTGGTTCCTGAAACTCACTTCTGATTGTTTAGATAATATATAATGGGTAGAATTCCACTGCAATGTGCTCTACGTGGGGCTACCTTTGAAGGTGACCTGGAAACTACAACTAATCCAGAATGCGCCAGCCAGACTGGGATCTGGAAGCGGCCACTGAGACAACATAACATTGGTCCTGAAAGACCTACCGGTACATCGGCTCCCAGTACGTTTCCGGGCACAATTCAAAGTGTTGGTGCTGACTTTTAAAGTCCTAAATGGCCCTGTATACCTGAAGGAGCATCTCCACCCCCATCGTCCGGCACAAAGGGCCTTCTGGCGATTCCCTCCCTACGAGAAGCCAAGTTACAGGGAACCAGGCAGAAGGCCTTCTCGGTAGTGGCGCCCACCCTGTGGAACGCCCTCCCATCAGATGTCAAAGAGATAAACAACTACCTGACATTCAGAAGACCTCTGAAGGCAGACCTGTTCAGGGAAGTTTTTAATGTGTGACATTTTAATGTATTTTTAATCTTTGTTGGCCCAGAGTGGCTGGGGAAACCCAGCCAGACGGGTGGGGTACAAATGATAAATTATTATTATTATTATCATTACAGGATAGGGGATTAGTGTGCGAAAACAGTTGCGATCCACGGATCCCCAGGCATGCACCTCCAGATGGTGGAGACATCAGGCACCATTCTGGCGCCCAGGCATCTTCACTTGGTCGAAAGTGGCAGATAGCCAGGTGCAAAATGTGCCTAGCACCTGGCCCATTCCTAACTGTCAGGGACTGGGCAGAGGAGGAATGGTGGAGATTGCCTCCCCATCCTCACCTTTCCAGGGAGGAGGAGAAAAAAGAACACAGTATAGATTTACAACAGGGGTTTGAGGGAGGTCGCAGCTCAGAGACAGATGAGGGGGAAAGTTGGGAGATCATAGGAGAGCCAGAGCAACACCTAGCTGACACGTTGGCATTAGAAAGCATCCCAGACCCTCCATCTCCCAGAACCCGGCAGGCCTTAAAAGTTGGGGCTACCTTTGAAGGTGATCCGGAAACTGCAATTAATCCAGACTGCGGCAGCCAGACTGGTGACTGGGAGCGGCCGCCGGGACCACATAACACCGGTTCTGAGAGATCTGCATTGGCTCCCAGTACATTTCCGAGCACAATTCAAAGTGTTGGTGCTGACCTTTAAAGCCCTAAACGGCCTCGGCCCTGTATACCTGAAGGAGCGCCTCCACCCCCATTGTTCAGCCTGGACACTGAGGTCCAGCGCCGAGGGCCTTCTGGAGGTTCCCTCACTGCGAGAAGTGAGGTTACAGGGAACCAGACAGAGGGCCTTCTCTGGAGTGGCGCCCGCCCTGTGGAACACCCTCCCTTCAGATGTGAAGGAAATAAGCAGCTATCCTATCTTTAAAAGACATTTGAAGGCAGCCCTGTTCAGGGAAGTTTTCAATATTTAATGCTGTATTGTTTTTAACATTTGATTGGGAGCCGCCCAGAGTGGCTGGGGAAACTCAGCCAGATGTGCAGGGTATAAATAAATTATTATTATTATTATTATTATTATTATTATTATTACTCCTACCTGGCGGGGGCAAATTGACCCAAACCTTTGACATGGAGGCAACATTTTGTTTAATTTAAAAAAAACAATAACCCACACAGCATGGAGACAACTTACTATATGCAAACTCCAGCATCTGATTTATAACCCGTGGCTCATATTCCGTGATCCCCATGTCTTTCAGGATCTGGGCCATCACCTGTGCAAGCCAAGAGAGCAGAAGGGCGCGTGAGAGGCGGGATCCCCGTTACGGGCTGCAAACTGGGCTGCAAGCAGGAAATGCAACCGTTTTCCTTGCAGCTGCAGCCCCTGCAAGCCCAGGGGGTGGGGGTCCCCGGCAGCCCCTCTCCGCTCTCCCCGCCTCCCCTCCCAACCCCACACCTGAGCGTCTTTAGGCGCGCTCTTGGGCGACGCCATCTTCACCGCCTCCATCGCCGCCATCGCTCCCAGGCAGTGTGGGGGGGGGGGAGAGCAGCTGCAGCTCACTGGGCATGCGCCCCCCCATGCGCGCATGCGCAGTAGAGGAAGCGAAGCAAGGGCCTGGCAGTTTCTCCCTCTTACGATTGCCCGATTGGCTCGTTGACTATAGATGGGTTGCTGGGATTTTTTTTCAAAGACCAGCGCCTCCTCCGTCCGGAGGCGGCACTTCCGGGTTTCCTTTGACAATGTCATTTTAACTGTAGCCGCGAAAGAATCACTCGCGTTGATTAAGGAGTAATTGAAGAAATTCTAGATTGCGGCTGCGATTTCACTTAAGCGGCAGCAACAACACTCTGCTTCCTTCCTTCCTTCCTTGGAGATTTCTATGTTTTAGCTGACATTCCTGCCATTGCAGGGGGCTGGACTAGAGGACCCTGAGGGTTCTTTTCCATCCCTGCAATTCTGAAAAAATGCGTTGAAAATAAGCTCAGGAGTCCACGTTTATTTTCTGCCTCGGGTTTTAATTCTTTTCTTTTTTTTAACAAAAAAAAATGGTTTTCACAAAATTATAAACAAACAAACACATAAAACAAACCAACATAACTCATAACCTTATTAAAAATTACACTTATTAACATTGTTAAGTGACTTCCTCGCTTCCCCTTGGTTGAATTTCATTGCATGTCCTTTTAACGGTTTTCCCAATCACAGTTCTTATAAAGTTTAACTTGAACATTAACATCCTTAGATCTTTTCATTATGAAATTAAACATAATAATTCATCACTTAACTTAAATAAAATCCTAAGTATCTGCAAACTGTTTTCAGTTAATTTAACTTAACATATTTAACTAAATAATCATTAAATTTAATCCAATCTTCCTGATACTCCTCCTCCTTCTGGTCACGGACTCTTCCGGTTAGGTCGGCTAGCTCCGAAAAATCCATCATCTTCATCTGCCATTCTTCCACCGTTGGTAGATCTTGCATTTTCCACTTTTTGGCTAGTAAAATTCGAGCAGCAGTTGTAGCATACAAAAATAATTTAACATCTTTCTTGGGCAATTCCAAGCCTGTTATTCCAAGAAGAAAGGCTTCTGGTTTCTTTATAAATGTATATTTCAACATTATTTTTTCAATTCATTATAAATCTTTTCCCAGAAGTCTTTCACCTTGGGACAGGTCCACCACATATGATAAAAGGTTCCTTCCTTTTCTTTACATTTCCAACATAGATTGTCACAGTTATGATATATCTTTGCTACTTTTACAGGAGTCTCGGGAGTTTGGGTTTGTGTGTGTGTTCACGTGTGCTTCTCAGCATTCAGATGTCACCCTGCCCAGGTCAACGTAACCCCTAGCTAGGTCCGTATAGTAAAAGCTCTGGTTTTCCCAGCAGTGATGTATGGAAGTGAGAGCTGGACCATAAAGAAGGCTGATCGCCGAAGAATTGATGCTTTTGAATTATGCTGCTGGAGGAGACTCTTGAGAGTCTCATGGACTGCAAGAAGATCCAACCTCTCCATTCTGAAGGAAATCAGCCCTGAGTGCTCACTGGAAGGACAGATCCTGAAGCTGAGGCTCCAAGACTTTGGCCACCTCATGAGAAGAGAAGACTCCCTGGTAAAGACCCTGATGTTGGGAAAGATGGAGGGAACAAGGAGAAGGGGACGACAGAGGACGAGATGGTGGGACAGTGTTCTCGAAGCCACAAACATGAGTTTGACCAAACTGCGGGAGGCAGTGGAAGACAGGAGGGCCTGGCATGCTCTGGTCCAGGGGGTCACGAAGAGTCGGACACGACTAAACGACTAAACAACAACAGCTAGGTGATGGTTAGAGTCTTAGACTAGGACCTTGGGTAGAAGAAGAGACTTTGGATCCCTCATTGGCTGTGGAGCTCACTGTCTTCCCCTGGGGACCAGTCCTTGCTTCTCAGCCTAGCCCATCTCACAGGGTTGTTGTGAGAACGACGTGGGGAGGAGGAGGGCAACCGTGTACCCCACCATCCTGTGCCCCTCAGAAGACAAAAGAGACAGGGCCTTACGACAACCCTGCAATGCAGCCCATTATTCCCATATCGTAGACCAGGCATCCCCAAACTCCTTTTTTTTAATTAATATTTTATTAAGTTTTATCAGTGAAAAAATTCAGAAAAAAATACAAAAACAGAGAAATACAAAGTCAAGATACAAAATCACAAACATTAAACACCAAAAAGGGGAGGAAAGAAAGAAAAAACACATAAAGAAAAAACAAAGCTCCCTCTTTTTCAGTTTCTCATCTTTAGTTAACTTATTTTCCTGACTTCCTCACGCCTCCCTTTTTTGTATCCCTTTTTTAAAATTGGTTCAGCAAATTCATATCCAATTTAGTTTCTCTATTATCAATCCCATCTTACATTTTACCTTGTTGCTAAAACCCCTTCAATTCATTTCAATGTCATCAGCGTTCAAAAATTTTGCAGAGTTTCTGTAAATAAGTTTTAAATTTCCTCCAATCTTCTTCCACCAACTCTTCTCCCTGGTCTCAGATTCTGCCAGTCTAGGCATCCCCAAACTCAGCCCTCCAGATGTTTTGGGACTACAATTCCCATCATCCCTGACCACTGGTCCTGTTAGCTAGGGGTGATGGGAGTTGTAGTCTGAAAACATCTTGAGGGCCGAGTTTGGTGATGCCTGTCGTAGACGAAAGGTAGGCGAGAGCCAAGAGGTGTGCTTACAACCCTGCAGTGCAGTCCATGTGTCCCGTCCCCCCTGCTTGGAGCAGGGCTGGGGAACCTGCAGGGCTTAGACTCCCAGCTACCACCAGTCCCAGCTGGTTGAACGGCCAGTGGCCTGGAGGTGGTGGGGTTTGCCTCCCAAGAGAAACCCTGCAGGTCAGCCTTTTGAAAATGCTGAGCTGGGAATCGCACCATCCGACTCCTTGCAGAAGATAATAATAATAATAATAATAATAATAATAATAATAATAATAATAATATCTTCTGCAAAGAGTTAGATGATGCGTCGTCAGAACGCGGCCTGAAACCTATTGGTGTGATTTCCAGCGCAGCATTTAATAATAATAATAATAATAATAATAATAATAATAATACCAGTATCTTCTGCAAAGAGTTGGATGATGCGTCGTCTGAACGCGGCCTGAAACCTATCAGTGTGATTCCCAGCGCAGCATTTTTTAATAATAATAATAATAATAATAATACTGTAATGCAAAAGTGGTGGGTGCCAAACAGCAAAAACTTGGCTCTTTGGAAACCAGCGTGCAGGAGCGGGGTTTGCAGCAACCGGAGACTGGGAGGGCTTCGAACAGGGCGAGAGCTTGACCTCCGGGGTCTTGCAGGCGGAGGGGAAGGAAGAAGAGAAGCGTTGCAAAGCCCGGCTCGCCGAGAAGCAAAAGGGAGGCGGGCTGCAGCTGCCGTTCTCTCTGCCTCGCGACGCTTTAACGTGGGGATGTGAACTCCAGTCGAACGCAGTGGGGCTTCCGAGTCTAAAAAAACACGCGCGATCGCGGTTGCAATTCCTCGAAAGGAGAGGGAGAAGGACTCGGGGGGTGGGATCCTGTTAACTGTTGGAACTCCAAATTGCGGGCTTGGGTTTATTTATTATTATTATGATTAGTATTTTTTACAAAGCAACATTTTACTTTTGTGGTGGTAAAAAAAAAAGTCACATTTTACGGATAAAATGCAGAACCCCGAAATACTGACACATTCTCTTATCCTGCACAATGCTGAGGTTAAATTTAAAACTGCAATTAAAAATATACAAAAAAAAAAATCAAACCCACAAAGCTTCTAAAAAAGGAACCTGCAGGCACTTCCTTTTGTGGAATGTTTAAAAAGTTTGCCTAACTAAAGAAAACAGTCGACTTCTTGTGAAAGTTTTGAAGAAATATGGATCAGTTGGGAATTCAAGCGGGCGTGGGTTTATGTCAGTGCTTCGGCCAGCAAAGACAGTCTCTTTCCGAGCAGCCCAAGGGAACGCAGCACTTAGATGAAATCGGGGTCAATCGATCCATAATTTAAAATAGAATCAAAACAAAAAACACACTGCTGCATTGGCCGGGAATCGAACCCGGGCCTCCCGCGTGGCAGGCGAGAATTCTACCACTGAACCACCAATGCAGGTACGAGCTGAAGTTTTTTGCAGGCATGCATGTGCACATCGTGCCGCACGCTTCTGGTTGTGACTACGCAAGAGCATCCTTGCTAATTGCAGTAATTAAAAAGAGTTGCTGCATAAAAGTTGTGCATGCAAATGCATTGGTGGTTCAGTGGTAGAATTCTCGCCTGCCACGCGGGAGGCCCGGGTTCGATTCCCGGCCAATGCAAGAAGCTTCTTTTTTGCTGCACCCCCAACCCCCCCCCCCCACCTAGGAAAGGTGTCCAATGTTCCGCAGTTGCAAAAGCAAATACTACTCTCCTGGCATAAGCTTTCTGTGCACCACCAGCAATTTCAAGAGGTGCATGCAGACTGCTGGCTTGTGCTGTGGTGCACAAATGATTTTGCTCCAACAAGTGTTAGTTGCATTTGCAATGACTGGATTCTCTTGCATGGGGTGGGGGAGAAGGAATTTGCATTGGTGGGGAATCGAACCCACGGTCTCCCATGTGGCGGGTGAAAATTCTACCACTGAATTATCAATGCAAGCAAACCCAACATCTGCTGACATTGCTTTAAGTCCGGGAAAATAATTTTCAATGTATATGTTATGCATCCTTTGTTTTGTAAGCACTCAAAGTTTCTTCAACTTTATGCACCATTGGACATAATAATAATCCCCAAAGCGTGATGTAAGAGTATGTGTGGTTTGTGTGTGTGTGATCAGCAGTACACAACTTATATCACACCTTGTTCTCCTTTTATATTTTTACTTACTCAAGGAGGCCACATCACCCAAAAAGTGTTTTGTTGCAGTTTCAACTAAAATGAATTAGCGCTTTAGATGTCTTAATTGACTTACCAGTGCCAGAATTTGTGTGCTATCAACAACTGTTTTGCAAATTACCACCAATATTAAGGAAGCTTTCTCTTTCTATACTTTCCTGCCTTTCCCTTCCCTCTGACCTAACTTTCCAGTTTCCCTTGCACCATTCATAACAACCTTTTATAACATGTACATACAGGGATGTGCATAACAGGTACATAACATGTATCTAATCGATTGGACTGTAGTCTGCGAAACAAATTTATTAAGCCATTAAGGCGTCACGAGACTCTGTTGTTTTGTCTGCAAGAGATTAAATACTGCCACCCTTCTGGAAAGTTTTGATTTTGGGAGATGTGGGGGGGAGGGAGTCCAGCCGAGCTATCCACAACATGATGCCTTCTATTTTGAAGAAGTTACAGATAGGTAGCCGTGTTGGTCTGCCATAGTCAAAATAAAAAAATTCCTTCCAGTAGCACCTTAAAGACCAACTAAGTTAGTTCTTGGTATGAGCTTTCGTGTGCATGCACACTTCTTCAGATACACTGAAACAGAAGTTGCCAGATCCTTCTATATAGTGAGAAGGTGGGGAGGGGTATTACTCAGAAGGGTGGTGGGAATGGGTGATTGGCTGATAGCTGAGATGCGCCTGTTGACGACTCTTAACAACTGTACATGACTAAGCCATTTCTCACCTTCTCACCCCTTGCCTTTTCCTGTAAGACCTATTACATTCGTTAAGAGTCGTCAACAGGCTCATGCACACGAAAGCTCATACCAAGAACTAACTTAGTTGGTCTTTAAGGTGCTACTGGAAGGAATTTTTTTATTTTGAAGAAGGTTCTTCTAACCCAGTCTCTGATAAGCCCTCTTCTCTCTCTGCCACAGCTAGCAGGCCTTGTAAATGGATTGCCAAATTTATTACATGGTGTCTGCTTTGTGTGGGGCTCACCCTATGAACGGTAATCCCCAGATTTCATGAGGGGTTTTTTTACAAAAAAAATATGAATATATAAACAGTCACTTTCCAGCATTTGTAGAACCTGAGATATGAGGCCAAAATTGCCCTGTTGGAACAAGCAGGATTCAAGCACAAAAACCTTCTGACCTTCAGAAGGTTGGTGGTTCTAGCCCACCCAGGGACAGCTGTGAGAAGGAATTCTGCATGGACTAGGATCAGGGTCCTTCCAACTTTACAGTTCTATGATGCTATAATTCCCCTGTAGATTCCAGCACCTGGTAAATATACAGATCCTGTCTGTCTCATTTATGTTCAGGAAAATTCAGACTGCTCCTATTGCTTTCTGTATTTCACTTTGCCCCCACCCACCCCAGAAAAAAATCATGTTGTTATAAGAATTCTAAGGTCCCAAATATATACCCTATAAGGGAAAGGTAAAGGGACCCCTGACCATTAGGTCCAGTCACTGTTTACCTTCCCACCGGAGTGGTACCTATTTATCTACTTGCACTTTGATGTGCTTTCGAACTGCTAGGTTGGCAGGAGCAGGGACCGAGCAACAGGAGCTCACCCCGTCGCGGGGATTCAAACCGCCGACCTTCTGATCGGCAAGTCCTAGGCTCTGTGGTTTAACCCACAGCGCCACCCGCGTCCCCCCATAAGGGAATACAGTACCCCATAAGGGAAAGGGAGCAGTTCCCCCCCCAACACCGTGGATGAGGTATTTCGACTCCTTGAAATCTGGGTCTGGAGACTCCCTTGCGATGGCAGAGTTAAAAGCAAAGGCTTCAGAATAATTTGGAAAATGCAGCTGGGAGTGAGGGATGGTCTCGGGCCTTGGCCTTCACATCATCTTATCTCAGTTCCGCCTTTCAGGCTTCCTGCTGATAATAATAAATCTCAAGCTTCGGACATGAATTCTGTTGCTGCTGTGAAAAGGGCTGCCTTAGAATTCACAGGGTTTTTGTCTGTTGGGTTCTATGTATAGCCCAGAAACCTAAGGAAGGATTCATCTAGGCAAGCCATCTTCAACCTGGTGCCCTCCAGATTTTCTTGGACTCCCGACAGAGCTGCCATATTTTGGGGAAACGAAACTCAAAAGTTGTTGTTGAGCTTTGTGGGGGAAACTCATAGAAATTCCGGGCACATGGCAACCCATTTACCAACAAAGTGGGCAAAATAAATAGTATATTAAAACTATAATTTGAATTATAATAATGAAATAGGTAAAGGTAAAGGGACCCCTGACTCTGGGGTGGTGGCACTAATCTCGGTGGTGCATGCTCTAGTTATCTCCCGCTTGGACTACTGCAATGTGCTCTACGTGGGGCTACCTTTGAAGGGGACCTGGAAACTACAACTAATCCAGAATGCGGCAAAAAGACTGGGGACTGAAAGCGGCTGCCGAGACCATATAACACCGGTCTTGAAAGACCTACATTGGCTCCCAGTAGGTTTCTGGGAACAATTCAAAGTGTTGGTGTTGACCTTTAAAGCCCTAAACGGCCTTGGTCCAGTATATCTGAAGGAGCGTCTCCACCCGCATCGTTCTGCCCGGACACTGAGGTCCAGCGCCAAGGGCCTTCTGGCGGTTCCCTCACTGCAAGAAGTCAATTTATAGGGAACCAGGCAGAGGGCCTTCTCGGTGGTGGCGCCTGCCCTGTGGAACGCCCTCCCACCAAATGTCAAAGAGATAAACAACTACCTGACATTTAGAAGACATCTGAAGTCAGCCCTGTTCAGGGAATTGTGTGACATTTAATGTATTTAATGAAGTCAGCCCTGTTCAGGGAAGTGTGTGACATTTAATGTATTTTTAATCTTTGTTGGAAGCCGCCCAGAGTGGCTGGGGAAACCCAGCCAGATGAGCGAGGTACAAATAATAAATTATTATTATTATTATTATTATTATTATTATTATTATTATTATTATCTCGCTTTACTGGCCAAGGGAGCTGACGTTTGTCCGCAGACCATTTTCCCGGGTTATGTGGCAAGCCCTAGGCTCAGTGGTTTAGGCCACAGCGCCATCCGTGTCCCACAAAATAGGACGTCCCTATTCTCAGCGGAGAAATATTGGACGGTATGAACGTGCTGTTTCTTCTCTCTGTGCTCCTTCCAGCGGTCATTCCTCCTCTGACTTCTGTGGTGGATAAAAGGCTTGGCTGGCTGCCCCAGGCACTGCGATTCCCACACATTGACGGGGTTGATATCGCCAACATTCATGCCACATTTTCAGATGCCCTTTTTTGTTGCCCCCCCCCCCGATATTTATATTTTATTAAGGTGATTTCTTGGGCTCCATGATCACTGCAGATGGTGACAGCAGTCACAAAATTAAAAGACGCCTGCTTCTTGGGAGAAAAGCAATGAGAAACCTAGACAGCATCTTAAAAAGCAGAGACATCCCCTTGCCAACAAAGGTCCGTATAGTTAAAGCCATGATTTTCCCAGTAGTGATGAATGGAAGTGAGAGCTGGACCATAAAGAAGGCTGATATCTGAAGAATGGATCCTTTTGAATTCTGGTGCTGGAGGAGACTCTTGAGAGTCCCATGGACTGCAAGAAGATCAAACGTATCCATTCTTAAGGAAATCAGCCCTGAGTGCTCACTGGAAGGGCAGATCCTGAAGCTGAGGCTCCAAGACTTTGGCCACCTCATGAGAAGAGAAGACTCCCTGGAAAAGACCCTGATGTTGGGAAAGATGGAGGGCGCAAGGAGAAGGGGACGACAGAGGACGAAATGGTTGGACAGTGTTCTCAAAGAGACCAGCATGAGTCTGACCAAACTGCAGGAGGCAGTGGAAGACAGGAGGGCCTGGCGTGCTCTGGTCCATGGGGTCACAAAGTGTCGGACACGACTAAACGACTAAACAACAACAACAACAAAAGCTGATTTCAGTGAAAAGAAATAAAGTGATACAGGGGGAAAAAAGAAGGAAAAGTGAGAGGAATAAAAACAATAACAACAAAGATACATATAAAAGCGAAAGTATGCAAAAAAAACCCCAAACCCGCAAAAAACAATATACAATACAGTATTTGCAGGTGCCCTTGTGACGCAGAGTTGGTCGGCCCGTGGGCCCGGTGCCCGAAGCCAGCTCCTCGTAGAGCCATATCCTTTGGTGGGATCCTGCCCTGGACCAAACCTTTAAGGTACAGTGGTACCTCGGGTTAAGAACTTAATTCGTTCTGGAGGTCCGTTCTTAACCTGAAACTGTTCTTAACCTGAAGCACCACTTTAGCGAATGGGGCCTCCTGCTGCTGCCGGAGCACGATTTCTGTTCTCATCCTGAAGCAAAGTTCTTAACCTGAAGCACTATTTCTGGGTTAGCGGAGTCTGTAACCTGAAGCGTATGTAACCTGAAGCATATGTAACCCGAGGTACCACTGTACATGACTTCCCCCCAAAGGATTCTGGGAACTCTCCTTTACCCCTTCCCCAAAACTACAATTCCCAACGCCATTGGCATATCGCCATTCCCAGGATTCTTGGGCAGGAAAACACTGGGCTTTAAACATGTGGCGGCATAAGAAAAGAGCAGAATCATATTTATTAGGAATTCTGAATGGAGACATCCCGAATGACAAAATTAATATTTTCTTGTACGTGACAACAGCAGCGAGAATGTTGATAGCCAATAATTGGAAAGGAAATTATGTTCCAACCAAAGAAGAATGGTTGAATAAATAATACTTGGAATGAGCAAAGTTGACTGATTTGATAAGACGAAAACCAAAAAATATAATCCAGAAACAATGGAAATGTTTAAATGATTATTTATGTAGACAAGGATTAAATGCAAGGTATTGGTTGTGCTCAGAATAGATTTATGAAAGATTTAGAAAGCTTATTGATTAGAATAGTTGTGTGAGATTGCATGGGGAAGCTACGGAATAACAGAAACAATCTTGCTTGAAATGTATGTAGGAAGTGCGGCGTAAGCGATGGAAGTCAAATCAGTGAAATTTCATTATTATTTTCATATTGAGATATTTGTAGAATAAACTCGGAAGAAATTCTTCCAACTTTTCTTCTTCTTTTTTCTTTTCTTCTTTTGTTCCTTTTTTCATATATATGTGCTTGTTTGAAATATATACGTACGTAAGTATTTGCAATATTTTGCTTATATTTTGTAACAATCATGTTAAATAAATAAATAAATAAATAAATAAATAAATAAATAAGCATGGCAGCAAAAAAAAAAAAAAAAAAAAAGACCCTCTTAGCTGCTCTTGGTCTAATTTTGTTTAGTTTCTCGGTTGCTGGCTTTTTACACACACCCCCACCCACCCCCAGCAGTACCATCTCAGTTGCCTCCTCCTGCTGTTTCACATCTTGCCCAAACACCCCGGCTGCCGCCTCTTTCGTTCGGCTTACGGCAAAGCGGCCACAGTGACGTCTGTCGCACCCTGTCTGGTTTCCTTTCTTTAAAAATAAAAATAAGAGCGTCGGCATCCTATGCGCGGCAAGGGGTGATGGAGCCACGTGAGACTGTTCAGGGCATTTTCTGTGCAAAAGGGTTAGGAGGAGAATGACTCATATGCTCCATCAAGAAAATTGGCACTTTTGTCAGAGTCAGGCCACGCAACTTTTGCATGCTGTGGGGGTGGGGGAAGTTTGCTCAGGCAACCTTTGAACACTGGCAAATGGTACACAAGTTGGAGAGAAAAACCCGAAAGGAGGGGGCTTTGTATTCAATTTATTCTTCTTATTAATGCACGCCACCCCAATATCCGAGCAAGGAGAGAATCCAGGGGTTGCCGTTTCCCATCTCCATCAGCGGAGACGGTGGTGTCATTTAGGACGTAGGTAAAGGTAAAAATCAAGGCTTTATTTACACATGCATACAACCTGAGCGTAAAATGGATGGGCTCACAACATTGGTAAAGGTAAAGGGACCCCTGACCATTAGGTCCAGTCGTGACCAACTCTGGGGTTGCGGCGCTCATCTTGCTTTACTGGCCGAGGGAGCCGGCGTCCAGCTTCCGGGTCCTGTGGCCAGCATGACTAAGCCGCTTCTGGCGAACCAGAGCAGCGCACGGAAATGCTATTTACCTTCCCGCCGGAGCGGTACCTATTTATCTACTTGCACTTTGATGTGCTTTCGAACTGCTAGGTTGGCAGGAGCAGGGACCGAGTGACGGGAGCTCACCCCGTCGCGGGGATTCGAACCGCCGACCTTCTGATCGGCAAGTCCTAGGCTCTGTGGTTTGACCCACTGACCCACAGTGTTCTCGAAGCTACCAGCATGAGTTTGACCAAACTGAGGGAGGCAGTGGAAGACAGGAGGGCCTGGCGTGCTATGGTCCAGGGGGTCACGAAGAGTCGGACACGACTAAACAACTAAACAACAACATGAGCCAGACCTCAAGGCATGTTTAGGGAAGCTTTTAATATATGAAGGACTATTGTATTATAATATTTTGTTGGAACCCGCCCAGAGTGGCTGGGGAAACTCAGCCAGATGGGTGGGGTATAAAGAAATTATTATTATTATTATTATTATTATTATTATTATTATTATTATTAATCTTTCACAAATCTATGTATGGTGTTCATGGCTTCAGGACAGATATTCTTCAGTATTTTGTAGAGGAATCAAACTTCCAACGCCTTCCTTGGTCAGGGGCACAGTTACCTGGTTCAGACATCCTCAAAGGGCCAACAAGATCTTTATTTAAATTTATTTTTATTTAAATTTGTACACCGCCCTTCCTCCAAAGATGCGAGGGTGGTTCACAGTATAAAAATACAAAATAGAAACACACGATACATAATAAAAACAAGGTAAAAAAACCCCCAAACCCTTAACCCCCCCTCCCACAAACACATTTCACCGGCCAAATAATGTTGATCAGACATTAGAAATGATTAGAAATGCTTAAGATTGTGGTTTGTTTGTTAGTTTGTTTCATTTCTACCTCACCTTTTTCTGCTAAGTGTTCCAGGTGTGGTATACGTGGTTTCCCCTATTCTTGTTTAATCACCACAACAACCTTGTGAGGTCGGGCTAGGCTGAGAGAGGCAGGGACCGATGTCAAAGGTCAAATCCAGGGAGCTTCATGAATGAGTGGGAGATTCGAACCCTGATCTCTGGTCCAGTGCTCTAACCACTGCACCACCACTGCCTGCACTAACACAAACAGCCACAAAACACACATTCAGATGACAGAAATGTCAGGTAGAGAATATATGACGTGCAGAGTGCGAAACAAGCCAGCGCTTTTGTGAGATATATATATGTTAGCAGTGGCTGAATTAAGTCAGCTTTGCCACGGGTGCCATGATTTTTCAGCAGCGAACATCCTGCCGTTTAACCCGAAAGGGTTTTTGGGAGGCGGCAAAAAGTTATCATTCAGAGAAGATGGACCAAACTGGCAACACAGCCTGAAGCAGCTGTTGCAAGCGGCAGGCTGGCTGAGAGGGGGTGAAATTCCTGCCAATCTAAAAAACCCTAAGGAAATAAAGAATTGTTGCGCCAAAGACTTCATTCCATGTCATGACATGACTCTCTTTCCAGATTGGTCGTTGAGCCCCGTCAATATATACATGTCATTCTAGTTAAACTGTGGAACTCGATGCCTAGATGACTTTTGATTTTTATGTGTGTGTTTTTACTCATCTCCCAAAAATAACATTAAAATAAAATAAAATAAAATAAAATAAAATAAAATAACAATGCATAAAAACAACAACAATGTATATATATTAAAAAACCATGAACACATTTTTAAACCACAATTTTAGTTGACTTCCCTCCACTGCCCCTCTTGGTTTCATCATTTAGTACTTATTCATGCATGTCCATAAAACCTTATATTCTTTTAAAGGTTATACCAATGTAGAAATCTATACGCAAAGCTTCAAAAAAATGCATTCAATAATTGTCCTCTTTTTTTTTAGGTTTCAAGTTATCTAATATGTCCTGCATAGTTCATTTATTTGTTTTGCCAGTCTTCTTTAATCTTCTTTGGCGATGGCTTCTTGCTTCTATAGAGATGGGCGGAACCTGGCCTGGGATTCATTCTCAAATACTGGAATTAAGTCTTTCTCTTGATAAGTCCATCAAATCCTGTACATCTCAGTATCTTAACTTCAGGGGTTTTTTTGAACAACAGCCATTTCCCACATTTTCTTCAAATCTTTATATGTCTTTCCCCAGGCCTTTTTTAACTATTTTACATTGCCACCACATATGGTAGCCTCTTTGCCCTCCCTTCCTGCTAACCGAGATGGCTTTAAAATAAGACTGGACAAATTATAGAGACTATTGATGGCTCCTAGCCGTAATATCTATGCTCAGTTGCTGAAAAACACAGGCATTAGGATCCTGGGGCTTGGATCCTGCCTGCAGGTTTCTTAGAGGTCAGCCATAGCCAACGCTGTGGTCTCCAGAAATGGTTGGAGTACAACTCCCATCGTGCCTGATCATTGACTGTGCTGGCCAGTGGCGTAGCGTGGGGGGGTCAGGGGGGGGCCGGCCGCACCGGGCGCAACATCTGGGGGGGGGCGCGCGCTCGCACTCGCAGCTCTCTGCCCCTACCTGGCTCACTCACTCTCTCTCACTGCAGTGCTGGCTGTGCGAATCCGAGCCGCCGGGTCGCCGCCCACTGTGGAGGGGGGGGGCGTGCCAGGCGTGCGGTGCGGAGAGAGAGCGAGGGACTATCTGGGGGAGGGACAGTGCAGCGGCCACCCAGCGCAGCGCTGAGCGCGGAAGAGAACCACACCAGACCAGACCAGGCAGCAGCAAGAAGAAGCTGGCAGCGGCGGCAGGTTAGGGGTCAGGGGGCGCAAATTACTTGCCTTGCCCCGGGTGCTGACAACCCACGCTACGCCACTGGTGCTGGCTCAGAATGATGGGAGCTGGGAGTCTAACAACACTTGGAGCTACTAACCCACAGGACAGCTCTCCTTAAATCCTTCGAAGACAGAGGTCCTTTGGCTGGGTCGGGACACTATGGGATTGGGGGGGCCAACTCCCGTCTCTTTCGGGGGCGCAATTAGTGCCAGCGCCGTCCATTAAGAGTTTGGGTGTAATCTCCGACACCTCCCTTTCTATGGAGGCGCAGGTTGCAGCCGTAACAGAGGCTGGGACGTCTTTTCCATTGGGCTTATGGGAGCGTTGCGCCAGGGCGCCGGCCTCTCAGGGTCGCCCCCAGCAAGTGGGGGAGCGGAGCGGCTTTGCCGATGGCCTCCCTTTTCCCTGGAGGCCCGCCAGCTGCGCCCCGTCAAACATATGGCTGGTGGGATTGCAGCTTCCTTCCCAAGCCTTCACAGGAGAAGAACAATCCCTGCAGAGGTTTGGGGAAAGGTCGACAGCGCTGGGAAAGGGGGGTTCTTTGCACCATGGCGCCGGATATGCTTAAGATGAACAATGGCGGCATTTTTTCACATCCGCCAAGCTAAGCAGTTGGCTCCTTACCTCTCTCGCCCTGACCTAGCCACTGTGATCCACGAAACGGTCACCTCCAGACTGGATTACTGTAACTCGCTCTACGTGGGGCTGCCCTTGAGACTGAGCCAGAAACTCCAGCGGGTGCAGAATGCCACGGCGAGACTCCTTATGGGGTCTTCGCTGCGAGATCACATTTATCCGGTACTATACCAGCTGCACTGGCTCCCGGTGGAGTACAGGATCCGGTTTAAGGTGCTGGTTTTAACCTTTAAAGCCCTATATGGCCTAGGACCCTCGTACCTACGGGACCGCCTCTCCTGGTATGTCCCACGGACGACCTTATGGTCTTCAAATAAAAACATCTTGGAGATCCCGGGCCACAGGGAGGTTAGGCTGGCCTCAACCAGAGCCAGGGCTTTTTTGGCCGTGGCCCTGATCTGGTGGAACGCTCTGTCACAAGAGACTAGGGCCCTGCGGGACTTGACATCTTTCCGCAGGGCCTGCAAGACAGAGATGTTCCACCAGGCCTTTGGCCAAGGCACAGTCTGACCCCCTGTCTCCTTCTGTAATCCTCATAGAACTCTAGCTCAATGGTTGCCATTAATTTGATTCTGAATTGATTTTAAAATGCATTTTAGTTAATTGACTGTGCGATTTTATGTACACTGTGCTATTTTTACTTGTTGTTAGCCGCTCTGAGCCCAGCTTTGGCCGGAGAGGTCAGGATATAAATAAAAATTTATTATCATCATCATTATTATTATTCCACGGCGGCTAAATTTAGTTGGCCACAAGGGACTTTGTCAGAAACATTTTGGAACATGAAGTATATACACAGTATCCACCAGATCCATCGTTATCAGCATGCCTATTAGCACTCCCATTAAAAAAAAAAATCCAGAAGTTTGGCGAGACAAGATTCCCCTTTATAGAATCCTTCCTCAGCAAGAGTTGCTCTTTTATATGCTTAATCCCTGTGGGCTTTATTCAATTTAGCTTTTTCTGCAAGGAGACCCAATGAAACCAATGGACCAAAGTTAGACGTGGCCATTGATTTCAATGGGTCCGAGTCAAAATGAATGGAATGCAGCCCTTTTACTCCCCCACCCCAACCCTTTCCACCAATTCACTCCTGGGACCGCAATTGTCCAGTTCCCACGCACCCACCCACAGTTACAGACCAGGAGAAGCACGCAGACACTTGCATGGACAGAGAACATTGGGTGGAAACTGACTGAAAGTCAATTGTTCTCCAGGTCTGAGCTCTGGTGAGGTCGAGAGAATTCGTCTACAGAGTGTCTGAGGTTAAGAGTCCGGCGTCAGCTTGCAAGAGAACGGCAGGGGCTTTGGCCTTGTGCCTGAGCCACACGAGGCCTAATTCCACCCAGGGTAGCTTGGGTAGCTCTTGCAGATGAGGTCCTTCAGAATACCTTCCAGGTTGCTCCTATTCTCAGCTGAGAACTGCTGCCTCATGCCATCTATCTGTATTTGAACGCCAATCACATGCCTTTCATTGCAGAACCACTGGAGCTGAATGGATCTGTTGAGGTGCCAAGTGGCATGGGCAGCCTGGTGCCAGGGGCTGACGCCTCCGCCAAGCCTCAAATGGCCTCTGGAGGACCTGTTGAGATAGCGGGCCAGCGCTTTGCCAGAGGGACTTGCACGCAAGTTCTGCTCCTCCGCAACAGTGTTGGCAAAGGAGCCTTGCGCCACCGATCTCATGGTGGGGTCCGGGTTGGTCAGCAGAAGGAAGACGTGGGTGATCGCTGCAACATCAGCCAGGTGTCCCATTTCCAGAATCCCATGTCCTCCACACTGCCTGGGGGCCCGGAGGGTGTTATGGGCCACCCCGAGCCACCTGTTCGCCATGTTGACGATGACGGCGTCAGCTTCCTCAAGGCATTTCCTCGCGGCCGGTGGTCCTTTCAGGAAGGACGAGAATTTGGGCAGCAGGACAGTCTTGAGAGCATCCATCTTTTGCCCGGGGGTCAACAGCGAACCGTCGATCTCTCCCAGTTCTTCAAGCCACTCTTTGTAGAAGGTTTTGGAGGACGGCTGTTCGGGGAAGCTCAGGAGAACCCCCAAGTACTTGAACGTTTCTCCTCTCTGAAGGCAGCTCATCGCTTCTCCCTGGATGGTGAACTCCGTTGGCAGGACCTGGCATTGTCGGACGTGGAGAGATGCACACTTGGCGGTGTTGAAGCGCAAACCCACGCGGCGGGTGGCCTCAGTGGCAGCGTCCAACGCGTCCTGCAACCCTTTCCTGCTGCTGGCCACAAGCACCAGATCATCAACGTAAGCCAGGATGTCGATCTTCCGGCCGTGCAGAACGAATCCAGTGGATCGAGCGGCGATGTATCGGACAACCGGCTCCATTGCCAGCTTGAACATGGTGTAGCTCAGAGGGCACCCTTGCTTCAGCCCCTTCTGGATTGGGATATCCGGGCAACCCAGCCTGGACAGGGTGGTGGTGCACCCATTATACAGATCGCGGACCACGCTGAGGAAGCCTTCGGGCATGCCCAGCTCCGACAGCACGTTGAAGACGTGCTGGTGAGGGACGGAGCTGAAGGAACTGGAGAGGTCCAACTTGGCGAGGGCAAACTCCTGCCCCGAACGCCGGCACTCGTCCAACAAAGCCTGCAAGATGAAGACGCACCCCGTGCTGTATTTCTGTTGCGGGCAGATGGCGCCACCCTCCATGACCCAGGTGTTGATGCGGCGGTTCAGACACCGGGCGTACATCTTGTAAAGGGTGTCGCACAGGGCGATGGGCCTCCAGCTCTTCAGCTCCTTGGCGTCGCCGCCTTTGAAGATGAGGATGGTCTCTGATCTCTTCCACTCGGAGGGGATGCGACGCAGCCGCTTGCACTGGTTGAAAACGGCGGTCAGCACTAGGCACCCGGGGTCTTGCTGGCTCAGAAAGGCGGGCGTCAGCTTATCCTTCCCCACGTTCTTCTTCTTGATGTGGTGGAGCATCTCCTTAACCTCTCTGGGGGCAAAGTCTCTCTCCAGGCCGGCGGAGCCTCTCATGGCGGGAAGGCGAGGCCAGCCATACGGACGCGGGAAAAGGCCCCAGCCCTCGCTAGCGAACGCTTCGGAGAAGTGTTTGTGGATCTCCGTCGCGGGGATCTCGCAAGGAGGAGGGGGAGGCTCAAGGATCTTTCTCAGAGCTTCGGCCTTGTTGACGTCGTACAAGTACTGGATGTTCCTTGTGGCCGTGGCGCTGTGGTACTGCAGGGGGCCTCTCCATCTGCCCTGGGCGGCCCTCCTGCCTCTTGCGGAGAGGTCCTTTGTGAGCTCCTGGATGGCTTCCTCAAAATCAGAGGCCCGCTGGAGCTCAGCAAGCCATTTTTCTTGCCACTGAGTGGTCAGCCTCGGGTATGATACCATCTCCAGCTGAGATCTCAGGTGCCAAGGTTGATGTCAATGTGTTCCTTTCTCTCTCTCTCCCTGCCGCCCCCTTCTTGGCCTGGGCTTCCTTGAAGGCGACGTTGGCCGGTCTTCAAGTCAGTCTGATGTGGGGTGAGGAGGAGGGCTTCTGGGTCAAGGTCACCTCTTGAAATGAGTCCTGCTGGTCTCTCTCTTTCTTGTGCAGAAAGCTCTTCAGCAGTAGAAATCCCCACACGCAGCCCTCACTCTGTGCCGAGATCGGCGGAAGTGGAGGCAGGCCACAAAGGCAGGCAGCCCCGTCTGGCCCGGCCCCCTTGGTTTCTGAGGAAGTGGGTTTTCTTCTCTCTTCCAAGAATCCTCGTCTCCTGCAGAAGATCAGAAAAGCAGGCAGGCCGTTAAACCTTCTAACCAAAGCAGCTGGGAGTTCCGCAGAGCCCTCACACAAAATCATAACAAGAATTAAACAAAGGTTTCCATAGAAAGAAAGAAAAAGTTCAGCTGAACACAGTTGCAGCCGAGACCAGCCTCCAGGAGACAGAGGGATTTTAATAATAATAATAATAATAATAATAATAATAATAATAATAATAATAATAATAATAATTTATTATTTATACCCCGCCCATCTGCCTGGGTCCCCCCAGCCACTCTGGGCGGCTTCCAACAAAACACTAAAATACAATAACCTATTAAACATTAAAAGCTTCCCTAAACAGGGCTGCCTTTAGATGTCTTCTAAAAGTTTGGTAGTTATTTTTCTCTTTGACATCTGGTGGGAGGGAGTTCCACAGGGCGGGTGCCACCACCGAGAAGGCCCTCTGCCTAGTTCCCTGTAATTTCACTTCTCGCAGTGAGGGAACCACCAGAAGGCCCTCGGTGCTGGACCTCAGTGTCCGGGCAGAATGATGGAGGTGGAGACGCTCCTTCAGGTATACTGGACCGAGGCCGATTTGAACGATTGGTATCAATAATTGCATTATAAATTGGCGTTGTTATCATGAGGCTATTACTGGATTTTAATTGAAAACTAATAAAAAATATTATCTAAAAGAAAGAAGACAAAGGGATGAACCTTCACAATGGGAGGATGTTCCAAAGAATCGGAGGGGCAGAATCCCGCTGGAAAGGTAGAAAGGCGGTGAGGAGCAGTGGTTAGAGCATTGGTTTCCCAAATTTTGTGGGGGTTTCCTAGAGGGTGCTAAGAGGCAAGTGGGTGGTGGTGGTGTGTGTGTGTGTGTGCGTGTGTGTGTGTGCGCTAGAGGGGCACTTGGTTTTTAGACTTTGGAAAGCTGGTATTTTTTAAAATCAAGTTCACCAGTTTGTCGAATGGGTTCAACTTAATGGTTTCAACTGAATTTTGAATAAAATGTGCAGTCAGTTGCTATTCTTTTTTTTAAATTTTACTGTGCTATTATCTTCCTTAGTGGGTTGTGCAAATTTGAATCGTGCTTCTAATGGGGTCGGGTCAGGGGGATGAGTTTATGGAGCTGGTAAAAGGGGTGGGCTAGGCTGAAAAGGTTTGGAAACTGCTGGTTTAAGAGTGTGGGGGGGGGGCAATAGTCCCTTGCCTGAAATCGAAAGTGGAATTTTACAGTTGCAATCAGAAGAATTGAGAACAAAGAGAGAGCCGTCTCCAGGGTAACTTCAAGCCGTAAGCCACACAGGGATCAGGAATAACTAATATGGGCATAATATTTGATAAAGAATTAAAGGAATAAATTAAAACCTCACACAGGAAGAAGAAAGGAAAACTTCGCTTGCGAATTTGCAAATTATTATATGCGTTAACGCGAAGTGAAGTTAATTACTGTAGCTGCGGTATAAGGGATTTTATCAAGAGTGGATTGTATTTAGTTTGAGCAAAAGTCTGGAGGCAGAACTGAAGGGAATCGGGCCTTGGAAGTACAGCACGTGGGAGGCCAAACAAAATTTATAATTGCCTATGCAATTGATTTGTATTTGAATTGGTATTGCTGTTTGGTGTTAATAGAATATGGCGCGTATTGCATTTTTGTAACTGAAAATTAATAAGAATTATTCAACCACAAAAAAGAAAGTTTGGGGCAAAGCCTGGCAGAGACCAAGGTTGAAATCCCCTCCCCGAGTCAGTTGTTTTTTTATTTGTTTGTTTTATTTATTTCGTAACAGATATACACTGCTTGGTTGTATGATTGTGAAAAAACAAACAAACCTAAGAGGCTTACAAAATAATAAAAATAATAAAATGGGGGCGGGGTTTATAATACGTTAAAGCATACCAAAAAGCCAGAAAGATCCCACAGAAAGATCCCTCAGGGGCTCCCAGCCCTAACATACTGCACAGAAATGGAGAGAAGGGAGGGGAAGTATGTACACTGAGGGGGGGGGAAAGTATTTGATCCCCTGCTAAATTTGCCCCGTTTGCCCTCTGACAAAGAAATGACCAGTCCATAATTTTCATAGTAGGTTTACTGTAGCCTTGAGAGACGGAATAACAACAGGAAAACCCCCGGAAACCACCTTGACGATCGAATCCTAGGGACCCCGAGGGTCATCCAGCCCACCCCATGGAATGCCGGAATCTTTTGCCCAATGTCGGGCTGGAACCCACAACCCTGAGATTATATAATAATAATAATAATAATAATTTATTATTTGTACCCCGCCCATCTGGCTGGGTTTCCCCAGCCACTCTGGGCGGCTTCCAACAAAGATGAAAAACACACTAAGATGTCACACATTAAAAACTTCCCTGAACAGGGCTGCCTTCAGATGTCTTCTGAATGTCAGGTAGTTGTTTATCGCTTTGACATCTGATGAGAGGGCGTTCCAGAGGGAGGGCGCCACCACCGAGAAGGCCCTCTGCCTGGTTCCCTGTAACTTGGCCTCTCGCAGTGAGGGAACCGCCAGAAGGCCCCACGGAGCTGGACCTCAGCGTCTGGGCAGAACGATGGGGGTGGAGACGCTCCTTCAGGTATACTGGGCCTTTGAGGCCATTTAGGGCTTTCAAGGTCAGCACCAACACTTTGAATTGTGCTCGGAAACGTACTGGGAGCCAATGTAGGTCTTTCAAGATTAAGAGTCTCATGATCTACTGACTGAGCTATTCCGCAAGAGCTTTGATTTCCTTGGCAGAGAAAGTGGCCTAGAAATGCAATTAAATAGATATATAACCTTAAGAGGTGGAGCCTCCCTGAACCTCGTGCTCTCCAGAGATTTTTGGACCTGGGCTGCAGTCAGAAACATTTGGGGAGGGCAGGAGGTTGGGGCAGCAGGCTGCCTCGGGGCATAGAAAGCTTTTCCGCACTAAAGTCCTGATTCCAGTGGGCACCGTATTTTTCGCTCTATAAGACGCACCAGACCACAAGACACACCTAGTTTTTGGAGGAGGAAAACATGAAAAAAAATAATTCTGAATCTCAGAAGCCAGAACAGCAAGAGGGATCGCTGCGCAGTGAAAGCAGCGATCCCTCTTGCTGTTCTGGCTTCTGGGATAGCTGCGCAGCCTGCATTCACTCCATAAGACGCACACACATTCCCCCTTACTTTTTAGGAGGGAAAAAGTGAGTCATAGAGCAAAAAATACGGTATTTTTTTTCTCCCCTGCTCCCCACCCGCACCTATCAACGGGGACGGGGGCCGCAAAAGTGGGATCTGCCCATAGAAAAGGCAGGAGGGAGCCAGGATTTTAGCATAATTATGGCTTGGAAGCACCAGCGCCCTTATACCCAAGCACAAAAAGGTGTTGGCAAACAAAAATGCGGGCAGCATTAAGACAAATTCAGCCGTGTAAATAAGTTTTGACGGATGCAGCAATGAAATACAGAATGGTATAGTTTTTGTATAGTTTTACTTTCTTGGGCTCCCTGGTCACTGCAGATGGTGACAGCAGTCACGAAATTAAAAGACACCTGCTTCTTGGGAGGAAAGCAATGACAAACCTAGACAGCATCTTAAAAAGCAGAGACATCACCTTGCCAACAAAGGTCCGTATAGTTAAAGCTATGGTTTTCCCAGTCGTGATGTATGGAAGCAGTGGCGTAGCGTGGGTTCTTAGCACCCGGGGCAAGGCAAGTAATTTGCGCCCCCTAACCCGTGGATTGTAGCACTCGAGTCTCTTCCGCCCCCCCCAGATGTTGCGCTAGGTGCGGCAGGCCCCCCCTGCACCCCCCACGCTACGCCACTGCTCCCACCACTAGTCTTCAGGACAGCCATCCGAAGGCTGGCGCGGGGAGAAGGTCTCTCCGCCCCACCGCCAGGCTTCGGAGCAGCCTTCCGAAGCCTGGCGGCGGGTGGAGGTCTCTCCGCCCCACCGCCAGGCTTCGGAGGAGCCTTCCGAAGGCTGGCGGTGGGGCGGAGAGACCTCCTCCCGCCGCCAGGCTTCGGAGCATCCTTCCCCGCTGTCCCGGAGATTTCCCTATGGACTTTTGTCTTGCGAAGGGCCGGCCAAACGCGCCCCCCTCAATGTTGCGCCCGGTGCGGCCGGCACCCCTGGCACCCCCCACGCTACGCCACTGTATGGTAGTGAGAGCTGGACCATAAAGAAGGCTGATCACCGAAAAATGGATGCTTTTGAATTCTGGTGGTCCAGGAATCAGCGTGCTTTTACATAAGTAGAATGAGTCCTTGTATTTAAAATGCATCTCTGGGTTATTTGTGGGGCATAGGAATTCGTTCATTATAATTTTTTCAAAATACAGTCCGGCCCCCCACAAGGTTTTAGGGACAGTGGACCGGCCCCCTGCTGAAAAAGTTTGCTGACCCCTGCTTTAAGGAATTTGAGTCACTGGACAAAACTCTAGCTGCTTTGGCTAACTTCGGAGATGGCCTGCAGAAACGAAAATGAAAACAGCTACAGAGAGTCTAACAGGAACTCAAACGGAATTGGCTGGAGGTGACGGGACTCAAAAAGAGTTTAAAAACCCATGTCTGAGATCAGACAGGCAGAAACCGTAGGGTGAATTGAATACCTACCCCTTCAGCCTTCGCTGACCTTAATATTATACTGGCCATTGTGATGATTTTATTCAAGGTTGGATTTAGGTTTGCTGAGGCCCTAAGCTACTGAAGGTAATGGGGCCTTTTATCTTTCCAGCTGTCCTTTGTCAACAACAATTTGTCGCTGCTTTTTGTGTTGAATATATGCTATGTGGTAATTTATGGACCTAACAAGTATCTAAAGCCATTTGCACATAACAAAATACTTATTTTATCAAAGTAATTGTCAAACTGAAACACAATGAAGAAGAAGTATATTAACAGTGAAATAAATATTAAGCTCTAACTTAAAATGATTTTTTTATTCCTAACAAACTTAATCATGCAAACACATTGGCATTTGGCAATAACAAAAGTTCCTTTAGAAACACATTTTACAAAGATTTATAATCTAGTCTCTAGAAACTTGCTATAACATGAAATAATAATAGCAAACCAGTGATGTTTTAGGGAGCAGGCTAGCAAGCGGGGCCCATGACTTACATCACAGGAGCGTACACAACACAAAACACTGTTGCTGAATGTCAGTTTTATTTTATTTATTTTTTTATCTTAGATTTTGGAAATGTACATCCAGGGGTTTTTTTCCCTTTAATTTTTGGGGGGTCCCCAAGAGAGTGGGGCCCTGAGCCATAGCTTATTTAGTTTATACGTAAATCCAGCATTGGGTAAAACTCAGGGGAAAAGAGATGCGAGGCAATGGCCGAGAGCAAAATGCCCATATTGACAGCGGGATGCTATGGATTTTGGCGACACAGAGATCCTGGGGGGGGGGGGGGGCATGATAACTGAGGAGGAAGAGAGCATCCCCTCCCCAAGAAAGAAGGACCGGGCTGGGCGGAAAAACAACAACAGGGGAAGAAGCTTTTTGCCAGCACCTTGGATTGAGAAAGAGTTTAATACAGCAAACTTTTTCAGCAGGGGCCGGTCCACTGTCCCTCAGACCTTGTGGGGGGCCGGACTGTATTTTTTTTTGGGGGTGAACGAATTCCTATGCCCCACAAATAACCCAGAGATGCATTTTAAATAAAAGGACACATTCTGCTCATGTAAAAACACCAGGCAGGCCCCGCAAATAACCCAGAGATGCATTTTAAATAAAAGCACACATTCTACTCATGTAAAAACACGCTGATTCCTGGACCATCCGCAGGCAGGATTTAGAAGGCAGTTAGGCCAGATCCGGCCTTAGTTTGCCAACCCATGGCTTAATACCTTTCCTTTCTTGGGGGTTTGCTGGGCTGGAGACATGGGGGCCTTTTCAGCAACAATGGGGATAGGGAGTCCAAGATACGGGGTGGGGGGGGGGCGAAATCAGCATGCAAGTCCCTGGGCAGAGAAGGGAATTTCTTGGACATCTAAAGTAAGCTAAGCTAAGGTAGAGCTTGAAAATTCACCGCCAAAGAACAAAGACTTGCAAAACCTGCCTTCCCTGGCTGCGGATGAGCGCTGAAAGTTTTTAGTGCCAGCCAGGAAGAGTTTATGTCTACAGAACAGCTTCTAAGAAATCCATCTTATTTGAGCTAGACTTATATTTTGGGGAGACTCCAAACCACCGGAATGTGGTGAGTCATTGTGAACAGGAGAGACGGTTGGTTCCCTTTGGGTCAGGTCCTTCGGATTTCTTCTGGGAGAGGAGTCACCAAGATTTACGCATCAATATATCAAGTCCCAGTAGCCCACTTGATTGCCGAAGGAAGAGACACAGAATCATCAACACATATCAGAATAAAATAAGACCGTAGCTACATCTGACAGCAAACATTCATCTTTTTTTGACATTATGGGAAGAGACCCAAGACAAGCTACAGACCCAAACTTTCGAGACCCAAGCAATATTCAACCTCAGCAACTTTTCAATTTTCTGACTTAGATTTAATGCCACGCAAAGGGAGTCTGCCTTTCATTCCGGCTCCGAAACATCGCTCCTTTCGCACCATAGCAACCCGAATAGCAAAATCAGGAAAACTAGATTGAAAATTTGATTTACCTGAAAAGGCAGGTCTCGGGTGGAAATCCGCTCTTAATCCCTCTTCCAGCAACCCATCAATGAGGGGGCTTACAGGATCAACTCACCCAAGGAGACGCGGCAACTGTACAATGATAAGCCACGCCTGTTTGCCTTAACTTGAACCTCTGAGGGAAATTTGACCTTGCAGAAGCTGAAAAATAGGGAGGATGTTCTCAACAAGCCATCAGATAAAGGGGAACTGCTTAGTTCTCAGGGAGAGGAAGGGATGGGTTCAGGAAGCATCTAGACAACAAGGCCAGGTGGCCTGCAGTGTATTCCTTGCGAAAATATCCCCAGCTGTACAGTTTATAAAGACGTAGCGTGTTTAATGGGCGAAGCATTTGTCCAGGGGCGTATCTCAAAACCCAAATCTGAAGGGCTCTTTTTCGTAAAAACTGACACGGAAGAGAGAATTCTCTGGTTTTAGTTACTTAGAGTCAACTTGGAAGGGACCCCCCAAGATCATCCAGTCCCCACCTTCTGCAATGAAGGAATCTCGGCAAAAGATGGCCAGCACCAATAAGGTTCATTTTGTTGTTGTTTAGTTGTTTAGTCGTGTCCGACTCTTTGTAACCCCCTGGACCAGAGCACGCCAGACAATCCTGTCTTCCACTGCCTGCCGCAATTTGGTCAAACTCATGTTAGGTAAAGGTAAAAGTAAAGGGGCCCCTGACCATTAGGTCCAGTTGTGGCCGACTCTGGGGTTGCGGCGCTCATCTCGCTTTACTGGCCGAGGGAGCCGACGTACAGCTTCCGGGTCATGTGGCCAGCATGACTAAGCCGCTTCTGGCGAACCAGAGCAGCGCACGGAAACGCCGTTTACCTTCCCGCCAGAGTGGTACCTATTTATCTACTTGCACTTTGACGTGCTTTCGAAGTGCTAGGTTGGCAGGAGCAGGGACCGAGCAATGGGAGCTCGCCCCGTCGTGAGGATTCGAACCGCCAACCTTCTGATCGGCAAGTCCTAAACTCTGTGGTTTAACCCACAGCGCCACAACTTGGATTACTGACATGTTAAAAGGTCTGCCTTGGATTCGTATCGAGATCATTCTATCATATTTGAGATTACATCCCAGTACAGCTTTCGCCACTCTTTTGTTGACTATGAGGGCTACTCCATTTCTTCTATGGGATTCTTGCCCACAGTAGTAGATATGATGGTCATCCGAACTGAATTCGCCCATTCCCGTCCATTTTAGTTCACTGATGCCCAGGATGTCAATATTTATTCTTGCCATCTCATTTTTGACCACATCCAACTTACCAAGGTTCATGGTTCTTACATTCCAGGTTCCTATGCAATATTTTTCTTTACAGCATCAGACTTTCCTTTCGCTTCCAGGCATATCCGCAACTGAGCGTCCTTTCGACATTGGCCCAGCCGCTTCATCAGCTCTGAATCTACTTGTACTCGTCCTCTGCTCTTTTCAGTAGCATGTTGGACGCCTTCCGACCTGAGGGGCTCATCTTCCAGCGTCATAACTTTTATATGCCTGTTGTCTTTGTCCATGGAGTTTTCTTGGCAGGGATACTGGAGTGGCTTGCCGGTTCCTGCTCCAGGTGGATCACGTTTGGTCAAAACTCTCCACTATGACCTGTCCATCTTGGGTAGCCCTGCACGGCATGGCTCATAACTTCTCTGAGTTAATCAAGCCCCTTCGCCACAAAAAGACAGTGATCTATGAAAGAGTCAACTAATATCCGGCTTTTAACTTAAAAGCCAACATTCTGTGCGATGACGGAGGATATTTTAACCAAAATGAAAGCATTACACACGCCAGCTTCATTTGTGCTTTAGCTGAACTAGCACTAAAGAAATGAGCAAACTCAGTTTCAGGAAAGATTGTTATTGCAAATTTCTGATAAAGTCACAGGCTGCAGATTTGCATTTAACTTAGACTATCTTTATATAGGTAAATTTGAATGAACATTCCTATTGAATGGAAAAGAAATTGCATGGGGTGGTATATTGCTACAGAATAAATGTCTGGACGATCTATTTATTATATGCCTGGGGACTGAGGACAGACTCCCAAGAATTAGGAAGATTTGTTAACAATGTACATCCCAGTAATAAATTTGTTCTGATGTATCACAAACAACAGGTTCATGTTCTGTGTATGTTGTTGTTGTTTAGTCGTTTAGTCGTGTCTGACTCTTCGTGACCCCCTGGACCAGAGCACGCCAGGCACTCCTGTCTTCCACTGCCTCCCACAGTTTGGTCAAACTCATGCTGGTAGCTTCGAGAACACTGTCCCACCATCTCATCCTCTGTCATCCCCTTCTCCTTGTGCCCTCCATCTTTCCCAACATCAGGGTCTTTTCCAGGGAGTCTTCTCTTCTCCTGAGGTGGCCAAAGTCTTGGAGCCTCAGCTTCAGGATCTGTCCTTCCAGTGAGCACTCAGGGCTGATTTCCTTCAGAATGGAGAAGTTTGATCTTCTTGTAGTCCAGGGGACTCTCAAGAGTTCTGTGTATATAATATTTTTTTTTTTTTTAAGGAATCTGAAGGCTGCTCCCTACAGAAAACTTGCTGATGTGTCGTTATTGTTGTTTTGGTACAATATGACAGTTATCATGCTGGGTATTTAAGAAGAAACTATACATGCAAACAAACGCTCAGAAATGGTGTTAACAGTCTGTGTCACCAACCCACTGGTGTGTGCAAGCACTCATGAGCATTCATACACACGCCACTAAGAAGTTTTTTATACTTTACTGGAGTTAAGACATGCACTTTTTATGAATATGTGTGTTTAGCCTTAACCTTTGTCCACAATAAGTTCTCACATCAAAGGAATAAAGAAAGATGGGCTTCTTGTATGAAACAAAAGTAACAGGGGGAAAATCACAGAAGCAAAATCCCAATTATCAGACAGCAAAATCATACAAAGCAAGCAGACAGCAACCCACTCAATATGTACACATCTTGATCTAAGGCATGGGTAGGCAAACTAAGGCCCGGGGGCTGGATCTGGCCCAATCGCCTTCTCAACCCGGCCCGCAGACGGTCCAGGAATCAGTGTGTTTTTCCATGAGTAGAATGTGTCCTTTTATTGAAAATGCATCTCTACGTTATTTGTGGGGCATAGGAATTCGTTCATTTTTCCCCCCAAAATATATTCCGGCCCCCCACAAGGTCTGAGGGACAGTGGACGGGCCCCCTGCTGGAAAAGTTTGCTGACTCCTGATCTAAGAAGTAAAAGAAATACCTGGCCATTTTCAAACTGGGAGCTTGGCCATTTTGCCACAAAAACCCACACTAAACAGCAAGGCGGAAATGGAAAAGGAAGAATATACCTTTCCTTGAGAGAGCTAGAGAAGTTCTGTTGAGGCATCTGCCTGCTGGGAATCTGGGTTTTCTAAATAAATATTTAGCTAATGCCTCCTAATAGGGAAAGGAGGGACTTTGAAACAAGCAAGTCTCAAGAGAATTTCTCACTTTGCCCATCCTAGTGAGGAAATGCACTAAAATCTGGCCACCCTGAGAGTGTTCTCAATGTTTTGGGCCACCACAGCCATAAGATTTTGTGTAAATAGACTTATTACAAAGCTAATTGAATCTTCTTGCTCTTGTCTTTTTAAATTTTACATTGTTGCTTAATTAGTCGGGGATTATTTCTCCCTCTTTTAGTTTGAGACATGTAGGTAATCATAATATATTTGGCTGAGCACTTATCGAAGGAGTCTGGTGCTTTTTGCCTTTGCTTTCAATTTAAAAAGAAGGAATGTCAGACGTTTACAGTGGGAGGGAGACAGTAAATATTCTAGGTGCTGTTGGAACAGCTCCTTGGAAAAATATTCTCCTGGCTTCACTGCAGTCTCTAGCGGCCTCTAGAGGCCAAAAGCAAACCTACCTTCTCAGCTAATGTAGCAAAATCTGGATTTTCTTGTGTCTCTTAACTGTGCATATCTGTTTTAAACTTAAGGTAGACGACATTGTTGGGCTGTTGCAGTCGCTTCTGTTTCAGCCAAACCTTCCACAATATTTTGCGGTGGGAGTGGGGGTGTTGTGGCTAAAACACAGGGAGGCTACAACAGCTGCTACTTTTCCTGAACAAGGGACAGACTTCTTTCGAATTACACCTAATTTAAATACAGGATTCATGCAACGCCTGCAGCTCAGACAGGGGTGGAAGGAAGAAGAAGTCCCGACAATAACAGTTTGGCATAACAAGCTACAAGAATTTGCTGAAATGGTGCAGTTGACAAATAGCCTGAGAAGCAATTCGAAACAAAAAATTATGGAAAAATGGGATAGATATGAGATATATGTTCAAAAATACAGTAAAGGTTCGCTATCTATGCTAGCATTCGATTGACGTTGGAGAGAGACTGAGTTGAGAAATATGACCAAGAGTACATATTGGCATAGGAATGTATTAGATAAAATGGAAAGAAATATACAATAATAAGAGTACATTCATTTGTTAAAAAAGGAATATACAATGGGATAGACAGGAAGTCCAAAGTGTTGGTACATACAGTGGTACCTCGGGTTACATACGCTTCAGGTTACAGACTCCACTAACCCAGAAATAGTGCTTCAGGTTAAGAACTTTGCTTCAGGATGAGAACAGAAATTGTGCTCCAGTGGCGTGGCAGCAGCAGGAGGCCCCATTAGCTAGAGTGGTGCTTCAGGTTAAGAACAGTTTCAGGTTAAGTACGGACCTCCGGAACGAATTAAGTACTTAACCTGAGGTACCACTGTATATGATTTTGAAATAGATTTTTGTCCTTGTTTCTTTTCTTTAGGTATATAAAGGTAAAGGTGAAGGTACCCCTGACCATCAGGTCCAGTTGTGACCGACTCTGGGGTTGCGCGCTCATCTCGCTCTATAGGCCGGGAACTGGCGCTTGTCCACAGACAGCTTCTGGGTCATGTGGCCAGCAGGACTAAGCTGCTTCTGGTGAACCAGAGCAGCACATGGAAACGCCGTTTACCTTCCCGCTGGAGTGGTACCTATTTATCTACTTGTACTTTGACGTGCTTTCGAACTGCTAGGTTGGCAGGAGCAGGGACCGAGCAACGGGAGCTCACCCCGTCGTGGGGATTCGAACCACGAACCTTCTGATCAGCAAGTCCTTGGCTCTGTGGTTTAACCCTTAATGACATTTGAGGGAGAGGAGTCCTGATGCAGTTGGCCTGTCGCTGCAGAGCCATTCAAGTGAGCTCTGCTCCTCCGTTTCCCCAGTGCTGGAATGGCAGCCTTCATTATTCCGTTTCCAGGAGCTAAGCTAGCCGTTTCACAGAATCACAGAATTGTAGATTTGGAAGAAATAATAATAATAATAATAATAATAATAATAATAATAATAATAATAATAATAATTTATTATTTATACCCCGCCAATCTGGCTGGGTTTCCCCGGCTGCTCTGGGCGGCTTCCAACAGAATATTAAAATTCAATAATCTATTAAACATTAAAACTTCCCTAAACAGGGCTGCCTTCAGATGTCTTCTAAAAGTCTGGTAGTTGTTTTTCTCTTTGACATCTGGAACCCCCGAGGGTCATCTAGTCTGACCCCCTGCAATGCTGGAATCTCAGCTAGATCATTCATGACATATGGTCATCCAACCTCTGCTTAAAAACCTCCATAGAGGTTTTTTTAGGGGGAACCTTATTGGTTATTTCCGGAATCAGCATTCTGATTGGCTAGGGCGATAAAGCCACGTCTTCATTGGCGAGCGAGTTCCATTCTCATCCAATCAGCGCCGGCTCTCGGAAGCTAAAGGAGAGTACAGTATATAGAAAGCAAGGTTTTCCTTTGAGCAGCGAAACCCCCCCCCGCCCCTCCGCAGGCTCTTTTATGAATCACCAATTTCCCGAAGGAGTTTGCTGCGCTTCCAAGGCTGCCTTTAAGAAATGCACGTTCTTGCACCCGAAACGTGTAGTAAGGCAAGGGGTTTCTTTTCACCAGCAACGTTGCGGAGTAAAGCTCTGGAAACAGGAGCTGGCTGCCGCAGTGCAGCTTTGGAGCGGGGTGGGGTGTTAATAGCAGAGGAAGATAAACCCCGGGCAATAAATTGCATGGAGATTGCTCACCCCAAAAAGCTGATCCCGGAATAGTGGAGCCGGCAGTTACGTAGGTCGGAAAGTGTAGAAATCACCTGTTTCCCCATCCTTCAACCCTAGCAACACTTTGTATCTTTTAGACACGCTATAGGCTTCTAAGGTTTGGGGAAAGATACTGAAAGTTGTTAATATCAACATGAAGGCAACGAAGTCAGTCTTGTAGTCTCGGTATTTTTGCTGCCCTCCTAGCCCGTTTTTGGGTTAGTGCTCTCTCAGATCACCATTTTTCTACGTTTCCAACGTCTACCGATCAGTATTGCTGCTATTAATGACAATTATCCTTCATTGCCTCCACTGCATATACCAAAATGAGTTTTTTACACGACTTCCCAGCATTGATTTAAATCGCCTCACTGGGCAAGTCTGGCACAATCCCACGCATTTACTGCGCTTTCCAAAGTGGTTCATATAAAATTCCGATAACCAAGGTTACCTAAGCAAAAAACGCTTTTAGCAACCCAAACTGTCAGCTCTTTTCATGAAAAGGTGGGTGGCCCTTAAAAGGGCCTTTGAGCTCGTTTGTAATATAGTTTTGGTATCCCGATTAGCCACCGAAGCCGTACAGAGTGCGGCCCTGGCGCTTCAGAGCGTACACGACATCCATGGCGGTCACAGTCTTCCTCTTGGCATGCTCGGTGTAAGTCACGGCATCTCGGATGACATTCTCCAGAAAGACCTTCAGGACGCCGCGGGTCTCCTCGTAGATCAAGCCCGAGATACGCTTGACTCCGCCACGGCGAGCCAGGCGGCGGATTGCAGGCTTCGTGATGCCCTGGATGTTGTCACGAAGCACCTTGCGATGCCTCTTGGCGCCTCCCTTGCCCAAACCTTTCCCGCCTTTTCCACGACCAGACATGGTAACAAAGACAACACTCTGCGCTCTTCAAGAAAGAAGTAAGCGAAAAGTAGCGCAGCTGCTTCTTTTATACAGCAATATCCGACCAGAGGGAAGACTGTGAGCCTTTGACTGAGCCACGCCCTCTTTCCAAACTCCATAACGCTATAGGCTATACTTTCACCAATCAGCTTCTGGTCATTTTAAAATCTCCAATCAAAAGCGAACTATCTCCTCAAACAGATATGTGCCTTTGATTTGGGGAGGATAGTGCAGCCAGGAGAGTTATAGACACGTTTCATAATTTACAAAATTATGATTCTGTCCGGTGATACTAAGTACTGGTACAGTACTGTAATCTGGAAATGGTGCAGAACAGAATGGAAAAACAAAATAGTAGCGTAGAGGCGGGGAAAAGAGTAAAACAGAACCTGAAAACTCTTATCCTAACATTTGCAAAATTGTGAGGAGCAGGAAATAGAAAAGCATACTGTAAATTTCAGAGGTTTATGTCGCATTATAATTATAAAATTGTAGAGTTGGAAGGGACCCCAATGGTCATCTAATCCATCTAGCGTCTTTCATTGCATGGTTCTTGTAAACCACTCCCTTAGCCCACAATTAAATGAGGATAACGATCAGCCTGAGTCTATACATTTAAAAAATAATAATATGGCATTGGGTGCTGCCTCGATGAAGGACGTTCTGGTCTCCTTTTACGCTACTAGCTTTCGCTTCCGTGGCAGAAGTACAAGAACACATGCCTTTCGCAATACATTATTTACACGCGTGCAGAGACAAAAGAGAATGTAGTTTGCTTGTTTGACTTTAATTTTATATTGTGCTCTGAATGTAAGTACTGGTCATAGTTTGTCACGTTAAGAAAAAACACCAATCAAAGGTATTCCTTTTCGTTTTTTAACACGATCTAATATGGTCACCATCGTTTATTTCTCAGACGAAAGAGCAATGACGTAACACCCCTTTTTTTTTAAAGCAGAACATGCAAATATAAGCTAGCCCCATGTGACATTTCTATTGGCTCGCGCAAGCAATACGTAATTTAAATGTAACTTTCTGGTTGGTTGCAAGAAGACAAATTCTCATTGGGTGCCAAGCACGTACTATGTCTCTTCCATCCAATCAGATTTGACAGAAAGAATCCACCGGGAGTAAATAAATAGGCGGCTTGCAAAATTGTGTTTCTCATTCTGCTCTTCGTCGTTGTAGTTCCTGGTGGATTTAGCTGTACGATGTCTGACCGTGGAAAGCAGAGCGGCAAAGCCAAGGGCAAGGCGAAGTCTCGCTCGTCCAGGGCGGGCTTGCAGTTCCCTGTGGGTCGAGTGCACCGCCTGCTTCGCAAAGGGCACTACGCGAAGCGCGTGGGAGCCGGAGCCCCTGTCTACACGGCGGCGGTGCTGGAGTACCTGACCGCCGAGATCCTGGAGCTGGCCGGCAACGCGGCGCGGGACAACATGAAGGCGCGCATCATCCCTCGGCACCTGCAGCTGGCCATCCGCAACGACCAGGAGCTGAACAAGCTGCTGGCCAAAGGCACCGTCCCCCAGGGCGGCGTCCTGCCCAAGATCACAAAGTGAAGGCCCAGTAAAAATCAGACCGCGGCGTCTGGACTTCACAAAGGCTCTTTTCAGAGCCGTCCACTCTGTCATAAGAGAGCTGGGTTTATAATGCTGAAAGTTTCAGACTGGATTTCTGAGAACGCTATATTGTGAATTTATAAGCACTGCACTCGCTGCTGCTATCTTAAAAGCCTGCACGCCCCCCAAACAATTCTGGCTAAGCCCATGCGCTCGGTATGCCTTTCTTTCTGTTCCCATAATTCATTCTACTGAGGATCTCAAGGTTGGCGTCTCCACCCCTCGCCCAAATAACACATGTACGTGCCTATGTTTAAATACAGACGCTTTTTTAAGGCAGTGGTTCTCAAAGGGTGTTACTAGTATGGCAAGAGGATGGGAACGTAGCGGGAAGATCGGAGAAACGAACCTTTAAACATTTCAGCATAGGATAAAGGTAAAGGTACCCCTGCCCGAACGGGCCAGTCTTGACAGACTCGACAGCATAGGATAGTATACTACAAATAATATTTCTGGAATATGTAGACGTCCTACCAAAGTACTTCTTGTTATACAAATAGTAAATATTCTGCAACTGCGGCCCAGATTACTGGTAGTTTCAAAAACCACTGTCTAAAGTTTTGGATTAAGTATACCCATGAAAAAAGAAAATAAGCGAAAGTATATCTCTTTTCATGAAAAGGTGGGCGGCCCTTAAAAGGGCCTTTGACTTTAAGATGCAGCCTTGATATTTAGAATTAGCCACCAAAGCCGTACAGAGTACGACCCTGGCGCTTCAGAGCGTACACAACATCCATGGCGGTCACAGTCTTCCTCTTTGCATGCTCGGTGTAAGTCACAGCGTCGCGGATGACATTTTCCAGAAAGACCTTCAAGACGCCACGGGTCTCCTCGTAGATCAAGCCCGAGATACGCTTGACTCCGCCACGGCGAGCCAGGCGGCGGATTGCAGGCTTCGTGATGCCCTGGATGTTGTCACGAAGCACCTTGCGATGCCTCTTGGCGCCTCCCTTGCCCAAACCTTTCCCGCCTTTTCCACGACCAGACATACTTGCCGAGCAAACTTCAAACAACGACAGAAAAAACAAAATGCAGCGTAAGGGAAGGCTCCCTCTCCTTATATAGTGAAAAATCCGACCAGAATGAAAACCTAGGCATACTTTTGTGCGTTGCAGAACTCTGTCTCAATTTCGTCCAATCAAATGCACTCCTTTTGCAGCTGCTCAATGAGAGTCCTGGCGGGGAAAAAAAACCAGGCTGTGGCCCCGCCCCACTTAGTCCTCTTGCGTGATCTTGTCTAGCCAATTGCTGTTCAGCCCAGGAAATTCAAACTTTCCAACTGACAATGCTCAGTCTTCAGCCAATCAAGACTGCGAGAGCGGTCTATAAATAACCAGCAACCGGGCTTTTTTGTCTCATTTGCTGAAGACAGTCCTTTGCTCTGTTTGTCATGGCTCGTACTAAGCAGACCGCTCGCAAGTCCACCGGCGGGAAGGCGCCTCGGAAGCAGCTGGCGACCAAAGCCGCCCGGAAGAGCGCCCCGGCCACCGGGGGCGTGAAGAAGCCTCACCGCTACCGCCCTGGGACTGTCGCCCTGCGAGAGATCCGTCGCTACCAGAAGTCGACGGAGCTGCTGATTCGCAAGCTGCCCTTCCAGCGTCTGGTGCGAGAGATCGCGCAGGATTTCAAGACTGACCTGCGCTTCCAGAGCTCTGCGGTGATGGCCCTTCAGGAGGCGAGCGAGGCTTACCTGGTGGGTCTTTTCGAAGATACCAACCTGTGCGCCATCCACGCCAAGCGGGTCACCATCATGCCCAAAGACATCCAGCTGGCTCGCCGTATCCGCGGAGAAAGGGCTTAAGATACTCTTTGTCAAAGTAGGGGCCTCCTACGTTCAAAAACCCAAAGGCTCTTTTAAGAGCCACCACATAATCTAAAAAAGCTGTTAATTACTGCAATATTATGTTCAATTGCCAGTTAGGTATTGTTCATTAAGCACCAGTTGCTGGGAATGTTTAAGTGGACACGGCGGCGTGGTACTTATGTGCAGTTTACAGGCGTCTCACATGGATCTTGCCCCTTCGATTTGTATCCTTCAGCGACTTCCCCGTTTTAGCAGGCCCTGGGGTAGCTAGCATTCAATAAGGGAAAGCAAATCCATTTTTACCCTCCCGTCTAAAAACAGTATCATGGAAGCAACCACTTGCTTTCTCCCCGCCCACCCCATTGCCACGTGTCTTCCTCCCCCCCCCCCCGTAAAACAAAGTTGCAGGGCACGGATAAAAAAGCCGGCGGGGGAAAATGAGCAACAGGATACCCGATTAAAAGCCTAGAATTGCAGCAATAACCTTACTACTAGCACAATTGCTCAGCGGGGTCTGGTATGGTTTCGAATTAGGAGGGGAGGGACTGTGCAAGGGATTGGACCCACTACGATTCTACCAACTGCGGCACTTGCATCACATGATCGAAACACCTCACATGGCAAAGGAAATTCAGCACTTTCTTTGAATTTGTGGGTGGCTCTTAAAAGAGCCTTTGGGGTTAACGAGGAGCGCTGCTGCCTCTCGCGCAAGCCGAGCGGGTCCTTCCTACTTCTTTTTCGGCGCCGCCTTCTTGGGCTTGGCGACTTTCGCCTTGGGGGTCTTGGGCTTCGCTTTGGGCTTGGCTGCCTTCGCCTTGGCGGGGCTCTTGGCGGCCTTCTTGCTTTTGGCCGCCGCCGCCTTGGGCTTCTTGGGGCTCTTGGCGGCCTTCCTGGCGCCTGCCGCGGGCTTCTTGGCCGGCTTCTTGACGGCCTTCTTGGTGGCGGCTGCCTTCTTCACCTTCTTGGCGGCGCTGGCGGGCTTCTTGGCCGCGGGCTTTTTACTTTTCGCGGCGGCCGCCGCCGGCTTCTTCTTGGGCGCCTTGTCCTTGTTGTCCGCTTGCTTCTTGTTGAGCTTGAAGGAGCCCGAGGCGCCCGTGCCCTTGGTCTGCAGCAGGATCCCCCGGGTCACCAGGCTCTTCAGGCCCAGCTTGATGCGGCTGTTGTTCCGCTCCACGTCGTAGCCGGCGGCCGCCAGCGACTTCTTCAGCGCGGCCAGGGAGACGCCGCCGCGCTCCTTGGACGCCGTCACCGCCTGGGTCAGCAGCTCCGTCACGCTGGGGCCCGAGGCCTTGCGGGACTTCGGGGCGGCGGCCGCCGCCTTCTTGGCCTTCTTCGCGGGAGCCTTGACAGCCGGCAGCGCGGCGACGGGCGCGGCGGGAACCTCTTCAGTCATCCTGATCCGAAACTATACCGCCCCCCGAGCACACCGTCGAGTCACCAAAGCAGAAGCTGAATGGACGCGGCGGCGGCGCTGCCTCGTATTTATAGGGGAGGAGCTGCGCGCTGATTGGTGCGTTCCGAGCACGGCTCTTTGACAGCCAGACCTGGGCTCCTGGTCCGGGCAACTTTTGTGTTTCTTAACCCGCACAAAAGAGTCGATTACTCCGAGTCCCGTCCGCGGATCCCTCCCGTTCCAGGCTGGATCGATGGAGAGGATGCGGGCTTTCGATCACCTGGTTTTCACGCTCCGGGGTGGCAGGGCTCCTCCGGAAAAGAGCCGGGAACTCAGCCTCTGCTTGCTCTCCCGGCCTGAAAATTTGCAAACTTTTGCTTTTCGACGAAAATAGCAAATGCTGCTTTTAAGAAGCGGGCGCGGGAGGTCCGGCATAAGGTAGCCCGGGGGGTCTGCACCCGGGCGGTGAAGAAAGGAAGGCTTTTCGGCCGGGAACTTCGCGGCAACTGCTTCTTTCATCGAGTCAAGTAACACATCTGACAACGAGCTTCGGGTTAAATTGCTATAAGGCATGATTGCAATGCCAGCCCCAGAAAATGAGCGACAGAGTGATGGGAAGGAATTGGGATTATTCGAAGAGGGCCGGTTTGGACGGATGAGTAAAAAAAAAAATGCACTTGGGTTTTTAAAAAATGGGGCTTTATTTAACACCTTTCTGAAAGTCATCCGCATTTGACTCTCCTAGGCAAAGAGATCGGGGGATGTCAGCCTATGGAGCTTATCATTTCTGTCTTCAAGTTAATTTCAGCAAATAAATCTAGATGTCGCCGAAAGTTCAACACGGGGGTCTCTTTTGGGGAATAGGCGAGGGGTAGAGTACCATTGGGAGTTGGTTGTAGTTAAGCTCTGCTTGTGTGTTTACCAGTAATGCAACTCTCTATTGGCTATACAAAGCAGAGTCTTCTAGCAACTTGAAAACTTAACCGATTTGTGCTGTGACATAATTCTTAGCAGATCTGTTCACGCAAATATTGTAATCGGGCCATGGAGTGCAAGTAGTGCCTGTGTGTGATACTTCTGTGCCAAGTTCAGAAATGTGCAAGTTCAGAGCAGCTGCGGCAGCCCAGGACTGCAGTAACTTACCAAGTAACTGAAAGAACAGATTAGCTTCACGCAACCGATGAAGAAGACTCTGCGGCAGGTGCCACAATGAATCTATCAGTTGTTGAAGGTGGCACAGGAATGGATGCATTTGTGTGTTTGCTGTCACAGGAAGTACACACAAAAATCCCTGTGGAATATGTTGCCTAACTGGCGTGTGTGGAAAAGCCACCACTCATGAGTGTATACTCAGTAGTGAATCTTAATCAGAATTGGGACTTCCAAGTAAATCTGTGTAAGATTTCCTTCTCAGTCAGTTTTGTTTGCGTAAAAACACACCAAAAAAACAAAGATCATAGCAAAAAAAGGGGGGGGGACCCGGTTAGGATTTCACAAACAAACTCCAGATTCATAATACATACAAATGAATTTTGGGGTTTTCTTGTTTTTAAAAGATTTTAACAGGATGCCTCTAGAGTCTATTCAGAGTGGTGGACTTAGCAAGGTCACTTGATCTCTTTTTCCCCCAGCAAAGAAAGCTGTCTTACAGATCATGTATTTTATCAGTATTTTATCTGCTAGCAAATCAATAATCCTGACAGGATCTGTTATTCCAGAGAGATTTCTAAGTAGTAGTATCATAAATAAATCTCTTTTAGGGTCCTTATTTAACGGGCAGTATAAGAAGAATGCCCATTATAATCCACAGAGTTTTGCCTGCGTACATTGTTGATTTATTTGATCTTCCTAATCTACCTTCTACAGGGTTTGGGAACTGGGTTTAGTAAATTACCTTCTCAGAGGAGCAAAGGTAAGTTAATCAAAATACACCTGGGACTCTAGGATGCTTTTTATTAACACAATATTGTGATGGAACAGAAGTCTGCCGGATGATTCACCTATTCTTCTCTTAGTGCCTCTCAAATAGATCCTCTGATTTCTTGGTAGCCTCAAATTCTTCAGCAACAAAAGGTTGTTGTTATTATTATTATTATTTCTAGTGAACGTTCACAGGCATGAAGGCAAACCACTCCATATCGCAACTGTGTCCAAACTGGTTGTCTGGCAACTCTTCTTAAAATAGCTGTTATGTGAAACATTTTGGACCTGATTAAATGTAGCCTCACTTCAGCACATAGCATAGTGCTTGATGCCGTGGTAAAATGTTGGGTCAGAAAGGATTCAGGATTATTCCCAAATCTTCAAATATCTATGCTTCAGAGACATACATTTTGCCAGCATGATGTTTCTTTTTTTATTCATCAGACCAGGACCATGGATGATGGGCAGTTTCAAATCTCAGCCTTGAAGTTCCCTGCATGACCTTAGGCCAGGGGTCAGCAAACGTTTTTAGCAGGGGGCCGGTCCACTGTCCCTCAGAGCTTGTGGGGGGCCGGACTACATTTTTTTGGGGGGGGGGAATGAACGAATTCCTATGCCCCACAAATAACCCAGAGATGCATTTTAAATAAAAGGACACATTGTACTCATGTGAAAACACGCTGATTCCCAGACTGTCTGCAGGCCAGATTTAGAAGGCGATTGGGCCAGATCTGACCCCCGGGCCTTAGTTTGCCTACCCATGCCTTAGGCCAATCACTCTCTGGTCCACTTTACAGGGCTGGTGTAAGGAGGATAAAGGGGGGTGGGGAGAATGATGGACGAGAGATCATTTATGCTACACTGGGATGGTTTAAAAGGTAGTAAAAAAGGAATAATATAGGGCATTTTAAGTTGGAACTTCCAAAGTCCCTTCCTTGCCCCAGACAAGTTTTAAGATCAGATGTGTTGATCTTGAAGCTGTTGTGGAACAATATACTAAGAAATCAATCGAAAACTTTTCGCTTGTTCTACGGCAAAGCCATCCATGGCAACACAGGCGGCATGTGGTGTAGTGGTTAAGAGCGGTAGTCACGTAATCTGGGTAACCGGGTTCGCGTCTCCGCTCCTCCACATGCAGCTGCTGGGTGACCTTGGGCCAGTCACACTTCTCTGAAGTCTCTCAGCCCCACTCACCTCACAGAGTGTTTGTTGTGGGGGAGGAAGGGAAAGGAGATTGTTAGCCGCTTTGAGACTCCTGAAGGGGAGTGAAAGGCGGGATATCAAATCCAAACTCTTCTTCTTCTTCTCTTCATTAAGGACTCGACAGGCGCACCTTCAGCTTCAAGGTGTGGGGTTCCCTTTGCGCATGAAGTCCCAGGTTGTTTCTTCAGTCTATGACTCTGAGCCACATGTGTGAGAAAAGCATGCAGTTAATACTATCGGCATATATCAGTTTTGTTATCTTCAAGAGAAGATGGGAGGGCAGGAATGAAAGCCCTTTTTGATTATGTGATTCATGTGGAGACAGAAAAGGCACTCCTACCCTACCTCCTCCAGCTCTTCAGATTTTGTTAGTCAGTTCCCAAATGCATGCACATGCACACACATACACCTCTTACTCCGGAGCTTTCCAAGCTGTGTGTCGCGACACGTTAGTGCATGGGTAGGCAAACTAAGGCCCGGGGCCCGGATCCGACCCAATCGCCTTCTTAATCCGGACCGCAGATGGTCCAGGAATCAGCGTGTTTTTCCATGAGTAGAATATGTCCTTTTATTTAAAATGCATCTCTGCGTTATTTGTGGGGCATAGGAATTTGTTCATTTCCCCCAAAAAAATATAGGTCGGCCCCCCCACAAGGTCTGTGGGACAGTGGACCGCCCCCCTGCTGGAAAGGTTTGCTGACCCCTGTGTTAGTGTGTCGGCTGCAGTGTGTAGATGTGTCAGAAGAACGCTCTCTGCGTTCCTTCAGGGGCTGGAAAGGAGTTACGGTTTTGAATTCTGGTGCTGGAGGAGACTCTTGAGAGTCCCGTGGACTACAAGAAGATCAAACCTCTCCATTCTGAAGGAAATCAGCCCTGAGTGCTCACTGGAAGGACAGATCCTGAAGCTGAGGCTCCAAGACTTTGGCCCCCTCATGAGAAGAGAAAACTACCTGGAAAAGACCCTGATGTTGGGAAAGATGGAGGGCACAAGGAGAAGGGGACGACAGAGGACGAGATGGTGGGACAGTGTTCACGAAGCGGACCAGCATGAGTTTGACCAAACTGCGGGAGGCAGTGGAAGATAGGAGTGCCTGGCGTGCTCTGGTCCAGGGGGCCACGAAGAGTCGGACACGACTAAACGACTAAACAACCACCACAACCTCCGGATTGCTAGTAAAACTGAATTACTGTGTTGCGAAATGATGCACGTCTGAAAAGTGTGTCACCAGCATGAAAAGTTTGGAAAGCTCTGCCCTACTCTTTCAGCAGCCTTTACCAAACAGTTTTGGACTACAAGTCCCATCAGCGCCAGCCAGTGGGACCATATGATGGGATGGGAGCTGTAGTCCAACACATCAGGAGGATTAGACAAATTCCTGGAGGCACAAGGGCTATTGATGGCTGCTAGTCAAAATGGCTATGCTGTGCCTTCTATGTTTCTGAATACCAGTTGCTGGAAACTACAGGACAGGAGAGGGCTCTTGGGGTCAAATCCTGCTTGCAGGTTTCCTGTAGGCATCTGGTTGGGTGCTGGACTAGCTGGGCCACTGGCCTGATCCAGTAGGCTCTTCTCACCTTCTTCAGGAAAGGAACAGGTTGGTTTCTGCTCTACGGCAAAACAATAGTTTGAGACCACCTAGGAGCTGGTCTCATGTCTAAGTTGGATACTGACAGAGCATGTGCAAGTGTATTGCAAAGGAAGACCCTGTTCACTAGGCCAAAAGCAGAGCTCAGGTCGATTGATAAGCACAGTTCTCTTGTCCTTTGCAAACCTTGATGCTGGTCTGCCCAGTTTTACAAATTATTGCACAAAAACGCCAGATGTTAAATCCTAAAGGCTGATTTGGTAATAAAAGGCTGGGGGGCAAATTAAGAAAAAGAAGAACAGGAATAAAATTATTTATACCTTGCCCATCTGGCACTCCTTGTGAGTAAATAAGCTTAACACAGGGAGATACAATCCATCCACCCACTCAGTCTACACCACCACTCAGTTATGCAAACATTCTCTTCTCCAAAACATGCCTGGGACACTCTGCGTGAAAAAACAAAAGTGCTTTATTTGGGTACAGACTGAGATTCACAGATATTGCACCACAAACCAATGGTAGAGATACGCCGTTGTTCTTTGGGGGTCGCAGTAGGGGACAGAGGAGCTGATACTTTTATGTCCCCGTCCCCACCCATGTCACAGCTTTGTGCAAAATGCCCTTCCCCTTGATAATGTACAGTTCATAGTGTTCAAAGCCAGAATCTCCCTGGGGTAGAATTCTCCCAGTTCTCCAGAGAGTAGGAAATATTAATAAGGAGGTCCCATTCCAAAAGAGAAAGCTTTAAAAACAATATTCTCTTAGCAGCATGCCCCAATATACCCCTTCCTCACAAAAGGTGGTAAATATTAAAGCTTACGAGTCCCCAGATTTAGGAGGGTTTTCCATTGACCATGCAACAAAGAAACGCATTGAGCAAAAGAGGTTTCTTCTCTGGGCAGTCGTGGGGGAAATAGTTAATTCTAAGCAAGGAAAGTTGGAGACTTTGAGGCTCCGGCCTTTTGGCTTGGTCAGAGGGAGATTTGCAGAAGGGAAAATCAGATACGAGCAGTGAATAAGTGTTCGTCATTCAAGTAAATGTCTGCAACCTCGAAAAAGCGATGTGATTAAAATACTTCCATAATCGGTGCACTTACAACCAGTTCTGTATTTTGAAGAGCTTTAAAGGGAGAAGTTCACATCTCAAGGGATGAAATGTCCAAAGGCCAATGTGGTTGGAGTCACAGGACCACTCCCAGCCCTTTGCAAGGCACTAACTGATATCCGCCTGGTCTTACAAAGTTATTCACACTGAAGAGATTTTGTGGAAAGCAAAAGGACACGTTCTGCTAACCTCTGAAAGCTCAGCAACACCAGAAAATGTTAGTTTTCTACAGTAGCCACTTTTGGTTGTGTGTGTTGCATTTACAGACATTGGCTTTCTGGAAACGCAATTTTCTCTTGCAGTAAGAAAAGGCTGTCTTTGCCTTCTGCAAAATGGCTCATAGCATTCACCCATCATGAACCACACAAATTGCTTTCGGGAGTCCAAAGATGCTCAGAACCAGGAGGATTTTACGACCAAAGAGATATTGCAAGCGGATTCAGGCAAGCTGTTCTGACTCGGGGTCACACGTGACTCGTAAAGGGTTACCCCCGTCTCTGGAAATCCAGCACACAGGTCACCTCCAGAGATTCACACAGCCCAGAAGCTGCAAAGCCAACGCTTGTTGGGCAAATGGCAGAAAGGGGTGATGTGGTTTGCTCTTCAAAGCCAACAAAGGAGAATTATTGCTGGTCCCTTTGGGGCAAAGATAATCACTTTTCCAGTTCCACCCTGAGTGGTCCTAAAACACACAGTAACATTCATTAAGGTCGAGGTGGGAGAGAGAATAATTGTCTTTTTAGAGGATTTCTGAAAGGACTGCTGGTGTGGAATACTTGCTGGTACAATAGCTTAGTTTACAGCACACGTCTACTGAGAAATAAACCCCAATGAGCTCAGGAGGATTAAATCCTACATATGTAAATAGAGGATTGCAACTTAAAAGTCACTCTGGCTACCCTAACAAGAATCCAATTGCCGTATTTTTCCGTCTACAAGATGCCCCAATGTATAAGACACCCCCTATTTTTAGGGACTCCGATTTAAGAAAATGGGGGGAGATGTATCGTATAAGACACCCCCAAATTTTCGACATTATTTTTTAGGGGGGAAACCTAGTCTTATACATGGAAAAATACGGTAAGTTTCCTGGACTGGGGCATGGGAAGGGGGTGCGGTTGAAGACAAGAGATTCTCTTTTCATGTAACTAGCAGCAATTAAAATCAAATGACGATTCCCACCCATTTGTGGGATTGTCAAGGAGAGGCACAGCCCAACACTCTTGCTGGGGTCGCCGTTAAGGCTGGCTTGGCTTGCTACCCTCCAATTAATAAAAAGGGTAGGATGTTTTTGTCACCAGGCACTAAGTTTGGGGCGAGACCCTTCCTCTCTTTGGAAACCTGGAAACCTTAGCAAGGCTTTGCCATATGCACAATTCATTCTAAGTCATTGGCTGGTTCAAAAAGGCAGACAAGGAAACTGAAAATTGCTTCATTCTTTTTTTTTGCTTCAGACATGGATGTGGGCAAAGAGCAGCAGCATGGAATCGTGTGCCAAAGGTGGAACTTCTCTGCTCTGTTAAGGGCTCTCGCCCTGCCTCTGAAACGCAACACGGCCGCTGAAGCACATTAGGAGCTGAAAACAAGAAAATGAATGGGAGGGAGGGGAGAATCAAGTGTTGTCCCGCGCTCCAAAAAACCCCCACAAAAACCCCAAAAGAGGCCGGTTTTCCATCCAGAGGCACAACCCAAAATGGCTTGCTAGTTCAGTTCAATTTCCTCACCTGTCCATGGGACAGTCCACAGAAAATCCCTGGACTTTTCCTGTTTTACTCTGGAAACAGGAGCAGGATATATAAATAGTTCAATAAATAGGATGTGGAGAAGGAAGGGGAGGCAGGAAGGGGACTCTCTGCACAAGTAGATCCAGGCTGTCTTTGGAAACACAAGAAGGAAGGGGTGTGCTCTTTATGTAGCTGAAATAACACGTCCCCCTCACTCACTCACAGGCCGCTGGGTGGCAAGGCTGCCAAAGATCAGGCGAAAAGAGGGGGTGGGGGTATATGTGTAGCACAACGCTCTTTGGCCAATTTATTTCTTCCAGTTGACAAAACCGAGCTGTGCGAATGTGGGAGATGACCTTGGCAAAGAGGCACCAGCAGGAGAGGAGCATTGGCAGTTCGGCGGTGGCAGTAGGAAGATGGTGGTGACATTTTAGGGCCCTCTCTCCTGCTTCCACCCTGGGCTCTCGCTTAGGGGAGCTCTTGAAGGGTATTCAGAAGAAACTTTCCCTTTCTGGCCAGATCCCAACAAGGAGGCAACTGAATGTGGGCACAGGGTGTGCGTCAACGATAATTCTCCGCAGGCCACCAACCTCTTTCTCTTTCCTTTTCTCGTTTTTTTTTATTATTATCATTGGTACTGCACGAAGGCCCATTCAAGAGCACAGCAGCAGATCAGTAAAAAAAGAAACACTGAACAACACCAACAGACAATTCTGCAAAAATAAATACATAAAAACCCGGTCCCTCCCAGGCCCAACGTTGTGGGCTGTCTGTCTGTGTCCAAATCCTTAGTAAGGCAGCAAGGATTGGGGGCGGCTGGTCCGGCGGATAAAGGTCCAGAGGAATGTCTCATATCCCTGGAAGCAGGCCAGGCCAGGCGGCGCTTCCACACCTGAAGCGGCTGGTGCCTGGGCTCACAGTCCTGCAGCGTCTTCTCCTGTGGGCCAGGCAGCCGTCCCACGGTCCCGGAAACACCCACAATGTGAGCTTCCTCTCCCTGTTGCCAGGGAGGTGGGGCTGCAGCGGCAGATCCTACAGGGACCTGCGGCCAGCGCCTGCCTCTGAGCCCTGCTGCCCAGCAGCACCCTGCTCAGGGCAAGTAGGAGCGGCTCCCGATTTGGGGGAGAAAGGAGTCTGCGGCTTGCCAGCTTAGCCTGTGTCCTGCACCACTTCCACGGCTGGAGTTGGCGGCTGTTGTTGTTGCTGCTGCTGCTGTCCTCTCTCTGCCCCAGCCTCCTCTTCGTCCATGGCCATTTCGGGGGGCAAGGAGGGCAGGCACATCTGTCCTGCGCTGCTGCCCTCCTCCATGGGCTCCAACATGCCGTTCAAGTCCATGTCTTGAATCTCGACGTCGTAGAGAGGGGCCACTTTGGAGGAAGGGTTGCTCCCGCAGTCCATGCAAGCCTGGGGTTCAAAGGGAGGGAAAAGAAAGACAGTGAGCAGCTGGCCCACACTCGATGATCTGGGAGAGCCCCTCATCTCACACGCAAAGTCTAGAGACTTGTTCTCACTGCCCAGCAGACATTCCCTTAAGGGTTGCCGAGGCTGTCAACCGCTATGGACACAATTATGAGGAATCTAGGCTGCTGTAGGAACAGAACCACTCCATCTCATCATTAGATGCACACACAAAGTTTGAGAACTCTCCTGCCGTCAGAAAAGCACCCATGCTCGCTAAACGGCACACAGACACCATTCTGGTTTCTGCGTTGTTCACTCCAAACACACCGCCCGTCACACTCCTTACCGTGATGTTGATAGCCTTGGGCAAGTTCCCCTTCTGGACCCAGGAGTGAACTTCGGCCAGCTCCTTCTTCTGCTCCTCGGTGAACCGCGGCTGCCGCTTCTGCATCTGTTTCAACTTTTCCCTGTCCTTCTTCAGAACAGTTTCCAGGTCCCTGGCAAAGGGCAAGCGGACAAATGGGTCAGGAAAGAGGCGCAGTGGGCAGCGAGAGGGAGGGAAATGGAGCCCAAATCCTCCTGGATATGAGGCCAGAATGAATGGAAGTGGCCCCAGCGCCTTTTTTTTTAAAGAGACAGAGCAAGCTAAAATCTTCCCCTTAAAGCTTTAAGTCTCTCCTCCCACTGCTTCAGGTATTAAACTACCCATGAAAACAAAACGCAATAGCCAGCTCTCTTTCATTGGCACTCGCAACAACCCTGCCCCATTGAGTACCCTCCTCTGCTGGGGTGAAGGGATTCTGGGTCAAGAGACAACAAGCAGCACAAGGCCTGGAAGGGAAGTGCCCACTATCGGCAGTGGCAGCCTGGCAACCTCCATGGCGAGACGGGAAAGGGGATCTGCCTGAGAGCAGCTCAGCCTCCTCACCTGGCAGGGAGCTGGTAGGTCATCATGACCTTGTCGTCGGTGTTGGCCATCAGCAGCCAGATGGGGTCCTGCAGGACGTACTTGATGAAGTGCTCGTTGTCTTCCACCTCTGCCCGCTTCTTGCCCCGCAGGTCGTTCTCGGAGGAGTCGATGCTTCCAAAGTACTTGCTGGTGCCGCTGCTCTTGCTGCTCGCTGGGAGAGAAGAGGAGCCGGTCAAGACACAATCCGGAAACCCAAAAGGAGCATCAGCACCTGTGACCAATTGGGCCGCCATGCCACTCGGGTGCTCTCAAACCCTCACATTGGGGACGTGCTAAGAATATCGCCATGCAAGGTGGAGGAGGCACCATTTTCTCCTTCGAGGACAAGTGTAGGGACCCAGAGAACCTGCTGCCTTCATGCTCAGCTCAACAGCCCTGCTCCTCCCATCCACCAGCACTGAAGGGCTGGCGCTCAGTGTCGGCTCTACTTGCAAAATGTCCCAAGTTCAAGCCCTGGCATCTCCAGGGCTGGGAGAGACTCCCTGCCTGAAACCCTGGACAGCCACTGGTCAGGGGAAGCAGCAGTCAGCTAGACAGACCAATGGCCAGACATGGTATAAGGCAAGTTCCTGTGCTGAGGACTTCCCAATAGCATATAACTGGCCTCGGTAAACAGGGATGTTCTTTGATTCCTCCTGGAAGTTGGTAGTGAGAGAGGACGAACTACCATGATCAGAGGCAAGCGTGCCTCCAAATACCAGTCTCTGCGGATCACAAGTGTGAGAAGGCCACTGTGCTCATCCTGCTTGTGGCATAGCTCAGTGGCAGAGCATGTGCCTGGTGCGCAGGGGATCCTGGGTTAAATGGTAATGCCAGGTAATACCCCACACAAAACCCTACAGAGCCACCCACTGCTGCCAGGTGTTGTGTGGACCGTTTCCCAAGCCAGCTGTTCCCAAGACGAATGCCTTGCAAGACGAAAAACTCGCTAGACGAAAGGGTTTTCCGTTTTTGTGTTGCTTCGCTAGACGAATTTCCCTATGGGCTTGCTTCACAAGACGAAAACGTCTTGCGAATTTGTTCGCTTTTTTCTTAAAGCCGCTTGAAGAGGCGCAGTTGCGACGGACCGTGCTTCGCAAGACGAAAAACATAGCAAGACAAAAAGACTCGTGGAACGAATTAATTTCGTCTTGCGAGGCAGCACTGTACAATTCTCACCATCCCTGACCACTGGATCCTACTAGCTAGGGATTATGGGAGTTGTAGTCCAACAACAGCAGGAGACCCCAATTTGGGAAATCTTGGTGGAGACAATACTGAGCCAGTTCACAGAGAAAGCCTCACTCCATCACACCCACACCACACGCCGGAGGAGTGAGACTTACTGGTGCCGCTGGCGGAGGTGCTGCCTCTGTTGGAGCCGGATCCCATGGAGCCGGAGGCCGAGCCACTTCCGGAGGCAGCCGACCCCGTGCCGGAGCGGGAGTCCTCCTGCAGGAGCAGGTCCAGGAGGTCGCTGGAGCTGGAGAGCGCATCGTTGTTGGAGGAGTCGTGCGCTTCTGCCTGCAAGGGGCGGAAGAGGCAGGGGAGCAGGAGGGTTAGGTCAGAGGCCCAAAGCAGGAAGGTCCCTGCCTCAACAGCTCTCACGCCCTTTCCAACCTCACTATTCCATTAGCCACCACAGGAGAGAGAGCGTGCACGGCACAGCCAGATAAGACTTTTAGAGGCCCAAAGCACTTAAAACATATCTAATTCAAAATGTAAGCAATGGGGTGGAAAGAAAGGAGGCTGCCTGATCCAATCAGCCCATTCATCCATTTAACTCAGTACCGACTACACTGACCAGCAGCCGCTCTCCAGGGCTTCAGGCAGGAAACGTTCCCAACCTGAGCTGGAGAAGCTGCTGGGGGTTGAACCCTGGTCCTTCTGCTTGGAGATTCCCCAGAGGAACCAAGCTGCCCCTCTGATCCTCCAGTTTGTGTGAAGCCCCCTGGTGGGTAGGGAAGAAGAGGTGAGGTTGCGAGGAATGAGCCCCGCAGCCATGGGGGAAAGGGCAGGAGAGATCCAGGAATTTGTGGCGTCATTCTCTGACCTCAGTTGCAAGGAGAAAGTTCGTTGTTCTTATTGAACGCATTCCAGGGCTCCCAGATTTCAACGCTTTGGGGGAGAGGAACCTCAGCTCCTTCATCTGAAGACCCCCCCCCTGACTTTCTCTCTCAAAAAAATCCCAACCCCAGCAGTTTCCCCAGTTCTCTCTCAAGTGGAAAGATGATGGAACACCTGGATTTTGCGGTGTGGAGAGCCAGCGTGGCGCAGTGTCGGAATAAGACCTGGGAGCCCAGGGTCCAAACCCCCACTTGTCCAATAAAGGTCACTGGGTGACCTTGGGAGTCAGTGCCACTGCCTCCAAGCCTAGCCTGCCTCACAGGGTAATTGTGAAGATGAAAGGGGGAGAATTATGTGAGTCGCACCTTGAGCTCCTTAGAGGAAAGGTGGGATGTAAGTGAAATAACATAAATTAAAAATCAGTAAATGTTGGGTCGTTTGCCCTTCCAAAGGGCCTGACAGTGCCCCAGAGGAGAAAGCCAGCCCCCCGTCCCCTGGGACTCACCATGCACGCTTCTTTCTGAGTGCTGAGTTCCTTCGCCAGGCTCTGCCCGCCCGTCACCACGGCCCAGTCGGTGGTGGCCCCAGCTGGCCCTGTTTGGTTTCCGCCAGCGGCCTCCTGACGGTCGCAGAGCTTGGGCATCTCCTCCATCTGCAGCAAGTTGAGCTGCAGCGGGGAGCTGCAGCGCGACTCAAAGAGAGGCGACTCAGGCCGCTCGAGCTGACTCAGCGAGTGCGGGGTGGAGGAGCGTGACGGGGCCTGCGTGCCCGTCTCAGGGACGACGACGGGCATGCTCCCTGGCTGAGGGGCGAAGGGGAACACAGGGGGTGCGGCGAAGTAGGGCTGCGGGGGCATGGGGCCGTGCATCTGGGGGAAGACGTAGTTGGGCAGCACGAGCGCCATCATGGGGGTGACCAGCGGGGTGGGAAACTGGGGGGCAGCCAGGGTGCTCTGGGAGGGCTCAGTGACTGGGGGCGCGGCCGGCCGCGGGGGGAAGACGGGGATGGGGTAGGTGGGCATGACAGCTGGGTACGGCATGGCGGAAAGGCTGGCTTGAGAGTTGCCAGAGGGGGGCCAGGAGGAGGAGCTGGGGGCGCAGGGCAGCTGGGGAGGGGAGACGGAGCTCTGCGGGGAGCTGGTGCTCTCCGCCAGCCTGTTCTGCTTGGCACGCTTGGCTTTCGACTTCCGGCTCCGACCGCGGCAGCCTGGGCCTCGGGACGCCTGGCGGGGACCTTTGTGCCCTGCGGAAGAAGGAAAAGGCAGAGTGAGAATGAGGGACCCCCTTTCTCTTTCTTCTTTCCCCTTTTCTACCGCTTCCTCCTCCACCTCCTCCTCCCAGTCCTGCCCACCAGGCTTACCTCGCTCGTTGGCATGGGGTCCCGCCTGGCGCAGCTCCTGCCAGCTCGGCCCCGAGTGCGAGTTGAAGACGTGCAGCTGGCTAAGGTCCTTGAAGTGGGTGAGGAAGGCCTGCTCCTCCTTCTGGGTGTGGATGGACAGGACTTCCTTAGTCAGCCCCACTTTGCGGTACTGCGCCTCCCGGTCAGGGGTGACGCTGGGCACGGGGGCAGGGGGGGTCGCGCTGGGCGCTGTCTCCTCCATCATCACGATATCTGCAAGAGGAGAACAAAAAAGGGGGGGGGGAGAACCAGGTTAGCCCATCACAACTGCCTTCTCCCCGTGTGAAGTTTTTCTTTTCCCCAGCACATCTCTGTATTTATGTGTTCTCATTATTTATATCTCCCATTTCTTTAGATCAACCCCTCCAAACACACACACTAACAGACATGAGTCATCTTTTTCTACCATCATCCCAGGCCATGCTGGGAATAAGTCCCTCTGCCTTTCCAATTTAATCTGCAACAAAAAGCTCGGGTCCTAATTTTACCCTGCACAGCCCCAGCTGAGCTAAGCTCTCATATGAATTTGCCACATATTAAGGAAATAAATTGTGGGAAAAGGAGGTTAGAATCTTCTTTCATGTAAGAGGGCTACAAATCCAGCTGCCAGCCACTCTCTGTGGCTTCTAAACAGGTTAAGCGGGGGGGAGAAAAGCTGCAACTTTTGCGCTGGTTTTTTGGGGAAGTAGGGCGACTAATATTTCTATAGAGAATTTGACAAGTTGGAGAAAAATGCATCAAGGGAGGAGAAAGGATGGTTAAGACACTGTCCCTATTTAAACCTTCCTTGGTTTAAACACCATAAAGGTTTGCCAGCTGAACACCAGCTGGAGCGGGCAACATCTACCTAGATATCTATCCACACAGAAGCACACGTTGAATCATGCACAGAATTATTACTATAATATACACACACATACACACACAGTCTGAACATTTAGGCCTGCAGGAGAGTCCTGTATAACGTGGAAGCTTGGATGCACTGAAGACAAGATGGCCTCAGAAACAGGGTTCTGCCTGGCAGCCCTGCATTTCCTATTCCAAGATTCTTGTGCGGTTTCCAGGAATGAATTGCCGCCTTGCTGTTTAGGAGGTGAAAGCATTTGCCTCTGAAATGCTCATCCAGGGACAGTTTCTAGAGATCCCATGAAAGGATCCCTGCAAGACATGCTCCTCCTGGGGATTATGTCAGAAAACCCAGATGTTGATTGAATTAGTAGAATCAAGAGTTGGAAGGGGCCACAAGGTTCTGGAGCACCCTTCTTGCAATGCAGGAATCTTTTTGTCCAATGTGGGGCTTGAACCCACGATCATGAGATCAAGATCTCATTGCTCCACCGACTGAGCTGTCCCAGCTAGTGAAAAGGAATCAACTGGCCTTAGAAGGAGGGGTGCACCGTCATGGGTAATGTGCCCCCCCTTCCATAGGGGAGTGAAACCTGAGGTCTCATGGAGTGGCCCATTCCTGCCTGACCCTAAAGCCTCACCTGTCGTGCAAGGTAAAAAAGCAGACTGGACCACTACAATGATGTGAGGTGACTGGTGGGTCAGATGTGAGCAAAAAGCGGGGAGGGATCTGTGCAATGCCAATGCCAAGCACAAGGCCTATCCACATGCTGCAAATTTTGCAGGAAAGCTGGCAAGGAAACTGCCTGAACCTTACTAGAAAGAGACATGTTTGGAGGGTGGGGAGGGAATGCTCTCCCTTCCTGAGGCTAGCTTAGATGAAACTTGCAAAGGCCTTGCCTGCCTCTCTCGTCTCTTCAGCTGCCCCCCAAGTGCAAAGAACAAGCCATCTTGCCCAAGACTGACAGGAGAGCCAGCAGTGGGGGGTGAGGCGCCTGACAAGACGGACACCAAACTGCGGAAGTGAAAGGAGCCTGGGATTTCTCCAGAGGTTGTCTTGCCAAATGGTGGCTGCTTGCAAGAGCAGAAATCTAAATGTAGGAGCTTTAAGAGGCTGCCTTCTACTGAGTCAGACCACTGGGTCCAGCTAGCTTTGTACTGTCCACACTGACTGGAAGTGCTCTTTCCCAACTCTACTTGGATAATCCACTGGAGAGTGAACCTGGGGCCTTGGGCTTCCGAGGCAGATGGCCCTTTGGGGGTCACCCAGATAAAGCCTTTCTGCTGCTCTCCTGGTAATGTTGCAGGCTCCTGCGCAAGCAAAAATGAAGGCTGGCTGCAGAAAAAGAAGGAAGAGCAGCCGACTAAAGCAGAGGAAGGCAAGAACCAGCACCAGCACCATCAAGTTTGTGGCCAGCAAAAGTCAGCAGAAGAAGGCACTCGTTGCTTGATTTTGCAATCCAGCTGCCGACTCTGTAGCTCTAAATGGAAGGTTAGCCTTCCTGTCTCGAATCTGCACCAGGCCAGCTAATCAAGCCCTCTCATCGTTGCTGCTGACTGGCCAGAAGCTCCCTGGCCAGAAGCTCCCAAGCAGGGGGAGAAGAAGAGGAAGAAGCGGGGACGTGGTCCTGCTTTTTTTAACCCATGGGGTCTAGGCTGGCCTTCTTTTACACAGCTGCATTTGCAAAATGGCTGCCAGAGGGACCCCAATAGCCTACTACGCACCATGTGAAGACAACCCTCCTTCGAACCTGCTTGCCAGCCCCGCGGAAGCAGAGTCAAGCTGTAAGCAAAGGAACAGCACACCTCCAGTTCCAGCCCCCCGCCCCCCAGCAACCCTCCACCGCCGCCCCCCCCCCCAAGAAAAACACGGTGTCCACCTCCCATACCCGACTCGGGGGGCTTCTTGTCTCCCACGTGGACGATGGTACTGCTGAAGCTACACTGACTGGTCACAGAGACCACGCTCTCGGCTTTGCTAGGCAAGGCCAGCGGAGTGAGTGGGCCTCCCACCACAGCAGCTGCTGCCGTCCCAGGTTCCTCTAGGCTCTTGGACTGGCTCTCCGGGGTCGGCAGTGTTTCCTCCGGCGCATCTGTTCAAAGAGACAACGGTGGGTTAGCATGGCGGTGGGGCGGCAGCATGGAGTGAGGGGGCGGGTGGGGGGAGGGAGGGGGCCGGGGGGGGTCCAAGACTGCCGACCGGCATGACCACAAGAGGACGTCAAGATGCCGAAGGGCTCATCAGCCCGGCTGGGGTCTCGCCACGAACGGAGAGAGGGGGGAAAAAGAGATCACGAGGGATCTGGAACGCCAAGGCCAGCATCCAACAAGGGGGGGTGGGAAGTTTCAAGCTTCCTGGAGGACAGACCTGCAGACCCTGCAATTGCTACACACACACACACACCCCTCTGCCCCCTGTACCTCACACACACAGTATCCATGATTCCATGCAAACATGAACTTGGTACAGGAGGAAGAGGAGGGGCATCAACCTGTACACTTGGCAAGCAGGGTGGAAACTGATACCTCAGGAAAACAGGGGAGGGGGGGATGATTAATACCTAAGTAGAGGAAAGGAAAGGAGGGGAGAATCACCTTTGCTTAGAGAGGCCAGCTCCTCGCCTGCCTTCTGCTTGTCGTCATCGGAATTTGAGGATGTGGTGTAAGAGGAAGAGCCGCATTTTCGCTTCACGCGGCTTGGAATGTTGCAACTCTCCAGATACCTGTTGAGGGAGAAGAGAAAGGCAGGAAACTAAGATTAACAGAGATGAAAAACCCATTATCATTATTGTAATTATTACTAGGGGGGTAGGAAGAGAAAACTCAGGAAAGGACTCCACACCACTAGGAGTGGCGATGTGAAAACACAGTGCTTTGTTGGTCTCAAACTACAGGAGGAGACATAAAGTAAGGAAGCTTTAGAGCTTCAGAGAACACTTAAACAGATAGCACTTAAAAATGAATCTGGGACGAGTTCTATGAAATCTATGAAAGGTTGCATGAGCACCAATGAGGGGAGAAATCCGTAACATCATTTCACCTACTCTGCATCTCAACCTAATGCAGTGCAATCTTCCTAGTCATATCTATTCAGAAGTAAGACCCGCTAAATTCAATGGGGTTTACTCTCAGGTAAGTGGTAGTTGAGGCTGCAGTCTAAGAAGCAGTGTTGCCCTTTCTTAAATAACCAAAGAGCAAAATATTCCTCCCAGGAAACACATTCCTGTTCTGGTGGTGAACCGACTCTGAAGGGCTCAGCTATTTCCATTTCATTTGCTTTTTAGGATTTTTTATCCTACTCTTCAGCCACTAAGGTTCACAAAGCACCCTACAGATGCCCGTTCTCAGGCTCACAATCTAAAAATGCACACGCACAAAAGGAAAATAAACAGAGGAGGAGGAGGAAATAAGCAAACTCATGTAAAAGTCCTTTGTTCTGGGAACATTCGCTGCCTTGTACATTGCTCTTTCATGGTTGTGGCTCCCCGGCAGACCTCGCTCACCTTATGATGCCGTCCAGGCAGTTGATCTGCTGGTATGAATAGTTGGAAGGCTCCTTCCTGACTGATTCCTCAGAGGTGGCTGCCTTTGCTGGCCTCCTCTCCAAGTCCCTCAGGGTCTCCAGAGGCTGCCTGTTGCAGCTGACTGGTGCTTTGAGAGCTAGAAAGGGGTGGAGGAGAGACACAGAGCAGGTTACAACCCACAGAAGGAGAGCAAACTTTGTTCCCAAGCCACACCAGAACATGCTTGTCCCAGCGCGGAGAGGCCCTGCCAATGGAAACTGCCCCTCCCTCAATTCACACCCCCTCCCCGCTAGAAATGGGCCAGGACAGAGGGAAGAAACCTCAAAATTCCTTTGGCCAAATCCACAACAATGAGGCCAAGTGAGTGAGGTCAGCAGGCCTCAAGGTGGGAACGATGAGCGGGAAGGAGGGGCAGGGGCCAGTCGACCATCTCACCTGGCTGGGAATGCTTGGCAGGCTGGGGCTTGACTCGGGATTCAATGAAGACCTGCTGGCCCTGGTTCTTCACCATGTGCACATCCTTGCAGATCTCTTGGAAGGTCATCTGGGATCAAGAGGGAAGCAGAGTCAGCCCCAAGCTCTCCTCTCCAAGGGAGAAGCCTCTACAGAACCCTTTCTAGAGCAGCTTTCTCCAACCTGATGCCCTCCAAGTGTTTTGGATGCTAACTCTCCTCAGCCCCAGCTGAAGCCCAAAGTACCTGGAGGGCACCTGGTTGGCTGCGGAAGTCTGACCTAGGGCAGTGTTTCTCAGCAGCCAGAGGCGCATACCCAAACCGCAACCTCACCCAGTAAAAAGCCAAAGGATTTCAATCCAGTTGAAAGACAGCCAGGTTTGAAGGGGTGTGTGGGATCTCTACATTAGCTAAAAGGCAGCGTGGGTTTTTAAAGGCTGAGAAACTCTGGCCTAAAGAGTAGATTTCTCTCTCTGTGAGACTTTCAAACTCTCTGAGAGGGTATGTAAAAATCTGCCACCAGGTAAGCCATTATGAAGATGCCCATTTTACAGGTGGGAGCAGAGAGGGAGATTTGCCAGGTGGATGTGGAAATGGAAGCATTGCATGAATTTTAAGACAACCTCCATCTAGTGGACACTCCCCCCCCCCCCCAAAAAAATGCATTTCTAAACTCACCGGCCGAACAGCTTGCGCCTCCTCGTTGGGGATGCCGTTGCTGTCGCTGGAGGAGGCGATGCTCAGGAACTGCTCGTGGGAAGCGTTGCTGCCCATGCTGCAGAGGCCCATGGAGCCATTGCTGTGGACGGGCTGCAGAGCGGAGGAAGGAAAGGAGGGTTGGAATATGAGAGGAAGAGGAGGCAGAGTTCACAAGGAAGGCAGGCAGGAAGGAAGGAGGGGGGGCAAGTGGAGTGAGAAGAGGGAGCTCTTTACCTGCAGCAGGAGTCGGTGGATCTGCTCTGAGAGCTCCTGGATGTCCAGCTCCACAGGCTTTGCCTTCTGAGCTTTGGGGGCTGTGAAGACGTCCTCGTTGAGGGGGCCCCTGGAGAGAGCATGGGAGGCAAGAACAGAGTTAGTGAGATGTATGCTTCCCTCAAGAGGTGGGAGCTTCCAGCTCTCAGCCATCCCATAAGGCCATTTCCCTCCTCCCCAGAATCCACCTCTTTTCCTGTCTTATCCTCTGATTACGAGCCATCGCCTCTTCCAGACCCATCACTCTACTTCCCACTCCTCCCCACTGGAGGTTCTCCTGCGGTGCCTTCTGCCTTCACCCCCTTTCCCCTGTGTTCCTGTGGCCAGTGGAGTCTCCCCCATTTCAGTCAACTGCACCCCACTCCTCCTCCTCCTCCTCTCATTTCTCCTGGAATGATTAAGCCTCTGCTATTTTTATTTTATGAAAATGAACAGAGAAATAAGCAAGCAGACCCTGCCCATCCATACAGGCTGAGAGCTCTGGCTACTTACGTCCGCACTTTATGCCTGCCCATGATGAAAGAGACTTTGCGGCTCCAGGGGTTGACGAAGCTGGACCAGCTGGTGTCGATGGTGACGTACTCCCCATTGCGGGTGCAGAAGCGTATGGGTGAGTGGTCAAAGGGCTGGCCGCCATGCTGGAGAACTGGGAAGGAAGGAGGGGAGGATGAGAGGCGGGAGAGCAGCCACAGCCCCCTATAGGCTAGCAAGACACTACGCACACAGGCTTTTAATTGGATCTGAAAGCTTCAATTGGCTTGAAACTTCCAATCAGGTTCTTTTTAAAAGAAAAATCTCCCCCTGCCATTCTCTCCTTTATTTTGGTACTCACTCTTCTTGTGTATCGCCAGCATAAGAGGCCGGTCCTCTGGGTGCAGGTAGAAGAGGACAGGGGACCCAATGAGGTCCTGGGGGAGGTAGCCTAGAAGAGGGGCAGCTCTGAAAACAAAGAAAGCAAGGAGGGGTCACGAGGGGTCAGTGGGAAAAGGCTGAACATTGCAGAGGTTATAGGCATCATCCAACTCTGAAGAACTGGTACTGTTCTTGTAACCCCAGAGAAAAATAAAACCAAAGGTGCAGAGTGCATAGCTAAGCTGACGAGATGGACGGCCAAGTCAAATCCTCCTCCTCCTGGCCTGTGAAGGCGCCACCCACACAGATGATGGAAGCTTTGGGTCCGTGCTCAGCACTGCAGGCACATGCTCACAGAGGACAAGTCTCACTCACAGGAGGGAAAGCCTGGCACCTCTTTCCAGGGACTCGTCTTCCTCCCCACACACCCCTCCGCAAAATACCACCCCATCTCCATTTTTTAAATCCCAGTTCCTTACCGCTCATCCACATCCTGAAATAAGCAGCTGGGGGTATGTCTAGTGGTGAAGATTCTCTTATCAGGAGGGATTCTGGGAGCTTGAAGAGAAAAGCAAAGGATAATTCAGATGAGCTGTTTGGAAGATGAGTGGCATTCCCTGTTCTATGGGTACGCAAAACCTGCCTCTTTTAAATTCCAAAATGAAATTCTCCACTTTGCATTTCCCATACTCCATGGAAAATGTGCTGCTTGGGTATCCTGGCTTTTCTAAACAATTTAAGTGGCTTCAGGGGAGAAATTGACATGCAACCTTCTAGGTCACGGGCAGGTTAACGACAGCTTGGCATTTTGCACGCACAACACAATTGCTTTTCTCCCGCTGTCCCGGTCTTGGTGATAACAAGGAGCATATGCACTGTTTGAGAAGAGGAGGAAACTGGGCCTGTATGCTCATGCAATCCTAGGAAGAGGCTTGTTTGGCTTTTTCTATGATTCACATAGAACAGAGCAGCTAGGCCATTCGCACAGCTACATGCCCTATTTTACTCTCCAACCCACTTCTTCACACAGCTGGGGAAGATCTGGATTTAAGCACACAGTTCTGCTGCCCAAACTGGGAGGAGCAGAATTTAAAGCTTGCATGCATACAAAACTTGTGTGCCATGATATGCACCTCTCTTCCAACAGGTTTTCAAAGGGGTTAAACTAAATTTTGCTCAGGATGCTGAGAGTTTAAGCAGCAGGCGAGAGATGCTCATTCCCAGCGTGGAGGAAAAGCACAAGGAAGGCCCATGTGACTAGATGCTAAGAGGGTCCCTGCTTCCCAAGCACCTTCAGCCCAACCTCTGCTGCCATCGTGTGGCCAGACACGGTAGCGCATGGTGCAATTTAATTTGCGGGATGGATTCCTAACACCACCAGCAAAATGGGGCAAAATGAAATGGGGCACAGAGACATGGCATGGGCGCTGCAGAGGCTGCCTGCAGGCCCTGCTCTCTCCCGCCTGGACACCCCCTTACCTTCGTAGCCCGAGTGGATGCGCTCGGCAATGAGCAGGCAGCAGGGCTGTCCTTCGGCGCTGTCCGAGTCCTGCACTTTGGTCAAGTAAGGCGTGAGCCGGAAGGGGTGGTAGCGCAGCCCGCGACCACTCTCGTAGCCTCCGCTGAGAAACAAATGCCTGCAATAAGACCAGAGGCCAGAGGAGACCAGGACGACCAGGAGGGAGCAGAACAGCAGCAGCTGTGACGGGGCCAGAGGTGGGGAACCTTGCAGGTGCCACCATGTCCCTCCTGCCCACCTGTCACCCATGTCACACCTGGGGGAGGGGGGTCCCCCCTTCTCTCACCAGCTGACTAGAGGAGGGATTTTTTTCCTCTCTCCTCAGGTGGGGCATCTTCTTTCTGCACTTTATTTTCTAAATCGATTTTTTTCCCCTGGAAAAGTTTAAGCATCCAGTAAAATCCATAGCCCCGTAGCCACCTTGCAGTGGAAGTGGCAAAGCCATTTCACAGATGGGAAAACACAGGCAGGGAAAAGGACTTGCCCAAGGCTGCCCTGCAAAGCCCATATGCCGCTGAAAACTGACCAGCACTGTTTAAATTTCTAGGTTGCCCCTTGACCAAAGTGATGCTCAAGATGGCTTAGCAAGTAATAAAGTAGTGCAATCAAGAGGAAAGGGTTTAAAAAGATATAGAGAACTGGCTGTTGGGGCCACCCTATAATCCTGCTTGGCACTCCGGTCCCAGAATGCACTGAACCCAGCACAACACACAGCTAGCCATCCAGACATTTTAAAAGGTGTTGCTATCAAAACATATTGGCATGTACATACAAATAAATACAAACAGTGACACAGGCTTTCCTGCTGCACAACACACTCCTTGCTTGTGGCTCACTGGTTTGGGTCTAACTCTGAAAGCGTGTGCGGAGCAAGGAACTGGAGTGGGTAGATGCAAAATTCTACCCCCCCCCCACCCAAAGCAAACTGCATCCTTCTCCCTTTGAAAGGGGGATATAGGCCAGCCCACGAGCACATTAAATGAGTTGAAGGATCAGGCAGGATCATTTCAGGATGGAGTCTCCTGCTAAACAGCCCATACAGGTGCCAGGAACCCTCATTTAGGAACCACTTCCTGGAATTGGTCTCTACCATTCCTTCCACTTAGCGCAGCTCCCTTCCCCTCCCTCAAAATCTGATGAAGACAAAACTCACCTGATACGACAAAAGACCGATTTCTCTTTGGTGTAATCCATGGCAGCTGCAGCTGCAAAGAGGGAAGGAGGGAGAAAGGGGCAGATGAAGGATTAGCTAAGAACTGCAGCAAGCTGGAATCTGGCCCTTTGCTCAGTTCCTTACATGAGCCAAGTTCTTAGCTGCTTCAGAAACCGGCAAGCTTCTTTTTAAAACCTGAGGCGAGATGCAAGAGGATTTCTCAGCCACCCCAAAGGGCGTAAAGGTACCATTTGGGGGGTGGGAGGAACTATAAAAAATGAACGCCCCTGCTACTTCGGATTAGCCCAATTCTCTAAAGATGCCTGTGCCAATCAGGGGCCCTCTGGGTGTTCTGGACTACAAATCCCATCAGCCCCAGATAGCCAGAACACTTACTGGTAGAGGTGCAGGCGCTCCAGGAGGGCAAGTGGTATGGCGCTGTGGACCCATAGAAGATGCTGACATCTTGCGGCGCCAGGAACTCTGCAAACTTGGCCCCCTTGAAGACATCCTTCTTGCAGCGCAGGATGAAGGCTGCCTGATCTGAGATGTAGACGATCTTCCCCGTGGTGAAAGAGACAGCCACCGAGAATGTGTCCTTTGAGAGCAAAAGCAGCAGGGTTAAGGTTGGGGAATGGCAGCTGTTTTATGGGTGTGGTCTCCCAACTCAAGGAGGAGGTGAAGGCATTGTTGGTATCCGTCAAAGCCACAATAGCTGGGGAGAAGGGAGAGCTTGTTCTCAAGGTGGATTCTTGTCTTGACAGCTGTTTTCAAAAGGGTTAGGCCAATAGGGAGTGGGCCAGGCCTATGAGAGGCTGCCAGCCTTGGCAGTTCAAAGGCTGCTGATCTGGAATTACCAAATGCTGCGAACACAGAACAGGGAGAGGCCACTGCCTTTGCGCTCTGCTCAAGAGGTGCCTGGAAGCTTTAGGCTGGCCTCTGCTAAGGAAAAGGTGCTGGGTTCAGCTTGGTCCTTAAATACGCATGGAGATACTGAAGCTAGCAGCACCCAGCTGGATTGCAGTGTCCATGCTGAAAGTACTGGGGAAGCAGGTGTGCACACTGGAAAGCCAGGCAAGAGCACTTCTTTAATGAGAGGCAAGATTTCTCTGGCAGCGGCGAAATGAACAGCGAGAAGGAAAGGCCTGGGATGTGACGAACAAGGCAGAATACTCACGGGGTTCTTGAGAGTGTATTCTGAGGTGATGCTTTCCAGCTCCTCAATAGTGTAGGTGGACATGTCCAGATTGCAGGGCTGGTTGTCATCAATGGTCCACTGCTGGTAGTAATCCTGGCTGGCTGGAGAGGGGGGAAGGAAGAGGAGGAGCATGTTAATGAGAGATCTACAGAGCTCTGGAAGGCAAAAGGCCCTCGCTTTACGTGTGACCAGCTGGGCACTTTTATTCTACAGGATCGCACCTGGACCCACACTTTTGTGGGAGAGAAAAGCAGGCGCATCACCCTTACACAAAAGCCCACAGGCACTGGGCAAACCACATGGAAATTACTGTGCTCATCATGCCAAAAAGGACACATAAAAGAAGCGCCTGCCCACGGCCCTTTGTGCCTCAATAACCTGACTCCTGGCAGGGGTTTCTGGCTCAAATAAGGGGAAGAATTTGAGGGGATGGGTGAGAATGGGACCTTTATTGAGGCAGCTGGCAAATAAGACTGTGCTGCTGTGGTTTACAGCAAAGTCAGGAAAACATAAACACACACACACACACGTCACACAACGCACCTTGCACCTGTTTCACACAGGACAGTGCATACTGCAGGGTGGCCAGAGTCCCTGACTTCCCCTTGCTGCGCTTCTCGGAGGGCAGCCGGATCTTCATCTCCTTCAGGGCCTTCATGAGCTCCTTCTGGGTCTTCACACGGGCAGACTGTTCACTGCTGCAGTGGCACAAGGAACACACAAAGAGGGGTCAAGTCAGCTGCAAAAAGCAATCAGAGCTCCTTTGGGGAGGGAGTTGCACTCGATGGGTGAACTGACTGCGCATCTTTTTCCAAGTGCCCAATGGAAATGGAACCAACTCAAAATAACTTGGCCAGTTGTTGTATTTTTAAAGGAAGTAAAATATATCGATTTTGACTAAAAGCCACATACAAAATGGCTCCCCCCCCCTTTCCCCAACTGATTTTATGGCTCTTGTGTGACAGAATTCCCACTCTTCATTATGTGTTATCCCAGGAAAGAGCTCTCAGAAACGGCCATGAGTTTTCAGAAAACTCATTTCAGCTGTCAATTTTGAAGCATTTTACTGGACTTTTGTTCCCCTCGTGCCAACCCAAGTATGTTCCTCCTGCCCAGTCCTTGCTTACCTGCAGCCACTGGTCGATGGGTTGTCTTGCTCAGAGCTTGCGCTGAGAAGGCTGTAGGCCACAGAGCTGCTGGGAGGAGATGGGCTTTGGGAGTTGGAGCTGCAGAGAGATGCAGAGCACAGATGAGTTTAGCTTGCTTGGGCAGCAAACAAAAACATTCTATGAAATTCAAAAGTTTGCATCAGAATGGACTCGCCCAAGTCGGTCCCACAAGAGACGACTTTACCACACCTTTGCAACCCTAATCACTTCCTTACCTCTTGTTGCTTTCGGTGGTTTCCAGGAGGGCTGAGTCTTTGCCGTTGCCACTGCTGTGGGAGCTGCTGTGGGAGTCACCATGCGACTCATTGCCACTGGAGCCATTGCTGTTGACATCCATGTCATCGCTGGTCTGGCCCTGGGCTTCGCCCCCACGCTGGGCTCGGGCTCTCCGTGGGGCTCCAGCCCCACCACCTCCGCTGCCGCCGCCACTACTACCACCACCCTCGAAAGGGCTCTGCCCTGGCTCACAGCCAGCACTCATTACTGATTCTGGGACATGGACGCCTCTTTGGGAAACTGAGGGCAGCGGTGAGAAAAAGGTTGGGACTTCCACAGCTGCTAAGGCAACAACAAAGCTTTTGTTTTTCTTCAAAAGAAAGGAGAAGCACTGGTCAAAGAGGATTCCTCTATGGCCTGTGTCTTGCCGGATGGATTTGATCAGAGTTGAGAGAGTCTTAGGGGACACCTATTGGAGGGGGGGGGAGAGACAAAATAAAGTGTTATAAAAACTGATTCAACAAGAAATCTGGATTCAGAGCTATGTCAAATATAAAGCAACCCTTTAAGGCCTATGTTAGGGAAAGTGAGTGGGATCACTTCTCTATACTGAACCAAATGTACTAGACTACCCTTGGAAAAGCTACACATGGATTGCCTCCTCTGCCACGTAGATTCCCCCTCTTTGCCATGATACTGAGTAAGTGTCAAATGGCAGCTGTTTGAGCCTGAAACCAAAACACAGTATTAAGTAATAGGGCTTACATCAGATTATCTGGTTCAGTATCAGAAGCCCTTCTCTGCTTTTATATAAACTAGGCAGCTCTGCCTCTCGGGTGCTTGGATACGTGAACATCTGGTGGCTGAATGAGCACCATGGTCCTTCTTGGAGGGGGGGGGAGGTGCTCTAGAGCATTACAGACCCCTTATTCAGGTTAGTGCTCCTGGATAATTAAGAAATGGCAAGGAGTTTCTGAAAGCGCTTTCATTCACCCCTCCTAGTTCTGACCCCTCTCTCTTCAATCTGGAAATCCCAAGCCTTGTGTGTTCTGCACAGCCCCAACCCATTGCTGTGGTGCTCATCAATCACAAAGGTCACGATATCCAAGCGCGGGAGTGGGGTGGCTTTCCAGGCTTCCAGGGAAATTAAGGCTTATGTGACCTTGTGCCAACATTGCTGCCTTCGGGAAATAAAGTTTAGAGGAGAAAGGAAAAGAAGAAAATGCAGTCAAGATGAAAGCCCAGGCTGAAAGGGAAGCGCAGCCAAGGCCCAGAACATCCTTCCTTCCCTACAGAATCAAGAGTGGCAAGCCTCTACCAAGCACAAAATGCCAGGGATTAGTTTTCAGGCATTTAAAATATAATAATTCATACAAGAGGCTTTGAAGGGCTACTGGGAAGTAGTACTCGTGGGCAGGGAAGAAGCTGGGACTGGTTCTAAGTGAAGATACAAGTTCTAAACCCTTCCTCATTCATGAAGCTCACTGAGTGGCCTCAGAGAAAAGATCACTATATTTAAATCTCTTTGGGGCAGAGACTGCTTCGCTTTTACATATCTGTTGGTTTTGCTTCTGTTCCCTGTAAAACATAAATATACATCAATGGTGCTACATCACCATCAACAACAGTGGTAGTGGATAATGAATGTGTACAAGGGTTCGTCTGCCTTAACCAATTTTGGTTACAGTGGCATTTTGTTTAAGCTTAGTAGCAAAGGAGAAAGGATGCTTTAACTGTTTTGTAAAATTGTTCCAGAATCAAATGTTCCCCCTTTATCTGGGAATGGAAACCATAAACAGAGTCTGGAAACTGTATCCTCTGTTTGACTCCCACCTTCACCGGTCCTTGCCTCCCAAAAAGTGAGCAGCATGGTGGGGACGGGGACTGAGAAGAATTATGAACACTGACACGAAACACCCAGATAATTTTTTTAAAAGAATACTACAGACAATGATCACACAGTGGCTCAGACTGCCTCAGTTCTATGGGGTTAGCTAACCTTTAATCATATTATCAGCACAATTTAGGCCCCTCTGACCATGCTACAATCCTGGACACAACGGGAAGCATTCAAAAGGGGTTGGCATAGCAACAGCTGTCGCTCCCTTCGCCCAGCAGCAAAGTAAGATTTTTAGTCAACTAAGCAGCGGCAGATATTTCATTGCACCTAAGCTCTTTTGTGCATATTTAAGTCAGAGGTCTATTTCTTTTTTAAGAATGTCCTCCGCTCCCCCCCCCCCTTCCCGGGCTTCTATCACTCAGGAAGGTCCATTTACCAGGCTGGCTAATGTCCTTTAGCCAAACTATATTTAGCTCCTCTAATTCTGGATGCTTGCTATCTTTAGTCTTAATTACAAAGGGGAGATTCACACCCCACTCTCCCTAAAGTCCTGTTTTAAAGACCAGCTCTAATCAGCATTTTCCCACCATCTCTGCTATCAGAGGTTTTAGTCAGCAATCCTGGATTGAGAAAGCATTTTTTAAAAGGAAGAAGGAAAACATAGTAAATAAAGAAGGAGGCGGTGATCTTTTTTTCTATTATTATTATTCATCTGCTATAACCTGAGACCCAAGCAACAAAGAGTGCCACATTCCACAGGGTCACCACAGGAACACAGGACCCAGAGCTCAGGATCCTGGAAGATGAATAAAGCAAATGTTGGAGGATTACAAATGCAGTTACCCCAGAGCAGCTTCCTCTTTGCACATTTCTTTAAAAAAATCATGTTCTTTGCAAATGCTCCCCACCATGGCTTAATTTTAAGTAGCAGTGCTCAAGGTCACAGCTTTACATCCCACAAATTTCAGAACAACAAAACTCCCATAGTTCCAATGAAGGTGTGACTAGGGATGATGATTCAGAATCACAAAGTTTGGCATCTCAACGAACATCCAGAAGAGGCTGTGATTACACAGGTCAGCCTTCCCCCAACCTGGTGCCCACCAGGTCTTTTGGACTCCATTCCCAGCCAGTAGGGAGGTGCTAATGGGAGGTGTTGCCCAAAACACCTGGAGAAGGCCAATACAGGTTTATAAGCGCCAACTTTTGAGCGTTGCAGAGCTCTTTGCTCCTGTGCTTGATTAAGAGTTCTGTGAAACATGTAATCTTAACACAGTGAGACCAAACACATTTCCCTAGAATACGGCCCCATAGGATGACAGTAGATGCACACGGCTCTTCAATTTACGAAACTGATTTGGAAGTGGCTGGATTACTGTTTTTACTTCAAGGCTAGTAGCATGATTAGCCTGTTGAACTGCAACATGAAATGTCCTGTGCCAAGTTAACTACATATGGCACAAGCTTCGGTGGGCAAAAGCCTGCTCTGGAGGTTCATACCACATGGTAAGACAATCCTCCTGCCCAAAGTAGATTGTATTTTTCACCCTTTGGTTGTAACTTCCACATTTGTGTGGTGGAGTCATCCCACTTGTTTTTCTCCTTTTCTCCTCGTCACAATTT